>NC_052630.1:72610468-73249753 GCF_016161935.1 Mauremys reevesii
TTATTTTAAACAGAATACAAATGATCACCGCTATGATGTAACATATTAACTACAAAAAATTACCCCAGTATAATCAATATTGTGATAAGGAAAATCTTTCCTTTTTATTTATAAATAGCTCTAATGCTCACAAATTCAACAAAATTGAGTTTGTTGGGCTACAAGTACTATTTTAGTATGTTAGAACACTGCATCAGGCTTTAAGAAAAATACTATCTTGAAGGAAAAAATTGCATATGTGGTTAGCCAAAGCAGCATGAATTTATGTATGGATATACAGGGAGTTGTTCTTAAACACAGAAAATACAATAAGCATTTGAGCATAACGCTGAGTAGTATGACAAATTTGTGAAACTAAGTGAAAAACCAGTTTCTAACCAGCTTTAGTTACTCATTACTGTAAAAAAAAAAGTGGCATTTAAACCTTATTTACATTTTAAATATTCTATTTTAGGATTTTGCACAGTCGTCCATCAATTTTTAAATATCATTGGTTTCTCCTGACTGCTAGAGCAAGTTAGCAACTGGCTTGTGATCCTTTGAATGGGCATACACATTGCCAACATTACAAATGGCATCCATTTGGCTGAAAATTGGTGCATTTGTTCAGAAATACAATTATATAATTGTATTATATAATTGGAATTTATTTGCACGACAGCTAATTATATAAGCTCCTACAACAGGGCTGAGGGGGAAAAGGTACAGTTTTACTTTATTTTTTCCACTTTTGAATATGGATCTTTGCTCATTCCTCCCTTTTGCATACTGTTTTTCCTCTGTACTTCCTACTGGTAACCTACTGGTAATCTCTACACTTCCTACTGGCAATTCCGCTATAGCACAGAGAAATTCAGTAAGGAATTGAAATTTCATACAACTTATAAAGGAGAGGCAGACAATATTTCTGTGAAAGAAGGATATAAATATTTAGGCTCCAATTCAGGACTTTGGCTGTCTCACTGATTTCAAGATGTGTATTGACTTCAAAGGCACAATTCATATATGTGAATAGCTTTAAATACATAAGTACCAGAACTGCTTGGAAACATGCCAAAGATTTAATTGACAATGCATCAACACATTTTGTAGTGTTGGTTCAATTTTGACTAAGATCCAATGTATCTCAGACAGGTTTCTGTTAGATCACCTGCCTAGCTCCTCAGCAGCCTGGGCTTCCAGGCTCCCATGGCCTCAGACTAATAGTTAACCAAGAGTCTGGGAGCCCTGGCTCCCAAGTTCCCATTTCCTCAGCAGCCCAGGCTCACAGGGCTTCCAAGATCCATGGCTCTGAAGCAGCCTGTTAGGTGGATTGGTTAGAGTCTGGGCACCCAGGGCTTCTCACTATTCACTTTCACAAAGAATTTCTAAAGGGGTGGAGGGTATTGCAGCAAGTCTTTCCGTTTACTTTAATGATCTTGGCCCAGACTCTTAATCAGTAGCGCCTCTAGTTTCAAAGTAGTTTTCATCCAGGTTTGTTCATTCAAATATAGTAAAGATCATGTAACAGTCTAGCAATTGTAGACTTTGCTGTGTCGAAGTAATTGCAGTAAGCGAAGATCATGCAACTACTCCAGTCACTGAGCATGCTAGGACCTTTTTGGTTTACATTCCTCTATATTTTTAAATGGCATATAAACTTGCTATGTATACTAAGGAGGTAAGACAAGAGAAAGGAAGTACAGAGTGGATCGAAGACAGATGAATAGACACAGTGGCAGAAAAACGAGGGCAGTACAAGATACAAGTAAAATAAATTCTTACTTCATGAAAACCAAATATATATGTTGTCTCAAAAGCCTCTAAAGAGACTAGAGTTCAGATACAAACTACATTATAAAAAACACATGTACATCATTCCAAAAATATGATATTGTAGGTATCAAACGACACCAGATAGTAATATTTCAATACGTTTAGTTCACTGTCAAGAAATCAAATGGAGAATAAAAAAAATACACATTTCAAATGTCAGAATAGTTTGAACATGAGACTTCTCCCAGCTCGTCTTTACATTAAACAGATTATGAGACTTCTAACAGAAACCATGTGTGTCAAATCTTTGCTTTATATTTCATGCAAAGAAACTTCATGAAAACATTATTTAGGTTGCAAAGTCAAGCACTTAAAGGTTAGGAAATGCCAGAATTATAGTTTCCACCGCAACCTTAATTTTGCCCCCTTGCATGTCCATCCTGTGCACTGATTGAGGCATGGGTCCTGCAGGAATAATCATGTAAGCGAACACTGTCATAATGCATCCATACATTGGGGCAGAATTGGGGCACTGGCAACTATAAATCTGGCATCTCCTAACTTTCAAGTGCTTTCACATGTCCCCAGTGGCCCATGTCCCCTCTGGGGGCACCACAAAGGGTAGGGGCTGGCCCCGCAACAAAGCTTCTGGCTCCAGAAGCCCAACTCCCCTGCATTGGGCTGCAGATCCCCCAACTCTGACATGAGGGGTGGGTGAGAGAGACAGTACCGGAACTAGGCTCTTCTTCTTTTCTAGCAACCATCCCCACATCCAACACCCAGTCCCGCAATTTGGAATAACAGCAGCCAGCTACTGCACTTAGCCATGTAACTCAACTAGTAGCAGTCTGATATGGGTCCTAGGTAAGGAACCTCGTTAAGCTCTCTTCCTCCACACGCTTCAGGTGCTCTGACAGCTCCCAAGTCAAGTCTTCCCAGTGCCATGTCTGCTGATGCTCCACTTAGGTGCACTTGCAGAACAAGCTCCCCTTGGAGAAGGGGAGCTTAAAAAGATGGAGGGAGAAGTTTGTCCAGGAGCAGGAGAGGCTATTAGGGACTGCTAATGCAATCCAGTAGCAAGGGGAGCCCTGCCTGGGATTGTGGCTAGCGTCCCCTTGTCCTTCTGTCATGTTTGGGGGCCAAATAGAATAGGCAAGGGCCACCTGTGGCAGGACCTGGGGAGCACCACCAGCGACTACACTAGAGGGAATTGTCCTCAAAAGCGACCCTGTGAGTTAGCTGAACTGCTGGGAACAGTGAGATTGCTCAGGAATGGGGGGCTCCTGTTGGGGACCCAGGCAGGCCTGGCTAGCAGGGTAATTGCCGAGGTCCCACACCACTGGAGGTCCTGTGAAGCTATGTTGCTTGAGCTTTGGCTTCAGCCTTGGGCAGCAGGGCTCAGGCTTCAGCTTCAGTCCCAGGCTCCAGCGAGTCACAGTCTCACTGTGCCTTGGTTCCCCATATGTTAAATTGGAAAGGGCACCATACAAGTACTTCAGATAGGCTTCTGTTTATCACATCATTCTTCCTTTCAGTAAGACATAATAAGCTCCAGTATGTCCCCCTTCTGTACTACCTTGTTCTTGCTAGTTACCCTTCATTGCAAAAAACTGTGCCATCCTTTTATTACATTCCTTCAGCCTTTTCTACCTACTATTTGCTCATATAAATTAGTGACACTCATATCCTTTACACAATAGTAATTTCTATCAGGATCACTGGTTGATCATTTGAACATTAAAAATAGTTTGGCTTGCCTGCTAATTTCCTGGCAATTCTAAAAACCTGGGTTATGTAGAGGAAAGCGGAGCAGAACTGTCAGTCAATAAGCAATTTAACACTTACTCCCCCATTTTCTTGACTGCATGTAGCCTAAGGAAGGTTTCCATAGCTGCAAAGAGTCTACTAGAAAAGCAACTACCAAAATAAACACAGCCATCTAGAAAACCCATGGAGACAGATTGCTAGACGTGTCCTCAGTGAAGAAATAAGCTAAATTTGGGTCAGCCATCCTGTCTGCCCTGCAGCACAGCTGCTCACATATTCTGAGGCAGCGCAGTAAAAGGAGCATGATCTCAAAGTACGCCAGAAATTAGATTAAAAATATAAAACCTGAGGTTCATTGCTGGAACGAAAATTAAGTTATTGATATTAAAGAACAAGCCTGAGACGTGGCAAACAGTAGCAGGAGCGTGGACACTTTGTTCTTCCCCTTGTTTGACAGCTCTCTACTACCCACTGTCACTTCCCGGCAGGAGGAGCAACCCAGTCATTGAGTCTTGATATTCAGAGAAGAAATGCCTGCTTTGTTCATGTCATCTGACTGACTGTTCTGAAACCAAGTATTAGGATTTTATGCTTTTTTATGTAGAATATGAGAGTGGCTTGAAAATAAGATTTCTACACTAACTTTTCCTTTTTGCACTACAATTAAATAGCTATCTGGGTTGGCAAATGATTCTTGAATTGAAAGTAATTAAGTTTTCAATCACAATCCTCTCTCAAAGCATAAAACTATATCAGTTGATTTTTACAGAATAGGATTGTTCTTGTTTGCAATATGTGAAATGGCACTGCATCTGTTTAGTATATGACAACAGTGGGCCTGTTTTTCAGCCTGGCCTTAAACAGGCCTCTGGTTTGCACCTACAATTTTGCACAAGCTGTTATTTACACACCTAGGTATTTGACTGTGTCTCCAAATCAGGTACTTAAGATTTCCAAGTAAAATGTTAGAAACTATTTAAGACATCTTCCCATTAAAGCCATGGGCTTTTCAAAAGCTCTCAGTATTGGCCTAACTCTGCTCCTACTGAAGTCAACAGGACTCTTACCAAATTACACCTCTACCCCAATATAACGCAACCCGATATAACATGAATTCAGATACAACGCGGTAAAGCAGTGCTCTGGGGGTGAGGAGAATGCGCACTCCGGTGGATCAAAGCAAGTTCAATATAATGTGGTTTCACCTATAATGCGGTAAGACTTTTTTGGCTCCCAAGGACAGCGTTATATTGGGGTAGAGGTGTATTTCAATGCGAGCAGTTAGGTTGACGTCAAGTGCTTTTGAAATGCCCACAAATATTGTCTAAAACAAAATGAAAACCTACCAAGGAAATAAGACCAAAAGTACATTTTTAAGATCATTCCTTAAAAAGTGATAAACATGAACTATTGTAACACTGATGCTACTGCAGACAAAAGTAGCTAGAAGTTGCTGGGTGACACTTGGCCAGGCTCATAAGGTAAACAGATGGACACTAAAATGTGGAAGTCTAAAGGAATAAATGGCAATCTTACAGTGTTAAAGTAGTTAACTTACAGCTTTATTGCCAAATGTCAAACTCTGTCTCCTTGTTAGAGAGAAGGAACAAGCATGGAGATGCCCCACACGTTCTGGTGACAAGAGCTCAATTAGCTCCAACAAAAATAAACCATGCACATTTGTTAAAAAAAAAAAATGCATGAACAAGAAACAGGTTTGACCATCCTAATTACCTCTTCTAGGGCATTTCAGCAGCTGTTAATACACCACTATGTCAATTCTTATTTCCTGTGCAGTGCATGAGCAAACTTTTTTAGAATAGGTCAGGAAGTGTGCAGCCCCAAACATGGCTTTTCAGGGCTTATTTTTGTCAGGAGAACTCCTAATTTTTAGTCAGAATAGGGTCCTTAGTCATACAATTTAACATTCAGAAAGATTTACATACTTACCAGATCCTTTTCTGCCTTTTTATTGGATAAAGCATCAACTTTGGAATCAAGCTCTGCCTGAATTTGGTCTCTTCTTTTCAAAACACCCTTTAAAACATTAGGATGAAATAGATTGTATTTAATTGTAATAATTTGTATACAAAGACATCTTGCAATCAAGAGTACTTAACACTTTAGAGAATTTATAGTTTATCCCCTCAATAGAATTCTCAGATTTAAAGATTTTACTTTGATAGCTTTAAAGCATCTATTGTAGATTTGTTTTTATTACGCCCATTTTTTTTATTAGTTTTTTACTGAAAAATTGTTAGGAATCCTACCAAACCCAACGCTACGAGAATCTACGTAGCTACAAATTATAAAGAATTATATAGTGAGTCAGTCTATGAAACAGTCATATTATTTTAATCCTTTACAAGAAACATGATTTAGAGAAGTCCCAATACTGGAAGTATTTTATTTGAATAAAAGCAATAGTATAAGAGATAGGACTCAACTAAAATGATATACCAGATACTGTAGGAAATATCAATGTAAGTCCGTTATGTTATGTATGTACCATAGTTTGGTGGCAAAGGAAGAGGAAAATTATCAAAATTCTTTATCTGAAAAGAATCAACTAAATCTACCAGTGTTAGCAAGCCCACTTTTATTTAAAGTTAAGGCTAATTCAATAGATTTGATTCTTAGTGGAATGGCAAAAACTAATATAAAAAGGGAGGGAATGTTGTCAGACTACAGGACCAGTAATTATTACAGGTTACATTCCAAACTGCTCTGGATTTGCTGTGTGACATCAAGGAAGTCAGTGAAAATGTCGGTGCCTCAGTTTCCCCATCTGTAAAACTGAAATTAAACTTCCCTCACAGAAATATCGTGAAGCTTATGTCTTTTTAAGAGGACTCAGAAGAAAGATAGTATGTAAATATAAATTCAAAAAAAAAAAAAAAAAACTCTGATAATCCTGTATGTTACCTTGTCCCAACAACTTCTACTCTTTAATTTAGATATGCTTAGAGATTTACAATGTTCATATGTAGTACAGTACATCTTGCACAGTGTAGGGCATAACCAGTCCTTGTTAGAAGTTGATTTCACATTATGCTAGTTGCCAAAACGTTAATGTTGAAGAGGAAATACACTGCCACCCTGACTAGATCATCTTCAGTAAGATAGTTTTTAAAAAGGTATGTTTTCAAATAGACATTACCCAGAATTTTTAGTAACAGTTTTTGGTCAATAATAAGTAATACAACATAGTACATACTTATAACAAAACTTACCATTCAATACCTTAAAGTATCTCCTGTCTGATTACAAATATAAAATATATGGTTGTAAGAGTAAAATCGAAACAAGTAGAAATAGGTTAATATTCTTTTGTGTCTTTTTTTCCTTTTACTTCCTCTTTTATCCTATATAAAACTACAGGAGAAACTATTAGAATTTCTCTGTTTGCCAGCCATTATAACAAATATCTATTCTAATTCCAAGGTAAAACTAATAATTTCAGTACTAATAATATGTGCCAGCTATGGCAAATGCTTTTTTTGTAAATGAGGAACCCAGGGAATGTTCATTAGTTCTCTAATTATTTTCACATTTTTATTAATTTAGTAAGTTAAACAAATAAATATATTATGCTTCCACAGTTCCTCTGCTGCTCTAAGCAGTAGCACATTCACAAATCCTCCAAACAGCAGTACTCTGACCTAAAACAAATTTCTTGCCTGTTAACTGTTTTCTGAGGCCTTGGCTACACTTGCAAATTTGCAGCGCTGCAGCAGGGTATGAAAACACACCCTCTCCAGCGCTGCAAATTGTGGCGCTGCAAAGCGCCAGTGTGGTCAAAGCCCCAGCACTGGGAGCGCGGCTCCCAGCGCTGTACATTATTCCCCACAGGGAGGTGGAGTACGGACAGCGCTGGGATTGCTCTCTCCCAGCGCTGGCGCTTTGACTACACTTAGCGCTTCAAAGCGCAGCCGTGGCAGCGCTTTGAAGTGCAAGTGTAGCCAAAGCCTCAGAGGCATAGTGGTAATATAGGCCTACTTTCCCCAGGATTGTCCTGTCTCCCCCGTCAGTCAAGTAGGAGGGATCCAATCCAGATGCAAAGATTTTTGGCTCTGGAACCTCCTCCTTAGGATCCAAATGCATCTGCTTTCCCATTCAGCACTTCCAAAGCTGAAAAATACGATTATCCTGCCTTACTGACAAAACCTTTGCTTAGGCATACACTCTTATGGGGACAATTTGGGAGGTGTTAGCACTGCCATGCCTCAGAAAACAGGTTTTTCCAAAGTGTGGCTATGATCAGTGTATTCTTAGTCTGCCTAGAAGTACCCTAACCAGGGTGCAGGGCAGAAGTGAGCATTAGAACAAAATATCCAAGGTGAAAGAAGGGAGAGAGACTGGCATGGAATAGAGGAGGAAGGAGCCAATGGATGAACTGCTCAAGCCTGCCTAATGTTGCATTGGAAGGTTTGCACCAAGAACTCAGTACCCCAAAAGGTATGAGAGCTAATGCAGAGACACCCAAGCAACATTCATTCCAGAGATGCGCATGAAAGGCCACATAGTCACTCTGCAGTTTGTCCATAGAATCTCTCGTCAGCACACACACCACAACTGTTCTGATGAGATGGGCAGAGAAAACTGGCAAAGGGACAGGCCAAACTGCAAAGAAGAGAGTCCAATGGAAGTAACAAATATCATGACTGAGGAGAAAGTCTGGGGCAGGTATGGGTAACCGTCTTTTCATACTGAAAAATAAGACTAAGGAATCGGGGGTGTCACCTGCTATGGCTGCAATCTTTCCAACCTTCAGGCAGAGTAAGAGCTGCCTCCCAGGACAAGCAAGCTAGGAAATTAAATCTAAAGGCTTGAAGGAGCACAGGATAGTAGCACTGTCCCAAGTTGAAGGTTACTATTCATTATGATGTGGATACTCAGTGCAGAAGCTGCCACACTGATGTAATTAACTTCAGCAGGCCATAGTCTCTCTAAGAACATAAGAACAGACCAAAGGCAGTGCTAAGAACCCAAGGTGCATCAAGTGATCTCTCTCCTGCCATCCATCTCCATCCTCAGGTGCCCCAGAGGCTCTGCCTAACATCTCCTCCATCCTCATTCTCTGCCATCTCCATCACCAGCCATTTATGGACACCCCACCACCACATCCCCCAATCCATATTCCTAGCCCTTTATACATTTTATTTTCCACAACACTTTTCCCCATTGTTATAGTCTAAACATTGTTTTAGCCTCCTCACCTTTCCAGTTATAAAGTTAAGGAGTTTTAATAAGTTGTTGTGAACTTGATTTTATTTAACTTCCTTTAATGCCTTTTAATTTCATTTGTAATAATTTCTTTTATGACTTATTCATGTAACTATACCTTTCCCATATCACTTTCTCTTCATCTCACTTTCTCATATTTCTCTCTATCATCCCCCCTCCCTCTCTTTGTCCCCCCTAGTCTTCTCCCTCCTCTTCCTTCTTTCCCTCTAGGATCCTTTCTTCTTTTTTCATCTTTTGAGTCATTTTTAGTGAGTCTTTTTTTAGTTTTTCTTTTCTGAGTGAGGTGAGGAGACCACATCTGAGACTGAGATTCGAGACAGTATATATATCATTTTTATATATATTTATAATATGGATTTATATTTATTCTCTATCCCTTCTTCACTTCTTTTCTTATTCTTTTGCTTTTTGACACCTCTTTGAGTTTTCTTTTTGACCTAGAGAAACTACCATCATGATCAGATTCTTGTAAATTGTAGTTATAACTCCCCATCATTTTGTATGTTGTATTAGTTATTGTATCCCATTCATGCATTTTCATTTTTTTTTTTTATTTGTTCATTTTTTTCATTTATCATTTTCATTTTAATTTTGTTTTTTGTTTGATCTTTTTTAGTTCTTCTTTATCTGCTAGTCTTCTCTTCTTCTTCTTTTCTTTTTTGTTTAATTCATCTTTTGCTCATTTCTTTGTATCATCCTTCTCCTGATTGAATCTGAATAAATTGAATAGGATTGGTTGAATAATATGAAACACCACCCACCAGGACTGACCCCTTCCCATTAATTGCCCGGTACCCCTCTCCTTTCTACTTCTTCTTCCAACCTTTCCTCTTTGTCCTTCCCTAAAACCCTTTCTTCTTTCTTTAGATTTCTTAATTTCTTACCTGAGGACCTTTTTGAGGCTTTTCCAAATCCCTTGTCAACCTATATCTAGACTCCCCCTATCTATTGTTCCCCCTACTATCAGAACTCTATTAGATTACCAAGATTAGATTTTACAGAAAAGATAAAGAGATTTTATTAACCTTTACTTTTTGTTTGTTTTCTATGTGTTTTTTATTTTTTGTTTTTTTTTGTCTTTCAATTTTATTCTTAATTTTGTTAGACTTTAATTTGCCCAGTCTAGAATTACCTTTCTGTAATTTTTATTTATTAATGAATTTCTTCCAGTCCTAAATATGAAGCATTTAGTTACGACCGATTTAAAGGACAGGTTAATAGTTTTTAAGGATAGGTTAATAACTTTTTATTTGAGTTCTTTCAGAACTCTTGGGTGAATGCCATCTGGTCAGTTGAACTTGTTCTGTTTTTATCAATTGTTAATGTTGAGTTGACAAATTAATTCACAAACTCTCCTCTCTCAGATTTCAGTCCTGTCAAACTCCTCACATTTCACAGCTAGCTCAGCCTCAGCTCACTCAAGCCTGGGAAAGAAGAAGAAGCTTTTCTTTTCTCATTTAAACTTTCATCTTTTTTTTTTCTTTTTTTTTCCTTTTTCATCGTTTTAAGCGCTTGGTTATGCCTAGCAGGCTTCCTGCTGCTTCTTTTGTACTTGTTCCTTTTTTATTTGTTTTTAAGTTCTTTTTTCTTTACTCTTCTTCAAACTCCTCTTTGGCTTTTCTTCTTACACTCTTGCACTTAAGTTGTCAGTCTTTTTTCTTTTGACTTTGACTGACTTGACCACTTTTTTTCAAGTCTTTATCTCTCACCTTTTCTTTTCTTTCTCTTTTAATGGTTGTTCTTTTTTTTTCTTCTTTTTTTGTTCTTTTTTGTTTTTTTTTAGTTTTTTTGAATTTGGTTTAATATTGTCTAAGGCCTTAAAAGAGGTGTCTTTAAAACTTTAGACACACCTCACTTTGATTTTTAACTTTTTGTCCTAACTAACTTTCTTTTTTTGTAACCCTCCCCCTTTTTTTTTTTAAGAAAACAGTGTTTGGGCAGGCAGTTTGTTCTTCCCACCACCCACAGGGATGTTGCTAGATATATGTATTATGGTCACTATTTATTTCCACTATTCCTGCTATAGTTACCTCTTGGACAGCTCCCACTCCTCATCCAGGATTACATCTAGAGTCGCCTCTCCTTGTGGGTTCCATTACAGCTGCTCCATGAAGCAGTCATTTAAAAATATCGAGAAATTTATCTCTGCATTTCGTGTCCTGAAGAAAAATTCCCAGTCAATATATGGGGATAATTGAAATCCCCACTATTATTGGGTTCTTTTTTTAGCCTCTCTAATTTCCTTTTCATCATCACATCACTCACTATTACTGGTCTGGTCAGGTATGATAATAGATCCCTATGTTTTTATTTTACTAGAGCATTTCATTCCTATCCATAGAGATGGATGGAACCTGTGGATTTAAGATTTTTTTCATTTTTGAATCTACACTTTCTTTAACATATAGTGCCACTCCTCCCCCTGCACGGCCTGTTCTGTCCTTCCGATATATTTTGCCGTCTTTAATGCTATCAGGAAAGAAGTGGGCAATGCAAAGAAATCAGCCCTGCCCAAGATGACTGTGAACTCCCCCCTAATATTAAGGCTTTTGGATTTCTACATAGGCTGTAATGCTTGTCCTAGCTGATGGTTTGCAATGGATGCAGAGTGAGAGATTGTTGGTCAAACTGTCCAATTAACCATCTCCTGGGAACACCACATCGTGGATTGGTCATTCTCCTGGGACGATCTGCTTACAGATATGTGCACTCTGGGATGTAAAACACTCTCGGGAGAGGATTCTCCCATAAGGGAGCTGCATTTACAGCACCCTGGCTATTCCCAAATGCCGCTATCACAATGTTGTTTATTCCAATGAGGACAAAAATGTCTAGCCAGGACTTCTGCAGGGACAGTACTGCCAGGCAGACAGACCTTAATACTAGGATGTAGATGTAGAGGCTCTGCTGTTTGCTCAACCAATGTCCCTTAATTGACCCACACTGTATTATGTGTTCTTATTCACCAAGACAGAGCAAAGATTTTCCTAGTTGTCTCCCACCAATGGGAGACTCTGTCAGAGAAACTGTTAGAAGGGCCTTGAATGGAACAGCATGCGCAATACCAGACCCTGGCATGACATCTGCATGTCCATATGGCAGGTGGTTAACTATTAAAGAAGTTCATTGC
Source organism: Mauremys reevesii (assembly GCF_016161935.1). Taxonomy (NCBI): domain Eukaryota; kingdom Metazoa; phylum Chordata; order Testudines; family Geoemydidae; genus Mauremys; species Mauremys reevesii. Next base: position 72,622,368 of record NC_052630.1, read on the forward strand.
CCTTTTCCAGCATAGCAGTCAGGATCTTAAGGTTTAGAAACATCTCCAAGGAGGGAAAAACCTTGCCTTACTTTGTGTATTAGTTTCCATTCCTAGATGAGTCAATATTTTGACAGAGAGAAGATAGTTCTTCTGTATTCATCATGAGTTGTAGTTCCTTGAACGCTTCTACGATAAGGACAACTATTCTCTCCACTAGCATGTAAACCTTTCCTAAGGTGCAACAATTTCCAGGGAAAGGACACAACCCCTCAACCCTTAATGTTGCTGGTTTGGGGAGCTAGCTGCAGGAGGAAACTGGAGAGGAGTCCCCACAATGAAAGAAATCTTCTCTTCGAGACTGGACACATCTTGTCTAATTAATAGGGGAGCCAGGAGTGGGGGAAAAAAAAAAAAAAAAAGGATTCTGTGTGAGAGGGCAGCCATCCTAAGGAAAATTATTCTTGCTTTTATTTATTTTTTAAATAAGCTTTTTTCACTCTGTAACTCATTTGTTATGTTCTCAATTAGCAGCAGAAAGACAAATTATAGCCCTCAAAGAGTTAATGCAGTGACTGCAAAATCAATTACATACAAAGCAGATTCTCTCTTCAAAGGTCACTCAATACGCCGGTATAAGCAACCCTTATGGTCTTACCGTTAATACTTCACCGTAGAGAACATATTCATGTAGAACAGGCAGCAAATTTTCTGATAGTCCTGCCATTCGATTCTCAGTAGCTTTGCAGCACTTGTCAATGCAGCTGGCAACACCTTTTAGCGAATCTACTAGATCTTCTTCTGATGCACACCACAGAGTATGGATTGGACCATATTCCTTCATTTCACAATAATACCCTTAATAAGAAGATTAGTGCATATTAGTACTCAGGTCAATGATAGATGGAAAGCACAGAAACTGAGGCTAGTTTCAAAATCTGGCCAAATTATCCTCAAAAAGAAGGAGATATTACAGTAACAAAGCTTTCTTCTTCTTTTGTTGTTATTTTTGGTCAGTCGAAACATCTCAAACTTTTACTCATTAAGCTATTACCATCATATTGCTAAAAAAAAATCAATCAGTGAAAAATGGCCTTTTTGAAAGAGCTGCACATGCACAATAGGTTCAGTGGGTGCGCTTAAGTTCATTCCAGTTCTGGAGTACCGCTTTATTACTACCATTCTAGAGGTATTTCTCTTTTTAAGTACAAGAAATATCTTCAGAAAACAATCATTAGCTCTATAGCTCAATAAAACTTTGTAAGTGTGGCCACTACGTTCTCTCAGAAAAAGTAGGGACAGATACTGCCATTTTTATAGAACTTTATTCTGGAGTAGTCTAATTAATTTCAATAAGGTACTAAAGATGAACAAGGCAGAATATGGCCATACACTGTGTGTTCACATTACCAATGTTCATGTGTTATGGGCCAAGGTAAACTGAAGTGGCTATGACATTGGATCAAGTCCACACTGCTCTAAATGTCACTTTCTAATTTGATTCTGACTGCTGAGGTTTTCCACAGTCCCTCCACTTTTTTTGCCATCTACAACTTAGTCACAGCTGATTTTATACCAAAGAAACATCCAACAAAGAGACATGTAAAGCAGTGTGTGTAGAGAAGGATGCTTGTTTTGAGTTTAGTTGGTCAAAAAAGCCTCTGGAAACTTAATGGAAAATCCCAGATCGGGCTACAACTAGTAGGAAGCATCACTCACTGCTTGACAAATGGTTCACTGCTGAGACAAAATTGGCTTTGCACATGACAAGTGTTCTGCAGATTACTATTGGGAAAGGCTAGACGTAAGCAACATCTGGCAGCACTTGAGAGTGAATAAAACTCCCTGAGGCTTTACCACCAGTATTTTGGTGCTGGTGCTTTAAATGTATACCCAGGAACTTCTCCTCACTATATGCCAACTACGCCTACTGGAATGAACTGCTAAGACAAAAAAAAATCCCTTTGATCAATATGTATTTCCTTTACGCAAGGAACACACAATCTAGTCAGGACATGCAGAGATCTAGAATGACAGAATAAGCTAAAGGAAACAAAGCCTTAGTTATTATGGAACACAGTGCAGCATTTCAAAGTATTTTTACATGCAAGAGAAAACCCTAACGTATTGACCAGTGGGATTTTTAAAACATAGGGTCAGTGTAAGATCAGATTCAAGCTCAGAAAGTATATAATTTAAAGATTCAAGTAAGCATGCAGGCTGCTGTTCCATTCAGAACAAAACTTTTTTTCTTGAAAAATCAAGGAAAATTCTAACAAGAGCGTGAAGTTCAAACAAACCCATCTGACAGCTGTTATGACCAACAACAAAGGTAATATTTTTTAAAATTCTCTTTCATGTGACATCGAATAAAGATGCAGAATCAACCAAAAGAATGGATGTGACAGTGTTACATGTTCAGATTTAACAAGGCTTAGGACAAATATAATTCCGTTGTGGGGGGAAGGAAAAGTAACTTTCCCACAACTTATTCCACTGTGTTCAATTTTTGGTATTTTTATTTGCCTAATTACTTATGAATTTTTTATGATGTGTCAGGTTACATGACTGATAAGGTAAAGAAATTTCTAACCCAATCATATTACTATCATCATCTGTGGCAACAAGCAATTCCTAATGAGTTACAAATATCTTTCAATGGATCATTATTTCATAAATCACATAAAAATCTGCAGTAACAAATATTCCTCATCAATCACAGAACATATTTAGATTGTAAGCACCCTTCATCAATTACACCATATTGTTCATTACAACACATATCTATAGTAACAGACATCCTTTGATAATCATCAGGGATCCCTTCCTGAACATCTCAACATTTCTTTGTTGATTCTATACACTCCAGTATTTGGATAAACACACAGACTAAGGTTCAAAATAAGTACAAAGAATTTCTCAGTTTGATAGGTACAGAACACTATATTTGTAGAAACCAAAAACTTTATATACAAAAGGGATTCTGGTTAACATATAAGAATTTGTAGGGGTTTGAATATCTACAAACAACTGGGATTCAGAATGTGATTGTCATTATGCCAGCAGGAAATAAGTGTTTATATTTCACTTTAAGTAGTAGTCATCTGTACACAACAAAAAGCGTTCATATTGTTCTTCCAATTAGTTGGTGAAAAGCCAGCCAAACTTCTAGGTTTTCTTAGTTCTCAGTTTCTTGTCAGCACAGTTAAACTACCCTCCCTATTAATACATTATTTATGATGATTCTGTCCAAGGAAGTTCCAGGTGTGACTCAGTAACAAGCAAGAGAAAGGTGAGGTTATCAGCAAATTATTTTCCTTCTCCTCTCTTGAGAGACGAGCATGCTACCTCTGCAGGCATCCTAACAACTTCAAACCAATGAGGAAAGCTGCCAGATATGGATCCCCAACAGTTGCACACTGATCTGCCAATAGGCCGAGGATTAGCCGTTGAAGGAAAAGAGTAAAACAGTTTCTTGTTCTCCATTTCTCTTGCTAGAAAGCAGCATTTTGTGCAGAACAGTGAAAGCGAACTAACTTTTCACAGTAATTTACTTGTTCAATATATTACTTTCTGAAGTCAATAAAAACAAGCTTGTGTTCATTATTTCTACTTACCCCTTTCTTCCTTGTAAATTCTTTGGGATATTTTGTCTAGCAAGTTTATTTTCTGATTAAATGTTTCCATATAGTCATTTATATCTGTAAACATATCGGGACGATTTTTAACTCCTCCTCCTCTTACTGAGGATGCTACAGCTCTTACAGTTTGTCCCATTCTGCTAAACAAGCCAGGACCCTGCTTCTTGTGAGATGAAAGTTCCTACAAGAAGAACATACCCTTGTGACTATTTTAATGTTTTCTACCCATGGTTTACAATTAAAGCAAAACAAATTAAAACAATAAAACTACACAGGTATTTATAAAACAAACTACTTTAGGTTTTCATTTGATGTCTAGATCTTATTGTAAAGTTATTAAATATGTAGCAATTAGACTCTCTTTCCCCCCACCCCCTTTTACTAATTTCTCTTTTTATATTGTGATTGAAGGCTGTATGGTCAAGGATAACCATTCTGCGCCATGGCTAGCCATGCTCTACTGAAGCAAGGAGCATGCAAGGGGACTAGGAAGGGAAGGATTAAGACAATACAAACCTCTTCCCCTTTCAGTCTTAAAGCAAAGTCAGCCAGTATGCAGACTTTTGGGCAAGACAACAGAGCGAGGCATGTGCAGAGAAAAGTCATCCATTGGGGAAAATTATGTTCTTACTGTGGAAAGCAGCCCCTCTCTCTTTCCTTTTTACTTTCCCTCCACTTCTATAAACTGCTAGTGGTACATTTGGTTAAATTCAGAGCTATGCTCTTTGGAGGACAAAATTCTTGCTTTCTTTTCCAGCGGATACATTTTGCACAGCTTGCAGTGGGAAATTAAATGGTGGTCTATTGGCTGCATTGTCAATGAATAGATTATTACTATTATTTTTAAAGAATATGGGCAAAAAGGGAGAGAAATATCAAAACAAAAAATAATTTTAAATCACAAGAATTATACAATCCTGGGCATTTATATGGATAGCAAGAACAGCCAGGATTAGAAGAGTGAGAATAAGAGTTTTGGAAGGGGTACCAACCCTCATGCTTCAGAGCATAAGACAAACTCTGATGGGTATCAGAAAGAAATGTTTCATAGGGTACGTCTTCACTACCCGCCGGATCGGCGGGTAGCAATTGATTTCTCGGAGTTCGATATATCGCGTCTCATCTAGACGCGATATATCGAACCCCGAACGCGCTCCCGTCGACTCCGGAACTCCACCGGAGCGAGTGGCGGTAGCGGAGTCGATGGGGGAGCCGCGGACGTCGATCCCGTGCCGTGAGGACGGGTAAGTAATTCGAGCATAGGTACTTCGACTTCACCTACGCTATTCACATAGCTGAAGTTGCGTACCTTAGATCGACCCCCCCCCCTCCCCAGTGTAGACCAGGCCTTATTGGCAAGTTATTCAATCCTACTGCAGGATTCCTTGCACCTTCCTATGACACTTCTATCACTAGCCATGGTTGGTAAGAAGATATTGAACTATGCAGGCCCCTAGTAAGGCAGTTCATAATTTCTTATAACTATAAATCAGATTATTTTTTTTTTTTACCCAGGCTTGTGCCGTAAGAAATATTTTGAAGTCTTCATTAAAAGTCAAAGTTGGATGCTCAGCAATTCGGTTCAAAAATTTATGCAATGCCTTCCTTCGAGTTTCAATGAATTCATCACTGAATCGTTCCACCATTCCTTTCATTATAAATTTTTCAGGCAATGGCTGAGGGAAAAATAAATAAATAAAACATTGTATAACTTTGCATATTAGAATAGTTCTACTACCCATGAGACAGTAGACAAATTCTTGTACAATTCACTACACAAAAAACCAAAACTATAAAATTAACACAGTAAACAGTGTTTCAATCTGATTCTAGCAATGCATCAGAATAGATATAAAATCAAGAGAAAGGAAAGGAAGGGAGAGTAGGTTAAGGAAAAGAGAAATGCCCTTATTTTTCTCTGAATTTTGCACATACACATAAAAGATTAATCAAACTACATTAGCTTCTTAATGGTTGTTAGACCCCAGAATCCTGAAAGAGACTTCTCCAAAGCTCACTACAGATAAATTTAAAACAAATGTAACACAAAATCTAGCGAACCTACAGGAATAATCAGTGTTGGATGTGCTTCTTCAAGTCTGCTCTTCAACCAAAGGAAATCTTGATATCGTCTTCGAACTTCATATTCACTGGAGTCAAACTCACCACGAGATGTCTGAAAATCATAACCACAAAATTAAGATGGAAAATCTAAAAGTATGTCTGCACTGCAGCTGGGAGATGTGATTCCCAGCTCGGGTACACAGATATACACTAGCTCTGTTTGAGCTAGCATACCAAAAACAGCAGCGTAGCTGGGATAGCACAGGAGCTGGGGCTAGGTTGAGTACCAACCCACCCAGGCTCTCTGGATACGTACTTTGGGAGCTAGCCTGAGCCACTGCTTGTGCTACCCCAGCTACCTACCTATTTTTAGCACACTTGCTCGAGCAGCACTAGCGCATGACTGGCTACCTGAGCTGGGAATCACACCTCCCAGCTGCAGTGTAGACATATACCCTAAGAGGAGTACACCTCTACCCCAATATAACACGGGTTCGCATACAACGCCGTAAAGCAGCACTCCGGCGGATCAGCACAGATAGGGGTCAGGGCAGTCAGGGGACAGGGAGCAGGGGGGTTGGGCAGAGGGTGGGGGACTGGGGGTGATTAGGGATGGGGGTCTCTGGAGGGAGCAGTCAGGGGACAAGGAGCAGGGGGGCCAAAGCAAGTTCGATATAACGCGGTCTCACCTATAGCGCGGTAAGATTTTTTGGCTCCAGAGGACCACGTTATATTGGGGTAGAGGTGTACTAAAAATATGTAATAGTGTAGATTGACCATTTTGGAATAAAAATGAGATCCCTGAGGGAAAAAAGTTAATGTCATTCAGCACTTACCAATTACAATTTTTTTTAGTAAAGTGATCTAACCTAGTAAGAGATGAAACAACGTGAACTTCTACTGTGAGAAAAAAAGCAAGTGTCAAACTGTGCATAAGAAGTGTCTTATAAGAATTAATCTAGTACAATTTTTTCCAAGGGTTCCAATCATTATTTAGATGTGAGATTTTCCTTCCAGTTAAGATGGATGTGTTCTGAATTTGGGTTGGTCTCTTTAAAGTGATGACAAATCTGAGTTTAAGAAACGCCCATATTGTAGCATTTGAATAAACTGAAAATAACTGAAGCATGTCCCTGATATCAGCTGCTATCAGCCACCTAGCCACGTGTTTCAGCCATAAAAACCCTATATAGACCATGGGTGCCCTGCCATTTCATATAGACTATGGCCCACAGTCCATACACAGCCCACCAGAGCATTTCATAAGGCCCACAGCCTTCTTCACCACAATATTCTAATGGCTAATTCATTAGTGTTTTATCATCATGTTTACACCATTTTAGTTTATATTGGTGTGTAAACAGACAATACTGTACATAGAAACAACCTATCTAAATACATACAAAACAAGCTGAACTTAAAATATAAATCAACACAGCTGACTTTAAATCTTATTAAAATATGTAGAATTTGTTTGGTCCACACAACATTGTTCTTAGATTTATGTGGCTCTCCTGTGTAATAAGTTTGGGCACCACTAAAACTACATATACATCAGGATTTAATGGTTTGCACTACCAGTCACCAACTTTAGTTTTGTACCCATCAGGAGAACCTTAAACTTTAGCAAAACTGCATGCCTATTACAATGCTGCCAACTCTAATGATTTTATCATGTCTCATGATATTAGTGTGGTTTTTGTTTGCTTAGGTTTTTAATGGGAGGAGACTAAAACAAGCCCCAGCTCCTGGAGCCAAGTAATTACAAGCGTATATCAGTTTTCATTAAAAGAAGTTCCTAGCCATTGTGGTTGAAAAGAAAAGCTTTAGAACATGATTCAAGTGAATTTTAAAGGCTCAGGAATTAGAATGCAAATAAAAAGAACCTCCCCAAATTAAATTTTATTTAATCTTGTAATTTTTGAGCAAACCTCTGATTAACTGAGGCCTGACTCATTATTTTTGAATGCTTAGGGTTGACAACAGAGCTGTTATATCATCATGAATTTATACTTCAAATTAATCATGGATAGAAGAGAAGGCAGAAAACATCCCCCCCACACATTCTCCCCTCTTCCAACAAAAACCCTATCCCTCCTGCATAAACAAAGGGAACATTCTTCATTTGAAAATTTGTTGTAAGAGAACCTTCAGCAAAAAAGAGGCAAAATAAATGAATATAGCAGGTCTCAAAATGTAGGCTGTGAAATTAGGGTTGCTAGGTGTCTGGTTTTCAACCGGAACTCTCAGTCAGAAAGGGATCCTGGTAGCTCCGGTCAGCACTGCTGACTGGGCTGTTTGAAGTCCGATCAGCAGTGCAGCATGGCTTAGACAGGCTCCTTGCCTGCCCTGGCTCCGCACAACCCCTGGAAGCGGTCTGCATTTCCCTCCAACTCCCAGGCACAAGTGCGGCCACAGGGGCTCTGCGCGCTGCCCACGGCCTGACTGCCGGCTCCGCAGCTCCCACTGGCCAGGAACCACGGCCAATGGGTGCTAGGAGCGGTGCCTGCAGACAGGGGCAGCGTGCAGAGCCGCCAGGTCGCACTGCCGCCTAGAACTCAGAGAGAAATGATGGCCGCTTCCGGGGCCAACCTGAGGTAAGTGCCACCCAGAGCCTGCACCCTGAACCCCCTCCCACACCCCAACCCCTGCCCCAGCCCTGAGCCCCCTTCTGCACCCAAACTCCCTTCCAGAGCACACACCCCTCCTGCACTCCGAACCCCTCAGCCCCATCCCCACACCAGAGCCCACACCCCCAGCTGGAGCCCTCACCCCCCCACATTCCAACCCCGTGCCCCAGCCCAGAGACCCCCCCTGCACCCTGAACTCTCATTTCTGGCCCCATACCAGAGCCCGCACCTCCCACCCAGAGCCAGTACCCCCCTCCCCCAGCCCAGAGACTCATCCCACACTCCGAAACCCTCATTTCTGGTCCCACCCCAGAGCCCATATCCCCAGTCAGAGCCCTCCTGCACCCCAATCCTCTGCCCAGCCCAGTGAAAATGAATGAGGGTGGGGGAGAGCAAGTGACAGAGAGAGGTAATTGAGTGAGCGTGGGTGGGGCCTCTGAGAAGGGGCGGGGCCTCCGGAAGGGGCGGGGCAGGGAGTGGGGCAAGGGCGTTCGGCTTTCTGCAAATTGGAAAGTTGGCAACTCTATGTGCAGTACTTGCTGATAATCCCCAGCTGGTCTCATAATACTGGCTTTCCTCCTCTCCAGCTGAGAAACTGAATTCAAAGACAGCTGAAAACACATGAAATGCTTTCCTAATATTACTTTTTCATTCAAGAAATTGCTGTAGTTGTAACCAAAATGTTATTAACTGTGAATCGGAGGAGAACTTTTCTTTGTGCTAGCAAACAATCCAATTACAGGAAAGCAGAATTGAAAGGGGGTGTGAAGAGCAAGGTATCACATATTGACAGCCAAGCATAACGACCACTTCTCTATGGCCTACCCATGCTCCACAAATACTTATGCCAATATAGTACTTTCCAACTGCATCAGCCTTCCTCTTGTTTCATGTTCTTGTGAAGGGACAACAGCAAATGCCAATTTCACACACAAGTCTGCTTTTGCAATCATTAAAATAACTTCAGCTAGTCCTTTAATGATCTCTACAGCACTCCGTCATGCAAATATTTCCATGAGTAACCTTACTCACCTTAAAAGTGTTTTCAGAATCTAGCTGCTAGTTGGAAATAATTTGACTAAGCTGTTAACTCACTGCAAAATCAGAATATAATTTTGAAATGTTAGAAAGGTTATTATTTGAAATCCTTTAAAACACTAACATCTGTAAAGTTTTACTTTACACTTAAACTATCAAGACTATTAACAAACACTTACCTTTGTAACAACTCTATAGGTAATGAAAGTCTCAATGGCAGTGATGTGACTTTCAGGATCATCAACAGTAATGAAGAGATCCCTTAATTCTGGCTCATCTTCAAACTTGTACTGGTTTAGCATAGAAGAGGGGGATGTTGGTATCAAAGGACTGAATGAATTTGCCTCAGTCAGTGATGTATCCTATAAATAAATAAGACATTTGAAGACATTCTTATTAACATACAAAGGTGGAGGATTCAGACATCAGAACAATAGCTCTGAAGCAGTGGTGGGCAACTGGCGGCCTGCACAAGGCCCATCCGGGTAATCCGCTGGCTGGCCGCGAGACAGTTTGTTTACATTGCCCGTCCACCCGCAGCTCCCAGTGGCCGCGGTTCGCTGTTCCCGGCCAATGTGGTTGCCCATCACTGCCCTGAAGTGAACAGTTAAGATCGTAAAAGGAAGAGCAGATAAAACTGCGAAAATATACCACAAACACCCTTGTCATCCTCTTATCCTTTTCAGAGGTCAATTCAATGAGTGGTTAAAAAAAAAAAAAAAACAAGAACAAGACTGATGAGAGAAAAGCAGAACACTACATTTGACAACAACATTATTAGCTGAAAAAAGAAGTCACCTACAAATGCCCAAACTAGTTAAACCAAGCGCCCACTGTACTGTACAGGATACTTACCAACCTTATTAAAGTTGTTAGCGGCAGATACCCAAGATTTGAAATCTAAATTCTCTCTTGCAACCTGACCAAGATACCTACCCTCTTTTCCTTTCAGATGTTTTATGAAATGATTATATCCCCTTGTAATTTATTTAAAGATGTTTATTATTAAAGACCTTCAGTACAGTTTTTAACTGAAGAATCTTTGACGATGAAGGATCAGCAGTATAAGAACTATGTATGTTTTTTTTTAAATCCAGTGGTACTAAGGTTATGAATTACATTTATACATACCACAGGACAGAAAAACAGATCTCTCTGGTATGACGATAGTAGCTATTAAAAACAAGCATGTAGCTATGCTATGGTATATAACAGTTTAGGACAAAGATGGAAGGACACTATGCCCTAAAAAAATTTCTCTCCAATTTTAGTTTGAAAGTTTTATTATTCAGAAAGATTTAAGGCAGAAAATCAGGACCTCTTTTTCTTATGCTTGCCAAAGGAAAAAAAAAAAAAAAAAAGAGCCATGGGTGTTTACCAGGTCACAGACTGTCAGCTGGGACCTTAGTTTTAAGCCCCATCTGAAAGACAGCACCTCTACTCACAAAATGACCTCCAACACAATACTGGGGTATCAGTTTAATAAAATGAGCACACCTACTAAATATCCCTTCCATCAAAGTACAAGCCACACATGAGACCATGCTTATGTTAAGAGACCTTAGCCTCATTCAATGCTCAAGCAAACCATTAAGGCTTATGGGGTTCTTATAGCAAAGGGAAAGCATCTAGTCCATATTTTTGAAGTTAGATGTACACTGAGCAGCTTTCTTCAGTAAGTGAGAAGGGTATAAAAACCAAATTTATGACTTCCATTGTCCGGCTATGCTGGAAAACGACAGGAGACAACAAGATGTGGATTAATTAGGCCACAACTTTATTCTTAAATGTCAAGGAGTAACCAGCAGATAGACGCATACAGTTCAGGAATTCTAGAATCATTTATATATATGGGGGGGGGGGGTGAGTGCTGCCAGCACTCCTCCTTTATTCATCCTAGTCCCCAGCCTACCCACTACTGGGACCTCGCCACTCCCACCCCTCAAATGAGGGTTAAGGGGGGGTTATAAAGAGGGGGATTAGTACCCTGCTAAACCAATCATAGGAGCCTTTCCTTTAAAGAATACCTCCCTTAAATTCTTTCCCAGTTCATTCTATCTGATCACTTTATCCCTTCCCTATGGAAAACCTGCACTGGACATCCACCACAAGGAAGTGCCAGCAATTAGCTTGGCAGCCTCCCCCCATGCATCAATAATACCCTCTTTGATATCAGCCAAAAACGTGTCATCTCCCAAGTCTGACAGGTGGACCCCATCCTCCTGCTGCAGCAAGACATTCTGGCCATCCAGCCCATAAAGGGGCCACACACCTTTTCCTAAAAGCCAGACAACGTCCCCCACCACTTAATGTGCAGTGAAGCCATCACCATCAGCAGGAAGAACAAATTTCACACAATGGGTAACTCATAGTTGATAGATTTAACAAGCTGCAGCATCTTAAAGTTGCCAGGCTTTAAAAAAAAATCAAATAAATAAATAAAATAAATAAATAAAAAATCAAATAAACTGGCCAATCACAGTCCTACAAGGGTCTCACTACAAAGCTAGATTCTTCCTCCCCCAGCTTGAGGCAGCTGGCAGCTTTATTCACATTCTCTTGGGACAGTCCAGCACAAATCATAAACTTGTTCTTGATAGCTTTCAGCTCAATCCAACTCTGAGGGTCAGTATTTTCCCCTCCTTAGGAACCTCTCGCTCTTCAGGACAAGAACCATATTTGATGGATTGGTGTATGTCTGTATCAAACTGGGACTTTCAAATTCTCATTTTGAGTATATAACTGTAGCTGCCTAGAGCCATCAAGGACAGACCAATGGCAGCTTATTGTAACACTGGACACCTCCCTGAAAAGCTAACACAAGAGTCATCAACTGTGACAGTCTTCCAAGTAAAGGGTCCAGCCTACGACAGTTCTGCTATAGAGACAAGCCAAGTTTTTCCAATTTGAACTCCAGAGTGGCTAGGACTTACTAACCACCCAACAGGAGTTCTGCTGTTGATCAGTTCATCACCTGACAGAGAGGGCAGAAACATCGTTTAAGATCAGGATCTGCTCTCAGCTCCCACTCCCCTCAAGCCAACCATCCCCAGGTAGCAAAAGGCCTGCAGAAGGCAGAGATACCTACCTCATGACACAATGAGTGGCCTAGGCCTCACCAGAAGGGGTGAACACAGAGGCAGGGGAAGATAACATATACGGTTTTGTTTTTTCCTAAAGATCTGTAACTCTTGTATACTTTAGGAGTAAATGTTACTGTGATTAAGAAACTCCTGTTGCAAAGCCCGTGTTCCTTGCTTTAAGTGCCACCTGGTTCCTGAAGGGTTAATCTGTAAGCCAGAGCACCCACAGCTAGGTGCTAGGGGACCATGCATAAGTGACTGGGGAGGGATGGGAAGTCCCAGCACTGGATTTGGGGCCCAGGGCGGTTGCACTATGGAGTCCCACATCCCAAGGAAGGATGACAGACAGTGACAGCACAACCAGCCTTAGAAACAGTGCCTGGAGTCTGCCCAGAGCCAGGTAGCTTGGAAGCACATGGGATCCAAAGGCTGGGTCCAATTACAACAGACTGGTGATAGTCCACTAGAGGGACTCAGCCAAGTATGAGTTTAAGTGTGTGTCCGGTAGAATGATTTTACTGACTTTACCTAGTCTCTCTCCAGACACTTCTACTCCATTGAAGAGCATATTGCCTTCAAAAGCTGTTTATTTACTCTGGCACCTAATCAGCATTGGTTGGAAGTGTGTGGGAAGAAGTAAGAGTTGTGCTTTTATAGTTGCATAACTCCATTTGGCTAAGTATGGTAACTTACATGCAGAATGAAAGCCATTTCAAAATATGCTAGATCAGGACACTAGCACAAAATGGCCACGTGCTGACACAATACATCACCACAGAAAGGATTTGAGTAACCATGTAGTTGAGAGGGATGTTCAGTTTGTGGGCCTAAAATTAGACCAGCCAGCTGTGTTTTGGTTGGCAAGTTACATTGTCATCACTCAGCCTACTTATAAAAGAACACAGGCAGACTACTCAAGTATGCAACAATTCTGCTGTAGGAATCTAGAAGGAATATTACACATGTGAAAACTCTGTTGTTGACTCACAGGAAAATAAGAAGGGTGAAGGGAAGACAAAGTTATCCACGATTATGAAACAAACAGTATCTTAGATTTATTATTGTAGGGTAGTTTTAATGTTAAAGGCATTGTCAATTTTGGTATGCAAACATATCCTCCTTCAAAATTTGTAGTTTTCTTATTTCATCCTCCTAATGCTTTTTGTTTCAGCTGACTCGCTAAAGTCTTTTTAAAGTCACGTTCTGCCATTACCCAAATATTACAACATGTTGGGACACACAGCAGATGTGCTTACAGCAGGAGCTGCAATCAGAGTCAAGCATCTGGAGCTTGCAGTCTGCCTCACACTACATGCTTGCAGATGTGGAGGAAAAAGAAGCTGCCATTAGAGGCCTCTGCAGATTAAGTGCTTGGGACTAGAGCAGCAAGAAAGAAACCATTGTCAGTGGCCTGATCAACTGTTCTACTAAAAAGGAGTGCTAGTGACAGGCTACTCAAATACCTGGCTTTGTCCATATCAGATGTTTTGGAGATTTGGAAGTTTTCAGTAGCCAGGTATAGGATTTATATAGAACATATGGGAAACAAGTTCAGGAAGATATTGGCAATAAGGAGAAAAATGTAGGTAAACCAGTACTGGGGAGGTTGGGGGCAGGATTCACAAGGAAAAGTAAACATTGGCCTGGGCCTTTATGGTTTTAAGGGTGTGATGTTATCCAATTAAAATATGACCATATAGATCATTGTTGCAACCACTGTTCTATATTTGCAACAAATCTTGTACAAAATGTGGCATGTAAGATGTCTGTGGAAAGGTTATGATTTGCTGAATATAAATTATGCTATTTGTATACATGTATCATTGTTGCATTTGAATTTTTGAGAATTGGCTCTATACCTGTATTTCAAATGTTTGGGGGTAACGCCCACAAGGCAGTTAGCCAGCACATTTTGGAGGGGCTATTCAAACTGAGTAACCCATCAAAAGGACACACAACTCACAATGGACCATGGGAGTCGCCCATCTACACTGAGTGGACGTTGCATTTGAAATATAGGTAACGGCTTCCTGCAATGATTAAGCGAAATCAGGCATGCACAGGTAACTTGCCCATGTGACTCCAAACTCCCATCTTGTCATCTGTAATTTTCCATTAGTTGTGCTGAGGGCTTTATTCGAAACAATTGGTTTCCTTCCACATGGCAGAAGATATAAAAGGCCCTGGAAACCCCTCCATTTTGCTTCTTTTCTGCTCCAGCCTCTGGACTATGAACTTATACTAATGGGAGCATTCTAACCAAGGAATTGAGGACCTTCTAATGATTTGGAAGCAGCCATAGACTTGGCTTAAGCCAACAGTTTATTCCATCATTGCTACAAGCCTGAACCAAAAACTTTGTAATTATTGTATGTATTTGATTCCTTTAAACAATTTTAACTCTCACCTTTCTTTCTTTTTATAAATAAACCTTTTGATTTTAGATACTAAAGGATTGGCATCAGCGTGACTTTGGGGTAAGATCTAAGTTATATACTGACCCGGATGTCTGCCTAGTCCTTTGGGATTAGAAGAACCTTTTATTTGAACAGATTGGTTTTGAAGAACCACTCATCTCTAAGTCTAGTGTTTTTGGTAATACAAGGACAGGAATAAAAGGAAACTGCCTTTATGACTTCTCGTTAGCCAGTGTGGTGAACCAGAAGTTTACTTTTGTTTCTGATTTGGTATATCCTATGGGGGATTAGCCACCAGTCTTGGGGTGTATCTGCCCTACTTCTCAGCAGTTTGTCCTGAATTTGGCATCCTCAGTTGTGACCCACTGAGGCACGGTTACAGTGGCAATTACTGAAGCCATAATTTTTGGTAAGAAGCACCGAGCACTAGTTTTCTTTCATGACATATGGATAAGGGGCTGGTGCTTCTGGCCTTTAGGGGTGAAGAAAGAAGCAGTTGCTGATCCTGAAAGGGAGGGAAAAATCATTTCCTGTGCACTAAGTATATAAAAATAGAGCATGAGAGAAAAGAGCATTTTAATACCCACATCGATGAAGATATAGCTATAAATGAAATACTGTTCTTTGTAGAGGAGTAAGAGAGTGCATACAGCTTGAAAAACCTGTATGTGAATTAGTGATCATACACATTTTGCATCTGATCCACCCCAAGTAATCAAAGACAAACTGGAGAAGTTCCATAAACAGAAAATGAATTTACTTTGTATGTCAGTTTGAAGCTTAGTCAACTTCAGAAACTGAGCTGAATGTTGCCAATTTGTGACTTTGCAATACTTTCTCTTTTTAATGTTTTCTTCTTTGTTGCTGTACAAACAGAAGATTAAGGCCCAGATCAGACAAATATATGTACCAGTGAAGACCCATATGTTCCAATAAATAGGGTTTGCACCAGTGGATCCATTTGTGCGAGTGGTTTGTAAAGTTAACCTATATCTAACTTAAAGATACATTTTCTCTCCAAAAACCAAAGGCCCTGTCATTTCTTTGCCATATTTTCTCAAGGCCTATCTCACTACTTAGATTGTTAAAGTAGCACAATGACTACTGGTATTTTTTCAAGAATATAAATGTTTGTAGGTTATAGATATGGTGGTTTCTATGTGGCATTCCATCAAGATTGTATTTGTTCACAGCTTTCTGCAGGAGGGGACACTTAGAAGAATACTGTTTCAAGTCGGTCCCTTTAAAAAGCCACCAAATAAACAAGCAATTTATATTAAGAATTTAATGTCAGTAAGGAGAAGTTTTATGCATTCATAAAACTGATTAACATCACAGCCAAATGTATGCCTATTGACAAATTCAATGTCTATGCTAGTAACTGCTCAGAGATGTCTCACTTTATTATTTCCTTAGATTACAAACTGAGTGTGTGACATTTGAAAAACTATATTTTTTGTAAATAATTTTTACCAGGACATCCAATTCTAAAAACTCATTGATGCTTCTTATTACAGTCATTTAACTTGATAGTTGTCACAGATAAAAGTTTTGCAAAAAATTTCAGAGGTAGATGTTTTTCTGAATTCCAAGTAAGAATCCTTAATTTCTTTGCATTTCCAACATATACCTTTCACAAAATCACCTCAAATAGAGAAGGTTACTCAGTTCCACATTATGTATTTACATGAAAAGTATCAAACTCCTACAGAAAAATCTTGAACATATACGTAGGGATAGATCTTCAACAGGTTTAAATTGTCACAGATGCTCGATTGACTTCAGCAGATTTCTGGCAGCTTACGCCAGTTGAGGATCTGCCAAGAACTCAGGTGGAAAATTAACCTATTGGGTTCAGTTTATAGATGACTGTTCCAACAACTGGTGAAGAGTAGTGCAAGTTTCAATACATAACAGTATTCCTGAACAGACAGTCAGACCAAATAGATTTTCCAAGCTCTCTCAGATACTGTGGCTGACAGAGATGATTTCTCCAAAGGGGTAGACCTGGGCAGGGATACTGAAGTTTTGAGGGGAGAACATAGTCAAGAATTTGAGTTGGTCAATAACCAAAGTCCTGGCAGCTATGGTCAAAACTATGTCATCCCATTATAGCATGGGGTATCACGTGTATCATGAAATTCAAGAAAGCAGAGGATGAAGGGAAACTGAAGACAACACTTTGATTTGACTTTACCTTACAAGATGGAACAAGTTTCAGCACTCTTTTAACCATTGTAACAGAGGTTAACATAAAAAGGAACAGGTCCTGCACCTTGAATATTACACAATGCCCAATAAGGCTGACAACACTGGGTGCTGGCCTTTGATATTTTCTCTCCAGATACCAGTCAAGGTTCCTATATTAAAGGGACTGAGTCATGGCATGATTAGTAGCACCCTGTTCGCTGATGCTCTCCAGCATGAAGAAGGCCACAGGCTCAGCTATGAGCAATTAAACACTTTCTGTTGGGAATTATGAGCACCTGGGTGGTAGTTACTGGGCTAATGATGTAATTGAAAGGATGTAAGTGGAAGCAAGGGGAAGCTCAGAAGGAAAGCTCAGAGGGTGAGCCTAGGCTGAGGAGTAAGGACTGTGGGGAAGCCCCATCTTGCTCTAAGCCTGTATTATACTGTGATATTTTGCAAGGAAAGAATAAATACACAAGTGGTGAAAAGATAACAACCTGGTGTGTGAGCGACAACATGAACTGGTCAAGCAGTCAACACTGGGTAGTGACAGAGACTCCCTGTGACATGGACAATGTCAGGCTAAACATCCATGTGTTTTTTTTACAAAATAAATGCTTTGTGTTTATATTCTGAATAATACCTTTAGATTAAAGTTAACAATTAAAAAATCTTATTTTTCACCACGTAGCTATTTGGCCTATTTTCATTGCCTAAACTGAATTAAATGAAAAATTAAGTCAATTTCACTTTTAGATACTCATGTACCAGCACAATACAACATTGTTTAGGCTACAAATTCCACAGAAGACTATATGTAAAGAAAAAAAAAATCACAGCTACTTTGCATCTAGTTATTTTTATTGGGAACATTTTATAGATTTTGGAACAGTAAGTTTTCAACAAGTTAAATCTGAAACCAAAATTTGCCTCATAACTACCCCTTTAACAGTAGATATGTAACTACAAGGTATAATTCAGGCCCAGCCAGTTAACAACATAGGTAGTCTGAGAGACTGAAACAAGAAAGCAAGTTGTTTTGGGAAACACGTAAAAGGGCCTGATCCTGCAAAAGAACTGTGTGTGCACAACACCCACTGGCTACAGAAGAAGTTGAAAGTATTAAAAACCTTGCAGGAGACTTTCACTACCATAGAAAATCGGATCCCAAATCTGCATCTTAAGTAAACTGTCTTCCTCACCTATAAACAAAAGCAGTACAAATGTTCAAGACAAAAAAGGGATGCTATGCTTCCAAACATAGTGTGAAATGTTTGTTTTGTTTATAGAAATAAGTTACCACTTTGGATACCTTTTAACAAGTGTTATATTTTCTCTTTGATATGATTAGGGAATACATTTCTGCCACTTGGATTCTTAATAATTATAAAGTTTTTATAGCTATCCTTAAATATTGATTGCAATCCATGTTTTATAACAAGTTTTTTATATAAGGTACCTTATCCCTTTGATAAGCAAGCAGCAGCATAACTAAACTAATTACAACGGACCAGCAGATATAGGGTATATCTACCGAGGGATAAAAGCCGTACGGCATGGCTGTGGCTGGACAAGGCCAGTTGACTTGGACTCCCAGGGCTCAGGCTGCAGGGCTAAAAATTGCAACAGTCAGGCCTGGGTTGGAGCCCGAGCTCTGGGACTCTCCACCCTCGCAGGGTCTTAGAGCTCAGACATCTACACAGCAATTTTTCAGTTCCACAGCCCAAACGCCACCAGCCTGAGTCAGCTGACCTGGGCCAGCCATGGTTTTTTTTATCCCTGGGTAGACATACTCAGAGGCAAATGAGTATTACTTCCTGAATAAATTTCCTAGCTTAGACAGTAAAGCCAAAAGCCAAGATCACACAAATAAAAGTAAAATAACTCTTTAAGTTATGTTTTTGCACTCTTTTGCACTAAATTGTTCAAATGGATTCTCCATTTCTTGATGTCCTCAAATCAGGATTGGGCATCTTTCTGGAAGGTATGCTGTAGTATAACAACTATTGGGCTCACTACAAAGGTAAGCAGTATGGTGTGGTATACAGGAGGTCAGACTAGATGATTTAATGGTCCCTTCTGGCCTTACTTTATTAATATCAAGATTTTTCCTTCAGTACCGTACTATCAAACACATAACTGTTTCATAGTAAATGCGAAGTCTCTACAGTTATCCTTCTAATATAAGGCGGGGTAGCTGTGTTAGTCTGGATCTGTAAAAAGTGACAAAGAGTCCTGTGGCACCTTATTAGACTAACAGACGTATTGGAGCATAAGCCTTTGTAAGTGAATACTCACTTCATTGGATGTATGTATTCACCCATGAAAGCTTATGCTCCAATACATCTGTTAGTCTACAAGGTGCCACAGGACTCTGTCGCTTTCTAACGTATTAATTTCTTCCCAGTCCTCTGTGCCCAGTGCCTAACTGTGTTTACAGAAGCACTGGAAATGTGTGCTCAAGTAAATAAATGTTGAATTACGGTCCAAGTGCTATAGAAGTACGTGTGACATCAATGCCAAATGAGTTTGCACTTAATTAGAGAGACAAGGTTGGTTAGGTAATCTCTTTTATTGGACCAACTTCTGAAAGAGACAAGCTTTCAAGCCACACCGAGCTCTTCTTCAGGATGAAATATTTGCTGCTTCTACCACTATACTATTAGATATTCCACTGTTTCATTTCAGAGAGTTAGCAATCTATTGGGTTTACTTAAGAAGCCTCAGAGGGTAGGTGGTCATCACTCCATATGCTATTTTTGGAGCCTGTTTGCCTTATCAAGACTGGTTCAGTGCATGCTCTATTCTTTACCAAGTTTGAGGGTTTGCTTGAAAAGAGAAGTTAATAATGACAGATCTTGATTTTACCAAATCAGACATAAAACAAATTATTACCATAACTGAGTCATATTTAGTGCACCAACTCACACATCTTCATATAGCAGTTGCAATCTTGGAACAATTAAAGAATACCACGTTAAAGAAAAAGCACTTAATGAGATGGAAGTACAAATAGGCTACCCCTCCCAACATATGTGTCTGCATACACACTAATTATTTCCTCTAGATTTATGTATTATTCTACACTTTAGAACAAGCACTGTATAGCTTTGAAAAACTACAACAACATTTATCAATCAAGTCAAAAATGAATTAATCCATTCTTTATCGTTGTGATATTCAGAATGGACTGAGGTGATTTAAATGACCAAGTGGAAAGCCTCAATTTAAAATCACTGATATTAAATCAACTTTTCCTTTTGTGTTTCAGTTATTTTCTAAAGAAAGGTGCATTCTCATTGATTGATATAACCATTCTAATATGTTGATTTACAACAAGAGAGAGCCTTTACACTCGATTTGGCAAATCTTTTTGCTACCGAGGAGGGTACACTATAACTGTATACATTTATTTAAGGAATAATATGGCCTAATATCTTCAGATTCTTATTAAATTGTACATTTGAGTATGTTAGAAAACAGTGAATGATATATTGCTTATTTACTAGATAATTTACTTTTTGCTCATATTTGAATCAAGCTGCATAAGCATGGTAACTGGAATTTAAGGAAACACACAAAACAGCATATAAAATGTATTTGTATTAAACAAAACAACCTTAAACATTTTATTAAGAGAAGTTCATGTATCAAAACATGTTTCACTTACAATTAAATGATTTATTAAACAGAGGGATTAACTGTAGTCAGTGAAGTAAACTGATTATTTCAGGGCAGTCTGGGAAAGTTTTCAAACATGTCTAAGTGAAAGTGACGAGAGCTTAAGTTCCTGGTCTTGCCTAAATCTTGAAAATGACACAATCTCCTAAATTACTCAGACTGACTTATTTTGCCATATTTATAAAGCTTGACCTCAAAACTTAGACTCAGGGGTAAACATCTAAGTTTTTGACAGAGGCTTATGGATTCAGCATATATACTTTTTATGTAAATGTTTTAAGAGAAGTTTAGGCCTTAACATATTTTGTATTAAATTCAGATTTTATTTTAAACAGGTTTATTTTAAAAAAGAAAAATATAATTTAATCCAAAAAGTCTAATTTAAATAAAAACAATCCAATTTTTAATTAAAAGAAGAATCATCGCTTTTTATCCACCTTGGTGATATTTTACTCATCTGTTTTAAAAAGAAAAAAAGTTATGTACCCAACGTAAGGCAACAAAGAATTTTGCAAGGCCCTACCTAGTCTTACAACTGGAGCCATGCAAGTGGGCACCAAGACGATACAGAGGTAACTGATCGCCGTATTTGGTGTCAGGAAGGAATTTCCCCTCAGATATTAGCGGGGGGGAGGGGGTAGTGCTTGCCTTCCTCTTCAGCATGGGGCCTGGGTCACTTGCAAGTTTAAACTAGTGTAACTGGTGGATTCTCTGTAACTTGAAGTTTTTAAATTATGATTTGAGGACTTCAACAACTCATCCAGAGGCTATGAGTCTATTATAGGAGTGGGTGAGACTATATGATCATGAAAGTCCCCTCTGGCCTTAGTCTATGAGTATAACTCATACGAATCCAAATTCAAGATCAGGGCCCAAAAGCCAAGGAATTAGGCCCTGAACCTACAAACACTTAAACGTGCACTTAACTATCACTATTGCCAACATCAAGAATTCAAATATTATGAGTTAGACCTCAGAAATTATCAGAATGGGTTAAAAGATTTTGTTTGTTTTTAACTGAGTTCATTTTATTTTCTGGCTTCTAAACTTCCACCATAGAATCATAGAAGATTAGGGTTGGAAGACACCTCAAGAGGTCATCTAGTCCATTGGTTTTCAAACGTTTTTTCTGGTGACCCAGTTGAAGAAAATTCTTGATGCCTGTGACCCAACAGAGCTGGGGATGAGGGGTTTGGAATGAGGGAGGGGGCTCTGGGCTGGGGCAGGGGTTGGGATGCAGGGTTGGGGCATGGGCTTATGTTGGGTGGCTCCCGGTCAGTGGCGCAGCTGGGGTGCTAAGGCAGGCTTCATGCCTGTCCTGGCACCACGGACCATGCTGTGCCCCAAAAGCGGCCAGCAGCAGGTCCAGCTTCTAGGCTTCTGGGGTGCAGCAGCCAGCAGCAGGTCTGGCTTCTGGCCGCTTCCGGGGCGCAATGCAGTGTCAGAACTGCTAGCATCGATGATGGGACTTTTAACCGTCCAGTCGGCAGTGCTGACCAAAGCCGCCGCGACTCAGTGCCTTCCATTCCATGACCCAGTATTGGGTCGCCACCTGCAGTTTGAAAACCACTGATCTAGTCCACCCCCCTGCTCAAAGCAGGGCCAATCCCCATTAAATCATCCCAGCCAGGTGTCAAGTCATGACTCAAGTCATGTTTCCACATTTTTTTCCTGGAACCATGAGGGCTAGAAACTTGTTTTAAATAAACAGTGAGATTTTCGACTTCAGGAGCTGTGGTGTTAAGAAAACAAACAATCACAAGATTCATGATAGTTCAGAAACTACTTCCATGAATGTAGTTAATCATATGTGTGAATGTTTGCACAATATGGGTCCTATAACAAGTTCCAGACACTAATCATTTTGTCCCCTCCTCTATTAAAGTACGTGTAAATTTAAATGATACCTATTCTCCATGTGATTTACATACACAACAATGGTACACACACTCAAACTGTTTTGAATAAACTCAAGTTTGAAACTTGTGTACTGGTGAGTATATTTCAATATACACTGTATATAAACCATGCCTGTAGATTAAATATTTAGATATTATATTTGTTATGTATTTTATTGGTACACATGACACATTACTTTAAATTTCAAGGATTGTACTTAAAGATAATAACTAGGGCTTTGATAATGCAATAAGATGTACACAGACAGGCCTCTGCCCCCACTTTAGGACTATGTAGGGAAACTCGCACTGACCTGTGCACATCACACTGCAAGACTGAGGTTCTAGGTCAGCTGCCTGTACAATAACAGAATTGTGTTTGCACCCACAGACAAATTTACCAAACAATTTTACCTAGGTGTTTAATAATGAAAACAAATGCCAATAATTGTTTACTGAGGGAAAACTGCTGAGAGAGTCAGAACACAGACGTCCAATATCCAAAATTACCATAATAGCTTCTCTAGTACAAAAAGCATAACAGCTGGGGATACTTTGATCTTACAGCTGTCCAACGCCTATTACTGGCATAAACTGAATAGAAACTTAAAAGTTAGCAACTTTTATTTAAAAACGCATCCTAAAACTATTACAGTACTTAATGGATGGTGAACCCCCATTGGGAAAAAACCAAACACCTCTATGCATGCCAGAGAACCATTAAATGCAAATTCCTGGGGAGGAGGCACCTATCTCCTTGTTTTTAAATGGTTATTTGAAACATGAGTGGAAAACAACAGCTGCCTACAAGAATTAGAACAATACATGCACATCAACTGCTTGTCTTTCCTTTTTCTACTCAGTACAATCCCTATTTTCGGCTCTTTAAAACAAAGCAGATGGTGACGTCTCAGGGTAATGTGTGTGCAACGCTTTGAAGGGGAAGAGTGCTAGTTCTCTGCCAAGCTTTATTGCCATTGCCTAGAGCAATTAACAACCTGCAGGACCGTGCCCAGGTAGCAGAGGTCACTGTACCTGGATTGTTGCTCCGACTACACGGCCACGGGAACCTGCAGACAAGGGCAAGATTGGGGTTCCCGGGCCATGACTCCCCGCCCCGCATCAGGGTGATGGGGGGGTCACGCTAGGGCAGCGCAGGGCCGCCCCCGCTGCGGGGTGTCTGCACTGTGCAGGCTGCCCCATCCCCAAGTGCAGGGGGCGAGGAGACGGGCAGCGCCAGGGCCATGGGCGGGGGAGCCCGTCACATCGCCGCCGCCCCGGAGACAAGCCCTGGCGGCACCACAGACGGGGCAGCGCCCGGGGCAAAGTGCAGCGCGGGCAGGAGGGCGCGGGGCGGGCAGGGACGGGCACCTCTCCCTCCCCCACGGCTCCAGCCCGGCCCGGGCGGGCGGGGGGCTCGGGCTGCTCGGCGGGGAGCGGGGCCCCGGGCCGTACCTTGCTGAACACCTCCAGGTCCTCCTCGTCGTCGTCAACGCCCAGCTCCGCCGGGGGGGCGGGGGGCGGCGGGGCCCGCGCTGCGCCGGGGGGGCCCGGCCGGGGCGCAGCGGCAGCAGCTCCTCCCGCCGCCAGGGGAGCCGGAGAGCGGCGGCCCCGGTACCCTGGTCTCAGCCTCCATCCCTCGGTGGCAGCCCGGCCGGCGGCCCTGCGATTGGCTGCCGGAGCCCGCCCGCCCGCCGCACGCCCAGTGCGCAGGCCTGGAAGCGGCGGCGGCGGCCGGGCCCGGAGCAGGGGAGCCGGGCCCGGGAGGAGGAGACGTTCCGCGGAAATAGGAGCGCAGGGCGGGGCGAGCAGAGCTGCCGCGGGTGCGCTTTGCACGCTGGCGGCCCCGCGCTGCTGCTGGCTGGGGGAGGCGGAGGGAAGTAGCTCCCCCCACCCGGGCTGGGCTGCAATCCGGGAGCCCGCAGGCGGCAGGGCTCCCCGAGGGGAGGGTGGGGAGCAGCCCGCCGCCCTAGCAGCGGGCTAGGCCGCTCCCAGCCTCTGGCGGCTGGGCACTCCAGCAGTCATGAGCCTGAAGCATCTCGGCAAGGGCTGAATGCACCAGGCACCAAGCCAACCGGGGGGCAGGGGAAAGTATAGCCCAAAAGCCGCTAGAAAGCCCAAGTGCTATCAAGCCTTACTGAAGAAGCGCGCGGTGTAAACTTAAAAGCTCGTCTCACCGCCAGCCATTTCTCACGTGCTTTTATGTGCAAACAGCCTGAAAATACCACGTTCGTTCTGTAGTTTATTGATAAATGTAGCTAATGTTGCATGTTTGGTCCAAGCAGTTAGCTAATAGTTGGGGTCTTGTTAGGGCTGTTTCCGTGAGGAGGAAAAATTGATGCTGCAAGTGGAGGAGGGAGGTTGGTGTGATTTGGTTTATTTACAAAAAATGTAAACACAAAGTCATGTTTCCCAAATCACCAGTAGAAACAAACATCAGCAGGCATCTTCTTTGCTCAACAATCCCCAAGTGTGCTTCTCAGGGAGCGCAATGTCTACCAAGCCCTATTTCTTTTTTCATCTCAGCATCACACTCACATCTGCTTCTCTGGCTTTCTGCCACTAACACAAACAGGGTGGAAAACCATTGCCAATATTCTTTGCCGTGTTTGCAATTTTAAAAAATACCCTTATCCCACATGGTTTAGCTGTGACCTGCCACGTGCCTTGGGCAATCCCTCTATTGTTTGAAGCGGTATGTGAAGGGGCTTAATTGCTCTTCCCAATGAGCCTGAAAGAGAGTACTTGGCACAGTCACTTGACTTTAGGAGGTCAGGAGTTCTTTGGATCAAAGACTCACTTGACAGCAGCCAGCCATCACCACTTTTCAATATAGCAATGTATTACATTATTATAGGCATGTATTATATTATTATGTACAGGGGGGTGAGGGATAGCTCAATGGTTTGAGCATTGGCCTGCTAAACCCACAGTTGTGAGTTTAATCCTTAAGGGGGCCATTTAGAGATCAACAAAAATCTGTCAGGGACAGTACTTGGCCCTGCTGTGAAAGCAGGGGACTGGACTCAATGACTTTTCAAGGTCCCTTCCAGTTCTATGAGATAGGTCTATATCCATATTTACACCCAAAGAAGGATGTTAACATGAAGGTTACAAAGTCCAGCCCTCAAAAATTAGAAAATGCCAGTATTAAGGTTACTTATGCAATCTTAATTCAGGGACCTTTTGTTCATACGTTACGTTATAGTCTTTAATTACATACTGCTTTTCCACAGGTCCCTTGCCTCATTCAATGCACAGGTTGGATGGTGCTTTGGGAATGAATCAGGGTTGTATTGAGAAGGCCATTACCTATAGAACCCCTACCTCGTGTTGCACTTGTTAGAAGGTCTGAAATGAATAAGACAGAGAACCACAGGAAAAGAAAGGATGGTCTCAAGGTTAAGGAAGTTGAATGCTGCCCTGTAGAATTGGATTCTCTCTCTCTCTTTGCTACAGGATTTCTATATGATGCTATAAGGAAAGGCACTTAAACCAAATTTCACTGCTGGCCACAAGCCACTAATTGCATGTGACTCATTTTCTGGATGCCCAGACACTTGGGCCAGATTTATAGAAGTCCTGAGTACTAACAACTGCAATTGAAAAGTGGAGTGGATTGGAGCTGTGTTTTGAACACATGAAGTGCTGTAAAAAGGTGAAGTACTCTAAAATTAGGCCCTAGATATCTCAAGTTATGTACCCCAAATTAGTAGATAATTTTCACTGTTTTTGCCTTAACACTCATGTGCCTCAGCTATAAAATGGGAATAATAATACCACCTGATCTGATGGGTGTTGGGGAGATAATTTATTCATATGTGATGCACTCAGATATGATGGGGAGAGTACCATAGGAAAGCCCATGAGGAAATTAATAATTCCATATTCAGTACTGTGTATTAAATATTATCTTGATCCACAGTCAATGAAAAGAATAAAAATAAACATAGAATAATACTAATTCACTCAGTGAGGTGGGGTCTGTGGAAAAACATCTTGTAATTGGAGACTATCATAATGCAGACTCACCCTTAATTCTGGCATTTCCTGATTTTTTATGGCTTTACATTGCAGTCTTAACCATGTTGTTTTAATGTAGTTTTTAATGTAATTTCCTATTTAAAATAAACAAATGGTTAAAAAACCCACAGAAATTCTACCAGGTGGAAACATATTGACCCTCAGCTTGGGTCATGAACAGAGTTCAAACGTTTATACTCTCAGCATAGACCTCTTGAGAGAGACAGAGAAATAACTGATAGTAGTAGTAGGTGGTTGTCCTCTGTGGAACAACCACTAGAAGGGGATGAGACACATTTTTTTTCCGGGGGTTTCACAACTGTTTGCTGACAGCAGAGAAATGTAGAGTGTCAGGACTCGTGGGTTCAGTTCCAGGTTCTGGAGGGGAGTATAGCTGCCCTAGGGCTGCTCCCCTTCCAGTCTGCTCCCCATCTTGTGGCTCTTGCCCCTCTGCTCCTACCCAGACCCCAAGAGCTCCTTCCCTTATGTTATTATCCAACATCCCCCAACCCAGCTACTGACTAAAGTTGGCTAATGTAAGCAAGATGTTGGAACATTCCATCTTATTCTTCTCAACCTGCATCAATGATAAGTTATAGCTAGTCTATCATCTATTCATTTCTCTTTAATATGAGTGGTAGGTGAGTTTTCTTTCTTCTTCAGTTTTCTTTGCACTGGTGTAGAATACATTGTACTGTGCCACATCCTGTATGTCTTTTGTACAGAGAAAGTACCTACATGCTGTAATTTCTAATTTGTTTATATTCAGAGATTATGCTGTAAAACAATATCAAAAAAACAATAAAAATAAAGAATTCCAGGCACAACACATCAGCAGTTGAGAAGCCTAATAAACTAGGGGACAGTCAATCAGTGAGAGTATAAAACTGATATAAAGTAGTCTCAAATACTAAAGCTATCATGTGTATCATTCCAATTTTTCAAAGTTTTACCAGTCCCCTTGGTTCTTTATTTCTCTTTGACAGAAATTTCACAAGATATTTTAATTGGATTTTTTTGTATTATAGCTTTTTTATTATCTCATTAATCAAGTTTAGCAAGACATTATATTTTAAAATTCCTGACTGATAGTGTTTATCTTTCTAGATTTTATCTATATTTGAAGTACATTCAGTGAGGAAAAAGTATTCATTGAACTTCACTTGAGGAAATTGTACTCTCCCTGTACTTAAAACAGTTGTTTGAATTTTAATTATCATTTTAATCACTGATAAAAATCCAGAAGGCATGCTAGCATTGCTGGCTCCAGGCCTGCTGTGATTCCTCAAAAAAGGGTCACAGAATAAGGAGTAAAAATGAATTTAGAGCAGTATCAACTTCGCAGATGTTACCACTGGTATTTCCTCTGGATTCAGATGGGAGCCTGTTAGGTAGAGCAGCAGTTCCCTGGCTCCGTCGCAACCCATGCAGGCCCAGCCAGAGTTTGTGGGAAGGAGCTTCTACAGAGGAGGGAGGAGTATGCTGCAAGTTTGCTATCCTTCTAACTTTGTAGGCTGAGTGATTGTATTATTCAGATATACTCTAGATAGCATAAACAGAGAACTGCATTCAGCAGAGAGGATTTATGAGTTTAAAACACATCTCTGTGGATCTTTATTCTTCATCAGTCCAAACTATTCAGTGCATTTGCAAAGACCCATTTTCAGTAGGCTCCGTGTGTTCCTCAAGTACCTGGGACCTTCATGTTTAATTTAAGGCCACAAATTCCCACTGTGAACATTGTGGAATCAGCTTTTGGAAACATTTTCAGCAAGATGGTATCATAGCTGCCAGGAAGAATTCAGAATGCCAGAATTACTTGTTGTGACCCTACGCCCCATATTCTTCATAGAGATATGCTTATGATATGAATATGGCATAACTAAGATATGTTTTATGCAAGATGGGTCATGTGAGGTATCATTGGAAAGATTATGATTTACTGAATATAATTATCCAATTTGTATGCATGTGTCATTTCTGCATCTGAAGTTAGAAACATTGACTATGTAATAATTACAACTGTGTTTTCACCTGGGGAATGCGCACCAGACAGTATGCAAACAGCCTGGATGGGCCATTAGGAAGGACAATAGGACTTTGATGATACTAATCTCCCTCTTTCTTGAGATGTTTCCTGGGATGCTGCCTTGACACTGCAGGGTCATGTTATCACGTCACATGGTACCAGATACCATCTTGAAATGCTGGTATTTTTCCATAGGACGAGGGTGGGGGTCAAACTAGGAAACAAAGGATTCCCGCCATATGTAAATCCTATATATGGTTGGGGAGTGAGTTAATCTTGGTTCTTCTCCATTGCCTCCTCTCCCAAGAAGGAAGACTGCTGAAAACACCTGAAGAAACAAAGGAACTGAGCTGGGGTGGGGCAGGGCTGAGCCCAGGCTGGGAATGGTGTCTGGCCCGTGAAGGATGTACCTGGAGTGTTAAGCTGCAAGCAAGAACTGTTTGTCCACAAAGAAATTCTGCAACCTGATTAAAACAACATTTAGGGTGAGAAATTATTTGTAGCCAGTTTTCTGTAGTTTATTAAGCTTAGTTTGCATGTTTTGTTTTATTTGCTCAGTGATCTGCTTTGCTCTGTTTGCTATCCCTTATAATCACTTAAAATTTACCTTTTGTAGTTAATAAACTTGTTTTTTGTTTATTCTAAAACCCAGTTTGTGGAAATCTTAACTGGGAGGGGGAAGCTGTTCATATTCACACTGAGGAAGGGAGCGAATTTCATGAGCTTATGCCATGTAGATCTCTATATAGTGCAATACAATATAATTTTGGGTTTACACTCCAGACAGTGTGTGCACCAGAGTGCTGGGCAATTCCCTGAGCTGAGTCTTCACACACACAGCTGATTGTAGACAATACATTAGGTGGCACCCTGGAACAGAGGTCCAACCCATCACACTTGTATTTTAAATTAAAGTTCTGAATAATTTGTGTTAAATATGTACTTTGTTCAATGCAAATTTTGTATCCAGCATTTTCTCTTATACCACCAAAGTGATTTTAGATGTGCTGCTGAAAGGGCCAACCTTATATCTACATCTGTGTAGTTTCTGTATAGTTTTTCTTTGTCAACCTGGAATCTTGTTTTTCTCCTATTAAGTATGCATCCTACCTCAAGTGATTAATAAATGCCTCAGACATTCCCCCTCAATTGCTTGAAAATTAAAAAATGTTCTCCCTTTGTGGGGGAAGGGAATCACACCCCCTTCCTAGGCCTAGAGATAGTAAAAAAGAGATGGAGTCTTAGGAAGCAATAAGAAATGGCTATGCAGAGGGGAATCGCCAAAGAAATAGAACACCTAAAAGATGTTCATCCAACAAAAGGACAATAAATCAGACTTATTTTCATGTCATGAATAATATTATTTCTGTGTATTTAGAAATATATATTTATGCTTTGAGAAAAGATACTCAACAGTATTTTAAAATCAATGTTAATATTTTGTAATATATATAGGTTTCTTAATTGCTGTAATGGCACTGTGAAATGTCCAATATCTTCAGGTCCTCCTATCCCTGAACACAGTAGAATGCATATGTGATTACTGAACCAGCCATACCTACTCCTTTTATTTGTTCACCAGCAAAACTATTTTGTATAGCAATATTGTCAATATCACTCCTACTTGCATTTTTCTCCCAGCTGAAATGGAGTTCATGCCAGCTAGTAATCCCTTCCAGAGTTTTTGAACAAATTAAATTTACAAACATCCAAGCAGAACCAAACTATTCCTTCTTTTTCATGTGCTGGCTGCACATGATCCCTTTAGGCCACAATACCACTTTGAATACTTAATGTTGACTTGTCAGGTTTCACTGACTGTTCAGGTATACAGGCAGGGTTAAATCTTGTTTTATTTTATCTGCTTTCTAACCAGGAATAGGGGGCTATAGAGGGATCAAATTGTTTCACTCTCTTCCACTGCTG
Source organism: Mauremys reevesii (assembly GCF_016161935.1). NCBI lineage: Eukaryota > Metazoa > Chordata > Testudines > Geoemydidae > Mauremys > Mauremys reevesii. The sequence goes on from NC_052630.1 coordinate 72,652,967, forward strand.
AACTGCAAATAATAAGCATATTAGTAAATCTGTTGACATTCAGCACCTTTCAGATGAGAAAATGTCCCTAGATTTGAAATACATTCAGAAGTGGAATTCTTGTCCGGGATCTATATAGTTCAAACAAAAGTCATTATGTTTTCACCAACAGCTATTGCAGGGGATTAAGACCTGACCTTTATATCGTGATATTTATTACGGCCAATTCCATCTGAGGTTTCAAAACAAAGTTATTTGGACTCAGTTCTCAAACTAAAACGAGTGGGATAGTTGAAGCTCTCTATCAAGTTGTCAGCATGCTCAGATTTTGAACTACCAATTATGTTTGAGTAGAAGGATAACCATTCAACTCTTTATTATTATTAAAATTGGTTTAAGATCAGAAGGTTCTTTAACTGGGTCACTATAAAACAGCTAACCTGTCAGGCAATGGGTAACTTCAAGGTTTGTTTGTTTTTCATGTTTTATTTTTCATTTTTCAATTTATACAAGAAAAAACATTAACAGACAGCCTGCATTTTTCTTACTGCCTGAGGGAAATTATAATGCATTGCAGCATAATCATGTTATCTGTTTTATAGCTGCAGATCATTTTTATGACATTGTAGATGTTTAAAGCCTTTGTTGAATCAATATCTCGAAGCTTGCCATCCTTTTAAGTTATGTGACGCTGCCAAATTTTAGACATGAAAGTATTCCAGGTAAAACGTTATTGGGTTCTATAATTTTAACAAGATCTAAAAACAGTTTCCAAGCTCACTGGAACTGAAAACATTGATTTTTATAATGGTTTACACTTTTGTCAAATGGAGTCCATCCATTTAAATCCAACATCTGCTCTGCTGCTGAAGGAACAGTTTCTTGTTTTCCATGTAATTGCAATTCTCCTCATTTTTTGATGAATACTATGTTTCGTAATCTATACATTCAATCATGAAATATAATGTTGTCCTCCAGTCCAGAAAGTACAAAGATATTAGATAACAATTTTAATACTTAAATGGTTTATACAATGTACTTGATTCAGATTACAATATGTATACAGACACATGAAAGAGTTCCTTCTTGCTTTTTTACGTGTTAGAGACATCACTGTTTATGTTATAAACTGTTGCAGTGGGATGTAGATATGTCCCATGATAGCATCCTACAATCTAATATTTGAGTAATTTCAAACACCTGATTCATGAGCTTAAGCACTATGTTCTTATAGTACAACTGTAGTAGGTGTCAGGGTATTTTTAGTCTGCACACAATGTAGCTCAACCATTTAAGTAAAATGAAAGAGCTTTGAATACTGTAGCTCAATTTAACACATATAACTAGGCTCTAGTTAGTCCAGTTTGCTACAGCATGAAAAAGAAGACCCCAAAAGATATTATTATTATTATTATTTATTTGGACATGTTTATTGGTATTAATCCCCAAGCACATGAGTTCTTGTATCTGTAATGAAATGATGAAACAGCAAAATACAAGACTTTGTACCTCAGTTCCAGTAAAGCACCCCACACCTTGCAGCCACACTCATTCCATAACAAAATCTTCCAGCCAAACTAAAAATTGTGAACAGATTACAAATTAAGTCTTATACTGGGCCCTTAGTTCCAGGGAAACACTGGAGAAAACAGGTTCTGGAGGTGTAGGCCCTCCACCAAGAATGCTCTACCATCAGCTAAGGGGAGTTTAACAAGAGATACTGACAGTGAGAGCAACCTGCTGTTCCTACAATAAGAAAATAGGCAGTTTCTGAGATAACTGGTTTCCAGGCCATTTAGTGCTTTTCAGAGCATAACCACTACCTTGAATTGCACTCTGAAATGAAAATGTAGGCAGAGTATGAGAGTGGAGAACAGGTGTTATGTGCTTACAGTGTCTCACCCCTCACTCAAAAGTGAGGCTGCTGTATTCTACTAACTGAAGCCTTTAGGAATTTTTAGACGTGCATTGCAGATACAGTTGGTTTGGAACACTAGAGAGAAAGGATGGCCTCTGGGTAAGGCCTTGGAGTGGGGCTGCATTCAGTTCCTATCTCTGCTACAAACTCCCTGTATGACCTTGCACAAATCACTTAGGGCTTGGCTACAAAATAAAGTTTTACCAGTTTAAATGGTGTAATTATATCAGTATAACTCCTTTGTGAACATTCTTATTCCAGTATGAGTGGCTTTTTTTCAATTTAGTTTAAACCCCTTCCCCAATCAATGTAAGCTGAGCCAAAAAAAAAAAACCCAACACCCTCTTTTATACTAGAATTTAGTTCTTCTTCCGTTTGTCCGGTTTTTGCAATCTTATGCTTTATGCAAATTTGTTTATTTGAAGTTGATCAACATACAGTTTTAATGAATATATTTCAGCTACTTATTAGGCCTGTATAACAGTTGCTTATTCAGTGCTCAAAAATCCTTAATCAAACTCTTTGACTGGCCAACTTGTATTGTTTCTGTTCCATGACTGGATGACCTAACCTTCTTTTACCCATAAACTGAATTTCATTTTCTCAGAACAAATTTCTCTTGGTTAAAATAATATTGCCTACCGACCCAAAATATGCTGTGGGAATAATTGTACAAATAAAATGTTAGTCATAAAAGACCACTCACAAACAGCAAATAAAGAAGGAAGAATAGGCTGAACTGAAATCTAGTTTCTCATGAACAATTGACGGACATGATTTTACATTATTCATCCAGCTCTGATTGCAGTACTGCAGGAAAGTAGCTTTGAAGTTATAAAGGTCTGGATCACTATGGTAAGGTCTGTAGTAGATGGAAATGGTCACAGCTTCTGCCAGAAATACATAAAAAGGGCATTATGTGCTACAGCTGCAACCTGATAATCCAGAAATGGGTCCAATATGATCCTGAGAATAAAGATTGAAATGGCAAATGTTATACATACATCCCCACTCCCATAAGAGGCAAACTCAGAACCCTGGCTTATTTATCTAGACCAGTGTTTCCCAAACTTGGGATGCTGCTTGTGTAGGGAAAGCCCCTGTCTTGCCAATCGCGGCTCCCACTGGTGCGGTTCACTGCTCCAGGCCAATGGGAGCTGCTGGAAACAGTGGCCAGTATGTCCCTCAGCCCGCGCCGCTTCCAGCAACTCCTATTGGCCAGGAGCAGCGAATCATGGCCAGTGGGAGCCGCAATCGGCTGAACCTGTGGACGTGGCAGGTAAACAAACTGGCCCAGCCCGCCAGGGGCTTTCCCTACACAAGCAGCGTCCCAAGTTTGGGAAACACTGATCTAGATGCATCCCCTGTACCACTTCTCTCCTGGCCACATTATTACAGTCAGTACAATTGTCATCTACTGAAAAAGCACAGCAAGTGTAGTATGCAGGTTCAACAAAAAGGATATATAAATCTGAGCATCATTTGTGTATTTGGACATTGCAACCTATATATACATAGAGAACAAATGGTGGATAAAATGGAACTCGGAGAAACCCTACAAGGAGTTACTTACCCATTCCCATCTTTGGGTACATCTCAGTCAGGAAGTAACAAACCTGCTGACAGATGCCTCTATCCAGGACTCTGCTTATACATCTTACATAATTATTACTGCAAAGAGACTATTTCCTGCAAAGCAACTTGCAGCCACATATTACATCATCTACATGCTAAATTTATGGCTGAAAACAGGGTGGTGGGCAGGGCCACCCAGAGGATTCAGGGGGCCTGGGGCAAAGGAGGGGAGCTGCAGTTCTTGTACTCATCCAGCAGCGGTCTGGGTCTTCGGCGACATTTCGGCGGCGGGGGACCCTTCAGTAACTCCGCGTCTTCAGCAGCACTGAAGGGCCCCCGCCACCGAAATGCTGCCGAAGACCCGGACCATCGCCAGGCGAGGGCTTGCGGGGCATTTCAGCGGCTGGGGGCCCTTCAGTCACTCTGTGTCTTCAGCAGCACTGAAGGGCCCCCTGCCGCCAAAATGCTGCCAAAGACCCGGACCGCCGCCGGGCCAGGGCTCGCGGGGCCCGGGGCAAATTGCCCCACTTCCCCCACCACACCTTGGGTGGCCCTGGTGGTGGGATTCAAGGTCACCCATGAGATCAAGATGTAACCAGCTATTCCAACACTACCTTATTATGGTAAGTTAGGGACAGAGTGATAATTTGCACTGAGTGATCATTAGAACAGAGGGTTACCACTGGTTGCTTAAGGGTCACTGGCAAGCTGCCTTTACAAAATTCTCTTACAAAGATTTAACAATTTGTCATATTATTGTCCACACCCATATTCAATGGTCCAAACTGATTTTACCAAAGAGGTGTAGGTGTTGTTCGATAAGCTTTGTAAATCAATCTCAGAGCCACAATAATGGTCCAATTAAAACCCCAGAAGTTACGATATTTTGAAAAACAGGTTTTCAGACAGAATCACCATATGCACCTCTTCAGGCTCTTGATTCCTGGAGATTAGCTCTTTAGAAACAATGAAATAACTTTTTTGCAGTCAAATTCCAACTTTCTACTTTAACAGTCAACATAAAATTGGGGTACTATGAGTGACCTAATTAATGCTTTAAGCATCCCTGATAATAGTGGAAAATATGAGTGGAGATATTGGTATCAAATAATGGATGCTTTATCTTCTATAAAATATGTAAAGAGCATATCTCACAAGACCACACTGCCCTGAAATCTCTCATTTTTAGCCCCCGTCTCAGTAAAATTTCCTCTTCCCACCCAAATATATACAGTATTAATTGTAAATGAAAGTAATTAGAGGTCACACTTGCTAAAAATGTAACCTTTTGTTCTATAAGACCAGATTTTTTTAAAGTCAGTTCTAGATAATATGTTGTGAATTAGAGACTAGAATGTGAACTCTTCAACTGATGAATGGAATTTCAGTGTAGTATAAATGAAACTGCCAAAATGAAAATTGCAGTTGAAGGAAGTGAGCCAGCAATTGAGCTATAATCAATACCCAGGTTAAGTAAACAATTGCAGTCTCCCACAGTTAGAACAAAATCCACCTAGTCTGACAGAAGTAAAATTTCTTGAGAGAGAAATTCTGAATATACCTCATGGACTCCTCTGAGGCCATTTGCAACAAATAACTCTCATTTTCACATCTTCTAGGAATGTCTCATGTAAGTTTATGCTGAGACAATATCCAGTCCTTCCAGACAAGTTGTGCATCTTGGAAACACTGGAAGCTATGGAACAATGTTCACATGAAGTGAAAAGTGCTAAGGTTCAGAAGTGATCTAAAGGAGCTGCTTATAAATATTACAAAATACACAACATGCCACACGTAACGCTAGCTGTAAAGGCAAATCAGCGGTGTTTGCAATGTTTCAGTATATAGTACCTTAATTAATGTATAAAGTATTAAAAATGTTTCTCGTGTAGTATATTACATGAGAAAATTACGAACTCTTACACTGTAAAAATACGACTTCAGCAAAACAGATTGTTATATGATCTAAACTAAACTAAAACATTTAAGGTATTTTTTAAATCATAGTTTTGTCTAAAAATATTTCTGGATTTCACATGGTCCACATTTTGCAGAAAGGCCTTTTCTTTTAGTAAATTCACTGTGTTAAATCAAATTTCTAAAATGTGATTGAATTCTGCTGTTTTATTATGAGATTTGCTAAAATTGTACAAATTAATACCAATACAATTTAAAGAAATGCTGCCATGTTGACATGCTAATGGGAAACTTATTAGCTTTAGGCTTGATCTTACGTTCCTTACTTGGGCAAAAGTATCATGAAGTTTCCAACTGCTTCTAGTTCTCCTCTCTGTGGATCAATATATGTGTAAAACAGAAAGTGTTTGTGGGCAGCTAGTTTTCCAGCTCTTTTCCTGTTCTAACCCAGCAAAACAGCTTCATACTATAAAAATGGCAGTTGCTCCTGACTGCATTTTTCTCCTCTCCGCTGGCAATGGAGTGCATTCCAGCCACTAATGCTTTCCAGATTATTTGAACAAATGAAATGTATTTGTGTCTAATGCAGAACCAAACTGTTCCCTGTTTCTTGTGGATCATGCTGAATGCAATTTATTTGGACCACAGTTCTACTCTGACTATTAATATTGACTCATCAGATTTCAGTGACCATAGTAATATGGATTATGTAGACACAAATAATTCTTATTTGATTCTATTTGCTATGTAGCCATGTAATAGCAAGATACAGTGTGGTCTTATGGCATTACTCTCTATTTCATTTCTGAACTGCAAGAGATCAGTACGTTAGTAAACCAGCTGACATTTTGGTAAGAATTCTCCCGAGATTGTCTAAACAGACACAAGTCATCAGGCGCAGGTATTTTTAAATACAAAATATTTTATCTGAGTAGATTAAAAATGGAACATTTTTTGTTCCACTTACTAAAGTTAAGCGAGTTTGGTGATTTTAAGTCCATTCTCAAAACCTGCACTAAGAAACAATGTAACATATACAAGATTCAAACTGCATAGTAAGTACAGTGAGTAATCAATATGTTGAGAAATTAACAACATTGTATATCTAAGGGTCTGATCCTGCAATCTGTAGGCAAAATTCCCCCTAAAAGTCTTGTATTAACAAATTTTTATTCTTAATATTACACTTCAATGCATCAGCTTTTAAAAATTTGGAATGTTTTCAGTCTAACATCAAGAACAAGTATTACCAAATCCCAGGAAAGAAAAGTTGCCAAAACTTATTATATTTAAGGGCTTTATGCTGAGACAGAACCCAGGCCTCAGTGCAGGTTTTGACAGGCCTATGAGTCTGCAGCTGTAAGAGCTCTAGGCCAGATTGGAAAGGGTGTATTCCAAGAGCTGGGTCTAATTTATTTTAAAGGTGAAAGCACTCGAACCCACCCCCAGAACAAGTACCAGCAATTCTGCTGCCAGGGGTAAGTGGAAACTGGAAAGACCACAGAGATCCAGCTGACTGGGAGCCCATGTAGCTAGGCCCAGTTTTTTTCTTGAATCCCCACCCTATGAGATTTTTGTAGGCTCTACCCCTGTGAGGATGCCATCCATGTCTCTGGGGGATGATGTAGTAGAGAAGCACCTATGAGGCCTTTCACACAATGTAATTGCTGGAGAATTGACTCCTAATGAGAAGTCCATAGACCAATCTTGGTCTATGAAGCACTTCCTTGTGGTGGACAGTCCCAAAGTACTGTCTCTCCTTGTTTGCAGCTGGGAGGGGAATGAAATGAAAAGCAAAGGTGGGTAATGTAAAAAGTATTTTTCCCAAAAGTACAAAACACTTACTGTATTACAGACAGATAAAAATACATAAATACTTTCTTTCCCTTTATTACTTTTTCTAGTAAGAAATTGCTGTAGTGGACACAGGGATGTTACACCATTGTGAATGTGGAAGGGGATCTAAGGGAACCTGAATGGTCCAAAAAAGCAGAACCTATGTTACAGTGTATGGTGTTCCACACTGTGAAATGGTTGGGAAACAGACAGGTCAGTTCCTTCCATTTTTAACTTATAATTCAGCCTTCCTTATCTGTAAAGAAGAGCCACACACTTTTCTGCTTTACTGATCTTCTGAAACCTAGCAGTACATTTCTTCCATGTCATATCACTTCAGACAGCAAATGACTATCTACCATGTTGCATTTTCTTCAGCATGTGGTCATCTTTGCTACAGTAGTTGACTTTAAGTTGGGCAGGAATCCTCTTTAAGTGGATTCAACAATCTATACTGGAGAATTATTCACTTTTTTTTAAGTTTTATATGAAACTGGAGAAATAGGCTAGAATGTTAGATCAATGTTCTGTATACAATACCTGAGGAAAACAGCCATTTATTAAACACAACAATGAACAGAGAGCAGTTGGTGTAAAGTGTTCATTTTCAAATGCAACATCTTTGAGAACAACTTCTGGTTTGCCTAAAAAGACAGTCTGATTTATATTTCCTAAAGTTTCTTATGTTTAGGGGGCCTGATTTTTGGTGGTAGGCCAACTCTGCTGGATGCAGGGCCCAAGGAGATGGGGCAAAGGTAGCTATAATACCACCTTTGTACCCTCCCCTATCTTGCAGTTGGCCGGAAGTCACTTCAGCCTGTGGTACATGTTAGAACAGCCTCAGCACTGCCTTAATTTGAGTCCAGTTGTCTATGTCCCAAGGAGCCTGTCTAGCAGCCAGCAAAGATTGTCCAGTGGTTAGAATGCTAGTTTGCGCTTTGGGAGACCCAAATTCAACTCCCACTTAGCATGAACATCTGGTATAATTGTGGGCAAATCACCCTGCCTCAGTTTCCCATCTGTAAACTGTACCCTACTTCACAGGGACCATGTGAGGATAAATACATTATAAATTGTGAGGTGGTCAGATACTTTGGAGAATGGGGCAGCAACAAACTTGGCCTTTGGTTTTCCCAGGAGTGTACCACTGCAATGGCTGTCCCTTAAACCCTCAAGTTTGATAATATCAAACATTGTTCTACTTACTGGGGTTGAATGCAAAACAACAGACAAGGAAAGCAAACATGTCAGCCATGAACCAAAATGCTTTGGGAGAAAAATGACTATTATTTAGCATATTGAAAAAGATACATGCTTTGTAGCTAATAGAAAATATTTTCTCTTTATTAATTTTATAGTACAAAAGCAGATAATATATTTGTGACTTCAACAAAGATGCTGAAGGAATAGGTCTGAAATATAGGCAGGGCCTGCACTCTTAAAACCAACTATGCCAGCTTACAATCAATCTGTCACTTTATAGGCAACCAATGTAAAGGATGGAATGTGTGCACTTTATACTCACAGTTGATCAAATCCGAGTAAGAAAATGTGTGGTTGCATCCTGAACAAGCTGAAAATGAGGAACTGAGAGCAATGTGAAGACAGAATTATAATAACCAAGCTTTGTGGTCATAAAGTGACTTTCTGACGTTGTCAGAAGATAAGAGCAAATTGTACAACTGGAAAAGAGACTTTCATACGATATTCAGCATGTGGGAGCTTGTCTTGAAAAGGCTTAATGTGACAGTGAGATTCTTAATCTGATCCACTACCTCTAAGTAAACGAACAAAGAGGGATACTGGACTAGACAGACCTCTGGGCTGTCCCAGTATGGCAGTTCTTATATTCCTGATGTAAGCCCCAGAGCTAGAAAAGTTAAAATCTCTGCTCCTTCTATACTGTTGAAACAGTGCTCATAAATGGACTCTAGAATAATCTCCTAATCTTTGCAATTGGTGACAAGTTTATATAATATATAACATAATTTTAATAAATTAAAAATAAAAAATGATTTAGAATTTGTTCATAAAAGCTGGTTTAATTTTTCAGTTTTCCTGAAATTAAACATGCAGTTTTTATGGCTGCCTGTAAAGAAATGTAGTAAGAGTTTCAATTGTACTCCTCAAAGGAGTGGTTTCATCAGCGTTATCAACTGAGGGGGTGAATGTATCATCTTCAAAAGAATTATTCCACATCATTGGCATCTCTTGGCAGGCTGACATGTTTTCACTTGACATTGCTATAACCCCTGGGAAAGTAAACAAGACCTGCCTTGGCATGAATAATTAATCACCGGGACTTCACATTGACTAAGAATGTTTCCCCCTTTTTTGGGGGGGAGGGGAATCAAATCCCTGCAGTCAATTCTACTATTTCTTGTCTATCACTTTGATCATTCTTCCATTTAGGGAGTGCACAGGGAGGGACTTTCAGCAAAGAGTTAACTCCTGCATGGCTGATCTATAAATTAATCCTCATTATTTTTCACTGGGTTCTGGGGCAGCTCAGTGGAAAGATGCTGACTCATTGAGGCCCTTCTGAGAATACTGGACTGTCTGGAGTTGGAGCAATGTCTGGTAAATGGACTCCTTCTCAGAAACCCAGCTATGATGCAGAATTTTTCTGATTTGTCAAATGTGCAAAAATATCTGTTAATGGCAGGGTAGACCCATTGTTTTATTACCAGTGACCACAGGGACTGCATGATACACAGCTGGCAAATGTAGATAAAACACTGTTAGGATACAGCAAGGGTGGCCAAACTTACTGACCCTTCCAGTTGCATACAACAGTCTTTAGAAGCTCAAGAGCTGGGGCACACCTGCTGGAGCTCGGGGCTTCAGCCCCATGGGAGGTGCCTGCCGAGGCTTGGGGCTTCAGCCCTGCTCCTGCTGAAACCCCAAGCCCCCACAGGGGTGCCCAATGGGGCTGAAGCCTCCAAGACCCCCCTCCCCACTAGGAAGAAGCTCCTACTCCTCCACCCTGCTGCAAGGCAGAGGTCCTGAGCTCTTCCCTCCTCCCCCAAGTCTGGTAGGTGGAGAATGGGTTGGGGGTATAGGAGTCTCTGAGAGCTGCACTTTAACTGTAAAAGAGCCTCATGTGGCTCACGAGCCAGGGTTTGATCTATGGACTTCCTTATTCCAGAGACCTTGGATCTCCTTATTCAGTCATACATTAAAGAGAGGACATTTAAATCAATGACCAACGTGGTGACACCCAATCAGTCTGGCTGATTTCAAGTGTTCCCTACCTGTCTAACTTCTGCAAGTCTTCCAGTGTGAAAAATCTGTATTTTCCATGTAACTAGCTAACATCCCTGTAAACCCTAATGAGTTTATGAATTCTAAATTTCAGCATTTTAGACCAACTTGTATTTTAATTATTTTAGCTCATTCTTTTTTAATTTGGCCATTTTGAAAGTATCGCATATTTTCTACCACTGGCAGATTTTCTAATGCTTTTTGTTTTGTGTCAACAGGAGATATTTGACTCTTTACTGTTTCTTCTAATATTTACTTTGTCTTGTCTGCTAAAAAAAACAAGCTATTTTTAAAAATAATTTACTCGGTAAAAGGCAGCTCTGAGTTTTTCCTTTATTCTTATGTATAGCATCTCATATTCTAAGGGTTCTTTAGTGACCACTTCCTCTAAGAAGCTCAAAGAATTTCTGGTATTTTATTAATCTGTCAGAGCAGAGGTTGCTTCTGAATTTATCTTAGTATTTCTGCCTGAAACAGCTGTGCAGTCTGTGTTTCAAATTGCCAGCGTTAAATCAACATTGTTTTCCTAGTCACTCTTCATGAATTTGTCATATAGATAAGCCCACTACCTGCACTAGCAATCTTCCATTATCCACAGTTCTTGCTGTTTTTCCACATTCTTTCATCAACACCCACCGAGGTTCTTTACCCCCAGATATGTTCTGTCTCTTTTCTTGTCGCTTTTTCACTCAGTTACCTAGGGAGACATCATCAAATAGCTAATCATTCTAAAAATGGAGCCTGTCACATGACTTATTTTGCTTGTGAAACAAGTACTTGGGAGCATAAATAAATAAAAAAATATAACACAGACTAGGAAAAAACCCTAGACAATTTAAAAATAAAACAAGAGGGACACAGACCCAGTTTTAACTGGCTGTAGCTGTGTGAGGTACACACTTTAAAAGAATGATTTTTTCCCTTCTTCAAATAGACAGGAGATGCTGGTTCCCTATGGCTGTTGCTGCCCCAGGCATTTTGCTCTGTTGCAGCTGTGCTCCCCTGAAGTAAATGACACTTCCCGGAGACCACATCTTTAGTTACTGGTACAAGAATCGTTGTAATGTGCAAGGAAATATTTTAAGAATAATTTCAAATGACTATTAAAACACAACAACTGCATAATAAAATCACAACTGCACCATGCAGAAATAGTTCCTGAAGACACAGGATCCTAAATTGCTATTCCCTTCAAGGGGATGCTGCTACAATACAGAAAAAATCGCAGTACAGCAAAGAAAAGGGGCAAAAAAGAGACACAGTGGTATGGCCTATACCTTGTCTCTCCCCCACCCACCACAATTCCCATTTATCTATCTATTTTGGGCCACTATCTCTCAGCACTAAGCTTCCACAATTCAACACAATATGTTGTCTCGTATCACGTAGGATGGTAATTCCTGGCAGAGACAACATGTGTTATCATGAAATCTGCTGTCTGGACAGCAGGGAAAATACATTCCAAAACCAATCTGGGTCTTCAAGGACAGCTTTTTTTCTTGATAAAATATAGCAGGGGCTGGAGAGGGGCAAGATACCGTGCTCTAAGACTCCATTCATCTTTTTTGGAAAAATGTATCCATTAAACAGTAATTAAATAAGAAAAGAAAGGTCTTTCACAAAAATTGACTTTTATAATAAAGCCAAAGGAATTTCATTATATAATTAAAATCAATATGATAAAGGACACAGATAAAGTAATTGCAATAAAGAAATCTGGGCAGAAATTCCCCATCTCTATTCCAGTATGTACCACTGCATTAACACTGACAGAATTAACCAAATGTAGGTAGCATATCCTAATCAAACATATATCTTGGCTACTCAGGGCCTGATCTGTAACATGCTAAACGGCTTCTGCTAAGTCCTCAGAGCCCTCAATCAAATTAACTTCAACAGGAGTTGAGGACATATAATTAGCAGAATCTGATTTTTTTTATAGGGTGGGGATTGCAGGGATACTTTTTTGGGGGTATAGATTGTCAGATACCTTTAAACACAGGAAGCATTTAATGTCAAATTTGCATTTCAGTTTTTGTTTTAGAAACTTAGGTTGAAATCCTGGCCCCACTGAAGTCAATGGGAGTTTTGCCTGTAACGTCAACAAAAAGGCGTAGCTATTTTAAACACTGGGATCCTGGGATATCTTTCAAGCAGATTCTATGCCCTCAAAAAGGTGGGAATTCAGGCCCTTCCCAATAAGCACCTTTCTTTAACACTTCCCCATCACCAGTGAAACTTCCTAATGTACAATAGACCATCTACGGGAATTCTTCTCCCCATGTTTTTGTGATAGCTGGCCCTTTACATTCTGTCAGACAAACATTTGCAGCTTTAAAATGGACCTTTGGCAGCTGGCTGATACTTGATGCATCTCACTCCGTCTGCCAAGTATTCCCATTATGTTTCTCCTTTTTCTTGAAAATGTGATACATCCACATACAGATCAAGTTCCTGCCTTCAAATTTGTCTTGTTGCTAGATTTCATTGCAATTTTCAAATACTCAAAAATCAAGACATTCCCAGTTTATAGTTTTTCCTAGAACAATAATTCAGCCTCGTCTATACTACTTACAGAACTGAACAAATAATTCATAATGTATAATTTTACATTCGTTTATTTGTTGTTGAGTTGATTCAGAAATAATCATGATTATATCAAAGGTATTTGCTGACTCTTTTTGTAACTAGGTCTTGGTTTGTAGCTAGTTTGAGAACAGTTCACCAGAGTATTTGAATTTTGAAATGTATACTGCTTTGCTTAAACACACATCATATGCCATGTTTTCATTCCCTGACTAGATGAGATTCGGGTATCAAGTAGGAATAATCATATATTCAAAAAGGGCACTTTACTTGCATTTTGTTTCTGCTAAGTCATTTCACCAGTTTACAGGGAATTTTGCCTGAGTAAGAACTACAAGATCAGGCTCTAAATACTCTTGCAGTCTAATAGTTCTAATATACATATGTAGAACATTCATACTTCAAAAGAACCTAATTAGTTTTCCTAAAACTTGGCTGGATTAATAATTCTCAGTGAAATTCATGAAATGGGCAAGGTTTGAATCTACTCACTTCAACCACTCTTTTGAGTTATTTGAAAGAAAAAATTCTGACCAGAACACATAGGAAAAGTATATTGTTTTCACTCTTCAGTAACTCAAATGTATCAATTAATTTCATTCTAACTTCCCCCAAAATAAAACCCTTTGTACTTGAAACAAAGTATGGACAACTCAGTCTAAAGGAATTTGCTTGAGAAATGTATGAGCAACTGAGAAAGGGATTGTAGACTGCTATTCACTTTGTCCATACTAGTGACACAAACAACTGCATTAATATTGATACCTATACCTCGCTCCTCCTGATGATTCATGGCAGTCTGGAAAATACCATGGTTTTAAAGGTTAAATCCTTTTGTGGAGATGTTGAAATTCTAGATGTTTGTGAAATAATCTGAATGATGCCTTCTATATTTAACTGGATAGACTGAAGTGCTTTTCACATGCAGTACTGCACCCAGCTGAAAAACAAGTGCTAATGTGACTATCTATACAGGACCAAATTTTATCTGGGTGTTACCATGGCAATTCCAATTGTTGGAAAAATTTCCCTTTTGTGTTTCATTCTGACATTACATTGTGAAGTGATGGTTATGAAGAAATACACAATCCAAAAGAGGAAGAAGCAAGTCACACTTTACATTAAATCTGATTTTTATGAAATGCTGCATGTGCAAACAGGTTCTTGTGTACGCCTGTTCTTTGTTGCCTTTGTGCACATTTTTATTTTTCAGCTTGTTGTCATATTCTGGAGTGTTTCTCCCATTTTTTTTAAAAATAGCTATAGTCAAAATAATAAACAGCTCAGATGATAAAATCCATTTCCTAATAAAGGGATTCATTTCCAATATACTATACTGTAATGCTAACATGGACATCAATATTAATTACTTCAATAAAACTACATATATGAGGGGCAATACATTGTAGTTAAAATACAAATTTGCCAGCGTTATATTTATTTACATATACCGTATAATCCACCATACAGTCACCATATTTCATAACACTAAGTTATACAGTCATTCCATTTCTAGTTATAGTTATCTTTCTAGTCTACCATCATATCAGAAAATTTAAAGAGATCTGAGATATTCCTTGCTAAATCTTTAATACACAATATAAAATGTGGACTTTATATGTCCAACAGAGAAAAATGGAAAGGGTAGAGCTAAGGTTTATGTAGTATTGTGAATCAGATGGGGTGAATGATGGAGAATTTTAGTGTGTAGGGCTTAAGGACAGGCACATTGGTCATCTGCTGAAAAATCACACACATGCATTGTGGGGAAGAGAAATCACAATCTTCTTCAAAATTATTAACAACCACCACCAAAATCATGCACTTACAGAGCACTTTTCATCCAAGGACCTCTAGATGCTTGACACTGGTAGGGAAGCATTATTATTCACATTTTAAAGATGGGGAAACTGAGGCACCGATCAGTTATGTGACTTGCCCAAAGTCAAAGAGCAGCACAGTGGAAGAATCTGGAATGGAAACCAGGTTCTTTTACTTCCAGTCTGGTGCCCTATCCAGTAAAATGTTGCCTCCTATGGTCAGAAAACTATAGACCTGTCAAATTTGATCTAAAAGAAAATCTTAATTAGCCAGGCCAGTTATTAAAAGATAAGATAATTACAAGCTGATAAACATCTGAGTACATCTGACATGCAGTACTGGGTGGTAGTGCACATAAAAAGCTGTATGAAATATTCACAACAAACCTTGAACCCACTGAATTTGAGCTGTAGACTTTGTGGGAGGACATTTGCATGGTGTAGATATTCATTAAAGCCATCATTTTACACTATGAGGCTCCATCCCTAGGACAGTTAACAAAGACACCAGAAGGCTGCCACTACATTCAGGCATTATTAGCAAGGGGAAAGGCCTATTATACTCCCTTAAAGAGATCAGTGGGAGCTCTGTAGTTTACTGGTGAGTGGTCATGAAGTGTAGGTAGATGTTTCTGCTGGGGGAGAGGGGGGAGTGGGATGTGTTGATGGAGGTTTAAGACTGCAGGGCACAGTTCACTGCCACCCCCTCACAAATGGAACTGCAGGATTCAGTTTGCCAACAACATGATTAGAGCCAAGTAAATGATTAATATTGAAAAAAATGTACTTCAGGACTTTACTTTTTTCTGTTTCCAAACTGTCCAGGAACAGCCTACAATTTCTATGGATTTATTCATTTTTTGAAATTATTCAAAAGTTCATTCTTTATTTAGGTACTCAGATTTATATACAGCATACACAACACCAGGGATCTAGGTCCAGCAAAACTACAACCAAACTAATAGAAGAAAAAAAAAAGAGGAATACTGTACATGTAGCAGTCTCCATAAAACCAGGAGAGGGGAAATAGCATCAATTCAGCCCAAAGTCACAGAGCAACACAGTGGAAGAATCTGGAAAGGAAGCTGGGTTGGCAACCTGATAAACACCTGGGGAAGTAAGCAAAGGTCCTGTTTTCACATGAGCAATTAATCACTGAGCGTTCACACTGAGCACAAGTACTTCCCCTTTTTCGGAAGACCATAGCCAGATAGTTAGTGTAAGGCTGTTTTGCCCACTAGACTGTTCATGTGCATTCTTTCACGTAGGGATTGTGGATCATTTCCAGCATAGGACTAACTCTTGCAGTGCTGCTCTATAAATAAATCCACTTTGTTTCTTTACTGGCCACTACAGAAAGTTGCTGACTCAGTGAGGCCCTTCCTGGAAATGCTGGGTTCTCCAAAGCCTGGTAAAATACAGCAGCCTTCACAAATTCAAGAAAGGGATGAAAAAAGCCTCTCTCTAATCAGAGATCAGTCCTTGATGCATAAATCTCAACCCTCAATTTATGCTTTTCCTTCTCAATAGCTTGGGAGATAAGCTTTGCAATGTGCTCTGATGGTCAATGAATATGGGCCATATACAACGAAGGGAGACAGGCTTCAATTTGCTGGCATAATTCACTATAATTTCCTAGTGAACTACCTGCTGTGGCTAATGCTTAGAATATTTGTTATTCATAATCCTCTTTATGCTGTTCAACTGGTCTCTTCAGTGCTGTTTCTGCTTCCTGATTGGATGAGGGATCTGATGATTTCCATGTGACCAACAAGATTTAGTGTATAATATTAAAAAAACAAATCTTATCAAGATGTGCACATCCTAAAATAGAGTGACCATATAATCTTATAATAATTGTAACCTTTATTCTTCTTTAACACAAACTCCTTCTATTGCTTGTTACTTTCACCTGTTATTTCACACCCAAAATTAGATTGCAAACTCTTCTGGGCAGAGGCCTTGTATCTTTGCTCTGTAAAGTGCATAGCAAATTATTGGGTACTAGATAAACCATAATAACTGAGGGCCTGCATTTCAGGACGCAATAACTGGCCTATTGGTTTCCTAAGGCTACTGTTCCTCCAGCGGAAAATGATAAGAGACTAATAGAAACCAATGGGGTCTGATTAAATATTTCTAATGGTGTCTACAAGAATTTTCACTTTCTCTTGAAATATCGTAGACTAAGGGTCATACTAGATAGTGCTTTTAATAAGAAAACATTAGGTATAGCTACACTGCATGCTGAAAAGGCATGTGATTGTGTTTTGTGAAGTTCCTGTGGAAGGTATTTGAAAAGATCTATCAAATTCAATCCAATCTATTTTAGGTCTTTCTAAGGCACCGATCATCATGATACCCATGTATTAAGAAGATGATGAGGGCTAAGAGTTAACAAAAGGTTGTTTAGGGCTAGGAATAGCTGATCATTTTGGCAATTTCACAGAAATTTTACATCTGAGCTGAATTTGAATCTCATGGGTTCAAATCTTGCCAGTCTTGTGATTGACCAAGTCTTGGGATCAACATATTAAGGCTGTTCACTGTTGGCTGCTTTCATAGATATTTGACCTTTTCCTTTTGTTATTACTTTGTCCCAGGGTCATGTCCATCGTTGGACCGGCATCACAATATGATGATGTTTACCACATGTTGTGGCTAAGTCCTGATCTCAAATCTATTCAGGCCATTTACCACTAATGTCACCAGCCAGATGATTCAGTTGGTGCTAGAAAACAAAGTTCTTATATTTTAAATAAATATCTATATATCTTGACCAGTAGATATACATACCTGCAGCCCTAGAATCTAAACTGAAACCATATTGGCCATTTAGGGTTAAAAATCAGCAAGGAGCTGAATGTTTTTCTAAAGTAGAGAAACCGACTGCTTCAGAATCACTTAGAAAAGAAATGCTCACTAACAATGTATTTTCATTTGTTCTGCAGAGCACCTCGAACACTTTCAGGCACTATAAAGTAATAAGAAGAAAATACTTACCAGCTGCAGTCATCTTACATTGAGAAATGTAAGCGAAGGTTGAGATATATTTTATATTGGCCTGTGATGAAGTTTCTCACACTGGAGGTGGCTACAGCTCTTTGGGATACATGTGAATGTAGACTAATGAAATCCCTGAGATACCATAGCAAAGACCAGGACATTATATGACTATGATAAGGAAACCTGCTAACTATTACTTGATTGCCTCTTTACATTCCTAGAGACTTCAAAACTAACATACAAATGGCCAGATTCTAGCCAGTTCCTTGTGCATACACATGGGAGGAGAAGGGTTCAAAGATGGAGGGCTTAATAACTGTTATACACGACTTCAGCTTTACTTTATTTCTCCCAAAGTCCACAGTTTGTTAAGTGTCATTTTGGTGTCACTATTAACTATTTTACTTTTTCTGCTACTATGACAAGAGATCTGATGTTACAATGATGTATAACATTAGAAGTTATTACTTTAAATTGTTTTAGTTTATGAAATTCAATAAAGCACATTTCTTTTTTTTATTGTAAAACTGCATTTTCCCCAGCCTCCATCTTCCTGTTAAGCAACTCGTTTGAGCATTGTCCACTAGATGACACTGTTGTATAAAGGCATGTTCAGGATAATGGCTTGAACAATTTACCTTGGAAACATGTATGTATATAATTAGATATTGGCAATATCTTTTCTTTTAAAATAAAGTAAGTTTAACATATCCAACTGGTTACATATGATAAGCTGGGCTTAATTGGGTAGAGTGATGCTACCAGTTTAAAATATGGCAAAAGTTATATTTATGTCTGCTCTCATAGTTTTCATTTTTTAGTTCTTACAATGAATTGATATGATTACAAATTTTAAATTGATGTTCTTTCAAATTGGAATCACATAAACGATTGTGTTGTCACTGTGGTTTTACGGCCATCGTTTGTACTGTGCTAGCTTTGGCAGCAATATCTCCTGCTTAATCTCCCCCTGTCTCTCCCTTATCCTAGTGATTCTGATTTTAGATCTACACATTCTTAGCATCAAAAACTGAAGTAATCTATTTAAAGGGCCAGCAACAGCCTCTGCACAGGACTATAGCTCTGCGATGACACTGCAGTCTTTCAAATAGTCAGTGATCCCTGATTAATGCACCGGTGCTGAAAGCCACAATTGAGAAACAACTGATTTATGTTATTTTATTACACATATTTCCCCTACCTCAGATTCTAATGGAAAAGTCAAAATGTACAGATATCCGATTAAATTCAGCACTGGCCTAAATGGGCACAACTCACATTGCTTTCCATATGCATTTAATTCATGCCTGAATTCAGTTCATCATAGGAATTTGTGACAGAGCATAGAGAATTTTGTCTCTATAAGCCAATTAAAGGATTATATTTACCCCTTTGCATTGTTTTTACATTTGTGACAGATTAATATGGAAGATATTCCTCATTTAAGCCTTGAGTCTGCAAATTTCCAATTTTACTTTTGTGAGTATTTCCATTGGTCCATTGCTGCAGATATCTTAAACTTGAACCATTCATAATTAAACTTCCCAGTTATGATTTTCCCACCTCAGAATTGGCCCTGAGTACTAAATCTTGCCATGATCTTTCAAATACAGATTTAAGTTCCTAGAACAAGACGTTTTTGCAACAGTATATGGCAAAACAGTGCCAGGAGAATTTTCAAAACATGATTTACAGCTACCCAATACCTCAAATGCCACTTTTCTAAATTATCTCACATTTGTGCAACATTTTCTGTGCTGTTCACATGCAAAATATGATATTGAAATTACCCTTCTTGAGGATATAGCAGGATAAAATCACAGTCTTAATTATGGAGAGTAGGCATATTCTGCAAAACATAGCTCATCATTGAGCAAAGTTGGTTGAAATTCTTTTGAGAATTCAAAATTTTGGCAAAAATTTCAAAAAGATCTACTATTGAGTGTTAATCCCTTGAAATAAGAAATTCCCTGTCACCTAAATCATTAAAATACAAATTAACCTATGGAGACAGATAATTTACATGGAATATTTGTGTGAATGTAATAGCTTCTTCATGTATGCTATCACCTGATGTAACTTTGAGAACACTATGTTTGAGAGAGCAGATATGGATAGAATGAAAAAGTAGAGATAATCACAATGGAAATAACTCATACAGAATGTGAGAGAACGTTGCAGAATCTTGCTGCATGAATTGAAAGATGTGTCACACTGTTTTCTTTAGCTGAGACATGCTTTAGCTAATCAGCTAGTTGAGAGGTGTGCTTTATGTCAGAAAATGCTCCAACCCTAAATGGAAATTTTCTGAATACATATGTCAGGTTACAGTAGTATTTTCTGAGTTTTATGTCATTAGAGATCATTGCAACAATGGTGAATATGATATGAGAAATAGTGACAAATGGGACATACATGACAGTCAGGCCAGATGGGATCAGATTCTTTGATCTGAAACGGGATTGGTGTTCAACCTCTGATTAAGACTTCTGCATCCACAAAAGACAAGAGCAGAGATTTCTTGTAGAGTTTGACCTGCTGTTCTGTAAGTGATAACGGAGAGTCCAGTACAGAGTGTCTTGGCAATTCCTTTTAATAAATGAAGCTGAATTGATACAGCGGCTTGTGTAGTTTCCTCTGATCTGTACCAATTCTCTGCTGTGTTCATTCATGTGTACTTCTGTGAATTGTTAATGCACCTGGCCAATGAGTTTTCTGGAACTTCAAAGCCAAACCTTCATTTTGCCTTGTATAAATCATAACCAGAAGCTGGGTACTGAAGAAAACAAGCTGGAAAAGATTACTTACTTTAGATATAAGGATAACCTGAGAAAATGCTTTCCTAAAAAGCATACCAAAGCCTTTCTTTTCTTCATATGTTTTTCATAGCTTTTTGGCTCTGTCACCCATATCAATCAAAACAGGACACTTATGTGGTAAAATGATTGGCACTATATAAATAAGTAGGGTAGCTGAGATTAAATCCATCTATAACTGTTGGACTTCATTGATGTATAGCTAAGGGACAAGAAAGAGATAACCTTAAGAGTGAATACTACCTGCTACTCCATGGATTAGCTAGGAAAGTAGTTGAAAAACAGTTTGGGTTAGTCTTCAAAAAATGATAAGCAGCCAGGTTAGCAACCATTGGCTTTTCATAAAACTGTCAACTAGCTGTCAATGACTCTATCATAAGCAAGTTTGTTGTCTCTAATGATGTAACTCACAGTGTGACTTTGTACATTGCTCTGGCAAACTAGTAAACTGGGACTTAGGGTAAAACGTTCAAGAGATTTAGGAATCTATGGGCTGGCCTGCTCTGCAAAGTTAGGGTAACCTAGTTATGTCACTCAGTGGCATGAAAAATTCACTCCCCTGAGAGATATCGGTAGGTCAACTTAAGCCCCCACATAGGCACTGCAATATCAACAGAATAACTCTTCCATCAACTAACTATCTCCTGGATTTACTACAGCAATGGAAGGGATTTTTCCATTGCTTAGTAAGCATTTACACTGTAGCATTTCTAATGTAGACAGATACTTAGGAGCCTAAACGTCATTGAAAAATCAATAAAACTAAGGGTATAAGTCACTTTTGAAAGTGGGACTTTGGCTCCCAGTCTCTTAGCTGATTTTTTTAAATGACCCCTAGTAAATATAGTGCAACCCTATTTATTCAAAATGATTCATGAATTATCCAAGAGCATTCTGATAAAATGGAAAATTATTGGGCAACTAATTCAAATTGGGAAAAGGGGACAATCTAGATTTCGATAAAAGGGATTTTCAGGTAAAAAATGGGTTTTACTGTGTTATGGCTGAAATCTAGCAAGGTATTTAAGATGGTGACTAACTTTAAGCATATGAGTAATCTCATTAAAGTCAACAGAACTACTCATGTGTTTAAAGTTGATGCCACTTTGCTAAATCACAACCTGTGGTCTCCAAACTATGGCTTTGTCCACACCGGCAAGTGAAAGACAAAACTTTTGTCATTCAGAGGTGTTAAAAAAGCACCCCCCAGAAAGACAAAAGTTTTGCCGATGACAAGCATCCGTGCAAACAGCACTTTGTCAGCAGGAGCACTTTCCTGTCAACAAAGCTAATTCTGCTCGTTGGAGTGGAAGTTTTTTGTTGGCAGGAGAGCTGTCGCCTGCCAACAAACAGCAGCTACACTGCACACCTTTTAGAGGCACAGCTATAGCAGCACAGCCGTGTCACTAAAAGCTGCATAGTGTAGACCAGTGGTTCCCAAATTTGTTCCGCCGCTTGTGCAGGGAAAGTCCCTGGCGGGCCGAGCCGGTTTGTTTACCTGCCACGTCCGCAGGTTCAGCCGATCGCAGCTCCCAGTGTCCGCGTTCGCTGCTCCAGGCCAATGGCGCCACTGGGAGCCGCAATCGGCCAAACCTGCGGACACGGCAGGTAAACAAACCGGCCCAGCCCACCAGAGGCTTTCCCTGCACAAGCAGCGGAACAAGTTTAGGAACCACTAGTGTAGACATAGCCTATCTGTACTTTTTCTCTTGTTAGCACCCATTTTTTGTCACGTGACTGACTTGCTAATGGTCAGCTTCCTAACTGTTTGGAACCAGCTCCAACTTCCCTCTGCATTGGACCTTTCCCACTAGCGTTTCATAAAGGTATTTTTTTTGCAATAAGTCCAAGGAACCTAAGAAAAAACAACCCAATTTATTTTTAGCTAATAAATTATTCCTCAGTTTTAATAATAAACAGGAAATTTTAGAGTTATTCCGTTTTGAAGATAAGAAATGATGGATTTCCTCTCACGTACACAATTTTTAGACCAGTGTAACTATTGACTTCAGTAGATTTACTCCTCACTTACATTCTCCTCTGATTTACACTGGTGTATCTGTATCAGAGAGGAAGGAACAGTGCAAAAATGTGTCTATGAATATTCCTATTAATTCAGAAATGAATTCCAATTTGGTCGTGTTTATAACCCTTTGTGTTCATTTTCTGTGAACATCCAAACACTCGAGAATTACTAGCATGAATATTTGTGAGCAGCAAATTTTAAGTTTGAGCATTGAGATATATGTTGCTAGTGAACTTCAAAGTCCTGATAGTGCAAGCTATTCCATATGGGCACATTGCTGAACCTGTGTGGAGCCCCACTGACTCCAATATGGGTCCATTAATGCTGAACAGTTGTCCTCCAATCTGAGAACAGAAACAATACAAGACTCCTGTAACTAAGCAACAGATTGTGAATTTCAACTTTCTACACCAGGGGTTTCCAAAGACTTTTATACTGTGAAACACATCTTAATACAGAGTATGTCTCCTGGACCAACCTCCCCTCCCATTTATGGTCATGCAATCACCTCTGGCAAGCACAACAGTTGCTCATGTGGAAAATATTAGGAAAATATTTGTTTTTAAACCATCTCAAAACACAAGGTAAAAATATTCAAACTGAGTTTCCTTAAGTTAAGCAACTAAATCAATTTTTAACATATAATTGAAGTAGTCCAGTTTTCAGAGGTGCTGAGCATTTTCAGCTCATAGTGATATGAGTGCAACTAACCAACAGAACATGCACATGGTGAATATGCCCAACCGTTTTCAAACAATCTGCAAACCAAAAATTATATCACTGAAGAAACTGGTGAATAATTAAAATTATTGAATAGATTTCCCAATCTGTTTGTAGACAATTTACAATCAAGGAAAAATGGTGAAATGTATTAAATGCGTTATTTGTTACAAATTATTCACTCACCTCTAGTCTCTATACTATCGGAATAAAAAAAATGCCTTGAAGGCATATAATGCTAGGGCTCTGATCTAAGTTAAAGCTAGACAATATGATAATGCAGTTGCACTGCATATTCAGTTTTGATATGTAACCTTTGAAATAAATTGGAATATTCTTTTCTCCTATTCTGGCACACACTGAAAGATCATAAACAATAATCTTGTAAAGGTCACTTGCTCAGTAAACACAACTCATGGCAAGAACTGTATAGGGCTATTAAAGGACTCTTTCTGTGAGTCTTAATTTTTTTTTAATTGCTTCAAGATCCATCAGACACACAAGCTCTGTCTCCTTACATACTGTGGACCCAACTGTGCAAACTTTATTCACTTGGGGCCCTGTTCTGTCACACTTATGCTCAACATGTATTACTTTGTTCCCCCAAAAGAACAGGAGTACTTGTGGCACCTTAGAGACTAACACATTTATTTGAGCATAAGCTTTCGTGGGCTACAAGTTCCACAAGTAGCTCTATTCATTTCAGTGGGACTACTTGCAGACTAAGGTACTACTCTACATGAATTTGAATGGCAGAACTGATCCCCAAATGAGTAAGGATTGCACAATTAGACTGATAGCATGGAAGGCTATAGAGTTGGTATCAGTAGAGTTTCAAAGCAATAAGGCTCACAGGTGCCAGAACTAGGGCTGCCGCACTCCCTGGCTTGAAGTGGTTTCCATTCCATACAGTGTTTACAGTTTGGTTCGATGGCTTTCAGCAGCACCCCCACTATACAAATTGTTCCAGCACCTCTGATAAGGTCTTCTCTTTTCATTGTCTTCAACAGGCTGTGGATCAGGCCCTAAGTGCTTACCAACATGTAAGTGCTCACCAACATAAATAAGGGTTGCTCAGCCAGGCCTAATTAAACCTGCAAAAGGTCTCAGATGGGACCTCTGCACTCAGTAAAACTCCTTAGCTAAACAGCTCAGTATTTGTCTAGTGCCAGTTACTCTTGTATTCATAGTAGATGCTAAGTTTGGCTGTGGAACCAATTTATATTGGTTTTATGGATGCCTCCCCCAAAATGCATATGGGGATGGAAAACTCCAGTGAATGTGCTCCTACTGTCATTGTGTCAAGGACAGGTTGTAGGGATCCAGAGTGATCAGAACCAAAGTCCACAGTCAGGAATCAAGAGTCAGGATACCAGGGATTCAGAGGTCAGGAGCCAAGCCAAATTGAGATGCTGGGCAGTCAAACTGTAGGTGTCGAAGTCAAAAGGTACCCCATCCAGAGCAAAGGGGATCCCAGTTGTTCAGAAAGCTTCCTGTTCTTGTTGTTGGCTTAAGCTTAAGGCCAATAGGCTGCTCAGGGATTCTAATAGTAGGACATCAGGGGTGGAGCCTCACCTTGGGCTGGGCTTCATGGGTCCTAGGTCAGCAGTTGTCAGCAGGCTGCCAAGTGGAAGGTTGAAGCATGGCTGCTCCTATGGACCTGGGTTCAAGGCCTATGGGTCATGACAGTTTGTATCTTGCAAAACTTTTAGCCCCATACATTAGTCTCAGATGAAAGTCAAGAATACCTGCACCCTCTGGTACCCAAACACAAAGACATGTTTTGTTACAAACTAACCTTGTACAGTACCTGCTGGGTCATTTTGTTTTCTGTCATAGGCAAGATAGCCTCAATCAATACTCTTCTATTTTCAGACATCTATTACTTTAAGGAAATCTGCAGCTGTCTTACTGAGAGACATCACTGGGAAAAATCATTCCCCCTTGTAATGACATCAGAGGGAGGACTCCCTAAGTAGGCTAACTGGAGTCTACTGCCATTAACCTGGACATGTGTATATGACATTCAAACAGTTCTGTATGAGGGGAGAGTGGAGCAGAAGGCTTGAGTTGGCATGTTTTAACTGAATGAGGAGATAAAAATGTGTCCTCCTTGCCATTTCAATCCACTGCTGTAAAGCCATCAAAGTTCAACAAGATTTAAAAAGGGACTGCACATTTATATGGATTTCAAGAATATCCCAAATTGCAATAATTAATGGCAGCAAAGATTTTAGAACAGATATTAAACCTCATGCTTCATGGTTTAAGATAATCTCTAGAGATCAGGATAAGACTCCTGTGGGAGACAGATTATCCCACATCTGCCTGCTTTGAGGTTCATCCATCTTCCTCTGATGTATCTGGGAGAAAGGATACTGGACTACATGGGCTTTGGGTCTGATCCAATATGGCAGTCCCTGTGTCCTAAAATCCTGAATCATCTCAGTGAAGCCCACAAAATAATTGATATACAATTATTTCTTTCTGTGAGAAATCCCTTGCTGTATGATTCAAAGCCCTGGTTTTCTTTTCAGGTTAGGGTCACAATCCTGCATCAGTCTGTACACAAAATTCCCATTGACTTCTGTGAGAGTTGTATGCACCAAACAAGGGGGAATGTCGACCTGAGCATTTAAATCAACCAGATGATTCTTACTGCCCTAGCAAATCTCTCTGGTATCTGTGTGGGGCAAGCTGATAAAGAATCAACATTTCCCATTTGTAAAACACAAATAAGAGTTTGCTGCTAGCACTTACTGTATGAGCAGAGAAAATCCTCTTAACAGATTATCCATTTTATGAGCATTTTTATTTCTCTTGTAAATGTTACCATAGTCACATCAGAGTTTTAAGCACAGAAAGACATAATTTAAATGGCATAATAAAAATTGGTATCTTTACATTTGATTTTTCTTTAAGATCATAAAAATAAAATAATCTAAGGTTATGTTTGTCCCACCTCAGTCCCCAAACCATAGCAAATTGATTTCTTCTGAAAGTAAATGCAGCATATTTGGTCACAGTTTTGGCACCTTAAGAGTACTTGATGTTCCTTTATTGGGGCTGACCTTACAGCTTTTACACAGGCTATACACCCCTGACTCAGGGGGAGTTTTGCTTGAGTATGAAACTACGTCATCTATACCATAAAGGCTAGGACTTTGATCTCAGACAAAGGAAAAAAGTATGACAAGATACAGGTCCCATATGATTGGGAAAAAAACCCAACACACAGTGCATTTACATGGATTATTCAGTGAACATTAGGACCCGGGGCTAGAAACTGTCAAAGGTGGCAGCTGAAGCAATTCAAAAAGGGGTCAGAAAATGAAAAGAATATCAAGTGCAGCCTACCACAAGAAGAAAGTGTGCAAATTCATGAATGAAGAATGCAAAAAGATTTTTTAAAAGTCAAGTTAGCAAACAAATCTGACTGAAGTTGCCTTTAGTTTTGCACAGAAGTCTTCTCTGCAAAAGATTATCAAACATTTACATTTTCTGCAACAGGCACTAACTATGCTATCAATATAAAGGTTAATTTTTACTGTTAAGGATGATCTCTTCATGAGCATGATCTCAGGTGTATTAGGCACAAACATCATGCAAACATGTTTTATTGTTCCATCTACTTTTTAAATTATAAAAAACATTGGTTTTGGGGCCAACATAGAAAAAATGAAATTTCTGTCAAGGCTACGACATGTCTGAGTGTGTAACTAGTATTCTAGAGTATACTAGCTCTTCAAGGCAGAGCAGAAAGTCTCAGGGACCAATGTAACCCATTCCAGGAGTTCAACTTCAGACAGAATCATAGGGAATGACAAAGGCAGATATTGGAAATGATCCCAGGGTAACAATTGGTGTCTGAATTAAACCAAACAAAAATAGGTCACTTTTCTATTTGGGGCCTGGGACCAGGGCCTGGTAGTGTAGGACGGGCTTCTCTCTCTCGGAGCCAACCAGACCAGTCTCTAGGAAGGAGGGCAGTATATGATCTGCTTGTTCCTTTACTGCAAGGGAGATGCTGGTAGGAAGATGACGGGCCACTAGCTCTCCCACGGACAGGGGGAATGAGAAGGAGAGCAGACAGTGTGGACACTGTTTTCCAAATCTCCTCTGCAGTCTGGAGGTAAAACCTTCCCCCAGCAGGACAGGTTGGAAAGGATCCCAGCAAGGGACACTTTTGTAGTTTTCTTTCAGTTGTCTGTGCCTGTTACATTTTGTTGCTATCCTGGGGAGGATCATGGTGGTAGAAGTTTTTTAAAGTGCCCACTGTGTGAGGCCGGCTGTGGGCTGGAGCTGGCTAGAGTTCCTCTGTCTCTTTTATTCTATCAACAGACACTGATGCACTGCAGTACCTTTTAAGTGTCTGTTTCTCTGATTCTTTTTGTTACGTAGATAGGAGGCAGACTGGATATTCTGAGCTATCAGTTACATGAGTAGGTTACTGTATTCTTCCATCGCATGTTAATGAGACCTACCATGTACATTCTACATGTTACACTGTGCCTTAAAGCAAAGAGTGGTGTGTGAACTGCTCTACCCCAAGAGTGGCCAATGACAAGTGTACTCCAATGACACCACTCTGAGCACAGTTCCCTCCCTGCTTCTAGGGGTTAGTAATATGTTGCTGGCCTATACCAGCAGCAAATAGGACACCCACACCCACACTGGATCAGCATGTTCTGGGGTGGAGAAGTGCCAGTGCTATGCCCATTCTCTACTCCCACACTCTGAGGCAACGTAAGCAGCACCCACTTACTCTTGCTTGCCTGGAACAAGATCTAGGTAGCCCATGCGGGGGTGGAATGGTATTCTCACTCACCTGCTCTGGCAGTAGTTTAAGTTAACAGTCTAGCTCTACCTTAGCCCTTGTACAGTGACCTTATATAGCTAAAGGAAGAGCCAACTTTTTCAAACTTAGGCAGAAATCTATATTAAGGCACCTAACTCATTATCACACAGTTATTTAGCATGATATCTGAATGCAAAATCCATGCATCTAAAAAATAGTGCATATCTTGTAATCTTAAAATGTCTCATAAGTATTTCTAATTAGTCTCACAGGCTAAATTCTCCAGACTATTCTCTAGATATCTTTTATATGGACCCATCTGTGAGAGTGTACCTTAGCAGTTAAACAGTATGCCATACATATCTTCAGTGATCATCTTCAGTAACTAGCCCTGTAACTAGAGGAAGAGCAGGACTGAGAATGAATAAGAAATACAGAAGATAGAAGCACAAGAGAATGGGTTACATATTCTCCCTTTCCCTACCTCATGCAAAATTTGGCAGTGAGTTTGGTAAGGAGCTTGTTGGCTTTTACCTGAGAGACATAAACTTGGACCACACAGTCTCAGATTCAGCCAGCTTGTCATTCAGCTCATGCATTCAAGATGCTGTGCATGATAGCAATCCCGGATGGTTAGGGGATATGGGTCTTTCCACCTATGCAAAATAAGCCTCTTGGCACTAAGAAGTGCAAAAGAGGCCCACACAGGAAGAAAATGCACTCAAGAATTGGTCTGGACAGTCTCTGCACAGATGCTGCTGTGCAGATGCATATTTCATATGTTCCTTTTACTGATTAGCATGCAGCAAACACACCTGGTTTGCTGCCTAGAGGAATCGCATTAGAAATGAAGAAACACCTGCATGAGCCAATTTTTTCTCTTTATGATACCAAGGCTATACAAACATCCACTGATATCTTTTCAGCCCTATTTCGCTGACTTGCATGGCCTTATAAACACACATCTATATTTTTATTATACTTCATACATGCTAAGGGTGAAATCTTACCAGAAGTGTGCTAAGTAGGGAAGAGTGGGGAGGGAATATGGAGTGGTCTTATGGTAAAAGTGCTTTTGTGTTGGGGGGTAGGAGGATGCACTGCCAGGACCAGTGTGAAAAGTATACACTATGACTTGCTGCAGTGTACATGCTGGACAGTTGGGAGCTCAGCTATGTACACCATGTCAGGGGACCATCTCCCCTTGAGCCTGCAGTAAGCTGGCTACCAGCGATGTTTGGATCCTCATCTTTGTGCTCCCTTGCATGCTACAGAAAGATCCTTCATGGAACAGGGGAAGAGCCTTCCTTTGCTCTTTCCCTCTTTACCCCACCCCAGCAGACCCTCATTGCATAGAGTAAGGTTTGATCTCAATCATATGTTTTATAACATTGCTTACTTATATATGTGTGGGCGCCTGATGAAATTCACAGTGTGAGCTACGGTTTTCTAGATGCTTTGCTGTTCTGCACAGGGCACATGCATAGTCTGAGTTTTCAATTTTCAAAACTGAGAGGGTATTTTTTTCCTCTCAGGCTATTGCTTCTTCAATATGTTGCATGTCTGGAGTTTGCAAAGTGCTCCAATGAATTCTCATTATGAGTAGGAGTAATGGTACAACTAAAATAAGTGAAACCTCTGAATCTATAGCCAATACTAGCACCCAGCTGAACTCAAATGTAAACATGTTTGGAAGTTCAGTTAATCTAAAAAAAATTGCACACCTCTGCATTTCTTGATGTCTGGCAAGGCTGATGGCATGAGTCCTGAAATACTACAACAAAAAGACTGTTTCTACGATATTCCTGGCCCAGCAAATACCCAGCATAAACCTGATCTTGTGAGACATACATACTAAAAGAGGCTGGATATATTTTGATATGCACCTGGATTTTTGAATGCTCCTCTGAAATAAAACCTCCTAAATATTTGAGCTTTGCCCATTGGTACTTTTAAAAAAAACTCAAATATTTTCTAGAGAAAAAAATCTTCATATCTTCATAATTTATTAAAACTGAGAACAGTTTACAATAAAAAATCTCCAGTTTAATCCGAGATCTAAGATGGATCATACTGCAGTAAATAGAGCCTGCTGTTTGATTGAAAACTGCTGTACGAGACATTTCCAACTCTAACACCAAGAACAGAAATGCAAGGCAGATAGGCCCTCTATTTTTCCTTAATCTGTCTAAATCAATTAGGCATTTGAGTTGTGGTAGTGTATTTCCAGGAAGCTTCATTGCTTTCTATTATCCACATGACAAAAATAACCATACCCTTTTGAAATTGTAAAGGAAAATGCAACCCACTGAGCTGATGCTGTGTGTGTTATATGCAGAAACATATGAGTAATGAAAGATGAGAAATTATGGATCAAATAATGATGTTGAAGCCACTTTCATAAACAATGAAGAATGTTTTGGATGAACTCCAAATATCATTACTATGGTTTAATTTCAACTCCAGTCCTGCATCTGCCTAGGCTAGTGTCAAAGATAATAATTTCACCAGACAGATACAAAATACACAACTAAAATTACACAGCTCAATTATTCTGTTTACTAGTGGTGTTAAACCACTGTTTTCTATCTGAATGATTCAAGAGAGCTATGGTTTTTACCCTTTAAATTCCTGTGAAATGCAGTAGTTTAGTATCAATACCTATTTCTTTCCAAATTATGTTGTACCAGTGAGTTTGATAGAAATCACCATGGTGAGGAAAGAATAATGGAATTTCAGGTAAGAGTTCTTCATAATGAATTCATTTCTTACATCTTGTTGACACCCACACACGGAATTATGGACCTTTGAAACAGAATGCAGCAATTTACAAGAAATCACAAAACACCAATTATAGAATTGGACGGAAATTGGCTGCCAAATCATCTATCCTCAGTAAAAGAGAGAGAGACAAAAGCTTGCCTGTACATTTTAGCTCCTTCACTATAACTTCATTTCTGCATGTTGTGTACTTTCCTGGTGGTATGTAGGCAGAATGCAAAGCCATATATATGACATGAAGGGCAAAAAATACTCTAATATTTCATTAAGAATATGGAATATGAATTTAAATCAGATATCACTTATTACAATTTAACGTGAGTTCATTGACTTTAATGGCATTTCTCCTGATTTACACCTGTGAAAGAGAGAGGAGAAGCAGTATCTATCTGTTTATGTTTGCATTTGGTAAAGGAAGGAAAACCTTTAAAGACTCAAGTGAAAGAAACATGCACTAGAGGTTATTCAACTGACAATGTTTTAAAATCATTCTATGAGGAACTCCAGAATTCTAAGGATGAGACTTCTCTGTTTTTACTGGTAGCAGAGCACCAAATTCTAAGCAGAACTGAGCGGGATCTGCCTTTCCATCACTGACAGTTAATAATTAAATCAAACATTATATTCAACAATAGAACATATGCATCAGCTTCTTTCAAATTGCATTTCCTTCCTGTTAGGTCCATTAGTGTAAACCAGACTGCCGTTAGAATACCCCTTATTGCTGCTGTCTTTCAGCGCAGTTCCTGAAATGGATAATGTGGTGCATATTATGGGCAATTACACAGAACTCCCTAGTGATAGGGTTTTAGAGTTTCAGAATAAAACAGCTGGAACCACAAGGCTGTAAACTAATCTGAAAAAGAGACAATAGTAAGACATTCAATGCACATTGTTAGAACATGGACAAAGACTAGACATGAAATACTGCATGGCCTTTAAAGATATCATACTTACCATATCATAGAAACAGCACAGACACTAACAAGTCTCATTTTTATGCTTGAAAGTGATGATAGTCCAAAGCTAGGGATTTGACTATGACTGAAATAAATATACACATGCTCTATATACCTCAAGTAAATGGTGAGCATAAAGGAAACAAGGCCTGATCCAAGGCTCAGTCTTTCAATTGTTCTTAATGGACTTTGAATCAGACCTACACAGAACATTTCCCCATAAACATCTCCTAAAAGGGAGAACCTACTAATTAGAGGCAATATTCCTAAGTATTCCTAGGAGCTATTTCTTCAGTCCATTTTCATAAGGTTTCACAAAATGCTTGAAATCTAGGATCCTTGCCACACATTTGTGTCTGGATATTTGGAGAATGGCCCTGAAGATTTAGGGGACTTGATCCTGCATCTGTTGAAGTCCATGGCAAACCTCTCATTGATTTCAATAACACAGGGCCAGAATTTTAGAATTGTACATGCATAATTTGCAAGCACAATTACCATGATTAAATGGGTGCTCATGGTAATTGTGCAAAGTGTGACGGGTTGGGTATCTGACTGCCATTCAAAAATCAGTTACTTTGACTGCTAGTGCAAATTCTGAGAATGGAGTATGAAAAATCTGTGTCATTGTGTTTGCCATCAAGATAAAATAGAAATATAATCAGTCTATATCAATATTTGCATGGGATTGGGACTTTTTTTTTTGGAGCATGAAAAAACAATAAGAAAATAAGGAACTAAACTAGCTGAAGTGTTTCATGTGGAAAGTGAAAATGACAAATTCTGACTTTTAATATTTGAAAAACAAATTCTTTTCATTCTTGCCCTTTTTTTGGTGTGTTTCCTTATCAGTGAAGTCCAGTGGCTGTTGACAAAAAATGAATCTTTTGCAACATTATGGCAACATGACTGAACAAATGGAAAGTGATGGCTTGGTAATAAAAGGAAATAAAACCAAGTCAAACTAAACACTATAAAAACATTCAGAAACCACTTTTTCCATTTTTCAAACTAGTCTAAAATTTTTCCTTTTTTACTGGAAATATTGCACAACCTGGAAACCAGATGTTTTGACTAGTTCTAGTAAAAATGCTGTCCTCATATCTCAAAAGATTGATTTTTATAGTCATAACAGTACATATAAATATATTTTATACATAGTGATAAGGTTTCAAGAGCTATCCTTTTGTTCAGCAAAATGGCAGCAGGAGAAAATTTGACATAAAATACTTTATCCAGCTGTCCTTTACAGTCATTGCTTCCTTTTGCCCTTGAAAGCAATCATTCTGTTTTCCTTTTCCAATTAAAGCTTTATTACTGTGCGTCAAATTGAAACAAGGAGATATACAAATTGGACCTGACTGTGTAACATTTACTTTCTGGAGTAGTTTCACTGAAATCACTGGGGTTCTTCATGTGAGTATGTATTGCAGGATCAGGCCCAAAGCTAGTATAAGGAAAGAAAAAAAGATGAAAACTAACAGTGAGAACACATCCTTTGATTGTAAATCAATAATAATAATCACTGAAATAGAATAAAAATGCATTTGTTTACGTTATTGAAAATAGCATGATGCATATTCTTTTGGGGCAAAGGGGGCAGATTCTAGTCCTTTTGCCACTTGCTTGTGTCACACTGGCAATGCAAAGGGACTATATTGGCATAGGGGAATTCCTACATCATACAGAGCCAGCCTGGAATGGTTTGTCCTGGAGAGTGCCATTTGAGGTCTCACCTTGCTGTGCAGGGTTTTCTCTTCTCTGTCCATTTAATTCAGAACTGCCATTTTGGTCTTCTGTGTCCCTTCTCAGTGTATACATATCACCGCTTCCCTACCTTATGGCATCTGAATTGACAGCTTAGACACACTCCTCAAAAAATGTAATGCTGCTCTCAGGTAACTGCTAGGGAGTGTTCATTAGCAATGAAGCACATACGCTTCCCCAAAGATGAGAGCATGAGTATTGCAAGCTTCTAGCCACTGTCTGCCAATTTGTGAGAGTCCCAAATTTAGCATGAAATGAAACTGTTCTTCCACATGGCAGAGTGATACATGATCTACTGAACTTTTAGCTGGTACTACATTGTACAGTGCTAAAATAGTAATCCAGAGTTTTTTACTGAGTAACATACATTGTGTTTTCCAGAGGGAAAAAAAGTACAATTTGCTTGGATGGTTGTAATAATAGAAATATGTACAAGCTGCCAAGTTCAGACTGAGATGCTGACTATGTCAAATTTGGTGGGCTGGTGGTGTTTGCGTGTTAGGTCCATTGCAGAGATTGGGACAAGTAGTTAATTCAGATACAGATCTGGGTTTAGACTTTAACTAATCTTCATCTCAGAGTTTAGAGTGTTTAGTTCTGGGTTTTAATTTAGGCCATTTCTTGTAGACACACAAGGTTGCTAGGCAAAACACCCTCAGCTTTTAAAGTGAAAACTGTATGTAACAATTCTGACTTCATTACTGAATACATGGCTGGATGAGCATTATGAAATGTGTACGTTGCTGTGTGAGTTCTCTTTAGAAGCACCAGCCACAGCGCTTTAATTGTCCTCCAGGGAATAAGGAGTTATCCCAGAATTCCTGTTCAGCCACTCTGCTCATCAGTTTGCACTCTACTGCTCTTGCCTCAGGTGACCCGCCCTTTAAATGCCCCGGGAATTTTAAAAATCTCCTTCCTGTTTGCTGCAGCCAGGTGTGTGTGGAGTGCAATCAGTTAATCTTTACAGGTGACCATGCCTCCACACGGCAAACGAGCCCCAGCATGGAGCACTGGCGAATTGCAGGACCTCATTAGTGTTTGGGGGGAGGAAGCTGTGCAGTCCCAGCTGCGCTCCAGCCGTAGGAATTATGATATCTTTGAGCAGGTATCAAGGTCCATGCTGGATAGGGGCCATGATCGGGACGCACTACAATGCAGGGTGAAAGTTAAAGAGCTGCGGAGTGCCTATTACAAAGCCCGCGAGGGTAATCGCCGATCTAGAGCTGCCCCCACGACCTGCCGTTTTTACAGGGAGATGGACGCGATACTTGGGGGTGACCCCACTGCCAATCCCAGGACCACGATGGACACTTCTGAGCCGGGTGGGGGACAGGAGGAGAAGGCGGAGGCGGGGGGGGGAGGAATACGTGAGTGACACCCCAGAAGACACCCCAGAGTCCCTTGAGGCATGCAGCCAGGAGCTCTTCTCAAACCAGGAGGAAAGTATCCAATCGCAGCAGCCAGCAGTTGCAGAAGGACAAGCAGAGCAGCGGGTTACCGGTAAGTGGCTTTTATTTTCTGGGTGGAAATGTTTCTGGAGAGGAAGGGGGGTTCGGGCTGTATGCATGCCAGCCTAGATGTGGAATAGCCCATTGATGTGGTCTATCACGTCGCGGTAATCGTCTGCAGTTATCTCAGCAAAAGTTTCAGCCAGAGCGTGGGCAATATGCCTGCGCAGGTTTATAGGGAGAGCCACTGTGGTCCTTGTCCCAGTCAGGCTAACGCGTTCGCGCCACTGTGCCGCGAGGGGGGGGGGGACCATCGCTGAACACAGGCAACCCGCATAGGGTCCAGGGCGGAATCCACATTGCTGTAGAAGAGCCTCCCGCTGTTCCCTAGTGACTCGCAGCAAGGAGATATCTTCCAGGATTAACTCCTGTGAAAAATGTTGGGAGACTCTTTAGTGAAGCTAGTGATAGAGATAGGGAGATAGTGAAGATCACCCCTGCAGCTGCATCTTCACTCAAACCCTCTACCACTGAAGCTTACCCAAAGCAACCAGCACCCCTCTATCACTCAAGCCCCACTTCTCCCTCTATAAGCACCCCTCACTTACCATTTTGTGGCTTCTGCTGTGTTATGTGTGTGGTAAAAGAATGCTAAAGGGAGGACTAAGAACTCCTTCAGTGTGTGGGAATTTCAGTCTTGAGATAATGAACACAATGCTTCCCTGTTAAATGTTGTCAATTCTTTTTTTCTAAAGTGATCTTGACTGCTGGACTGACCAGATGTACCACAGCACAGAAGCTGCAGAATTTGAGAAAAAATCCCCGAAAGAGCAAGGAAGACATGCTGAGGACTGTTATTGCTCACTCTGCTAGAGAGAGTAAAAACTTGCAGGAGTGGAGAGACAAGGAAAGCAGGATCCACAAGAGAAATGCAGTGGCCAAGAGGAAAAGCACAGAGAAGCTGCTAAGCATCCTGTCGCGCCAAGCGGACTCTATCGAGTCACTCGTTGCCATGCAAGCAGAGCACTACCGTGCTACTCCCGCACCCCCCCGTCCCAAAGCTTTTTGCCTTGTGCACCAATGTCAGTTCAAACCCCCGTTCCCCAGCATCCAGGTTCTTACCACCACCAGCTGCCTCCAACACCTGTACGTTCACCAACCAGCCCTGCTAACTACAACCCTTTCCCTCTGCACTCAACCCCCATCACCATGCAGTTTATGCACCCTGA
The DNA here is from genome assembly GCF_016161935.1 of Mauremys reevesii. Lineage (NCBI taxonomy): Eukaryota > Metazoa > Chordata > Testudines > Geoemydidae > Mauremys > Mauremys reevesii. The sequence goes on from NC_052630.1 coordinate 72,689,412, forward strand.
AGTGCAGGATTCATTGCACAGCACTCCAGACAGGACGTATGCAAACTTGTGACTGTGCAGTTCACCAACCCACACCCCTGCCCTCTTGTGTTCATGAAATGTTGTGTTTCTGTCTGTCAAGGAAGTTTTTTTCTTTTCAATAAAACAATTATTGGCTTTGAAAACAGTCTTTATTATAGCAGATAGTGAAAGATACCTTAGCCCAGTAAAGAAAGAGGCACTGCAAATCATTTTAGGGATAATAGAATAACAGTGTAAACAGTGCAATTCACTCCCATGCAAGGCAGCAAACATTACTGTTGGCTTTCAGCCTCAAATTCTTCCCTCAAGGCATCCCTAATCCTTGTAGCCCTGTGCTGGGCCTCTCTATTAGCCCTGCTCTCTGGCTGTGCATATTCAGCCTCCAGGACTTGAACCTCGGTGGTCCATGCCTGACTGACTGTTTCACCCTTCCCTTCACAAATATTATGGAGGGTACAGCAAGCGGATATAACCGCGGGGATGCTGCTTTCCCCCAAGTCTAGCTTCCCATACAAGGAACGCCAGCGGGCTTTTAAATGCCCAAAAGCACACTCCACAGTCATTCTGCACCGGCTCAGCCTGTAGTTGAACCAGTCCTTGCTCCTGTCAAGCTTCCCTGTATAGGGTTTCATGAGCCAAGGCAGTAACGGGTAAGCGGGGTCTCCAAGGATCACAATGGGCATTTCGACGTCCCCTACTGTGATCTTCCTGTCTGGGAAAAAAGTCCCTGCCTGCATCTTCCTGAACAGGCCACTGTTCCGAAAGATGCGTGCATCATGCACCTTTCCAAGCCAGCCTGTGTAAATGTCAATGAAACGCCCACGATGATCCACAAGCGCCTGGAGAACCATAGAGAAATACCCCTTATGATTAACGTACTCTGATGCCAGGTGGGGGGGGCAGAATAGGAATATGCGTCCCATCTATCGCCCCTCCACAGTTAGGGAAACCCATTTGTGCAAAGCCATCCACAATGTCCTGCACGCTCCCCAGAGTCACGGTCTTTCTTAGCAGGATGCGATTAATTGCCTTGCAAACTTGCATCAAAACGATTCCAACGGTCGACTTTCCCATTCCAAACTGGAGTTGCCAGCTTCCAGATTGCAATAGCCACCCGCTTTTCCACTGTCAGGGCAGCTCTCAATCTTGCCACAAGCACTGTAGTGTCACACGCGGCAGGCAAATCCATATTGATATCATCGTCAGACTCCTCACTGTCACTTTGGAGCTGAAGGAATAGCTTGACTGCCAAACGTGTTGTGCTGGCGACACTCATCAGCACAGTCCTCAGCAGCTCGGGCTCCATTTCCCACAGAAATCGCGATTCACACACAGAGCAGAAAGACACTCACAATGGCGCCAAACGTTGCCGGAAAGACAGAATGCTGGGATGTGAAGCGATGCACCACGGGGCGTTGGAACAGGAAGCGGAATGACCCACACACTTCCTTCCCCTTCCCACAATACTCAGCGCCAAAACGGCGCCAAAACGGGACGAGGTGCTCTGTGGGATAGCTGCCCACAATGCACCTCTCAATACAGCGCTGGAAAGTGCTGCAAGTGTGGCCACACTGCAGCGCTGGTAGCTGTCAGTGTGGCCACACTCCAGCGCTGGCCCTACACAGCTGCATGACCAGCGCTGTAACTCCCAGCGCTGCAACTTGTAAGTGTAGCCAAGCCCTAAGTTGAACATTCTCAGTACTACTTTTGTGAAAAGAGACGTAATCTTGTGTAATGGCATAGAAATGGAATGTGTCATTGTCACTCTTGGGAGAATTCCTGAATAGTTTTTTAAAACTTGCTGAAGTATTTGAATTACTTCTAAAAGTCTGAAAATTCTTTGTTATGTATATGCTGATAATTGCAACAAATTTTGCTCTCAGTTACATTAGGGTAGATGTTGAATAACTTTATTTACACCAGTCAGAGGATATTTCAGTTAGGGACATTCAGCTAGGCTACCTTCAGTCAACAGTATTGTTAATGCAAGTTGCTTCAGGTGTGGACGGAGTTCAATATAAAGCATTACGTATCCCTTTATTCCTTTATTAATAGTAAAAGTCTGTCTACAGTCTTGGAGCCTTAAAATCACACCTGTTCTGTAGGGAAGGATGTCTTGGATGCAAGATTTCAGCAGTATTCAATGGCATTCACCCTATAGGGCAGAAAATCCCCTGACGGCAGGAGAAATTTAAAGCTGCAGGCGGTGGTTTCCCCAGGAATTGAAATTAGGGGGTGGGTGTTCGAATTTACAGGGGGTGTGTGTCAGGACCAATGAGATATATAAAAGAGAGATGAATAAAGTAAATGTTTTGTTAGGATTTAACGTAAGAATAATGCAAGTTACACTAAAACACATAACAGGTCTAGATTTCTAACAAAATATACATTTTTAAAAAAGTATTTAATTTAAATTGACTTTTGAAAAGTAAGCCATCATGGGGTAAGAGGAAAGTCCTCTCATGGATCAGTAACTGGTTAAAAGATGGGAAACAAAGGGTAGGAATAAATTATCAGTTTTCAGAATGTAGAGAGATAAATAGTGGTATCCTTGAGGGGTCAGTACTGGGACCAGTCCTATTCAACGTATTCATCTGGAAAAATGGGTAAACAGTGAGGTGGCAAAATTTGCAGATGATACAAAACTATTCAAGATAGTTAAGTCCCAGGCAGACTGCGAAGAGCTACAAAGGGATCTCACAAAACTGGGTGACTGGGCAACAAAATGGCAAATTAAATTCAATGTTGATAAATGCAAAGTAATGCACATTGGAAAGCAATCTCAACTATACAAACAAAATGATGGCATCTGAATTAGCTGTTAACACTCAAAGAAGAGATCTTGGAGTCATTGTGGATAGATCTCTGAAAACATCCACTCCATGTGCAGCATCAGTCACAAAAGCAAACAATGTTGGGAATCATTAAGAAAGGGATAGATAATAAGACAGAAAATATCATATTGCCTCTATATAAATCCATGGTATGTGCAGACCTTGAATAGTGTGTGCAGATCTGGTCACCCATCCTAAAAAATATATATTGGAATTGGAAAAGGTACAGAGATGGGCAACTAAAATGATGAGGGGTATGAAACAGGAGGAGAGATTAACGTAACTGGGAATTTTCAGCTTAGAAAAGAGATGACTAATGGGGATATGATAGAGGTCTACAAAATCTTGACTGGTGCGAAGAAAGTGAATAAGGAAATTTTATTTAATCCTTCACACAACACAAGAACTAGCAGTCACCCAATGAAATTAATAGGCAGCAGATTTAAAAAAACAAAAGGAAGTATTTCTTCACACAATATAAAGTCAACCCAGGGAACTCTTTGCCAGGGGATGCTGTGAAACTGAAGACCAAAACTATAACCGGATTTTAAAAAGAACTAGATAAATTCCTGGAGAATAGGTCCATCTGTGGCTATTAGCCAGGATGAGAGGGATGCAACACCATGCTCTGAGTGTCCCTAGCCTGTTTGCCAGAAGCTGGGAAAGGGCAACAGGGGATGGATCACTTGATGATGACCTGTGCTGTTCATTCCCTCTGAAGCACCTAGCCTTGACCACTGTTGTAAGACAGGGTACTGGGCTATATGGACCATTGGTCTGACCCAGTATGACCATTCTTATGTAAAAATTAATTATAATAAAAATGTTTAGTACAGAAACTCCCCAACATAATGACCTCCCAAGATAGCAACAATGTGAGATAACAACCTTGGCAAATCCAACCCCCTGCTCAAAGCAGGACCAGACACATAGAAAAACATAAACTCTTGAGCAATAGTCAACATGGTTTCTGTAAAGGGAAATCGTGTCTTACTAATCTATTAGAGTTCTTTGAAGGGGTCAACAAACATGTGGACAAGGGGGATCCGGTGGACATAGTGTACTTAGATTTCCAGAAAGCCTTTGACAAGGTCCCTCACCAAAGGCTCTTACGTAAATTATGCTGTCATGGGATAAAAGGAAAGGTCCTTTCATGGATTGAGAACTGGTTAAAGGACAGGGAACAAAGGGTAGGAATAAATGGTAAATTCTCAGAATGGAGAGGGGTGACTAGTGGTGTTCCCCAAGGGTCAGTCCTAGGACCAATCCTATTCAATTTATTCATAAATGATCTGGAGAAAGGGGTAAACAGTAAGGTGGCAAAGTTTGCAGATGATACTAAACTGCTAAAGATAGTTAAGATCAAAGCAGATTGTGAAGAACTTCAAAAAGATCTCACAAAACTAAGTGATTGGGCAACAAAATGGCAAATGAAATTTAATGTGGATAAATGTAAAGTAATACACATTGGAAAAAATAACCCCAACTATACATACAACATGATGGGGGCTAATTTAGCTACAACGAGTCAGGAAAAAGATCTTGGAGTTATCGTGGATAGTTCTCTGAAGATGTCCATGCAGTGTGCAGAGGCAGTCAGAAAAGCAAACAGGATGTTAGGAATCATTAAAAAGGGGATAGAGAATAAGACTGAGAATATATTATTGCCCTTATATAAATCCATGGTACGCCCACATCTCGAATACTGTGTACAGATGTGGTCTCCTCACCTCAAAAAAGATATTCTAGCACTAGAAAAGGTTCAGAAAAGAGCAACTAAAATGATTAGGTGTTTAGAGAGGGTCCCATATGAGGAAAGCTTAAAGAGGCTAGGACTCTTCAGTTTGGAAAAGAGAAGACTAAGGGGGGACATGATAGAGGTATATAAAATCATGAGTGATGTTGAGAAAGTGGATAAGGAAAAGTTATTTACTTATTCCCATAATACAAGAACTAGGGGTCACCAAATGAAATTAATAGGCAGCAGGTTTAAAACAAATAAAAGGAAGTTCTTCTTCACGCAGCGCACAGTCAACTTGTGGAACTCCTTACCTGAGGAGGTTGTGAAGGCTAGGACTATAACAATGTTTAAAAGGGGACTGGATAAATTCATGGTGGCTAAATCCATAAATGGCTATTAGCCAGGATGGGTAAGAATGGTGTCCCTAGCCTCTGTTCGTCAGAGGATGGAGATGGATGGCAGGAGAGAGATCACTTGATCATTGCCTGTTAGGTTCACTCCCTCAGGGGCACCTGGCATTGGCCACTGTCGGTAGACAGATACTGGGCTAGATGGACCTTTGGTCTGACCCGGTACGGCCTTTCTTATGTTCTTATGTTCTTATGTACTGCATTTTAAAAATCTTCATAGAATCATAGAATCTCAGGGTTGGAAGGGACCTCAGGAGGTCATCTAGTCCAACCCCCTGCTCAAAGCAGGACCAAACCCAACTAAATCATCCCAGCCAGGGCTTTGTCAAGCCTGACCTTAAAAATCTCTAAGGAAGGAGATTCCACCACCTCCCTAGGTAACCCATTCCAGTTCTTCACCACCTACTAGTGAAAAAGTTTTTCCTAATGTCCAACCTAAACCTCCCTCTCTGCAACTTGAGACCATTATTCCTTGTTCTGTCATCTTCTACCACTGAGAACAGTCTAGATCCATCCTCTTTGGAACCCCCTTTCAGATAGTTGAAAGCAGCTATCAAATCCCCCCTCATTCTTCTCTTCTGCAGGCTAAACAATCTCAGTTCCCTCAGCCTCTCCTCATAAGTCATGTGCTCCAGCCCCCTAATCATTTTTGTTGCCCTCCGCTGGACTCTCTCCAATTTATCCACATCCTTCTTGTAGTGTGGGGCCCAAAACTGGACACAGTGCTCCAAATGAGGCCTCACCAGTGCTGAATAGAGGGGAATGATCACATCCCTCAATCTGCTGGAAATGCCCCTACTTATACAACCCAAAATGTCATTAGCCTTCTTGGCAACAAGGGCACACTGTTGACTCATATTCAGCTTTTCATCCACCGTAACCCCTAGGTCCTTTTCTGCAGAACTGCTGCCCAGCCATTCGGTCCCTAATCTGTAGCAGTGCATGGGATTCTTCCATCCTAAGTGCAGGACTCTGCACTTGTCCTTGTTGAACCTCATCATATTTCTTTTGGCCCAATCCTCTAATTTGTCTAGGTCCCTCTGTATCCTATCCCTACCCTCCAGCGTATCAACCACTCCTCCCAGTTTAGTGTCATCTGCAAACTTGCTAAGGGTGCAGTCCACACCATCCTCCAGATCGTTAATGAAGATATTGAACAAAACCGGCCCCAGCACCGACCCTTGAGGCACTCCACTTGATACCGGCTGCCAACTAGACATGGAACCATTGATCACTACCCGTTGAGCCCGACCATCTAGCCAGTTTTCTATCCACCTTATCGTCCATTCATCCAGCCCATACTTCTTTAACTTGCTGGCAAGAATACTGTGGGAGACTGTATCAAAAGCTTTGCTAAAGTCAAGTAATAGGACATCCACTGCTTTCCCCTCATCCACAGAGCCGGTTATCTCATCATAGAAGGCAATTAGGTTAGTCAGGCATGACTTGCCCTTGGTGAATCCATGCTGACTGTTCCTGATCACTTTCCCCTCCTTTAAGTGGTTCAGAATTGATTCCTTGAGGACCTGTTCCATGATTTTTCCAGGGACTGAGGTGAGACTGACTGGCCTGTAGTTCCCTGGATCTTCCTTCTTCCCTTTTTTAAAGATGGGCACTACATTAGCTTTTTTCCAGTCATCTGGGACCTCCCCCGATCACCATGATTTTTCAAAGATAATGGCCAATGGGAAACATATTTATATAAGTTTCCATTCCCAGTCACAAATCTAGCATTCTGGAGCAAAGTGACTAAAATATAGTCCAACAAACAAATGGTTATTTAACGTTCCCCTCACTTTTCCCTCCACCGCACTCCACTCACCGGTGTTGTCCTTGGTCAGTGGAGACTCAGACTTCACTTTCACATGAGTACACCTCCCAGGTGGGGGACAAAAAGGCACAGTTCGCTCTGGCCATGGCTGTTCGTTGTGCCACCGTTCACTCCACCGCTCTGTTGCCAATGGCCCTGCACAGTCACCTTCTGCTGTCACCTACCACTGTGATCTCTGCGAGTTGGTCTCTTGAGGTTCCACCAGCTCTCAGTGATTTCAGCTGAGCTCTCAGTGCGGGAACCTCGCTGCTAATGCAGTCTGGGCTGTCTCTTACACAAAAACACTGTACCCACAGGAACACTGTCCCCACAACAGGACTAAGCACTTAGACCTGATTGTCAGTGATTTCAGCTGCAGTGGTCACTTAACAGAACAAAAGACTATCTATTGAGCCTAATCAGCTCTGTCTTTAAACAGTGGAGAGGGACAGGTCCCCACCCTCTCTCTTGATGCCTTCAAATCATCATAGGCTAAGTACAGTTCTACTGCCCTTTACTCATACAATAAGAACAACATTTCATCCCCTCTTCTCTCTACATTCAAGTGGTTTGTAACCCAACCCCAGCCAAAATCTATCACTTGGACAACACAGCTCTGTTTGCTGGATACCTAGGTAGATTAGGTGTGAATGTAAATATAATCTGGCCCTGAAGCCTTAGCCCCCAGCTCATCACTAGCTGTCAGGGAGAACTCATTTAGACTTTGCTTACAAATCATCATTTGAAATTATTAGGTTGGCCAACATCACCGAAATGAATGCACCGACATCATAAAAAACAGTTGTATAAGGAAGCAAGGAAGCTAGTCTATGTTCATACTTTTCAAATCTATTATACTTTTTCAGATACACATATTTTATCATACACTGTATAAGCTTTTAAAGTGTGTATTAATGTTTCAGTTTAAATTCAGATTTCCAAACAGTCACTAAATGGGTATGTAACTAGCTCACAAAACTGGGGGGGGGGGGTTGGGAAAATTCAGGGGGGGTGTAGGGAAATCACTGGCTGCAGGAGTGCAAGTAAGTTGCAAAGTTTTCTAAGAACAGTGTGTACAGACACTTTAGCATATTTGTCTATTATTGCTATGTCATATGCCATCTCTAGAAATGTGGTGGCACCTTAGTGATTAATTCAAACCTGAATGAAATGAAGCTAAAACAGAATTTTCAACAGTATTTAATTTTAATATTGTACTAAATGCTAACTAGCTCACTAATTGAATTAATGCAGCTCTCTAACTTGTTTTTTACTATAAAAAACTGTGTGGAAAATGTTAATACCCTGTAGCGAGGCGGTGGGGTCCCCCACAGCCCCGCTGAGGGACAAACCTCCCCCAACCGGCGGTGGGCGGGGCCACCGGGTCCTGCGCCCGCCCCTCAGAAGTCACGGCGCAGACCCGCAAGTATAAAAGCGAACCTGCAGAACTCAGTGGAGCCCCAGCCACTGCATGGGCCAGACGCTTGCGGCCGCGGTGTGCCGGAGCTCCCGCCTGGCCAGCCGAGCCTGCCCCGTGCTCGCTACCCGGAGGAGGACTGGCCGAGCCTGCCCCGCACCAGCTACCCTGAGGAGGACTGGCCCAGACCACCCTGCTCCAGCTACCCTGAGGAGGAACCGAGCCTGCCCCTCGCCAGCTACCCCGAGGACCCGCTGAGCCCGCCCTCGAACACTTACCCCGAGGAGCCGATGGTGGTTGAGACCGCTAGTGACGCCACGACAACACAGGTACTCGATAAGGGGGAGAGTGGAAGTAGCCCGGGGGTAGCCAACCCCACTCTGGCTGCAGCACTGCCAGAACCAATGTCAGTGTGTTGCGGCCTGGATCCCCACTGACAGCAGTGTGTCTCCGCTGCTAGGGCCCCGGGCTGGGATGCAGTGGAGTGGGAGGGCCTGCGTCTCCCCCCTTGCCACCCAATTCCTGGGTGGCGGACTCCCCCTTTTCCCTGGCCTGAAGATGCCGAAACCTCATGTTGCTGCTCAGCCCTGCTTGAGAGCCTGAGCCCATTGACTCTGTGTTTGTTGCCCCACCCTGATCTAAGGGCCTGGGCTTAAAACTGTGCTGCTCAGCCCTGCTTGAGGGCCTGGGCGCATTGGCTCTGTGTTTGTTGCCCCGCCCTGACCTAAGGGCTGGGCTTATAACTGTGCTGCTCAGCCCTGCCTGAGGGCCTCAGCCCATTGACTCTGTGTTTGTTGCCCTGCCCTAACCGAGGACCGAGCTTCAGGCTATTAGTAGCGAGGCCGTGGGGTCCCCCACAGCCCCGCTGAGGGACAAACCGCGTCCGAGCTGCATCACTTACCCACAGATTGCTTTTGATACTGAGCCATGGATGGCATCCCACTCAATGTAAAATTATGTGATAAAAGTTCTTGGAAGACCGTTTTATATTAGCATTATTGAACTTCATATAGCACCATGAGAACTTTAGCTGCCAGGGACATTACTATATGGAAGATATGCTGGCAGACAAGGGATGTGGTGTGCTGTAAATCAAATAAATGTTCATTCTCCAAAATGTATCTGCGTGTGGGTGTAAGTTTCCACCTACTTATGTTCAAGTTTGATTTCCACAACAGCATGGGTTGAAGAACCACAGTCCTTCCCACTTCCTTAGTTGTGGTACTGAGAGGTGACTAGTTCTTATCTGTGTGACACTTGATTGCTTTAGTTATTCTGCAAATACAGGGGCAGATCTTCAGGCCCTCCTCTTATCTAATGCATATTGTACAATTAAAATAAGATAAAGTGAGCTATGTTTCAGTGTTTAGACTAGGCTCCAATTCTAATACTGCACAAAGTGGCTCTAATGATCCCTGAAAGAAGGCTTTTGAACTGGAGAGTATTTGTTGAGAAAGATCAAAGCTCAGTGTTTCCATCCTGGACCTGAACTAGTAAAGTCCTGAGCACCTCCTGCAACATGCTGAGCACCTTCAGTTGCTAGTGCAGTTTTATACAAACACACACAGAGCCAGATTATGTCTGGGTCTGTGCAGGTGCATTATGAGGGGGAGAAAGTGAAAGAAGCTTTCCATTTGGCTGCAGGTGCTGGGGAGCACAATAAGGTATATGACAGCTAGTATTCACGGCCCCAGAGGAAGCAGGGAAGGCCATGGCTCAACAACTTTGTATACCAGTGTACTGGCAGAATACTTGAGGGAGAGGAGAAAGCTGCACCTCTTTAAAGGTACAGCAGATCTCGTAGTTCACTGTGCTCCCCTGCATCCATTAGACCAGTGGTTCTCAACCAGGGGTCCAGGGCCACCTAGGGGGCTGCGAGCAGGTTTCAGGGAGTCCACCAAGCAGGGCCAGTGTTAGACTCACTAAGGTCCAGTGCAGAAAGCTGAGGACCCACTGCATGGAGCTGAAGCCTGGGGCCCTGAGCAGTGTAGCTTCACAGGGGCCCCTGTGGCATGGGGCCCCAGGCAATTGCCCTGCTTGCTCCCCCCTAATGCCAGCCCCAGTTTTTATATGCAGAAAACCAGTTATTGTGGCACAAGTGGGCTATGGAATTTTATGGAGTTGGGGGGCCCTCAGAAACAAAAAGGTTGAGAACCCCTGCATTAGACAATAGAAAGAAATAATACATTTTTACACTACAACTCTCCTCTCTCTTCAGGGCAGCTCTGCCTTAGAAGGAATGTAAATCAGTCCATTTCAGGTTTCAGCTGCACTACACCGTAGTACTTTTTCCATAGTCTTTTCTTTGTTTTTATAATATATTACTCTTTAATTGAGAAAGGAGATGAAAGATTATATTTGACGTGCTTCTGCACTATAATTTTTTCTGTTATAAGAATGTGGCAAAGGTATAATAAATCCAGGTAATAATAATTCATGTAGCACCACTAGCAATAGTATTTGATGAGGTAGGCATCCTTGTAAATACTTGTTTGTGATCATGTGATCATGCCTGATATTTTATCGTATATTATTTGTAACCTTGTCGTCACTGCCTAAATTTATACATTAAATACACTGCTATAATTCATTTTGTTAAGATTATCTCACGCAACATTAAACAAAGTTGTGTAAATTTAGCTAAATAAGGATATGTTTGCTCTTGTTAGTCACCAAAAGTCTGGTTATTTCAGTGAATTATCTGAATTTTTCTGGGCACTTTTTCTCTTCATTTACTGCAAAAAAGTGAGATGCTGAAATAAATGCTGAAAGCCAGTCAAGACACAATGAACTTTCAGACAATTTATGCAAACATGGCAGATAATAGATTTAGTCAGTGTTGTAGTGGTAAAAAAAGAAGTGGGTAAATTAAACTCCATATTCCCCAAATGACAAATGGTAAACTATGTTTACCCATGTTTGCCCTTGATTACACTACTGGATTTACTAGAAACATGTCAGGCACAAAAGACCGGACTGCTTTTTAAACATAACTATTTTGGAAGCAATTTATGGACATTTTCAACTGTGTTCATTAAAGGGAAAAATATTTTGAAACTATAGGCTCTATCCTTTTATCCTTTTCTTGCCTTACAGCCTGAGTTTGCTGCAACCCTTTGATGTCTTTTTCTCCAAAAATAAAAGTGGTTATGAATTAATTTCTCTAAAGCACTTTTATTTTTGTATCAATTTGCCATTTTTATTTCCTTTCTGGCAGCCCAAATTAGTGTATTTTTGAGAACAACTAGAGTCCATGGTTCTGGGTTTTCAGACCATGATGATGGTTTTCTGGCTGCTGAGATTCTGCTGCCACTGCTTTTTTTTCTTCCTTTTGTTAATAAAAGCTTAATAAAATGTATTAATACTTTGTTTAACTGCCTTCTAGAGCAACCAACCCCATTAAAGGTTATCCAATCTAAATTATTGGAAGCCGCTCAAATTGAGAAAGTTGACATACATATTATTAATCTGCCCCAATAGGCATTAGTTATTGTAAGGCCTCAGACATGAAAATCATTTAGGAAGCCAGATTCTATTATAGATTTAGGCATCAGCCCTGCAAATATTGATGCACCTGTGCACTGGACTTTGCGCACTGGAAATCTACTGCTCCTGTGGATGCCAATGGTAAAGCAGGTCCTTGGTGCCACCTTCAACAAGTGAGGTCAATGGGAGTCTTTCCAGTGACTTCAGTGGGCATTGGATTAGGCTGATGGAGTAGTCCCAAATGATCGCAGGATTATTTAATTTATACTAGAAAGTGTATAAGCCATAAGGAAAATTCCAAGATTTGTGCATTTTTATGACTTCTGAAAAATATGAATCTCAACACAATCGGAAAACCAGCAGTCCTTGCTCAGCCAAAGCTCCTATGAAGTATAGACGTTAAAGTCAATGGGAGTTTTGCCTGAATAAGGACTATGGAACTAACATGACAGTGCTTTTCTTTTCCAAATAATAGCAAGAGATAGAGAGGGGGAGATGGAGATGGAGGAGAATCAGACAAAAAGGAATGCAAGGTTTTTCAGTCCCATCCTTACAAGGATGCATTTAATTTTAGATCAAAATTACTTAATTATGTTGTGACCGGTTCAGCAGAGGAAAGACAGCTGCAAGTAACATTTTCAAGATTTTTATTGAGCTCACATTTCAAATGTTATATAGTAAATTAAAAAACAAGAAGTCAAAACTAACACAAGCCAAAATATCTTTATAAACAATACAATACAGTTGGAATTAATGTAGATATCTTTATAAAGAACACAATGTAGTTTATATCATTAATTCTTTTATGTCTCTATTTTTGTTCATATATTAACAGGTTTGCACTAGTTTGTATTAATTAAACGTAAGCAGGATTTCTGAGACCAGATCACCATTAATTCTGTAGCCCTGATTTAAATCTGCAGTAAAACATTTCTCCATTTAGGTCTGGTGCTTTTTGTGTCATATTTCATATACTAGTTGTCTCTTAATTAAATCCATGATGGCCCACCAACACAGACTATTAAAATAACTGTACTTTGCACTTGACATATTTATGAGACAGATTCATAAGAGTATAGACTGATACTTGAACTACTCACTGAGAAATGCTAATAAGATTATGATGAAGGTAAGATTAGAACATTCGTCTCTTTTCTCTTCTCTTTTTAGAGATTTATTTTTATAACTGCAATTCACTTTTTGTATTTCAAGAACACTGATGTTGTTGTACACACCAAGAGCTCTTTGAGTGAGGAATTGCTGTGGAAGTGAAAACTAGCTAACTTAATTTATAGCAGATCTGGAAAATACCTAAATATAAATATATTCTCTTCTCATCATGTTCCCAGAAATACAAATGTTTACAGATATCGGTAAAATCTTCTTATGTTTTGACATTTTAAAGATATTGTATATTAACAAATTAGATTACTTAAGGGGTTGGGCTGAGATAAAACATTTATTATTACCAAGTACCAAATTGCTTTTTGAGTAGTCCTGTTGAGTTAAGGCTCATTCTAGCCCTGAGTGAGGAAGAACCTAACAGTTATAATGAACTAAGTCTTTTGCTAGGTATCTAAAACCTGTACAGTGCACTTCTTTTGTTTTCAAAACACAACACAGTATATTTGTACATATTGGGATTTACAGTCTATTATATGGATTTTGAATATTGTTTTAATGTTTTAAATTTTAAAACTTCATAAATGCACGCAGAGACAAATCAATAAAGTTGTATGACTTTAAGGGTGGCTTGACATATTTATTACGATTTGACTTGTGTACATGGACATCTCCAAATATCCTTCTTTGTTAGGGGCATTCAGTGATATTTCTGTTGCTGTTTGTTTTATAACTGCCAGAATACTAAGGATTTTGAGAGGGCTGAGTTCCAAACTTTGGCATTTCTGATTGGTTATTATAATTCAAGTGGGAGCAAAATAGAAATAGAGATGTGGTTTAATTAAGTGATCTAAAAACAGCATGGCCATATCATCTAGTAGAACTAAGACATTCACCACAATTGTGTGCATCTCTCTCTCTCTCATATATAGAGATATATATATCTTAGATTTATACTCACTTTAAGATCCCTTTACTCTCTATATATGGGCTTCGTTCACCTTTACATTAAGGGCCCTTCACACCACACTGGCAGAGTAAAGGGATCTTAAAGTAAGTATAAATCTAATTACAGCCCTTTACTTTTGTGTCCACATTAGGACCCCTTTGCAATGTCAGAGTGTTATAATGGGGCTGTAGTATAAATAAGAAACAGGTCCATGTGTTTTTCAATCGTAATACACTATCACATCATTACTTCATACCAATTTCCACTAATAAAAATGTCAGAAGTATTGAAAGTTGGACTTTCACTTAAAAATAAAAATACTTACTAAATACTTGATCAGCTACAGATCAGGGAGCTTCACTAAACATATTCAGTCTAATAAAATCAGCCACACATACTCCTGACACTAGTAGTAATTAAAATAACTTGTTTCAGAAAATTGGTCCTATACAGGAATACTTATTGACAATTATTTTTACGTTCTTCAAACCAAAGCTAACGTAATTTGATTCACATGCAATGTTCTTATAAATGTAGTTCACATGGGTTTTATATGCAGCTTAATACTGTTAGTTGCCATTTTGAGCCTCACAGTAAAATAGAATTCAATATGTTGCTTTTTCTCAAGCATTGAGAAATGTTTGAGAAACTCTTGTCTTGGTCTAATCAACTGTGAATAATTTACATTCTGAGTCCAACTTTTCAATATAAGTGAATCAGACTTTTCTCAAAGCTTATAAAGTCTAATCAACTTGTTACATTCATCTAATTAAAGAAATCTGTTGCAAACTCTCAGGCATGATTTCATACCAAAAAGCTTTTTGTTGTGAAAAAGTCACACTTTCATCACGGTTTTGTTTTGTTTATTTATAATGTCAAGTCACCTCTTCCAAAAAAATTAATATATGATCTTATAATGTTATGAGTCAATGTATCTAACTTAAAATTATTTTTGGATTCTCCTACCTCCTGATGGACACACTGTATACTGCTCTAAATTTATACAGATGCAGCTTTCCTAGAAGATTTTTTTAGGCTCAGAACAGCTCTCACTTCTGAAACAGATTACAAATATGTGAAAACAAATGTTCCCCTCCATTTTGAAGAGTGAAAGGATGTAATAAAGGAGTGACATACAAGAGTGTGGATAAAAGTATTACCTTATTTTCTGCCCCCAGTTCCCTGAAATAGGCCTGGGTAACAAAATGTTAATATTGCCGCCACACAACACAGGTCAGTATCCATTGATTCCAATATTATAGAGAGGAGCACAAAGGTGCGAATTAAAGGGGTGGAAGGGAATTCCAGAACATGTTTGCCTATTCCCCAATCCCAAGGAAGCCCTGCTGGGGACAGCAGGTTCTGCAGATGGGGAGGAACAACTGATCTCCATGGCACTGAATGGGCATCATGGTGTAATTTAGCACTCACAATAATAGATAGGATGTGCTGGTTCCCCTGCCACACTTTCAGTTCCTTCTGACGGGGGACTGAGGGGTTAGGAGAACTGGCAAGCAGGAAATACATGTTAGCACATCTCTTACAGAAGTCAGGCTTCCATGGAAGCTACTGAGAGCTGGGAGGCCAATGAAGACAACAGAACGTCCAGGGAAATCTCCCAAGATCCTCAGGTTTCAGGAGCCAAATCTCCTGCCAGTTCCTTATGTGAGAGACCAGCCGCACTACCCAATGGACACATTAGACATAAACTCTTTAAGTGCTCAGATCTCCCATGTCCCTACCGGTGGAAAATCCTGAATAGCAGATATTTTGGTACATATTGCTTAGCACATGCTCAGCTAAATTGCTGTTTTTTGGAGAGCACAGAGACATAAATAAGTGTGTAGCACACTATAACTGAAAACTGATGTTTGTGTCTATGAATGCTAGGATTGCACTGCCATTCTGCTTTGCACAGGGTCTTATGTATGGGAAAAGAGGGACATAGATTAGGTAACCTAGAATCAAATCATTTGCCTATTAAGCATGATTTATATGAGAATCATTTTAGATCCATGCATTCTTGTCATATGCCAATATACTGTTTTTAACTCTAATTGATGAGAGAATATTTTCTTGTACACATTGGACCCACATTAGCAATCATAGGTCTGATAGAATAGAACCAATAGAAAAATTCTGTTTATATATTTATTTTGCCCCTTCACTTTTTGATGATGGCAGCACTCTAAGTTGCAGCAATAACTACATCTGGAAAACATCTGGAAGAAGCAGAGCAAGTGGCTTTAGCAGTATCAATAACTAGGGACGTAATTAGCATTTGGAGATGACTAAGAGTATATAGAAAGACCCTCGGAAGAAGATTTTAGAGTTGAGTGAAAATTGCCAAAATTATATATGTATATTTTACAATAAAAACCAGGAATTCATTTCATTAGTATCTGTGATTTCTTTTGTTTACTTGCTGCAAACATTTATAGAACCAAATATTTTTCTGAAAAGATTTTCATGAAGAGAAAAAGTGTTAAATTGCAAATGCTCATGTGTTCGTCTCAGAATTTTTAGCAGCCATCTTGAAAGCAGGGAGCATAAACAACATCATGTGACTTAGGTGCCCAATCAAACAGCAGAGGTAGCAAATAATCACACCTGTAAGCATGGTAAATCATTCAGAGATTGTATTATGTTAACATAAACTGTTCATTGACTAATTCTAAATAATAAAATCAAAGTTTCAGACAGGAACGGGGCTAAACTAGTCTAAAATATTTGCTGTAAATAATGTGTGCAGCACTAAATGAGGATAATGCCCTCAAGAACTGGGGCAAAGAGAAATCTAAAAGATAGGGAGGAGAGAGCATAGAGCTGAGAGAAGGCAATACAAGCCATGTAATTTTGTATGAAATAGAGCATTATTCTGTGTTTGTACAGCACCTTGGACCTGGTCCATGACTGGGGCTCCTAGGTCTATCACAACACAAATAATTAATACATGTCAGCCTGCAGTAAATAGAAGGGACAAAGTGTGGGGACATGAAGGAATATGCTCACTATGAAACAATGTTTTAAGGTTATCTCATTCCTTAATAATCAAAATTTCAGTAAAGATTCTATATGTAAAATCTTTTCCTGAATTCACAAGCATCCACATTATCATTCACTTCAGGCACAGACTTTATGTTTCTGCTTATTCCTGTATTATCACAAGCACTTTTTTCATATGTTCTTTGTTATTAAGGAAAATTATTTGCCTCCATGTGAAACACAACATGTTTAGCAGAGCTCTTGGGCTGAATGGACCATCTCCTTATATAACACCTGATGGTTTTGATCTACATTATTGTACCTATTTACTGAATTCATGCAAATATCCCTTCTACATTAAAATGAAAACTTTTACCAGAATGAAATTAAAAAATGTAGAATTTAAGAGTAACTTAGCCGATTCTAGTCTAGTCTATATAGCTTATTCCACCCTCATCATTGTAGTATCTGGAAGCCTTCCAGTAGTATATAGTGCAACTTGGCTCATGTTCATAAACACACACACAGAAGCATGGGGACAATAAGAACTTGTTTGTCAGTGGTTTAACGTGGCTATTGAAATTGCTAAATGTTTTATTTTTGTATCTATAATCAGCTCTTTATGCGGACAGAACCTTTTCTTTATTCTTTCTTTAACTATCAGTGTTCCTGACTTTGGAGAATACATTTAAGATGATCACCACTTGAATTGATTGCAGGGGGATCTCATGCACAGGGTGACTCCATCTCTTCAAAATTCTCTTCAAAGGGTCAGGTTCAGATCTGAGATTCATGGCACACATCATTATGTAGCTATGTTAGGATAATGGTACTTCTACTTCACGTCCATTTCTGTTCCAGTCATAGGTTCAGTCTCCACATTCTTTATGAGAGAGGTTGGTGAAAGAATGGAAGCTACTTCTCTGAAGCAGTGACTCTTGACTCTGTTCTACAGTAGTGTCCATGGATTATTGGGTGATATCAAAATCACCAAACTGTCATTTGCAGGAGATTCCTTCCACTAGTTGATTATAATGATTTATTAGTCACATAACACCATTGATTTCCCAAAGAGCAGCTTATGCCCATTGTTTGTTTCTATTTGCATGCTTGTTGATAAATATAAAATGTAAATAATTGGTGGATCATCTTGGAAAAGTTTCAGAGAAGAAGTGAGATTGAAGCAGGGGAAGGGTGAGCGACTGTCACACAGGAATGGGAAGATAGTTCCAGGCATAGGGAGCCACTCAGAAAAAGGCACAAAGATGAGAATGGGAGAAGAATACAAACAGAATGGGTAAGCAAGGAGTCTTGTGCAAAGGGAAGATAGCAAACGGGAGAATAAGAGGAAATGTAAGTAAACATGACAGCAGTTAATACTTTTAATATAAAACCACAAAACCCACCGATATCTGACTGTCAATGTTGTTAGAAAAGTTACTCTAACAATAGATAGAAATATCAGGGTTTGATTTATCTAAACTGTCCATTGTAAGGCTTCATGTAAGTGTACCATATAAGATCCTAAAATGCCAGACAATATTGGGTTAGAAATAAAATCTTACATCACCCTCTAGTCATATACAGAAAACTGAAAAAGTCTGAGTACTTTAAATTAATCTATTGCATGTATATGCACATCTGATAATTGCATAGGTAAGTTAGGCATGCATGAATGTATGTACATACTTGCACATGATTTAAATTCAGAAGTTTGGGATTCAGCCTGAGATAAAGAGCCTTACACCACTAGACCACTGGAGTAGAGGGGGTTTCTAGGCCACTATTTGACCAGCCTTTGTAGGTAGGTTCCATCATCAATAATGATGTGCTGAGCAAGAACAAAATTAGCAGCATCAGCAAAGAACATTAATCTCTAATCTCAGATTGTGCCACGCTTACTCAGGCTAGTCATGTGTAAATCACTTTGGGCTAAATTTCAAAAGGTATGTAGGTATCTAAAAAAGATGGGCACCTACTGGGATTTTATGCACCTATGCACCTAACTCACTTTGAAATTCTGTATTAAGGAGCACAAAGCAAACTTAATTCAACTCCTTGTCATATCCACGAAATTCAGAGATGGGTCTAATCAGCAAAGTACATATTGAAATTTGATTTTTTTAAAAGTTCCATTGGGGTTTGAATCAGGAGTTTGGTTCATTCTATTAAAATAAAGCTTAGAGTCTATCCACAGAGTTTAAATCTGAACCCAAACATCACTGAACAGCTTCCAGCTTTGGAAATATCTAATTATAATAGGGTCTTTCATTACAGAATCACAAAGTATTGAGCAATGTGACCTAGTATTCAGCAAATATTTATTTTGTAAACATAGGTTACTCAATAATTTCAGTACAGTTTCTTAGTTCTATGTACACATACAGTGTGCAATCTGAGAAAACATGGCAAAATCTGTGTAAATGTTACACAGACAAAATAGTTATTATTCTTTACTTTAAAAAATAATAGATTATTAGTAGATGCAAGCCTAGGAGAGTGTGGCTCACATTTGCATGTTAATGAAAAGCCATTAATTGCACATTATTTGCTATGTAGAGCAGTAGAAATATATATATATTTTAGTGGCCATAAAAGCTGTCTCTTTCTTGAGACACACATGAAATCACCCTCTGCAATACTGCCAGATAGAGGAGGGAAAAAATCCAACTCTTTAAAACAGTCTCAAAGTAAATGAGATAGATTTGTCTGTGCTGCTTTGCAACATGCAAGTGTGGCAGCTCATTTTAAATAAAATAGTTTTAATAATGTCATTACTAATGTCTATCTGGTCATTTCTCTGAAAAACTGAATTTTAATATGAATGTTTCATTTTAATAAATGACAGAAGAAGCAGGTTGCCCTGAGTCAGCAGGAAGTGGCTATACACCAGAGAACAGACTGATTGTGTTAGATTCATCCAGAACATTGAACAGCACACAGACAGTCCAAGAAAAAAACAACTGGCTTTATTCGAATGATTAGTCTTACTGCTGCTGTGTAGTGTAGATTCACACATTCTTCTATCATTCCTTGACCTTGCGCCAAAAACTCCCACTTGAAGCAATAATTAGAATTAGTGTTTCCAGTGCATGCCTCCATCTACCAAACAAACAGTAATGAAATGTGGCTTTTATAAAATATGCAGTTAATTAAACTTTTTTTATTTTGTTTGATTAATACAGTTCAACTGTACTAGCCCCCTATTATGCTTGTCTATGTCTGCCATATGTTGTTAAATCACAACAAATGCACTATTAATAATACTAGTGAGGTCTCAGAAACTTACCCTTTAAAACTACTTATTATATTTTTTTCTATTTGTCTCCTTTTTATTAATATTGAAATCTTGGAATAAACTGGAGAGGCAGCATGATTTTAATACAGTAGTTTATTTCATATTTAAAAAACTAATATAGCACCTGCATTATATATCTTTGTGAAAATACTCTTCATATGAAGATCAAGCACATACATACTAAACACTTTAAGACAAGTGGATTTCTGAGTGTGCAGTTTAGAAATGGTAATATAGTTTATATGTGGTTCAATACTGCAATATCGTACTGTGCAAATAGCAAATCTGCTTCCATTGTTAATTATATTATTTCATACTTTTTTTAGTGACCACTTTAATCATCCCAATGCTGAAAAAATCTAGTCTCTGATTGATGAGAATGCCACACCCCCATACACCCCAGCAGGTATGAGGCTTCAAACTGTTAGTAACATAAATCACTACAATTTTATAACTTAACTACTGTATGATCAGAGATCACATACATTGTTAGCTTGAATATGCCTTGATCCTTAGTTATGAACATGTTAGGTCTAAATTCATTCACTCTGTTTGGAGAAATATAACCCCCTTCACATTAAGAAACTAATGCATTTTAAATAAGCAATTCTTTAAAACAACTGGAAATAATCATAAAAGTCTTCTGTTTGCAATCTGCATTAGTGTGAGTTATTTCATCACTTAAGAGAAATCCTTTTAGAGAAAAACAATAAAAAAAAAGCCTCTGACAGCTAAGAAACTGTGGATCAGACATTTTAGTAATGAACCACAGTTCGTCCGATTTGTGAATTTCCAGATGATACGACAGGAAGCAAGTTACATCTTGGAGAAATTGCCCTCAGGAGAGAGGGAAAAACTATTGCGAGGTTGACAGCACAGCCTTGTACCAGCACCGTTTTCTTTCCCTAGTGGCTCAAGGAGTTCCAAGCACCCTTCTGTAAATCATCATCGCCGATCTATTTATTATCTTCCAGCCCAGTGCACAACACTATCTGTTACACATGGATACCAGCAATATTACCAGGTGGGCTCCAGGGATAAGAGACAGCTAGCACTCTACACCTCTTATTTCTGAGTCACACCCAGTATAAAGATAGGTTCTGTTCATTAAGTGCTTACTATTGTCAGCAATTAGCTACTGTGAAATACTATGTTTCAGAGGCATTTTCTTTAGTGATTTCCAGAACTGCTTGATCCCAACTGCGGATGCCTTTGTATTCAAATACAGAGCCAAAATTTATCAGCATAGCAATAGAAACCAGGGTTATGAAAGTATTGTTCATTCAGTGACTTTTGGTGTCTTTGAAGGAGGCAATGGTTACACTCGAACACTTGCTCTGGAATATAAATAAATACATAATAAATAAGCTTACGTTCTAAATGTTGAAAATGATTTCCTCAGTGGATGGCTCAAAATCACAGCAAACTTTTTTTTTTTAATATTAAGATCAATGCCCCAGATTATCCCTTCCATTTATTTTGAGCAGAGAAAATTCATATTAGGCCTGCACATTCAGAATGGGGGAGTGCCACACTGGGTCCCTCATCCCTGTCTCTGGGTTCCCAAAGCAATCTTTCCTGGGGCACACCACAAGGACGGGGCACAGCCTTTTGGGAACTGGTGTGGCCTCAAGCAACATTAACTCCTGTGGAATTCCACCTGGAGCTACTGCAGTGCAGCTGCAGAGGACTCAGCCAATGGTAACATGGTTCCTGTAACAATACTAATGCTCCCAGGGTGTAGGTGAAGGAGCAGTGCAAAGAGGAAACTCCTCCATTTGACTGTTTCTTATCAAATGAGGTTCCTCTCCCATGGATTTCTAGGATTCCTGAGATCTGGATTTCATGTCTCTTCCCTGTTCTGTGCCCACGGCCCGAACTCCACCGTCCTAGTACAATGATTTTATGGAAATTTCACAAGGGCAAACATATGGAATTTCCCAGCTCTGTCTCCCCCTTCAGTAGGTTTCCCCCATAGTAAATGACTCAGCCTTAGTAGCATGACACATTATATGCTGCAAACATGAAGCCTACAAAGAAAATTGATTAAGATGCCTTTCTCAGAGGTATGCTGTAGTTCAACCACAAGTTGCTGGGCTCCATACAGGAATTGCTGAGTGTTATGTTAACCTGCATTTTGCAGGAGGTCAGACTAGATGATGCTAATCCTCCTGGCCTGAAAATCTATGAAATTAGCCAAAAGGTAAAATGCAGTACAATCCTTTGTATTCTAATAGTACAATTGTGTTACAAAGCTGAAATGGTAACATCATAAGTCACTCAGGTACACCTAGTCAGAAGGCCAGAAGACCAAGCACTGCAGGTATGCAGTGCTTTGTCTGATTAGAAAACAGCATGGCACAGATGTGATTTCCGCTCCATATATCAAGTTAGGCAGGCTTTTGCTGTTTCATCATGAAAGCATCTGAAGTAAAATAGGTTTTGGAACATAAAGAATGACAAATTTGGAAACAATATCTATATGCCAGATGGGAGTAGGAAGAATCCTTGTGGCAAATGTATTATGAAGGGAATATGCATGAGGAAAGAATCTGTGCCCAGCTTCTCAGAGGCTGGACAGACAAGAACGTAACATCTCTCTTGCTCTCGCTCTGTCTAATGCATTCTCATCTAATTTCATTTGTTTAATTACATTGCATCAAAACACAGATTATCTAGGACCCATATACAAGAATTTTAAGATTCATCAGGGTTTGGGAAAGATTGCCACTGAAGAACAGCTGGTATAAACAGATGAGGCTTGTGCTGTGCTATGCAGGAGGAAAACATGACATCATCCTGTTCTCCTGTGTCACAAATTTCCATAAGTGGGGACTCCAAGAATGCCTTATTTGCAGGTTTCATCCTAGACCTGCATTATACCTGTTGATTGCAGTATGCTACTCATTGCACAGAAGAATACGTTTAAATAGTATTTATTTACTCAATTAGGGGCTTTGGAATTCAGGACCAGGACCTTGAAAGACATCCTATAATGAATGGAGTACCACTTTAGTGAATGAAGCATTGCAGTAATCCAGTCTCAGAATAACATGTGCTTAAAACTGAAAGCAACACAGGGTTGGACTAACCCATATTATCCATAGATAAGCCTGTAGAAATTGGCATTTTAAGATTTAGGAAGATACTATGCAAAAGACCTTGGAGCAACATATGTTTACAATAGCCAGCAAACCACAGCCAAGCTTCTCAGAGTTCTAAAGAGGAATGGACATTCCAGAAGAGGCCATAGAAAATAGTTCTCCAGAGGCAAAGAGACTTTGCACTGCATTAGGTAACCCGATGGGATGATTTGTGTTTTGAGCCAGTTGTAAAACTATTGAAACCTTGTTATACCAGGTGCAAACAGAAACGCTCAGGAGCAAAGAAAATTCAGATAAATTTGCAAAATGCTATTAATTTTTTGCAGATTTGAAGGCACAGAGCTACATTACACAGTGTTTTTGAGGGCTAACAGCACAGTGGATAGCCAAGGAGTTCATAGGAAGAGCAGTTGATCAGCAATTAGATTTTTGACACCAAACACACAGTGCAATCTGTCTTTTGTACACAGTTTTTTAAAGATGCTAAACTCCTTGAGGGAAATGATTATCTTTAATTCTATTAACAGTAGCAATGAGCACACTGTCAGTGCTAAACAGATTTCATTATTATTAATAATAACAACAATAATAATGTGATAACAAAGGAACTGTAAGTTTGGAGGCATTTCTAAGCATACTTAAAAATG
This sequence comes from Mauremys reevesii, assembly GCF_016161935.1. Taxonomy (NCBI): domain Eukaryota; kingdom Metazoa; phylum Chordata; order Testudines; family Geoemydidae; genus Mauremys; species Mauremys reevesii. The sequence goes on from NC_052630.1 coordinate 72,713,236, forward strand.
CCGCCAGGGAAAGCCGATCCGCCCCGGTACGGTGCACCGGTTCCTGCCGATACGCCATACCGGGGTGTACCGGCTTACTTTCACCTCTGCCTGAATTGGAGATCCCTCCAAAACAAACTATGGAGAACTATTCAGCAACCTACAAAGGAAAGCAGAGAGGATACTACAACTGCATGACCTTCTTTCCACCAGTTTTAGAGGCTATAACTCCATTAACTTCAGTGGAGTTATTCCAGATTAACACCAGTGTGAGAGGACAGCCAAGAGCTCAGTGTCCAGTGTGTGAAAATGCTATAAGCAAATGGCTTTCTCCACAGCTGATAGATGACTGTAATATGTGGATCGTAGAGAGTTGGAAACAAAACACAATCAGCTTCCAAATGTTTCTTATATCAAGGTGTATTTTAGATAACTCTGAAAACAACACACCCTTAAACTGTGCCAAGAAAATCTATTCTGCTCAGAGAAGCACATATCTCCTATACACTCCAGAAAGGTTAGTGTTAACATGTAACTTGCCAGTACATACATTCCAATGTTAAATTCTATTATGCCTTTCACCTTCATAATTACTTATTGCATAATCATTTGTGTTGAAATCCTGGCCCCACTGAAGTCAAAGACAACCTCCCCCCATTGATTTCAATGGTGTAAGGATTTCACCCTTGGTATGTAGTGTAGCTTTACTGAATTTGCTCTTAGCGCACTTCTAATATGTCACTCCTTTTCAGTGCAAGTCAAGGGTCTGTGTGCATGATTGCAAAGGTGGCTTAAAGTTCACCTTTACGCTTTGCTGATCCTGGGGTGGACATCAGCAAGGCCAATTCCGTGGGTTTAGTTAGAGCATTGCAGAGTGGTGATCCCCCCGTAACTGATTTCTGTTCCTGCTCTGAGAGAAACAGTCACCAAAAGTGCATGCCAAAGCAACCACAGCCCACCTGAGGCTCTGGCCCACTGTACTTACAAATTAAATGACTTCTGCTGATGACCTTTGAATTCATCATTTTTGCCCTGGTGAGCTTTAAAACTTGTTAATTTCCTCAATGATTGACATTGTTTTTTTTCTTTTCCATGGCTATTGAGTTGTCTATAAAGCAGAAATGCTCCACAGACCTGGCCATTTAAGCAGCACAATAAATATTTTTCTCAGATTCTGAAGAAAACACAATAAGACACATTTGGATTACCTGTCCTCTGATCTTTTTTGGAAGCAAATATTTTAAAGATATTCCATTTGAACACAAGAATTATCAACAAATTCAGAGGCTTCTAAAACCACTACCTTTTTGATTGACTGTTTGTTTTACATGCAGTCTTGGCATGCTTTCTAATTTTATACAGTGGCCAATTTATTCCACCTACAACACATGTTTCTAACACAGAGTTTTCTCAAAATTAAAGATAAAATACATTATACATCTTCCTGATGTGTCAGGTTACCATCAATCTGGTTCTATTTTCTGGCAATGGTAAAAAACATCCCTTTTGCAGCCTCATTCTGCTCACTTTGAAGTAAATGGCAAAATTCACTTTGATTCAATGGGATCATGGTCTGGCTTTTTATGGATAATTCTACATGGTAGCTATCCAGCTTGGAACAATATACCTAACAATGTGATATAAACTAGGCAAAACAAATTGAAATGCAATGCTTTGAACAATTGTAATGCAATTATTATCAGCTACAAGAAAGATATTGAATGTTTCAAATGGAAATGCAGGAAAATATTATTATGCTGTAGTGGGTTTATGATAATGTAATGTCTGTAAATTCCTACAACAAAATTCTGAATTGTGCCAGCAAATGCTGAATAAGTCGTCTGGTTCCATATTATAACTTTGATTTTTTTTTTTAAAAAAAGGGGCTCCCTTAGTGATTTTATTGGGAATTCTGCTTAGAAATGAATGCAAGATATATCTCTAAACTCTTGGTTTGCCAAAATGATACAAGAAAAGCCATTATTTCATCAAGTCATTCTTCTACAAATAGACATAGGTTGCTCAAGATGAAAGGGGGCAACAATCATGCCATTATTGGAAAAATATTAATAGTAATGGGTTTTGATTTTTTACCCTGGATAACCTTTCCTGGCCTCTCCCTCCTTCCCCACCTCTCACCCCCTATATTAGCTCAAACAACTAGAACTCTGCTTGTGTGATAATAACAGCAGACAGATTTGAATGTACTAGAGTAATGGCTACACCAGAGTCAGCCTTTGTAAACGTAGCCTAACTCTCCACATTTAGTTTTGAAGTCTTTGAGGTTGGAATGGTAATTTTCACAAAGAAGTCATCAGTCTGATCCTGTGTCACTGCAGTGCTGCTACTGAATTTCTGCTCTCCTGTGCAGCCCAGGATGTTATGTGGCAATTCTCAGTATATTTATTTAAATTGATTCACGTGTTTACTCTCATATCCACCTACCCCTGTGCACAGAACCCAAGGTAATAAGGGTCAGGGATTTAAAAAAAAAACAAACCATGATGCTCATGAACTCCATGGCTCCTTTGAGAGTCATAAATAAAAGGCAGCCATAGAAACTGTGACATTTAGGGTGACATAAAAGGTGGTTCAGAGGTCCACCACTTCTGGGAGAGCTCCTAAGCAGTTGAGTGCCCAGCAAGCACTGCTCCAACTGTGCTCCCAGCCTGGTATGGGGGTTGATAGGGTAGGCAGACAGAACAGTGGACCCTCCTCCTCCATGAGTCTCCCTGTACTCTATGGGGCATATGGAGGGAGTAATATTTGCAGTCTCCAAAGTGCAGGAACTTGACTTGAGACTGTTTTTTCTGCAATCCATGCAAGAAGGGGGGAAGGCTCCTCATACTCTCTCTGTTCCTCTCCCCCATGCATCCACATAAGGGTTAGCTACAGTTTGGCCCTAACTTGACACTATGGAGCGCAGCAATTACAAGTTTAATAATGTTATTCAGAATGTATAGGTACTGATCAGAGTCCCATTACTAGAGGTTGATGGTAGAACATTGGGTTTCCATGCGAGTCCCTGAGCACTGCAACAGGCTACCACTCCTGAAAATAGCCATGGGTAAATGGGACTTGGGTTCCTATGTCATTTAGGCACTTTTGAAAACTTTCCCCTTGTTCTGTTGTCCTTCAGAGCATCCTACAAGGTGCATCTGTTTGCATGGGCTGCCGCAGAGGATGAGGGTTAGAAGAGAGATTTGTGTTCTTTAGACTGTTGGAGAGTGAATAACTGTTCTATTTCATTTCTGTTATCGTAACTTGTGTCAGAGTTGGCATGAGCCTGGGATATGTCCACTCCCTCTTTATTACTGTATAGCTCTATAGAAATTAAATAAATAACACCACAAGAAACTTGCAGATTGTATCCATGGGGATGATGAATAACAGCACAACTTCATCCAAACCCCACTGAATTTGATGGGGAATGGTCTATTGAATTCAAAGGAGTTGGGTTAGGCTCCTGCTTTCCTAAAATGCTACTTTCAAGAAATGTTGTCACTTGATGTGGCTAATTGGAATTTTTCATGTCTGAAATGAACATTTTAAAAAATACCAGTACTCTCAGTAAGAGCAGTAAAACATGTCAGTATTCACCACCACTTGGAAGAGACATGGGCAGCAAAACATAACCTATCATCTCTCAGGCATTCAAAGGCATCTCCTTTCTCCATCCAAAGTGCCTACATCCCTTTTCTAAATTATATTTAGGCTCCTAAATCAGTTAGGCATTGTGCTGCTGAGCACAGCAATTCCTATGTGCCTTTGAAAATCTGGCTTTAGACCACAGCCCTAGCAGGTTTTTCAAAACATGATTCTTCCAAGAAGTCCTGATTTATTAAAATTGGTCTTGAAACCGAAGAATGTTTATCTGTCTACCTACCTGTCTTTCTACGGAATTTATAATGTGCCCATCTCCAGGGTAACTAAGTGTGAAACAAGGTGCTAGCTGCCTGAATGTAGCATTGAAAGGAAATTGAAAAAAAATGGGCCTCGTTCCATAAAGTTCTTGCCTGAAGCAGCTGCCGAATCAGGCCTTTACTGATAGGGTTATTTGGCATCGTCTGTAAATGTATTTTTCACTCTTGCTTTATGTAGATTATCCAAACAGACTCAGAAAATTATAGGTCCCTCCAAGCATTTGGGGTGCCTAGATTCCCATTAAAATAGCACTGCAAATTTTTCTGCCCTATATATTTTGGGCAAGGGAATAGAAGGCAGGAAAACAAGGCTTTGGTAGCAAGGCAAAAGTCACAACATTCATTTCATGATACATCTGGGATCTCACCACCTGGGTAGGCTTGAGAGATAGCCCTGCAAAATAAAATAGAAGGATATTAAACAATAACAGCAAAAGCACCAGCAAGATATTTCAAAATGTACAGCTTAGAGAAGTAAAATCATGATTTCACAATATAAAACTCTGTGATTGGTGGAGAGGTGGGAGCGTGGGGGAGATGACTCAAAAAGAAATCAACTCCAGAGAACAAATGCAAAAACTGTAGCTATGGAAGCTAAGCCTGCTAGACGACAGGCCAAATTTATGCATTTGTTCTGTATCCAGGGTTCACCTCCATGCTATTCAGGAGTCATTGATTAACTGACATTAGTTTGAAATGGGGCAATTAGACAGCACAAAATGTCTGCAGCATAAATTATACAAGGAAAAAGTGCTTAAAGAGAGCATCCTCTTTTGTCTCTAAGTCTTGCCAGCTGTTTCTTTTCCTCCCTCATGAGTGTTTCTTACCTTCTTAGATGTGCATATTCCTCTTTTCCCTAAATTACTCTTACGGAACTGTATTGACTATATATCAAACAAAATACAGCTATAAGACCATATACATTTTGAAAGTCTCAGCCAATCCAGCGGCACAACAGCAGTGAATTGTCCAACCATGAGATAAATTTGCTCAGAAGCCGATAACACGGTGCAGGTACCTGCTACAGATGTAGCTCCTGACACTTTTGGGACTTACACCTGTGCTTAAGTCCCACTGGTGTCAATGGAACTTCAGCATGTGCTTCAAGTTAAACATGTGCTTAACTGCCTGGTTGAATCAGGGCTTGGCCTTATATTGTGGTAAACAGATTTAGCCATGAAAATTACAGGTCATTTGAAACCCTCTTATATTTATTTACAGGGAGAAAGGCAAATCAAATGAAGTTGCTAATCTGCCCTTCTGGAAAAAAGAGAGCCTTGTATATTGATGCTTGGTTGCAGTGTTGATTAACTGCTATTCTCTCACTACAAAGCAAGGATTCTCAGCTGTTAATACAGCATGCCTATCTACAATGGAAACATGAAAATTCTTTCTGTGAAACAAACATTTTAAAAGGAGACTCTTCTCTTGTGTGTTGTACAGTGCTGCACGTTGTTGGCACTCAACAAGTAATAACCTCTGCCCAAAGAAACACTTTAATACTCCTTTTGGGCTGTATATTTGAACAGACATCCCTTTATTCTATTTTCTTTGGTGCAATGGGTCCTTTCCATTTGGAAAGGCTTCCTTTCTAAGAGCATTTCTATTGCCAATGCTCCCCATCATTCAGCCTTATCATCCATGTGGTGTTTATGGCACCACTTCTCAGTCTCTTGATAACTGCTGTTGTTTCACAGTGTTTTAGTTATAGGTTCTCACCCACTTAAATATCTTCCAAAAACTCTTCGAACAAATGGTGGCAAAAGCCTGAACTGATCTTTTGCACAAAACTGAACAGTCAGTATTAGAGACAGGCACAAGCTGCCATTTTCTGATGTAGATTTCATAACAGTTACCCTTTTCCAGATCCAGAGGTGCTCAGAATGGGGGGTTTGATTGCATCCATTTTACTATTTCCTCAGTTGCAAAATCCCAATTGGTGTTTGCATTTTAATATCTCACAACATTCAGGGGGATTTAGAGCCAGAGTTTTGGTTCAAAGCTAGTTCTAGCTCTAGGATTTTAAGTTATACTCTATGGACCAGATCCTGGTCTCCATTAAGGCTGCTCTGAGCCACTCTAGCAACAAAAAACAGCCAAGAATTGGCTAACCCAGCTATATGGGACTCTCCAGGCATAGGGGAATCTCTGAGTAGTGCAAGCTGACAAACAGAAGCTGAGTATCCATACCAGTTTCCCCCTGGGAGAGGAAGGCAGGATTTTAGCCTTTATCTGTCTCAGTAGCAGTAGAAAAGAAGGAAGATCAGAAGCCTGCACTATGCAATTATAGGTTGTGAACTGCCATTTTTTAAGTGAAACATGTCTTACATGCTAGTTTTCCAATTCCCCTTAATCACAACAGCGGACTTATGTAGACCCTCCTCTGTGCTGTGGGGTCAACCTCCTCCCTGATGGTTGCTACTTGAAGTGGCTTCTTCCGTCTTCTAGCATGGGTTGGGTCCTGGCTTTTTTTTGGTGATGCTTGGTGCCTCCACCCAAAGTGATGCCTCCCTGTGTTTGGTACATAAGGGGTGCTATCCCTTGGGGAAATTAATAATGCTACTACTGCTGGCAAATCCAACACACACAAAACAATAGATTATATCAACATAAACCCCTGCAAAGACACAATGCACCCAAAAATAACTGTATAATTCAATTCAAAGTTCCCCTGAGTCAATGGCTTATCAGACTGGTGAAGTTAAGGCAGATCAGTTTAACAGACAACAAGGGAGTTATATGTCCAGTATCACATCCAACCACCTTTGACTTCCCTAACCTGATGGATCAGGTACCTATTTTGCAGCAAGGTAAACTGGAGGTAGTCTTTAAGTGTGAGATTGACCAAGACTCAAACCTGTAATCTTCTGGATTGCAATTGAGTTCCTTAACCCCTCAAACAGGCTCTGGGGTTAGTGTTAGATAATAAGTACTAAAATATCACCAAATCTCCCCCATCCCAACACTCTCCACTCTTCCCAACCCCCAGCTTCTTCCCTGGCACCTTCCCCAGGATGGTACACTGAGGATGAGTCTGGAGACGCACTGCAGTGCTGTGAATGTTAGCCATCTTAAACTAAAAATAAAAAGGGTCTTCTTACAATGTCTTCCCATCTTGATGGGGCAGGATCCTTTTCTGGCTCTCTGGTCTGGAATCCTGTGGCGGTCTCAGCTAGCACTATGTACCCAGTGCTGGGTCAGATCTCTGTCATTCTGGACACTTATCTCCACAGGGCTGAAACTGCCTGATCTGTGCAACTTTGCCACAGCAGTTCAAAGACTCCCTTTGTGGAGAGTGGGAATTAATGAGACTTCCTGAGCTGTTCTGCTTCTCTCTCAGAAGATCTCTTTCAAGAGTTCTAAGCTCAAGCCTGAAACTAAAACTACTAATCTCTTTGTCTCTGACGGTACATCCACCACTTGCAGTGCTGTGTAGAATACAGACAGTGCATGCCCAGCTCGCATGGGTAGAAATAGCAGTGTTGATGGTGAGGCACAGTTTAGGTGAGTAGAGTAGACTGCCCTACATGCCTGAACCCTAGGGTACATTCCTTACACATCTCTCTACACACCCAAGCCATGCCTCCCTCATCTACATTACTATTTTTAGTAGTGTAGTGTCCTGCCAAGTGAAAGGCTCTGGCAGGGAGGAGGCAACAGAGAAAGGGACCAGCAACTCCTCCCTGCCAGAGCTTTCACTGCAGTATGTAGGTACACACCCCAGTGACAAGTGTGGATGCAGCCTGCTTTCACTGTGGTGTGTAGCTACATATGTAGTACCTGTACTCTACACACCACTACATACCCTCCATAAGTGTAGACCAGGCATGAGTCAGGTTGTCCCCACCCAATGAGGGGCTGAGCAGCCCTGGCTTATCCGTGCCCAGCAAATGGCTTCACCATATCAGCCCATGGAGAAGCCTCCCTCTTGGCCCTAGCAGGAGTTTCCAGTCCATTCTGTCCCCACCCCTCACTCCAAACATGCTGAGAAATAGTGTCCAAGGGCTGTGGGAGCCATTATTGTTGTAGTCCATATGATAGGAGCCCCTAGAGGCTCAATCCAGAGTGCCAGGAGCTGGCAAATTCCAAGTGGGGGTTACACTTATGTTTAAAATGTTCCATCTGCATTAAGATGTGCAGTCAAAAGAGCAGGCAAAGCCAGCAGAGAACGGATTTTTCACAAAGAACAAGCCCTGTGCTTCTGCTTACAAAGGGAAAATCAATAATATATTTTAACATTTATAAGTAGCTGTTTTTTTTCTACACAATATTTAAGCATGCATATAGTTATTCACTTATGCTGCATTCTAAAATGGCTGAGCTTGTATTGAGCCATCTAGCTGCTGGATGCTCTGTCTTGCGTTAGCTTTGCTCTTCTAATATCCTGCAAATAGTCCTCATCTTCTGGGTGACATTTTTGTCCAGCCCCTTTTTGGAACTTCCTATAAAAGAGCATGTGTTACCTTGATTCCTACAGAGTTTAAATAAATCTGGACACTAGCATGAGGCTCATCCAAACCCTCTGACACATCACACATACATCACACATACATGCATCGCCCTTTCTAGAGGTTTAGGTGTCACTGGCTGCTGTGCTAATTGGAAACTGCACAAAATTCACATTTTATTGAGAGTCCTTTAAGAGTCTGGGTTTTATAAGGATCAGCATCTCATCACAGTTATCAAAGTTTCATGTGCAATACAGTTAGCCCAACACAGTTAAAGCCTTGGGGAGGAAATGAAATGCACAGTTAGCCAAATACTATTTACATATATTTCAGTACCAAGTTTGAGACTACATGTTCATCAGACACCCAGTGTACATTTTACATCTGCATGTCAACAGCGTTCAAAATTACAAATTCATGACTGCATAACAATATTTTCTCTAAACTAATGGGCTTTTTAAATAAAAGGTAATATCTCATAATTCCACTTATCTCTTCTAGGTCAGTCTGGAAGGAAAAAATGTAGTTTTCCTTCAAATAGTCTAATTAAAATAGGCCATGGAAAATATGTGAGTTGTCTCTATGAACAAAATATAAATCCCAAGAAGGATGTATAGTAATCTAGTCCATTGTGGCTATATATAATATCTGTGCTTGTGTTGTAATTCTTTGACTATATGAAGCATTTGTGCAGCCTTCAAAATATTTGAATATCACATGCAGAGCATGACAGTTTTGTACAGTGAACTCTCTCTTCTATGGCTCATTTGAAGTGAACCTGTCAGTCATCATTAATGGTCTGTGAAACCCTATCCCAAGCTTGTGCCAAGACTTTCCCGGATAATAGTTACATGGTGATAAGCTCAGCTGTGTTGCACTGTAAATCAGGGAGTTTCACAATGAAGTTACATGGTAAGCTGTGCTATATTAGACAGTAAATAATTGTGCTGAACAACAGTAACAAACTAAGCTCCTTTCATTTCTCTCTTCCACCCTCCCCCACTTCCCTGTCAGCCACCTCCACCTTGCACACAACTTATGCATCTGTATGTATGCTTCTCAGACACTGGAGACAGGGCCTAGGCTATGTGCACCTGGGCACATGATTTAACATTTGAGGCTGGAGGTAGCAGAACATGGGGACAGGACAAAAGGGAGATGTCACCGGGAATGAGTTAGATTAGAAAGTGGGGCAAGACTCCAGTGGAGCTACACTGATTTATACCAGCTGAGTATCTGGTCCATAACGTGTAGTGAAACTGTACTTAGCCTCCAGTGACATGTGCACAATAGATTGATTTAATATGTAAATATAAATATTCACTTTGTACTTTCTTGGTTCTTCTCATTTCATTCTTTCTCTTATTCAGCTTCTTCCTGGAGAGCTCCTCTTCCCCTTTCACACTCTATGGTGTTGTCTCACACGGGTCTCTTTACAGCCTGATTCTATCTACACATTCCCCCTATGTGACCAAACCTGCTGCCATGCCTTCCAGTACCATTGCTATATTGATGACTCCCAAGTCTACCTATTTACTTCATACCTCAGTCCACTTCTCCAGTTTCACATCTTTGGCTGTCTCCCTAACATCTCCGCCTTCATGTCGCACCACTCTCAGCAGCTCTTCCTGGTGAAAACTGAGCTTCCTGTCTTTCATCCTAAACTCTTGCCGCTCCCTCCCTTCTCCATCACTGAGGATAACTCTACTCCTTTCCTTGTCACTCAAGCTCACAAAAAGTGTCGTATTTGATTTCTTTCTTTCCTTTTCTCCATATCTTCTTTAATTTCTTCCTATTTCCTATTCCATTGTTTAATCAATTGCCAACTGCCCCGGACATCTAATTTGTGTCCTCCTTCCTTCTATTTTGTATTGTCTTTGATGCCACCCTTTATGTTTGAAACTCCCTCCCTGATCCCCTTGATAGCCCATCCTAAAACATACATCTTCTGCAAAGGCTTTCAATGATAATCCACCCAAGATCTTTTTTTAAAAGCACCATTTCAGGAATGGACCTTCATATATATGACTAACAATGACACAGATTGCTGGGGCTGTGTCCTCCTCATAAAGCACAGAGGACCTTAACTGCTCAGTGAATCCAATAATCCTGCCTATATGTACCATATGGTTAAAAGTACCGTAATACTGTGTATATCAAAACTGTAGGGGCCAGATCCTCAGCATAAGTAAGACTTCAATAGAGCTGTCCCAGTTTATGTAGGCGATGGACCTGGCCCTGTGTTTTTAATATATATGTACCCAAAAAAGTAGCTAATTAGCCCACTTCATCCCTGGTGTAACTCTATTGATGGTATAACTTCATTGAACTTGGGCCTGAATTGTTCATGGAAGCATTAGAGAATGGAGTTTGAAGCCTCCAAAAAAAAAAAAAAAAGGAAAGAAAGAAAATAAAAATCTAGACATTTTTTCTGCTTCATATTGTTTGTATTTCTGCTTCTCAATGTATTATTAATAAATAAATCTTCATGAAAATAAAACATTGCTTCCCATGGGCTTATGTGGTCCTGCTATTTACTGAACCCTCCGATAAGGAGAAACACGTTAGTACAAAGGATTGACTGGGCTGCTTGCATTCTGCAGTAAAAAAGGAGGGAACATGCTCAAGTTTCTGCCTTTAGAATTGTTACAGCTTCCAAGACAGACGTCCCAGGGAAGGAACGTTTGCCATTCCTTTTTGCTGTGCAGGACCACCACTTTGTCTATGTATAGACAGTATATTTATGCATGTTGCAAGGGCAGGAACAAGGGAGAAAAGGTCAGAAATGTGAAATGTTTGCTGGTCCACACTCAAGCAGCATTTTTGGTGGTATGTATCACTAGCTTAAAAGCCGTTAGGAGGGTGCTCCAGGGCTCTAACTTGGGCTCTAGTAACATGTTCATGCTCCAGGGCTCTTGATGAACTCTTAATCAGCCCTTGCTTCCCTTACTTTAATTGTTCTAAGCAACATTCCAATATTTGTTTACACTAATTTAATAATTCAAACTTGTATAAGTTAAGGTCTAAATTTTCAAAAGGCTCCCCCATAGCCTTTATCTCAGCCTGCTGACTCATGTGAAAACTCTTCACCAGGATCAGCTAACTCAAGGTAAGTACACATTTTTTCCCCTCTATTCCAGCTGGCTCTTGTCATATAACATTCTTGTGATAGTGTGGGGATCAAGGTGTAAATTCATGAGTTACAAAAGTAGGACAGAGACTGCTTCACCAAAACAAGTAGCAGGTACAATAGTCATTCCTCTGATGGTACATTTTCTTAATAAGCTACTAGAAATATTATATAACCTGCTGATTTTTCCCCACAAATATGGGGTCCTAATTTTGTGTTTAACATGGAATGTCGAAAAACTGGATTTTGGAATAGTTTTGCATTTCATTTGGAATACTTCATACACCTCTAGTAATTACGGAGTGCCAAACAATTCTGATTAATAATGGAAGAATAAAAGACTCTAAATGTTCATTTAAATGAAGTTAGTAATTTCGTTATGTATAGTTTTTCACAGTCCTAGTGTTCAATTTGACAGAGTACAGGTGTTTGCTTATTAAGTAAGGTCATATATAGCAATATCCTCTACAAGACATTTCAACAAAGAAGTAGAAATATTTTCTTACCGAAATATATTAACGAATCCAGAGACACCAGATCTATGTATCCTTACAAGCATAGGTATAATCTGATGTTCCGCCAATTTTGGAGAAAAGTGAGCTCTAACATACAGATTTCAAATGAGTCATATTAGAAAAGCTCATATTTAGAAGAGGAACTGAAGGGAACTCCAAGTCCAAAACTACACAAAAAGTGCAATATTTGAATTAACTGACTTCCTCAAAGCCACATTCTAACTTTCATGTTCTCTATTTTTACTTCTAGCAATGGATTCCTGTGATACAGAATTACACAATTAAGTAAATGAGACAGTCAAACCAAGCCTATAACGGTTCACCCCAGTAGATTATTAAGTAAAATCATGTCATATTTTCCCGGGGCAGATCTTGTTGACCTGTGAGGCTGACCCCTGCCCAATTTATGACCTCAAAATTCTTCTCACTTGAGGGGTCATTTCCGAGCACTTTTGTTTCCCTCCCCCATTCCTGTGAATGTGTCTGTAGGAAAGGGATGATCTAGCTTCTAAGTGTCTCCATAATGAGCTTTGAGTTTGGAAATTTTACTCTTGCCGGGAGAGCTGACAGTCAGGTATTTGTTGTTTTACCTAGATCTGTAACTGTCCTGCGCTGCCCAAGAATGAACCCGGGTGCCTCAGCAAAGCCTAGCTTCTTTGCTTTAACTGCCATGTTGTCCCTGAAGAGTTGAACTGTAGTTCATCTGGGGTGGGGCACTGGGGGAAGCATGCATAGGTGGCTGGGGAGATTTAGGAGGTTCGGCACTGTCTCAGCACCTAGGGCATTTGGACTGTGGAGGCCCACACACTAAAGAAGGGGGAGACAGACAAGGATTCTGCACACAGGTGTGTGCCTTAGAGGCCTAAGATATGATTATATTTAAAAATCTGGCTGATGACACCTTATAGATTCTTTTGACTCTTTCTGGTTTATTTAATATTGTAGTGCAGTTACCCTATCGTGATGACTTAGAATCAGATTCTGTACTGTATGGTGTCCCTGCCAGCAGGTATATGGGATCTTGGGGAGCAATTACCACACGGGTGGGGTGCAAAATAAACTTTATTAAGAAAATACAAAAACAGGGAAAATTCAATAGTGAGGGGTATGGGGTTGTTAAGGTAGACAATTGGGGAGGGGTTTCTTTTTGGTGAACAGTAAGGGGGTTTCAATAGTGGGGTACAACACAGTAGGATACAATACAGTGGGTAATCAGTTAACACTGAGGTATAATTGTAACAGGTAGCTAGCGATTTCTATGTAAAAAGGTGTGTCACAGCAGCATATAACCAACTAACAGTTATGGAAAAATATGTTAAATAACAAACAATTTTAGGTAAAATGTGTCACAGTGGTGTAAATGTAGAATGTGAGGTGTATCAGAGAGGAAAAAGTAACCAATGGGGTTTTGTGCTAGACTTCAGCAATACAATTGAGGTTTGGCAGTAGGAGCACAGAGACACAGACACACAGAGAACAAGCAGGCTAGGAAGACACAGAGAACAAGCAGTCTGTAAGTTTAAGCAGCAAGGACTTCTGGGAAGTTCAGAGGGTGATGCAGACGTGGGGGAAAAGGCAGCAAAAACCTTATCTATCTTCTAACTTAATCAAACTTATATAAAATGACAAGCAGCTTATATGGAGCAACAAAACAACGAACTATAGCAAGGCAGGTGAGACTTACAAGCTTTACAATCTTAACAAACTATGACTTATCAAACTAAGAAAGAAAAAACAAAACCTATGGTGCACCTTATGCTATGGGGAAGTTACAGAGGGCAGAGTGGTATGTGCCCAGAATACAGCTCCCAAGGCAGCCCCCAAGGAAGCTAAGGGAGGTGGCTGCAGCAGTGGATACAGCTGAAAACAGTCCAAGGCAAAGCCCACAGGAGCAGAACTTAGCAGCAGCACAAACTTATTTTCAGTGGCAGAGTGCCACGGGGTTTAAGAGAGAGGTTTTAAAACACAGACCAAGGTTTAGCTTGAGTCTGTGTGCTGGGGAGACAGAGCCAGCAGCCAGGACAGGGGTGGGGTTGTAAGAGAGGTTTTAGGACACAGACCAAGATTTAGCTTGAGTCTGTGTGCTGGGGAGACAGAGCCAGCAGCCAGGATGGGGTGTGTGTGTGTAAGAGAGGTTTTAGGACACAGACCAAGGTTTAGCTTGAGTCTGTGTGCTGGAGAGACAGAGCCAGCAGCTAAAATAATAAAATAAAAGTATAGAAAGTTTCACAGAGGGATTCTTACCATCCCCCAAGGCAGCAGCAGAGGCAGAAACAGCAAGCACATCAGAAGGCTCGGTACAGTCTTGATAATCGGGAGATCTCTCAGGCAGCAATTCGTTCTTCGTGTGGGGGCGGGTTCAAAAACGGGGGTATGCTCAAAAATAAAACGAGAGCGGAGAAAGGACTCCCAGAACCCCTGGTTGATCAGACCAGGCAGCAATGCAAGAAACTTTCTGAAGTCTGTTCAAAAAATGTCTGTTTTTAAAGGCAAACCCTGGCAGCTTCCCGCCAGTAACAGCCACAGAGGCATGTTTGGACTAGCCCTGAGCCCAGAGGTATGACTCATGCCCAGGATCCTAAAAACACAATAGGTCTTGCAGCTCTGGGCAGTGGCCACCCTACACCAAGCCCAGGTTTTAACAAGGTGATAACAGGACTAACCCTTTGAACAGGGCAGTGGTCCCACTTAGCATAAGTGGCCATCCCTTTGAGAAGGGCAATGGCTCTGGTTAGACAACTTAAGGGGCCCTCCCTTTGAGAAGGGCAGAGGCCCTGGTAAACAACTTAACAGCCAGGGAGGGGCGGCCAAAGGAGGAAAACAAGAACAAAATGGAGTAAGGGGACAGCTTTAAGAAACAAAATGGAGCTGTAACAGACATATGGTTCTGGGGAAATTGTTCCAGTGAGTTCACAGATGTGTAAATTAAGTCCTCACTGACCAGAGAGTGGTGTGGGGAAGCTATATAGATAGTTTTCATCTGCCAACATGATTTTTTTAAAAGGTAATGTTGGGTTATTGTGTAATCTGTCCTATCACTCAGATGGATGGCTGTTTTTTATAAGATTAAGACACACTTTCCCTCCCTCTACCCCAAGGTGCCCTTGAAACCTTTGCCCAAAACTCCAAGGAAACCTGTACTGAACATTTTTTAAGATTTGAAAATGTTCACTTAAATTGCCTCTCTCCTCTTTATATTAATATCTGCACATCTCCAGCTGACTCCAGACCCCAAATTGTGGAAAAGCCATGAGAATGTCTCTTCCCCTGAGATTTTTAGTCCCACTCTGCAGAAGCTAAGAGGTTTGAAAAATAAACACGCAAACTTCTGAATGTTTTTCCTCTAACAGACCACAATTTCCAATCCTTTCAGGTTCACTCATCACTAATAACCAGAGAATTTCTATCTCCTTTTCCCATCTGTCACCACTTAGTTATAGGGCCTGATTCTGTTCTCACATACTCCAGCATTAATCATGATGTAACCAGTGTAAGTGAGAGGAGAATCAGTCCCATCAAGTTTACGTTCTGTGTAAAATGCCTCTACCATCAGTTGTTATTGAATCATCTCCTCCATTGGGCACAGTATCTCAAGAGACAACTGGACCAATCAATCAATAAGAGAAAGGTCTTGTGCTTTTAAATGCCCATTTTGTTTTTTATCATTGATTCTCTCATAAACATCTTCAAAAAAAAGAGGTAATAGGGGAATGCTAATGGAAATATTTGTAATAAAACTATGGAATCTTTCTAAGAGCATCTGAAATCTGCTCAAACTTTTTGAGTTTGAAATGTCCAGACAGATGGAGGGTTGAGCTCTATTTACAATGCTGTTCCTTTTAGATCCAGTAGGTGTGAGGGATCATAAGAGACAATTTACTTAGCCTCAAGTCATCCAAACAAATGCTAGCAGATAGGTTAAGAAGTGATGTATGGGTGTGGAATACCTGGAGTGCAGGAGACAGAGAGAGAGAGAGAGCACGACTGGGTGGGGCTGGGGTTGGGGAAAGTGAGTAAGAGAAAGATGTACTGTCACCCAAGAATCAGAGGGGTAGCAGTGTTAGTCTGGTTCTGTAGAAGCAGCAAAGAATCCTGTGGCACCTTGTAGACTAACAGACGTTTTGCAGCATGAGCTTTCGTGGGTGAATACCCACTTCTTCGGATGCAAGACTGTCACCCAAGAGTAGAATTTCCAAACTCAAAGTCCACTACTGAGAAACTTGGAAGCTAGATCATCCCTTTCCTATGGAGAAAGTCCCAGGAAGGAGGGAAGGGAACAAAGAAGCTGAGAAATGATCCCTTAAGTGAGATGGATTTTGAAGTTATAGATTGGGCAGGAGCTCAGGCTCCCAGACTCACAGGTCCACAGGATCTGGAGGGAAGGGAATCAGTGGATGCAGGGAGAGATGTTCCTGTTCCATCCCCAATCCATCTGGCAAGAAGGCTCCAGGAGGACCCATTCTGCCATTGGTAGAGTCTCTACACCTGCCCGGTAGGTTCTCATCCAAAGTCCAACATAGTCAATAGAAACATTCTCCCTGACTTCAAGGGATTTGAGTCAGGCACTAGCAGCTGTAGAGACAGCTCCAGAGGAATCCTTGCTGCTTCAGGGAACATGAACTCAGATGTTCACAGGGATTATTCTGCAGCAAACAGCTCACCCTCACATTCAGCTCCTCCAGTCCCTGTTGGAAAAGACCATGGAGGCCTATCTCTATTATGGCCTTCTGGAGGGACTTGCCTAAATAAAAGGCAAAATGGGAAAAACTCAGGGGCAAAGAACGAGTCCAAGTCCTACTAAACAGAATTCTGATAAGGAATACAATAAAACATTGGTAGGTTGGTTTTCCCAATAATTTTGTTACGTTCCTAAAATAGGTATTATTTTTACAATGTCTTCCCAGGTTAAGGCCTCAGAAATGTAAATGGCCTTAAAAAAGATGCACCAACCGTGTGATATTCTGTGTTGTATTTATTTCTTAAGGAACCTTGTCATTAGACTCAAATTAAAAATGAGCTGTCAGATTCTATTAATAATTAATGCTGAAATGTTAGCACTTTGAAAGACTTTCAAATGCAACACATTCCATTTAATGTTGAACAGTTTTATATTTACTGTAATTGCACCTTTCATCCCTTAATGTCAACCTCTAAATCTTTAATGCTTTAATCACACTTCTTATTTTGATATCCCAAGTGAGATGTTCTAACCTGCGTCCGCTCCTTTTCAAGAAGGGGCACATTTTATACAGGAAGGTTAGTCAGCAGCAATTGTTAATTATTAAGGAAAACAAATGCTGCTGCTGGAAAATTGTGTTTGTTCCCAGCAGTATATGTTACCTTTAATCTGTATTGACAAGAAGCAAGAGGAGTCATAAAATAATCAGAGGAGCCAGGAGATACAATTGTTTGAGAAGAATGTTACGGAGCACAAATTTAAAGGATCTTGATTTGATTCCATAAATGAAACTAATTACTAGATAATGCATTATTATATGGAAACAACATACCTGTAATGCACAGAGATAAAATAAGTACTGGCAAATATAAGAGAAGATGGTTTATGCTTCAGAGTTTTGCTGCATTCTACATATACATTTAATCCATATTTGCGGACATAGATTTCTTGCTTATACACGGTGACCATTTAAAAATAATTTAAACTACAATACAAAAATGTAGACCTGAAGAAGAGCTCTGTGCAGCTCAAAAGCTTGTCTCTTCCACCAACAGAAGTTAGTCCGTTGAAATATAGTACCTTACTCACCTTGTCTTTCTCATATTCTGGGACCACCATGGCTACAAGAACCCAGCAAACATACAAAAATGTACATTGAATTCTGTATTGCCTACTTAAACATAGAGTTTGTGGAGGAATACAGAGAAATATATCAACTAATGGTTTTAAGATCTTTTTCACTGCATGTATTCCCCTTGGAATTTTCTGGTCAATTGAAAATATCCCAATATATAACATCATACATACTAGAAGTCTTATTGTGAGCCATGCAAATGACGGTAGTTGTGATGGGATATCTTCATTGAACAGCACCTGCAGGATTTCTTGAAAGGAAAGAGAGTTTTAAAATGTGTAGTTTTAACTCTTATTCCTGTGATTAGCTCAGTTTTCATTTTTCTCTGTCATTCCCCTTTAAAATGATGTGTGAAAGCAATGCAGCCTTTAACAAAATCTCAATGGAACAACACACCATAGCTGCTGCTGGATATTCAGTGTACCTAGTATATGATGTCATAATATGAAATTTTAGCAGAAATATGGTGTATAGCAGTTATAGTGGATAATCAAGTGTGTAATGGCTAATTTTTCTCTGTGGTCCTTAAAGGTGGATATTCAGAGTGTTTTAAGCTAAAAATCAAATCATTCAGTATAGATTCTATGGCAGATAATGACATTCATAGAGCATTTGAACTTTTTTCAGTAGTGAATATTATTTATCTTGTCTTTGTTTACACTTTTACTGTTTTATAGGACATGCATGGTTCTTCTTCCCCTTACTAATGGGTAAATGTATGAGTATAGTTAAAAAGTAATCTTTTGCCTTTTTATTGATAGTTAATGGGCCATTTGTGCTACACTACGTCACAGTGACTAACAACTTACTACATAAGTTGTCCCATATAAGTCAACGAGACTATACATGTACTAAAATGCTGTTAATTGTAAATAAGGGTGAAACAATTGGGCCAAAGATGCAATTGGTTCTAGAGCTATACCCCATTATGGACCTGACCCAAAGCCCATTGAAGTCAATGACAGCCTTTCCACTGACTTCAAGGGATTGTGGATTGTGCCCCATACATTTAGAATTTACTGGTCAAACTAATTCAGATAAAAAGCTTTAAATTGTACCTACTAAACATATTTCAAGAATTTCTCTGAAACTTCAGAGAACTGACACAATCCAAAAACCATAGGACTGGATTTTTCACTGCCCTGTAGCTTGTGTAGTCATTTACACTTCTGCTAATCGAATGTAAAACACTGCCATTCTGATCTGGTAGCATTTTGCACCCTCTTTGTACAGATGTAAGTGAATACATAAGGTGGAAAACAATGAAATATCAGGATCGTATAATGCTAGATTTTGCCATCAGCTACACCCAGAGGGCTGCATTTACTTCAGTAAGAATGTATTGGCATAAGATATGATATAATTTTCCCATCTCTTCTCTGTAACCTGGCTTGTTAACTCTGTTCTATATTTTTGCACACTTCTATTATCATGCTTCCATGAACTCTGTATTTTTTCCTAGTTGCGTGGACAGTGAGTAAAGTCCTCCCGTGTTGAACATGATCAAAATTTTACCACACTGATTCTTCCAGTCTATGCTGGCTTGCAGAACAGGCAGTCCGTGTTTACTGTTTGGAATCCCAAATCTTCCAACTTGAACATCAAAAAAGAAACAAAAAATTCCTGCTGCTGCATTATCATGCCAGCTTCTGAAACCATCCCTACACTCTGCAGAGACACATACTGTTCAAGAAAGCATTAAAGAATATTTATAAGATGCCCAACAGGACAAAAAATGGACATATATAATATGTGTATGTTGTTCATTACAAACATGGTTAGTTTGTATGTGTAATGGATGTGTTCTTAAAGCACAGTGGGTTCTTTGAAGTTTACAAGTTTGTTATGAATTGATTTATTCATGAAATGCTTTGTTTCTATGACAACTTTATTGGTTTGCCTGTGGTCTAAATACATATAGGCATGGCAGGAATTCCACAATACAAAACAAATTACACACTACCACCTGAATTGCTTGCTGCCTTTAGGGAATGTACAGAATCAGGGTAGAAATCACCATACACTGTGCCAGTACGAGAACGATTACCTAGTAAAGAAAAATACTTAAAGGTCCTCCACAGTTTCCAACTCTATAAAAAAAAAAGGCAGCGATGGACACGAGGAAAGGAATCTTGTGCAAAAAAGATAAAAGGGACCCAAACCCTAACTGCAGACATACTAGCATCTGCAAGCAAAAGCCACAGATCAAAGATCAGCATTCTTTACCACAAATAATAGCCCTTGCAGGAGACCATTAATATTCATAACAGCTCTATAGTGACAAAGAAACTGGAGAGCCATTGTTTAGAGAAGAATTATTATGAAAGTATGGGGCATTAGTTGATAAAAGGAGAGAGAGGCTTATAGGGAAGACACATAAAAAGGATCTGAGAGCAAAAGTCAATAAAGGATCAAATGACAAAAGGACAAGTGCTAAGGTAAAGGAGTAATAATTGAGAGGTAGAGCAGGAATGGGAGTAAGAAGGCAGCAGTCTGAGGAAAAGGGATATAAAAAGTAAATAAGAGGGTCAAATGAAAAAGGTACGGAAAATAGAACTGAAATATAACATGGATAAAAGAGACCGGGGGAGAAGCCTCATTTCACGCACATTACCTTTGATTTCATCTTTAAAAGGGCATCCTAAAAAATTGTTAAAATAATGGTGCACTTTTTTAGCTTTCACAGTAGACTTGCCTCTTTTGTCCTATTTAATATTCTGCAATGATTCTTGAAAAATGAAATGCAAGAACGGTGAAGTCCATTATACAATCTTTCCCCTGATGCATAGCTTCTTTTTCCATGGTGCCTTCTACTTCTGAAAGCCTTGAACATCAGAAGAAAACAGCATTTCTGAATTATGCATGGAAGTTATTTGGTAAATTTATAAAACAGAGCCATACAATATTCAGGATCAGATTTAGGAAAGTAAAGTGTAAATTTCAAGAAGAAAACAATAATTTACTTTTGATATCCTATTATTGCAAACCATATTGAAGCCAATATACTATATATTGTCTTTGAGTACCCAGAATGGAAACCCCTAAAAATGGTGTGCTTCACAGGCAAAATCCTGGCCCTTCCTCTGAAGGCTCTGAGAGCACCAGGGGAGCAGAAGCAGTCATGTTGCAGAATTGCTGGAGCAAGGGAGTCTTTATTCCTGTGTGTTGTGGACCTCAACTCCACATGCATTTCCACTGCTTTTCCGCTCAGGACCTCATGGACCATACTCATATTGGTGAGCACTTATGCTGTTCTGTTCAGGTTTTCATACCATGTCCATCACCATGGTGTCTGAGCACCTGCATAGTAATTGAGCACTACGATTTAAGGGCCTTTAATAACACTGACTTCAATAGTTTCTCATCATTGTGAGTAACAGGCGCATCATCTGGCCCTCATGGAATTTAGCGGTGTGGCATAGACAGGTTTGGGAGGAGTGGGCGTTGAGCTGGAGGATCTGCCATTACAGGGCCCTGCTTCCCCTGCTCCCTTCATCACCACCATCATGTGGCACTCCCATCCCCTGTCAAACTTAGCTAATCAGATATCGTGTGGGTAAGATTTCACCCAGGAATGCATTACAGTATATAAGTAAGTCAAATAAACTTGATTTTCTCATTTATTAAATGCTCCCCTCTCCCCCACCAAATGAATTAAGCATAGATCACTTGAACTCTAAGGTTGCCAGGAAAAAAACAAAGATGGCTGTGTCCAAACCAAGGTTTTCCTGAGTCCAGGAAACAAACAGATGAAAAGGAAGAGTCCTCACTTGAAGTCACATGAGAGATTCAGCTGGGGCAGGCACACAGCATGCACACTTTAATTCCACCCTGCAAGAAGAGCCTAAACCATTTCACTAATTTGACATGTAAGCACTAATCAGATAAAAAGCTCATACTTGCTTATCCTATTAGTGCTTACTCTACATTATTTCTGACTCACGTTCTGACTCAATCTTGTCCATATTCCCTGTGAACTATATTGTACTGATTAAAATCCTCTCTGCATGTTTTTTATGATCTCTATTTTTTTGAAAAGATGGTGGGAACTTGTCAGTATAACCTAGTCTATTGAACTGAAATTATTGTATTATTTTAGCTGGTCAAATCTTATTTAATATTTACAACAATATTTACATTAAACAGAGGGAATTGTCACCTTTATAGATATGTGGGGCCTGATTCTCATTTATCTTAGGACCACTTTATTCACTATGCCAGTGTAAATAGGTCTTAAGGTAAGCGTATATTAGTTGCAACTACTTTAGAGCTCTTTATAGTGTCATAGTAATAGCTAAGAATCAGACCTATGATTTCAACAAAAGTAAAGTGCATCAATAATTAAGACAATATTGCCCTTCTCCCCAACCCCAGATTTCCCATATCTCTGCATATACACCACAGGAGGAGGGAAATGAATTGACTAGGAGCTTAACCAGTTGTTTTCTCACTCCACTACTTTTGTACACAGAGTAACAGATTTTGATCAGAATTGCATTGCTGCACATCCATTGACTTCCATGGAGTTACTATACATTTACCCAAGTGTAACTGAAATGTGAAAATGAACTGTCATTATGATCCTCCGTGCTCAGACAAAGTGCTTAA
Organism: Mauremys reevesii; assembly: GCF_016161935.1. Lineage (NCBI taxonomy): Eukaryota > Metazoa > Chordata > Testudines > Geoemydidae > Mauremys > Mauremys reevesii. Next base: position 72,735,652 of record NC_052630.1, read on the forward strand.
AAGTCTACCAATTGCACATTGTGTGTTTGAGGGGTAAGAGAGGAAGGGGGAGGGGGGCAAGAGGGCATGTCTATCCTTGGTTGTGGCTTCAAAACCTACAAGGTATAAGGTTATACCTATAGAAATCTGGAGTGCATGAGTGCTCCTAATTATGCATGATGGCCCTAATCGTGTGAACTGCTGGGTATTCACGTCATATGTAAGTCATTGAATCTTCTCCCTAAACCAACCCTTGCAAAGATCATCACCATCTTTTCTGTTAGATGTTTGTTTAGATTATTCTTTTGTTAGTATCATGGGACCTAATTCGGAATTCACATAAATTTTACAGCAGTGTAATTCCAGGTTGTACGCAAGATCAGGATTCGGCCTGTGGATTCTAAATGATTGGTCAGACTCTATGCGTAGCTCTCTAACTGAAAGGAAATGTTATTCAGTGTACTGTACATTTAAATGTAGAGGTGCTGCCTGCCTGCTGCAAGGTAACTGCCATCTTGTATTTTATTTTGGATGCAAAATGCTACAGGAATGTCTTGTTTTCTCTCCCTAACAGATACTTGATCATTATTTTTTCTTTGTTGGTTGTTGTACAGTTCCCGATTTCTTTATTTTTGACCATATATAAAGACCAAACAATGTCATTTTTCACTTCTGCTTGTTTTTATTTCAAATTAAGGAATCAGCAAAGGTAGTACAAATAGTGAGCCTAAGGAATGTATTAAATCTTGAATGTGCTAATTCAGTGAGACCAAAACTTGCCCTAAGTGGCTAGTGGAGGATTCTCCCAGGAAATCTCTGGTGTCTTAGGGCCACTGTAGTAGCTTCTATGAAACCCTAGAAGGCCACCAATGGGGGGGGGCATGACCAGGAAAAAGGGGGTGTGTCCAAGATGCCCCTGTGTACAGCTGATCCCTGGCTGCCAGAACAGCCTCATGGGCGTTGGCAGCTGCCCTAAGAGCAGCATTTAGCTTGCCCTGTGTTGTGCAGGGAACAGACTTGCACCTGTGGCCCCAGAATGAGGACGACCGCCTGTGTTCCATATATGAGACCATTCCTTTTGTGCTTCTTTCCCATTTCCCTTTGATTTTCACCAGTACCAGGGAGTTCTAAACATATTACATGAGGATGTATTGCCTGGTCCGTTGCCACCCTGGAGATCTTCAAAATCAGAAAGTTTAGGATTCACATAATGCACAGCTCAGAAATTCCAGTTGTACCACTGCAGTACAGGCTCTGCTACCCAGACCTGACACTTCCTCTGTGGAGGTGCTGTTCTTGGCACTTGGCTGAGGAGTTACAAATGACATTAAAGTTTTCAGGAGAAATATACTACCCCCCAGCTCATAAATGCTTTTAATGCCCTTATGCTATAGCCGAGGTACATTGCAAATTGTCATTGTTTAGCCCATAGCCGACCACAATATTGAATTATTTAACGATGGCTATAAAATATGTGTAATGCAATGAAAACTGCTATGAACTTTCTTGACACGGCATACTCTTCAGATACTTGCTCTTTATCTGACACACTATCATTTACTCAGTCTGCCCTCAGAGAATGGTGGGGTAAGTGAACTATCAATATGTTAAAAGAAAAATCAGAGACAAGGAAAACAAATTATGACATTTCAGAAACAATGGTTTTCTTTATCTGTTGCTTGGCATGTCTAATATTCAATGAAAAGTCTGGAAGGGAGAAATTAATGCAGCTGCAGTTTCCATGGCATATTATCAGATTGTGTGTAATGTGTGTTGCATATGTGCATGTAATTATGTATAGATACATACACATATCTATGACACACATATCACACATGATTTGATATGTAGTCTACAGTGAACACACATGTACATACTTGTACTTGCTTAATAAAAAGTACCCTTTTACATAACCTCTCTGGGTTGGTGATTGTTATGCCTCTGCGTATGTGTGCACTTGTGTGTATATGTGCGTGCAGAGGTTATGAACAAGTGCCTTTTTCATTAAGCAAGTGACATTTTCATGTGGGTGCAGCATCTATCTATCTTCTTTCTGGCAAAGCCGTCTGCCTTTCAGTCAGCATCTGACTAAAGATCAATGAGAGAAAGCTTTTTGAAGGTGCTTTCAGGTCCTGCAGCAAGGGAGAGGATCAGAAAGCTGCCATAAGCTTCAGACCCACTTGACAAATGAGGAACTATTCTGGTGCTCTGTAAACTGCTGTCACATCAGTTACCAACACTAATTAGAACTACTTTGCTATTGAAAGTGTCCAGTGCATTAAATACCATTTCTGCTTATTGCAATTATCTTATCCATTGACTTACACTTCATACCACAAGACTATCAAAGATGGAAATGCATAGGGGATTATTTAATAATGTATAAGGTAAATTAGAGCTGAATGGTAAATAGCTTTTGCCTGCTAACTTTGACCTTTCATTCCTTATATGGTATGAAGCTCACACATGAAAATGTGCTTATCCTAGTTTTTGTCTAATTGGACAATAGACAACACCTCAAGATATATCAATAGTAAACATCTGGGTTTTAGCCTTCTGTTCCTCAGGATGGCATCTGGATCAAGTGATATTTGTGGTTTTTGTGAGCTGATCAGCCATCAAAGCCATCATGATTTCATGCAGGCTGCAAATCAAGAAGATTTTATGCTCTTCCCCATACAGCTCCCAATAATGGTTCTTATTATGATAAACTGGCAAGACTTTATTAAACAGTCCATAGCGTGTTGATTTCTCAATAGATTAAAGGACTTTTTAATGTCATTTTCATACTTACACTGGGGCAAATCAGCTTTTGACAAAATCTAGTAATAACTCAATTTGTTAGTAAAGCCTGAGACAAAATAATCTCATAATTGTTTTATTTTTAAATTAAATTCCCAATTTTAGTGCTTCTGTAGGCTTCACAAGCCAGATAAATGGTGGTTAAAGTGTTCATATGGTACATTAATAGACTGATACTGAGGCTTGTTATGCCCAAAACATCTTAATTCTTCCATTCTTGTTTATCTTTCAGGGGGTTTATAGAGGGAGGAAAACATCAAATATTCTAGGTTCTAAAGAACTCAGCACTTCTTAAAAAAGTTATTTCACAAAACATAAACAGTCCTAAAATAGTCTAAGGTAGGAATAGAAACTAATCTGAATATGTTACAAATATATATTTTTCTAACTAAATGTGATCTAAATAATAAATATCAATGACGAGGCCTTCTTTTGCCTTGCTTACTATTATCAACTGCCAGCCAACCTAGGAGCCTGTAGCAGGGACCAGGACTACCTACTGAGGGCCTGCCTCTGAAAGGAACTATCCCACTGGCTGACTGTTGCAATACAACAGCCTAGAGGATGTGGATCTCATTCCAGACCCTGCCCCACTATCTTACACTGGTAGGGAAGGCCAGCATGCCTAATTTAGCAACGATATTTATTCTGAGTTCTCTCTGTTTAAAAGTCCCTATTTCACTCTCCTGCCAGCACAGCTGTGAGGTTGGGCAGGTGAATTGTTGCATCAGTAGAAAAGGGGTGAGAAGAAGATAGTTTATGACCCAGTGGTAATACAGCGAATGGTTTCACTGCTCTACAGCCAAAATGCTTCTGAAATAAATGTAGTCAAACTTTACTAATTCTGGGTCACTGAGAATGAAAATGATGCTTAAAATTGTTGATTGGCTCTAGTTTTCAAGGTATGCTATTGGGTCAGTATATATGACCCTTGACTTGGGAATAGCGGAGGATAAGTGAGTTATAAAGGGAAGGGATCTCAATTTAAACCAGAAATGACTAAAATACATCTCTGACTGGATCTATGAATAAATCTATGACTGGGTTTGGACAGTACTTGCTTTTTAGGCAAAAAAATGAATGATGCAATCTGAAGCTGGTATTGCGTCATACATGATATGAATTGCATCATATTATTCCTAGAAGTCATGGATGATGCAATCATAATGAAGCTTACATCACTCTGCTGAACAAATTGCCCTACATCAGCTCTAGAAATCATACAGTGTTGTGCTCTCTTATTTGTCAGTGTTTGATTTTGCAAAGGGACACATTTCTGTTTAGCCAAAGTGAGCAGAGATGCCTCATACTTGTGTGAACAGTGCAGATAACTTCTGCTATGTTTGTGGTGAAATGACTTTTGCATCACAAAAGCGCAGTATAACCACTATGGTTAAGAAAGCCTATCACCTTTATTTTGGCTGCAAAACTGGAGATCAGGACAAGAGGTGGGCCCCACACATATGCTGCAACACTTGTGCAACAAATCTTCGCCAGTGGTTGAACAGGAAAAAGGAAATCTATGCCTTTTGCAGTGCCAATGATTTGGAGAGAGCCAATAGATCATACCAGCAATTGTTACTTCTGCAAGGTGCCTCCAGTTGGGAAAGGTGTGTCAAAGAAGAAAAAGTGGACTGTGCATTATCCAAACATTCCATCAGCTATACGCCCAGTACCCCACGGAGAAGGACTGCCGGTTCCTGATGCACCAGAATCATTCTCACTTGAGTCAGACGAGGAAGAGGATGAAACTTCTGGTCCTGAACCATCAATGTCACAGGACCCACATTTTCTCCCATCCTCCTCCTCTGAACCACACCTCATAACACAAGGTGAACTGAATGACCTTGTCAGGGATTTGGAACTACCCAAGAGTAAGGCAGAGCTGTTGGGCTCCAGACTACAGCAGTGGAATCTCCTGGCAGGTGATGTTAGGGTTTCCATGTTCCGTGACCGTCAAAAGGATCTTGTCCCATTCTTCTTCATGGAAGGTGATCTTGTAGCCTGCAACAACATCGATGGTGTGATGGCAGCCCTCAACATCGTTCACAATCCAGATGAGTGGAGACTGTTCATTGATTCATCGAAGACGAGTCTTAAAGCTGTTTTACTGCATAATGGCAATGTTTTGCCATCAATTCCAGTTGGTCATGCAGTCCATATGAAGGAAACCTATGACAACATGAAACAACTTTTGAGGTGCATAAACTATGACCAACATCAGTGGCAGCTTTGTGGCAATTTGAAGGTTGTTGCTCTCTTGCTTGGTCTGCAGACTGGATACACAAAGTACTGCTGTTTTCTCTGTGAATGGGATAGTCGTGCAAGAGATTCCCGCTACATCAAGAAAGATTTGGCCACTCCGACAGTCATTGGAGCCTGGGATGAAAAGTGTTCAGCATCCACCACTTGTTGAATCAAGGAAGATTTTATTACCACCCTTACACATCAAGCTGGGTCTGATGAAGAACTTTGTCAAGGCCATTGACAAAACACAAGCAGCTTTCAAGTACCTCCGTGGAAAATTTCCAAGGTTAAGTGTAGCTAAGATAAAGGAAGGTGTCTTTGTTGGTCCTCAGATTCGTGAACTTCTTCGAGATGATGCATTTGACCATGCACTGCGTGGCAAGGAAAAGACGGCATGGAAAGCCTTCCATTTAGTGGCAATAAATTTTCTCGGAAACAACAAGGCAGACAACTACAAGTTGTTGGTGGAAAACCTCCTCAAGGCATACAAAAGCCTTGGTTGCAACATGTCACTAAAGATACATTTTTTGCACTCTCATCTAGATTTTTTTCCACTGAACTGCGGAGCAGTGAGCGACGAGCATGGCGAGCGATTTCACCAGGACATTGCAACAATGGAGAAACGCTATCAGGGCAAATGGAGCCCATCAATGCTTGCAGACTATTGCTGGACAGTGACAAGAGATGCTCCATTTAATGAATACAAGAGACAAGCCAAGAAGCACCGAGTAGACACTGAATAGGACTAAACTATGTACATAATAGTTTTTTGCCTTTTGTTTCATAATACATTTTATTTATATAACCCTTTTGCTGATTTTTAAAGTGTTACATAAACAGGACAGGTGAAATATTATCATGTAAAGCAACCATAAACACATGAAAAGACCTGGGCTTACAATTTATGATTAAAACTACTATCTACACAATATACATAGACATAAAATGTAAAAACTTACATAACTTAGAAACAGTAGCCAATCGGTTGTTTTAATTGTCATATTTGAATTCAGCACATCAAAATACATAATAAATAGCACATTTTATCTCTGAAGCAGACGACTTCTCAAAAATTGTAGACCAGTGTTTTCAAAAGATAGAGTCCAAGTTTCAGAGTTGTATGAACAATGATGTTCAGAGGTTGCAAAGGCCCCTGCCAGCTGCAGCTCCTAGTGTCAAGTGGGGAAAGGGAGCCTGCTGGGGTTGGTGCCAGGTAAGACTGGTGGGTCCTTTTGAATCTGGTGGGGAATCATGGATGGGTTAGAAACTCGTGTTTTACCCCTTGCAGGCTGAGATGTAACTGGCTTCTTTGGGGAAGGAGCCTCAAGGGTCACCTGTGGGCAAACAGTTAAGAATGTTGTGGCTTTTCACTATAAGCACTGATTTTCATTGGACAGAGAGATTAGGTCATTGAGTAGATAAATGGATGGTCTAGTCAAATGAGCACAAGATTTGGTGCCAGGAACTCCTCAGTTCTAGTCCTACCTCTCTCACCCAGGAGAAGATAGTTAACCTCTGCTTCAGAGTCTTGCTCCTAAAATAAGGGGATTAATGCCTGTTTTACTTACCTATCTCACAGGGGTACTGTGAGGATTAATTTGTTAATGTTTGCAAGGTGTTCTAAAGATATATCAAAAGTTATTATTAATTATTATTATTATTATTATATCTTTGCTTACATTTTCATGAGGCTGAAATTCAGTTTATATGTTATTTGCCCATATGATTTTTTTAGGAAATTGTATCATAAGGCAACCAAGTCACCTTCTGAGTTTCACTGTTCAACCACTAATATTGTAGAGCTACATTAAAACTCCTTTCTAACAGCTTTCATTAGAAGTCCCAGACAGAAGACACAAAGCAGCAACAGGTGGTTTTCCTCTAAAAGCTTTTAATGCAAAACCCTTTCAGAGATACAACTCTAACTCCATTAAACCTATCCTGACTTAAAACCTATTAGTATGCTTGATGAGTGGACTGGAAGAATTACTTCTTGTGTCTACAACATGTCTGCTAATACATTTCAGAATGATGTTCATTTTTTTGCAACGGTATTACATTGTTGACCCATATTTAGTTTGTGATCCACTGTAACCCCCAGATCCTTTTCTGCAGTGCTCCTTCCTAGGTAGTCATTTCCCATTTTGTATCTGTGCAATTGATGATTCCGTCCTAAGTGTGTAGTACTTTGCATGAAGGAAAGGCTACAACTAGTCATTTCGATAATGTCTCACCTAAATTCTAGCTAGGTTTATATCCTTTTAATATTCACATTTAACTCCTGTTAGTATCAACATGTGAAAAATGTGTTGCTATTTTAAGTGCTATCTGTTCAAAGGTCTTCCCTCACTATAAACTCCTGATACAAAACAGCTCACATTCCCCCTCAGCCTTTCACTCGCTAGAGTTGTTTAACCCAGTTTTCTCAAACTCACAATAATCCCGAAAACAATGCAAACCAGTTGGGTAGTTTTCCCCCTATCTTAGTTTACTTCACCATACTTTGTTTCTGTTGATAATGTAGATGCAACACATAGTCAGCTAAAAGCCAAACTTGAAATGTGTTTGGAAAGAGCATTGATTCACCAAGTCACTCTTCGACTAGGGTATACTTTTCTGCATTTGATCATCAGGTCTAGATATAATATAATATTATCTCAATTCACATTTGTGTTTCAAAGCAATTGTAGAGCAAATGTGTATATAAATAACAAGACAGTAGTAAGCTACTAGAAAATGTCAATGTAAGTGGGAGGAGTCACAGGCAGTAAACTTTGTTATAGACTAGAGTATCATGGCTATTTGCTAACAGCTATCCTGCTTTTAGATAAACAACATGTAAATAAATGAAACTTTGAAACCATCATTTTTGTGAAATTCTTAAAGATGACCTGAAAAATAAAAATAAAAGTGGCTTTGTGGCTTTTGTACTTCTTTACGAATGATGTACAAATGCTGGGAGGTTATTTTTTTCCTTTGTTTTCTTTATTTTCATTTTCTGCTTATTTTTACATTAACTTATTTTTCCTGGAAGACTCTAGACAACTGGATATACTGAGGCCTTGTCTACACACCAAGTTCCACAGGTTTGTCTATTAAGTCCAATAATAAATTACTCAAGAAATACAGAAATGAACTCGAATGCAAACTAGCACATGGAAGTATGCAGGATCAATATATTGTACACAGAATATCATTTACATTATTTTTTTAAATTCTCCTCCACCACCCTCATTATTAATTTTAAAGTGCCATTTAGCTGATGGGGATTTAGAACATCCACTTGTCGCATACCTGCAGTTGGGCAAAATACTGTCCTATCCTGAGGCAGCTGCATAAAAAGGACTCAGTGCTGGCCGCTAGTTGCAATGCAATGCAATGCTGGCTACTGCTCCTCTGAGTAGAATCTTTGTCCATGCCTATTGTTACCAGTCAGTGCATCCTGCCCAGAGCAGCATATCCTCTTACTGGCTGGGCTTCTGAAAGTGCCCTAATTTGAAGATTACATTCCCTTCATCTTGTGGCAGTCAGGCCAGAGTGCTGGCAGTACTGAACTCTTGGTGCTCTCTTGAGTACTATGATGTGAGCCTGCCTTTCTATTTGTGTTGCAGAACAAGCTCTTGTGTGCCATCATAGTAGAGAATGGGATTTTGCCTATTGTGGCACTTGGGCATGTGTAACTATATATTAATATTTTTTTCTGTATATCTTTGGTATATTTTACCAAAGTATATGATCAAATTTAAAAAGTGCTATCTGCTTGGTATACAGAGTTCATTTTAAAATTTAGGATTCCATCTGAGATAAATTATTTTATGTTATGAAGGAGCTGTGTTGTAGATTTTGGGGGGGTTGGCTTTCACTGCCTTTGGAATACAATTGTTAATCAGAAATGGAATAAGTGTCTTATAATTTCTGTAGATGCAGCAATTCTAGTTAATATTTTCTAAATGGTGCTTGAAAATAAATGTGTATCAAAAATACTTGACAACATAAAAAAAATTGCCAGTGCATAAAGATCTATAGAGGCAATGATAGACTGATAGCCAATAATTTACAACTAATAAGTTCTAAAAAATAGACGACAGCTAAGTGTTATATAAACCATTCTTTTTCAGTTGACACAGTTGGATTATGTGAACTGACTCACCATTTAAATGAGACTAGTGAGATTGGTGTGTTATTGATTCAGACAATCCTCGACCTTAGGGATAACACTTGCTTTAGCAGAGGAAACTGGCTTTTAGGCTAGAATTCACCTCTCTCTGTTATTTGACAATGAAAACAAAAAGATTAGGAAAGCAAAGCACGAGCTAATACCAGCAAAGTCACACAGCTTTTCTTGGGCTGCACTTCTAATGAAATAGTGCCAACATTCTTTCATAAGAACATTCAAGAGATATTGGGACTTTACATGGTGATTCTGATTCTACATTGTGCCCCAATTTACCTTTTCTTTTATATTGAATTTTATTTTATTTATATTTATTTTATGTTGTTTTTTTATTTATTAGAGTTATGCTTGAGCAAAGATCCAGACCTAAGAGTGTAAAACCTTACATTCACGTTTAATTTTAAGCACACTTGTAAGTCTTTTCAGGATCAAGCCTAAATTAGGATTAATGCTTCATATCTTTATATTGGTCCACACCAAAGACCTAAATGTGAATGCTCCCAAAAATTGGTGTGAGGTTCAAAGTCTGGATGTGAACTTCAACTTCCTCAAACTTTGGAGAGTTTGGAGAGTTTGGATTAGGCCCACTGTGGAGATAGGTTTCCATTATGAAATCATGTCTGAAATCAATACTCCAGTTGAGGCCTAATTATTGAGGCCATGGTTATAATTTAAGCCTATAACTACTGTTTACAGATAAGCACAAGGTAAAAAGTGACAAGCTAGATGGATAATAGAGGAAAATCTGATCCTGCATTATTGAGAGCTGCTCCATGATAGCTAACCTACTGCACCCTTGTAACAGACATAAGGTCAAAGAGGAAAGCATGTAGCTATGCAAGGATTGCACTTCAGCCCATGACTCTTCAACCACATATCTATTTGCAGCACACGGGGCTTGAGACTTACTTATGCTCAGTACAGAAGACTAATTCAATTTACTTAATGTTACTTGTGCCCACCACAAACAAATTTAGCTTTCATAGATTCATAGATTCTAGGACTGGAAGGGACCTCGAGAGGTCATCGAGTCCAGTCCTCTGCCCTCATGGCAGGACCAAATACTGTCTAGACCATCCCTGACAGACATTTATCTAACCTACTCTTAAATATCTCCAGAGATGGAGATTCCACAACCTCCCTAGGCAATTTATTCCAGTGTTTAACCACCCTGACAGTTAGGAACTTTTTCCTAATGTCCAACCTAAACCTCCCTTGGTGCAGTTTAAGCCCATTGCTTCTTGCTCTATCCTTAGAGGCTAAGGTGAACAAGTTTTCTCCCTCCTCCTGATGACACCCTTTTAGATACCTGAAAACTGCTGTCATGTCCCCTCTCAGTCTTCTCTTTTCCAAACTAAACAAACCCAATTCTTTGAGCCTTCCTTTATAGGTCATGTTCTCAAGACCTTTTATCATTCTTGTTGCTCTTCTCTGAACCCTCTCCAATTTCTCCACATCTTTTTTGAAATGCGGTGCCCAGAACTGGACACAATACTCCAGTTGAGGCCTAACCAGCGCAGAATAGAGCGGAAGAATGACTTCTCATGTCTTGCTTACAACATACCTGTTAATGCATCCCAGAATCATGTTTGCTTTTTTTGCAACAGCATCACACTGTTGACTCATATTTAGCTTGTGGTCCACTATAACCCCTAGATCCCTTTCTGCCGTACTCCTTCCTAGACAATCTCTTCCCATTTTGTATGTGTGAAACTGATTTCTCTTTCCTAAGTGGAGCACTTTGCATTTGGAGCACTTTCAATGGGTTTACACAAGTTTAACTCATAGGAGCTTGGTAAACAATTCTGCCAAAGATACAAAAGGTGGAATAGAATCCAGCTCCCTTTCTCTTAGCAGTGTTGTGCCCTGCAGGGCTAACAGGAGTAAAAACAGTAACATCTAGTCAGCAGATAGGGCTCTGAATACTCTACACACCGGGAGCAAACGGTGATGTTTTTAAACATAGTCACTTTGCCGTGGAATTTCACTTTAAGGGGCTTCATAGGACATTATGGCTAGGATTTTCAAAAGAGTTTAAGGTAGTTGGCTGCCCAGTACCCACTGGATTTCTGAGAGATTTGAGTGCCTAATTCCAATGGGTTCTTTTGAAAATCCAGCATATGGGCCTGATCCAACACACAACAAAGTCAATGGGAATACTACTGACTTCAGTGAGCACTCATCAGGTGATATGTGAGCCCTTTGTATTGCAGTGAATTACACATGTAGTGAATAAACAAAATAGCAAGAGCTGTGGCCCACCGTCTAAATGAATTTGAAACTCAGACCCTTGTAGGAGTCTCCCATCCCAGGTCCTGGATGTGGTACCAGCACCGCTATCTACCTGCCATTCATCAGGTTCCTAATAGTTATCAATCCCAAACCTTAAATGGTTAGTCTGGCATAACTCCAATAGGTACCATATAATGCTGCAGCTGCTGAGCTAAGTACATTTTGTGGTATAGCAAAGTGCCTACTACTGAGAACATATTTCTAAAGAAGGCCAAACCTCAGTCTGAAGATTAAGGAATAGTGCTACTTATCTGACAAAGCAGATTATTGCCAAATAACATAAACCCTGTGAAAAAGTGACAAAGAAAGAAAAGCTTCAGGTCCTGTTGGTACCACATTACATTAAGTACTACAAAAATACATTACCTTGTACAACCATGCAGTATAATTCATGTTTAATTTATTATAATGGAAGGCCCAAAATGCCACACAGTGCTGACACACAATGATTCCTGGATTAGTAGAAAATTAAGGTAGAGCAGTTTAAGAGATTTAACAAGTTGAGGTGGGAGTTTTACCTCTGGTTGCCATTATTTCCAGTTGCTATAATGGCTCCCAGTTACTGAGAGCTTCTTTTTTCTTTTTGTTGGTGTTCATGGTACATTTTTATGCATGTCATACTGCACTAATAAGGAACAGGTCACGTCTCTGCTAAGTTAAGGTTCTCTCATTCATTCCATTATCAAAGCTGATTTTCTAGCTTTCATTTGTCACCTATTTCAAATTCCATGTTGCAAATCATTTGAGTCTCTTTTAGTTATAGGAGAGCAAAACAAAATGCATCTGAATTTTTTAAAGCAAATATATTTCAAGTTTTTTCTAAAAAATGCAAACCAACACAAACACCCACTCCCTCTCCCACACACACACATGTATACCACAACACCCACTCCTCTTTTATTATTGTACGCAGACAATATGTCCATGTTACTGGAATCGAGCATAAGAATAAATCATATAGAGGCAGATGTTGATGTTCTTATTACCAGTTACTAGTACTTTACTCTATGAGTGGCAACACTTATTACAATGCAACTGTGCACAGAGTAATGCAGTGTTTAACTTGAGTAAGAGATTCAGAATTTGGCTTGTGGAGATTCACTTTTTCTGACAAAATCAACATTCAGCTTTTTATGCATGTTTCCCAAATTCTTTGAAGAATGATTCCTGGCAATACTTAACAATAATTTTCTTTAGTCTCCAAATCTCACTGTAAATGTTTGAGTAGGACAATAGAGCAAGTCCAGTTCTCCTGTAATCAGTCATATCTCCACTATTTTGGGAGAGTTCCACTCATAGAAGATTAGGGTTGGAAGGGACCTCAGGAAGTCATCTAGTCCAAGCCCCTGCTCAAAGCAGGACCAATCCCCAGACAGATTTTTACCCCAGTTCCCTAAATAGCTTCCTCAAGGATTGAGCTCACAACCCTGGGTTAGCAGGCCAATGCTCAAACCACTGAGCTATCCCTACATTGGAAGTGATGTGGCCAAATGACTTTATCTCCAGTTTTCAGATGGTATCCTGAAAAGCTATAGTCTAGTAACTTCAGCAACTGCATGTGGCTGTTTGAGATTGACATTCATTCTTTAAACAGTAACAGACACAGCTTTGAAACATTAGATCACCATGCTGCAGGAAGCAGTCTAACATGGAGCACTGTGGTCTCCAGGTGTTCCACCTTCTGTGAATATTCTGCTTACAGTTTCAGATAACTCCTTTTTGACCTCTTGGATGTTTTGCTTTTGAGTTCTTAAAGTTTTTCACAATAGTCAAAGAGGGAGAGCTCTTGTATTAGATGCAGCTTTCATTAAACAGATTAAGTATTAAAAGTTTTATTCAGTTTTAAACTGGAGCTAATGATCCACTAGCGATGAGAGTCTGATGGCTAAAAAATTTATGAAGAATCAGCCTCACAACACTGTGTAGTAATGTCATGTACACAAAGCATACCGATGATATTCCCCTCTCAAGACCTAGAATTCAGTTTCCCTCCTGGACAAATGGTGTCATCTGTCAAAGAAGAGACTGGCTCATGCCCTGGTAAATTGCTGGACATGCCCAGATTGGGATCTTTAACACAAGTCAGGTTACAGTTAGACAGTGTAGGTTAAGTATATTTTTCAGGTAGTAACAGAAATCCAGTAACTTCTCTACAATTATTCCTAGACGGCTCAACATAGCATAAAAATAGCAGTCCACAGATCAGTATGAGACATATTTGAAGCTGAATCCATGCTGACAGAGAAATACTTTCACCAGCAAATGATTCAAGCATCTTATTTCCTACGAGCTAGATTATCTTTTCATAAATTGTGGACAACAGATAAGGTGAGCTTAGCCCCTGCCTTTGTTGCTGAATGTGGCACGCTGATCTGTGAGTAATGGAGCAAACAGAGCAATCTGTTCCAGAGACCACAAGAAATTTTCCATTGTTTGGGGAACGAATCAGTCCATTCTCTGCATGAAAGGGAAAGTCACACTCAGGAACTTGATTTGTTACAATGATCTTCCTTAATGCATTGCACTAATAGTGACATTCCAACTGATATTGGGGTCGTTTGTGTGCTTAGTATCAGTTTTATTTTCTCGCCAGGACACTGAAGTACCTATGTATGTAAAAAAGTCAGCTTTTGATACTTTCAGGTTTAGAGGTGTACATGCTAGCCTGCTTCAGCTGAAAGAATACATCCACTGAAGGTACAGAACTGGATTGTGAACAGTTTACTAATTCATTTACCCCCATTCTTCCTCTGGTATTGCTGAGGTACCCCCTTCTCTAAATGGGACCCATTTATTTCTCGGGCCCCAGGATTCTTTACTAGGCTGCTTATGACTACTGCTGTGTGAAAGATTTGCCCAGAAGTCAGGCCCACACTTCTACAATGAACCCTGCACAATAACAATATTAATACCTAGCTATGATATACCGGTAGTCCTTTTCTTCAGTAAGTCTCCAAGTGCTTCACAGAAAAAGTCAGTATCATTCTCTCCAATTTGCAAGTGGGGCATAGAGAAATGACATGCCTTGACCAAAGTCATCTAATGGTGCCTTATGCAGAGGCCTTGTTGAACTAGACACTGGTATGGGGATTTATGAGTTAAATCCCAGCAGAGATTTTCCAAAGCTAAAAGTGCCTCTCTGAGCTGATGTAATCAGGAGCAATTTATAAAAAGGATGGGCTATAGTCAGGGTAGGGAGAGGAGGCTGCTGTCTAAATAGTGGAGGCAGAGCTAGAATGGTCTATTTGCTAGTATTTAAAGATTTAAGCACATCAATGGAATGTACACAGAGTGTTGGAAGTTTAGGTTTAGTTTGTGTTTTTATTTCACAAGGAGTTTCTTGGAATAAACCTGAAATTATAGAGAGGAATTTCCCCCCTTAATCTGAGCTTTCTGGGAAGTTTCTCTCCAGCTGTACAGGCATAGGCCTTGCCAGAGCTCTGTTACAGAGGCAGAAAACAGTTATAAAATTTGGATCCCAATGTGAAAGCTTTCTCAAAAGTCAGGGTTATTCAGGCCCAGGTTTAATTGACCTAATGAGCATCAATTTGGCTGTGCAGTGTGATTCACCATTGTACCTGAGCTAAATTAATTCCCCAATTTTTTGGCAGTAACTTTTCTGTTCAGTTTAGATTGCATTCTGTAAAGGGTCATTCAGCAGTACCTAGCCACAAAAAAGAAAATTATTGAACTGCTTAGAAAAGCCATGAAATTTTATATACTGGATGCAACCACAGGAGACCAATCCAGCTCCAGCTGCTGTCACTCTTAGATTTGTGTTTCATTCAATAACTCATGAAGCAAAAAATCCAGAAAAAAATCATTATTTTATCATCATTCTGAGTAACTTTCCATGAAGACAAAAATTTTCAATAAAGCTCTGAAAATTTTGTGAAATATCTAGAATTTTTCAGAAAGGGATTAAACTGATTGTGAATTTAGCCTCTCTCACCTCTTGTCATTTTTATTCACATACAAATATTAATGAAGACATAAATTTGCCTGTTTATTCTTTATTTTATCTGTGAATTCCCTCATAATCCTGAAGAGCTACTTGTCCACTTTAAAGGGTTCTTGCTGCTTATTGCTGTCTGCAGAATGCTGTATCATTTTCTTGCATCGCCCACTAGGAATGCAGAGCTATGACTCTTATTCTAAAGCAGATTCCTGCATACTGTGTTAGTATATATGTATGTATATATCTTTTTACCAGTATGTGTAGTACAATATCTGAAACAGATCATGGCTTATTCTTTGTATCAGAACTGTGTTGTCCTTGCCATTATCCCCTTTTCCAGTAAAGTAGTACAATTCAAAATTGATTCTAGTTGTATTGCACTGCAGCAAATTAACAAAAGATGATTGTTGCATTATCAAAGCCTTCTTTGTTGCTATAATACCAGAATCAAAACCACCTGTCTTTCTCTTCTCAATCAATACTGCACCTGAGTCACATTCACTTGGAAAACACTTTGAAGATGTCCACTGCATGTTACTTAGATTTAACAAATGCATTATTCAGGCTCTCCATTTATTTTGATTACTAGAGATTGTTCTGACATCCTGGTGAGTTATATAGAGCCTAATATTAAATGCCACAGTAGACTAGTATGTCAGTAACAATATCAAGTGACTTTTCTTTTGCAAAACAACGTGACAGCTGAACAAGTACACTTTGTAAAACACAGAGGATGGATGTGTGATCAACAGGGATGTTTCATTGCAGTTCTCTTCTCAGAAAAGGCAAAACAGGGCAGAGGGCCTTAGTTAATGGTTTGTGTTACAGAGTTACTTAACTGGAAGCAGATTTTGAAAACATAATAGTTGTTAGATTTTAGAGGCTAAATTTTTAAAAAGATGAGCCAGTGTTGCATTCCTAAAACTGTCAATTGTGTGCCTAATTGGGCATGCTCTTTAGTATTTTCAGCAGGCTGTGGTTAAGATCGTAAAATTTACTGCATGTCTCCATAACGATCTAAAAACTATGGAGCATCTAATAAGAACACAGAAATAAGTGGGCAGCTCAAGAGACATGACCATGTTTTTAAAGAGTATATTTGCATATTCATTGGACACGTAAAATGAGTAGATTTATTTGGATGTTTGTAAATAATTGTAATTTATTTCATAGTAATCAATTTACAATTCTTTGATTTCCTTTTCCTGCAAAATTAAATTACTGAGGGGTAAGTGTGATTTTTGAAGACATTTTGTTTTTTAGTTCCCTTCCATGATGGCTTTGCCAAATTTAATATACCAGCATCAAAAGCCCAGCCATGACATAAGAAAACAAACATACAAAAATATGTATAACAGAATAAGAAAAACAAAAAAATGTAAGACCATAAAGAACACTGTCATGCCCACTAACCATCATCATAATAAATGTACCTTCTCCATGGCTGATCTATTAATGCAGAATTATTAGTTTTTTAGAGGTGACCTTCACCCACGCTCAGAGGGTGGGGCTAAGGCCCTCTGTACTAATCAAGCTCTGTATAGAGACATATATCCAAGGTGGGAAGAGGGGGCTGAGGCCTGAGCTGCTAGCCAGAGGTACAGCCACATGCCCATATGCCACATAAATGATCTCCATGCTGATCTTGCATTGACTGGCAAGAAAGGCCACACTGGGGGTGGCCCAGGACAAACTGCAGATAAATGGCCTGAGAGAGACTGTGGCTGCTATTCCTGACCATAAGCTGAAGTAATTGCCACAAAGGTTGGGAGGAGTGAGAACTGTGTGGAAACCTCATACCCTGGCAATATAGGAGGGTTGTTTTCACGTCCCTGTCTCATAGATGATCCATCCGACAGAGCTCAAATATACTTGTACCTTTATGCAGGTGGAGTGAATTTCTACCAGAGAGAGAACCCAACATTCAGATTATACCTTGCACTTCAAATAAATACAAAAACCCTCCCA
Source organism: Mauremys reevesii (assembly GCF_016161935.1). Classification (NCBI taxonomy): domain Eukaryota; kingdom Metazoa; phylum Chordata; order Testudines; family Geoemydidae; genus Mauremys; species Mauremys reevesii. The sequence continues at coordinate 72,753,072 of NC_052630.1, forward strand.
AATCTATCTCTGAAACCCCTAATGATCTCCTAAGTTGTCATCACACATACTGGGGAAAATGAGAGAGAAGAGAAACAGCACTTTTAAACTTTTATTAGTGCTTAAAAGCACGGGGTTAAGGTCCAGCCCTGTGAGGTGCTGAGTGACCTGTGCTCTGACTGAAATCAATGTCTGATAACTCCTTTGTATGAGCTCTAGCCCTTTTCCTATGAGTTCTTCATGTCCTTATAACACTAATATAAGAGCTCTCCCACTGCCAGGCACAACTTGTGTTAAACAGGTTAAGTGTTCAAAACTACCTCTTCATAGCAAGTGCTCAGCAACTTGCTGCACTGAATCCTTCAGTCCAAATAGTGTTCAAACTTGTCTTCCTAAAATTAGGCACATTTAGACTCCTTAATTAGTGGCCCGGTTTTCAGAGTTTCCAATGCCAAGTGCCCTCAGCTGTTATTAGAGTCGACAGGAGTTTTGCTTGCACAAGGACTGCAGATGATGGGCCAAATTCTGCCCTTGCTCGCACAGATATAAAATCAATGGAATAGCTCAGGATTTGCACTGGTATAATCCAGATCAGGATGTGGCCAAACATCTATTCTGTGTTACAAAAGAATTTGGAGAAAACAAACAGGCCCCTATTTTGGTTGCAGCATTAGTCAAAATAGCATTTTGCCTCCTTCTCTTTGTTTAACTTTTGTTTATAAAACCTATTATTTATTGGAATGGAGGAAAAAGCACTACTTAGGCACTATACACAAGAATTAATTCTGATGCCACTGATCATTGTGCAGTTACAACCACGGAACCTTTCCCCTTCATTATATTTTTTTAATCTTGATACTAATTTCTATGCATAGTTGGGCACCCATGGTTTGAACTAGGTAGTGTGTGCATTTGGGCATACTGTGTAGGGCATGCTTTGCTTGTTAGCAAATTATCTTATTCTCTACAACATGTCAGAAATGCATACCTTGCACATCCAAAAATGCAGATTGTCAGTGAGATGTTGGGACGCATAAAAATACATGTAGAGGCCCTAAAATTAAGCATCTTTGGGAATTTTAGGGCCTGATCCACATGTATCCATAATCCCCCGAAGTCACACTGAAGTCCGTGGTACTCCCCCTAAGGACTAAATTCTATCCTTGAATCCAGGCATGAGATTCATGGGAACCAGAAGCACACATCCCTACACAACTCTGGCCTGAAGATATACTTGCTAATGATGGGAAAAGCTCAAAAATGCTCAGAGGTCCAGTCTAGCCCAACTGAAACACAAGAACTGGGATATTTACCCAAAGCTTATACAACTTCTCAGTACTCCTCCAGTCAGCCATGCTGAACTGGTAACTTCATGAGGACAAGCTTTCTTGTGAGATTTTTGTACTCCCTATTCCCAATCATGAACGCATGGATATCTGCTCCCAAGAGAGTTTATAAAAATGGCATATTGAAGCTCCCACTTCTGACTGCAGCCAGAGCCAGGAGAGAGCATAGGCACAAGAAAATCAAAACTGATATGACAGAAGTGAAACTTCCCAGGGACTCACCTTAGGGTTGGTTTGAGTTTCAGCTGAAGAGTCAAGTTGATTCTTTTCTATCTGAAGCAGCTTTGTCCTTCCTGATTATTCTCTTCTACCTCAGATTTTCTCTTAGACTCATCACTATAGTACCAGAGAGCTTTTCTGAGTAGAAACATACAAATAGGATAATATATCTACTTTAGTTCATTTCTGTTCCTCCTTCTTCCCCTTCCCAGCCATGAATGCTTAGTAATATCCTATTTTGTGGTGTGGCAAAGCAAGGTTGAATAGGTGGATTTTTACATTTTGACCTGAGAGCCATGATGTTCTTGGTTATTCCAGCTTCCTGAGGAAGTCATTCTAATTACCATAGTTGCTGGTTAGCTCCATCCTTTAATACCTTCATGTAAACTAGCAAATAAGTGAATACCTGGAGTCATAATTGGATTTTTTTAAGTATTTTCACCTATCTAAAATATGCAAGAACATTTCACCAGTGATTTTAAGAACCTGTGCTAACCCATTGGTTTGCAGCAGAAATTCTTACTACTGTGTGTAAATTAAGCCATTAAAATCATTCTAGGCTAAATGTAGTAAATGAGTTAGTTTATGTCCTATTAAATTCCATCATTTTAAGTTTGTAATTAAGTCCACATTGGCCCAAAAGACTTTAACTGGCAGCTCTCCGTGCTTGTCTTTAGAAATAGCTAACCCGCTATGTGTTTGTGTTGTTATTATTTTATAGTGAGCAAAAAGTGTGCTAGGTGCCTCACAGTACAGGTAATAAATATTGTTATTATAGAAGTGACTAGAGGCCCCACCTGAGATGGGAGCCCCGTTGCGCTAGGCACCATACAAACGCATAGTAAGGGACGTCCCTGCCTTGAGACAGGTTGTAAATGGCCCCTACCCTGAAGAGCTAACTAGCTAATTCCACATAACATTTTAACAAAGTATTTTTCCCAGGAGCTCCCAGTCTTTCCTTCTTCAGTACTAAATCCTTCACTTTGAAGATCCACATGCTTAACTTACCAGTTTGTGGCCAAATATTCAATCTTCTGTTCACACTTGCAGCACAGAATATGTCCCTCTGGTAGAGATCTGTATGCAATCGGAGCAGAAGCAATCACACCAAATTCTGCTCTTCTTTTCCACAAATACACTAATGATTACCTGGTTATGGCTTCCATATGTACATTTCTGCCAGGCCTACCTAGGGACAAATTCTGCCTCATTCCAACCCGGGAATCACCAATGGCTGGGTTGTAGGGGTGACTGAAGACAAGATTGGCCCTTATAGTGTTTGAACATGTAGAGATCTAAACACATGAATGTTAGGGTTACATTTTCACAGGAGGTTACTATAGGAACACACCAAAAATATCCCATATACACATACATATTTCCTCCACAAGAACTTATATTTGCACATAAATGGGTGTCTATAGACAAAGACTGGGTAATTGTATGCTTAAGTGCTTAGTTGTGTTTGGAAATGAAAGTTTTTGAGCTTTGTTATCAAAGGAGCCCCAGCATATGAAAACACCTATGGGGACTCTTAGAGTGTTCCTGTGAGTGACAGTGAGAGTGAATGAATTTAGTGTTCTTTGCCCCCAAACAGTGCTATTTAAAACCAGGATAATATATTGAATAATTGCAAGGGGGTTGTTTCATCTCATACTCTTTAGGCCTCTGCTACATATATGGCACACTATATCTTGTGACTGCAGACTCTGATTTTGAACTTGTTAATATGAACCAACCCAGGCTGCAAATAAATCCAAATCCTTCGAAGGAGATTTTCTTCACTTTATCCACATTTTGCATAATTATTTCTGTTCTGCTGTTCTAACCTCAGTTCTTCCACATTCATTAAATTGCGTTCAGGTCCTCTTTTTACAATCAACAAAATAGGAATGATGAATGAATGCTTCCTGTTTGGGAAGCTTCCATTCCATACATCAAAGACGTACCTGTCTGGACATCCATGCATTTTTTAGGACAGTGGCAAACAAATGTTCCAGCTGGAGATTGGCACCAGTGCCTCAAACACGTGACTTTCTGGTTTGGTGGAAAGCAGTGTTGGTCCCTTAAAGGAAAATCTGGCCTTTAAAGAGAGCTGAGTAAACTATGCAAAAATTATGCAAATATTAAACCACATGTTTTAATTTTAGCTTTTTACAAACATGAGAGTAGCTGATTTTCATGGACAGTTTTCTTGGCAGCAAGTTGATTGCAAAAATGCACATTCGAATATTTGTGAAAACTGAATTTTAGATTTGCATGTGTAAGTATTTAACCCAAAAGTGTGTGTGGGTTCAACCAATCAAGCAATCAAAATCAGTGCCACATGACATATCCAGCCAATCACAACTAAGCAGCCCACCTTGAATTTAAAATATTCTTGATTAATCAGAGTAAAAAATATTAAAAGAAATTTGCTGAATATATTTGAATAATAAATACATTCAAGAAGAACATGATATATGTATGGATATTCCCTGAGCAGAGAGAGACTAAACTAATCAAATAAATTATTCATTGTGAATTATTTGTTAGCTCTGTTTACAAATGGAGGGCTAATGCCGATGTCTGTACTTTGCTGTTGCAGTAACAGATTTCTAGTATCATGTATCATATGCTACCAATAACCATTACTTTGTTTTATGCCTGGCTTCTTCACACAAGTTCATTGCATTTGCAGTGATAATGCATTTTCCATAAAAGAGTTGCTAAAAGCAATTAGTTCTTGATTAGGATGCACCAAAATCCTAACATGCTCATTGACCAAAAGGGATTATAAATTTAATTTTGCCCATTTGTACTAAATTATTACTGCATAAATAGTGCCACTCCTATACATTATGTGTTCTTTGGCCTTTGAACAGAGATGGATCTAGGTGAAAGTGCATCGGTACAATTATATGAAGAAGCACTCAATGTAGCTACTCTTATTGTACCACATCCACCTAGCCTGTATTTAAACAGAGGAGTTCATGCCTCTACTACTAGAAGTCCATTAACCTTTACTACACTTATTTTCACTACAAAAACAAATCATTGTGCTCTCTGTGTGATACATACAATAATTAAAATATCAATTGACTTTCTTTTGACAATGTAATAGGTGGATATTATTTTGGTTCAACTACGTTCTCATTTCAAGTTCACATAGTACGGAAACAGATACAAGCACACAGAAAATTACAGCATTTAAATACATTGCAATCTTCTGGAGTTAATAAAACATTTGATTGTACTTTAATATGAACATTTAGCTTTCATGTAGCACTATGTGTCTCCAGCCTTGGCATAAATATGAATCAGTCTTCACAAACACACTTGTGAGGAAGTTCAATTATTGCTCCAGTTTTACAGATGTAGAAGTTGAGGCAGAGTTGTGAAGTGATTTTCCCAATGTAGTATCAGTACTAGTCCCACTGAAGTCAATGGAATTTTTGCCACTGACTTCAATGGTAGCAAGATTGGACCCAGTGAATCAGTTACAGAACTGGAAGTTTCACTGGACTACTGTGATCATCTAGTCTGACCTATTGTTTACCACAAGCCATCAGGCTTCCCTGGCCTAATTCCCATTTGAACGAGAACAGATCTTTTAGAAAAACATCCAGTCTTGATTTAAAATTTTCTAGTGATGGACAATACACCACAACTTTTGGTAAATAGTTTCAATATTTAATTACTCTCACTTTTAGAAAATGGTCTGGTTTCAACTTCCAGACATTAGATGTTATAATATCTTTGTCTTTCAGATCAAAGAGCCCTCTACTATCAAATTTCTGTTCCCAATGTCCACACTTATAGACTGTAATTATGTCAGACCTTAACCAACTTTTTGTTAAATTAAGCAGATTCAGCTCTTTGATTCTATCACTATATGGCTTGTTTCCCAGCATTGCACTGGGAAACACATGTTCAGCTGAATATTCACCCATGACTCCCAAATCTTTTTCAGAGTCACTTCTTCCCAGGATAGTCTCCTACTCTGTAAGTATGGCTTACATTCTTTGTTTCTAGATATATAACTTTACATTTGGCTATATTAAAACACATATTGTTTGCTTGAGCCCAGCTTACCAAGTGATCCAGATCGCTCTGTATCAGTAACCTATCCTCTTCATCATTTATCATTTCCCCACTCTTTGTGTCACCCGCAAACTTTTTTCAGCAGAGATTTTATGTTTTGCTCCATGTCATTGATTAAAATGTTAAATCGCATAGGGCCAAGAACTGATTCGTGCAGGACCCCACTAGAAACATACCCAGTTAAGGATGATTTCGTATTTACAATTACATTGTGAGACCTATCAGTTAATCTGTTTTTAATCTGTTGAATGGGTGCCATGTTGTTTTTGTATCATTCTAGTTTCTTAGCAACTACTCCCATGCTTGGTCCATTAGACAACATCTAGTTGAGGTTTAGAATTTCATAATGAGCATAATAGTTGAGGTTTAGAATTTCAGTTGAATAAAAGCCAGAAATCACACCAGTTTTATGGAGTAAAACACCAAGATTTTGAGAATCATGCTCTTCATCTGCCATGAAAAAGCAGTGAAATGAAAATCAATGCTGCATAACAAGCTCACTGAGGAGAATTTAAAGTACAAGATTTTCTGTCTCTGCTCCCAAGTCTGTGTGCAAAGTTCAGCTCTTTGCTCATTTGTGTGCCAATAGATAAAACAACACTGCCAATAATAGTGTTGGTGTCTGAGCTCTGGAAACAGACTAGTTCGCATACATGCTCATCCAATCTTTGGCTTTGTTGAGACTGTCAGCAAGGATGTCAATTGCAGTGATGGTTTTTTGTGATGAGGACACCCAAAAAATGGAATGGCACAGCCAACTTGTTTCACAAAAGCCACCAGATGACACTAATTTAATTGCCAGACTTTACTGGATTTGAAACAAAAAATCTAAATACCATTATCAGTCCCCTACAATCATATTTTTCACAGTATGCAGAACTTGCTCTGCTCCATATGTGTAGGGATTTTTAAATACCACTCAAAAGAGTGAGTGAAAAACTCAGTGGAATTGTGGCATAATAATAGTACTTTATGCAAAATAGTGCTTGCATGTAATGATCTCAAAGTGCCTTACATAAGTGGAAATATCCCCATTTTACAGAGTAAGAAACTGATACCTAGAGTTGCCTGTGAATAACATACAGTGAACAAAGTGAGGAATGTGTGCTGTTCTCCAATACTCTACCTTATCCATTAGACACAGTGCCTTTTTCATCAAAAATATTGCATTCTAACTACTTCATTAATGATCTTTTATTTCACTGATTAAAACACAATCTCGTTAACCAATCATTTTCAACAGAAAAGATACTGTGGAAACAATTTTTTTCTGTTTGCTCCCATCTGCTCTCCAGGCCATCCCAGAATGTCTGTAGCATGCTGGTAACATGGCCAAGATTTAAAAGTAAAAGTTCTGCATGCCTAAATTAATTAATCCTTGATCCAATTGGTGTCTGCATAAAATCCATATATCTGCAGGTCTATGCTATAAAAATGGTTAAAAATGTGTGTAAAATGATTGGATCTTTAAGGATTTATATAATTTGGAAGGAATCATTAAAGTTTTGTTTAGACAGTTAACTCAGACAGGTCCTGAGATGCAGGAATTAAATGAATTGTTGATCAAAGGATATTGAGGAAAACCTTCATTTATGGGTTATAGTTAAGGGTTATTGGATCCTTTCAGTTCATCAATACACACATTTATTCCTGCACATGGATGCTAAAGAAGACCTAGACAGAAGCCATGAGCAGAAAGCTTCTTGTGCCAATAGATTAATTTTACATCTGCTGCCTATGGATAGATGGGATACAGGCCAAGTATATGTTGTTGTGAAGCAGCTTGCTGCTTCTGTTTTGGGAAAGTTCAGAACTGTCGAAATCTTGGACAAATTAGATTCTGAATTGAAATAGAGTGGGAGCAATAGAGTTCAAAATTTCAACTGTACCAAAAATTCCATTCTAGATCATTTCATGCCCTCCCATTTTTTGCTTTTTTGTGAAGTTTTGGAACTGCTTGGGATGGATTGGACTTTTCTGAGGGGTTTGGTTTCTTATTTTGTTTTTTCATTGAATCACACAAAAACATGCAAAACTCATTCCTCTCAGAGTTTTTTCCCCCAGGAAATGTCAAGTGGACATGGAATTGGTCCCTTTTCTGGGTTTCTTTGAATGTTATTCCTGTAAAAAAAATGGAAGTCAATGAGATGTACAATGCAAGATACATGGACAAAGTTACCATAATCCTACACCGACTGGTCAGGGTCATAGAGCTGGTAGAAAGAAAGGCATTGGCCACCCATTCATCTATAGATTTCATCTTGTGCAAGAGATTGCATGCACTATGTGATTTCTGGAACCTGTGTATACTCATGTGAAATCCTACTGGATGTTGCTGTAATATTGATGACCTTCTTCTGGTCAAGACTGACCAAGTGGATATTAATAGATTTAGTCCTAGTGATCTCACAACAGGTCCACATGACCCTAGTAAGCCAGGTCAAGATAGCTATATTACACACTTAGACTTGACTCCTTGGGCCTGGCTATGGCTCCTTGTTAATGATGTTTTTATGAAGAAATGCCTTTTTCTTTCAGGAGTGTAGAACTCCATCTGCCACTGCTACTACTCCTGATACTCTTCATTTAATGAGGAATGCCCATGATCCCACAGCTTCAGAGACTTCACTCATCTTTCACGTGCTCTATAGAACAGTATGCTAATAGTCAATGTGAGTCTTACTAAGACTCTTAAACACTGGAAGAGGAAACCAGTTAATTCTGATACTGCTCGGTCCATCAGTCAATGCAGACACCATCAGTGAAAAGGTGACCAGGGTGACCTGGCAATGGTTGGCAAGGTTGCTTTAAGAAGGCTGCAATCAGCCCTGAGAAACAGAAAAATGAAATAATTTCCCTGGCTGTAAATCAGATGAACTAAACAGAGGTAACAGAAGTCTCAAAGATCTCTCAGTAAGATCCACATTGCCAGTTGTGTGCCCTTGGGCTCACACCCTCTCCTTTCCCTGATAGCATGGCTCCTTCAACCAGAGGCTGCCCCTGAGATGCCCCCTGAAACAAGGACTCCAACTGTGAAGGGGAAGGCAGCAGAAAGATAATACTGACAAGGGCCCTGATTCTGCAACAGGCATGCAGGAACAGATCCCAGCAGCTGCAACTGACTGATTCATCCTTGTGGATCAGTTGAAGGAACAGGGCTGGCCTCCATACAGCTGATGGAAGAATAATCCATGTTCCCTTGGCCTGCTGTCTCTCCCATGTCCCCACTCCCTCCCAACCTCTGGATCACTGGACCTGCAAAACAACCCCCTTGGGGGTGTTGCCACAGTGATGATGACACCTCTCCGTGTGTGGAAAATGGGTTGACCTGCATGGGTGCACAAATAAGCCCAGGGATAGTAGGCCTGTATTAATAACAACACAAAATTTCAGAGGATGGCTACTCAGTTTAGAACATAAAAAGAACAGGAGTACTTGTGGCACCTTAAAGACTAACAAATTTATTTTAGCATGAGCTTTCGTGAGCTACAGCTCACTTCTTCGGAACATGACACTCTGTGAAGGGATGAACAAATGTGAAATAGTCATTTCCTAGTTGTCAAGGTCCAGATCCCTGTCTGGCCGAGCACTGGCACAAGGGACAGTGAGGGAGTAAGGGTACCACCTTCTGTCCCTGTGTTAGTAAACAGCACCACTGCTTCCTGTGTGCTGAGGGGGAAGTAGGCCCTGCAGAGCATCTGTGTTTCCCTTTCATGCCAATGGGCGGGAAGGGTCAGCAGGGGGTGGAGAATGGCTGGAGCCTAGACTCCTCTCCACTAGCATGTCTGGTGGCAGAGTTATGCCACATGTCAAGGAGTGTCCACTGTAACATATGTAGATCTGATGCAGTTTACTTGCTCCCCAGAGCAGATGAGAGTCATAATCTCCCTTTTGGGCTGCTCCAGAGGCAGTGCAAACAACATGCTGCCCTTTCTGTATAGGCTAGACTCCAAACTGACAACATAGCCTCTGAGGGACAAAGTGGGTGAGGTAATATCTTTAATTGGACCAACTTCTGTTGGTGAGAGAAATACGCTTTCGAGCCACACAGAGCTCTTCCTCAGGTCTTAGACTGTTAATGAAAATCAGGACAGCAAATAATGGTTATTTTATAGCAGAGAGAGAGCAGCCTAACTACAGCCCTTCCATCAGAGAGAGAGAAAAATTGGCTTCTGCTTAATCTGCAGACCACCTGGGGTACACTCAGCAAATCCCCTACCAACCCAGCCTGAAACAAAATGCACTGTGGAAAGTGGCATTGAAATTTCAGACATTCAGTGGAAAAAATTGTCATGCCCAGCTTTGTCAGAATGTCCATAAATTGAAATATTTTGCAAGAAATCTGAATATAAGTGAGGGCGACTGTAGTGAGTTTTCAATTGCTCTGCAAATATTTAGCTGACTTCTAATTGTAAAACAGGGAGGGTTTTGCTAAAATGTAATCACTTGTTTCCCCAAATGATATTAGCTTAAGTATACTTTAGTATGATTAAGTTGTATGTATTTATTAATTGGATTCTATCAATTAGAGGCCCATTGATAGCATAGCAGCGTGTCAACATGGGCTTACAAGAAAAAAATAATTGATAGCTTATCAATGTTATGGTCTGGTTATTATTTTTATTATTGTAATATAAAATTAACATTGGGCAAGTTTTTCAAGCACATTTTTTTTACCTCTGCATAATCATATGATCATATGTGATGATGCCGCCATAGTTTACATTTCCTTTCCCTTAGAAGGCATAGAATAGCCTCAGTTAATTAAATGTTTAAAAACATGATTTATAAGTTAGCTTTTTTCACTGTCAGAATGCTGGGGAGCTCAGCACAGAGAGTCCTGTTTCATTTGCAATGGGGAGTTGCCGGTAGTCCTTGCTCAGTTTTCAGTGGTATATTTGTTGATTCTCTTCCAGGATATACTCTTGCTTCTCCCCCACCCAGCTATTTCACTTTAATCTGTGTACTAAATCAAGCACAACCAGTGGCAGTTCAGTGCAGTAGATCACAAATAGTGAAGATTATGCAAATCTAAAATAATATTTTCTGGGAATCTAAGGACAAGCCAAATATTTATGTGCCGGTTCGTTAAAAATTGACTAAGCTCATGAAAAGGGAACACCACACTTCTTATTTCATCCAACCTATCTGCATTTTCTGAGTGTTTCAGAATAAAAATTATGCATAGCCGTTCCCTAATACAAGGGCAGATTGTTTTCTGTATCCATGCAGATGCACAGAGGGGCAGGAGAAGAGAGGTGAGAAGGGAAAAGGCTTCTGTACCCTTCTCCCACCCCAAATGAACAGCAGAGGCATCACAATGATGCCTACCATCTGTCCTAAGCACAGGGACTCCTCCTTGATAGCAGATAGCAAGATACAGACTCTGCCCCAAAGAGCTCACAAGCTAAATAGACAGGATGGACCAAAGGTAGAGAAGAGAAAGTATCATTACCCCCATTTTATAGATGTGGAGCTGAGACCCAGAGTGATTAAGGGATTTACCCAACATCAGACATGAAGCCTATGGAAGTGTCTGGAACTGTACCCAGTCGCCTGTCTCCCAGTCATTTTCCATAGCCCCAAGAACACCCTTCTCTCAAGGCACAACTTGACCTCTGCTAGTCTGGGCAGATAACTATCTGTGGAAGGCAAATGTGTAAATTAGCCCACCAGAGCCACCCAGAGAGTGTGCTCATGTTGCTGCCACTTCTTTGTGTCTATTCAATTGTGCATTACGTTTGCATCTCAAATTTTAATAATTGTAGCTATTTTAATTTCACTTCTTTCTTGACAAGTTCAATGTATTTAGAGGTAAAGGAGAAGTGAGATGCTGAGCCAGGTCAATAACAGTATTGAATAGCAAGCAGCTAAAGTTTAGAGAGTATGGAAAATGTTAATATAACACAATATATTGTTTACCCAGAGAAAAAGAGCATCGCATCTGCTCGATTAAAAGGACTGAGGAACTTGAATCAGACAGTTTGCAGCCTGGCACATTTGAGCATTTTGACCTGACCAAAGGGAATTTATAAAGGCAAATAAAAATGTTAAAAATTCACCTGTAGGGCAGAAAATTGTGAATATTCTGGGTGTTTCCATCATAGACCTGAAATACAATAGAAAAAGCATTTTGGAAAATGATTTGCATAGATGCTGATATTCATATCAACTAATCTTCATTATTTTATATTAACATAAGGAAAAGCCAGTGCAGTAAAGGGTTAAGCAGCAGGAAAAAGGCAATTGCAATCTATCTGCACGGAGTGGCTTACCAGCTCTGTGCCATGCACACGTTTGTCACAATCTACTCACACCTTCTGTGCTCCCTCATCTTTCTGGCTGTCCCGTCTTCAAAAAATCATGGAAAAGGGTGTTTTTATTTTTATAATATATCAAAGAGGTGCCAACCCTGTGCTGCTCTATATATGGGGAGAAAAGTGGGTGTGACTTGGATTTCTCCCCAGTCCAGGTCTGCTAACACAAGTGTGCAACAAGCACCTTTAATTTTTTAAAAAGCTTTTCTAGTCACAGGGAGCTAGGCTTCTACTCAGGTCTCAGAACTGCAGGTAAGTACCCTGGTGTTGGAGAACAAAGGTCTGATTCTGAACTCGGATCAATGTGAGTGAAGCTTTGCACTCACACAGAGTTTCTTTGACTTCAGCAAAGCTAAACTATCGAAACAGATCCAGTCACAGCATCAGGGTCTCCAAGTATGCAAATAAGGCACAACACACACACGGTCACATCGTCCAGTCTCCTATGCCGCTTGAATCCAAGTAGGCATGCTGTGCAATAGTCAGGGAGTCAGCCCAACCAATTATACCTAGATCAATAGCCAGCCCCCTCCTTCACAGCTACAGATGTTATTTTTTGTATCACTAAAAACTTTAAAAAAGAAAAATTGGATGGATAAATTAAAACTGCCTCAGGCAGTTCTAACTTGTACAACACACACACAGTACTTAGCACCCCAGATTTCATTATTTTTAACAGCAGCACTGGAGCCCTATTTTCACACATTAAATATTCTTGGATGCTTTTCCCAATGTCTGAGCAGAAAAATGATTGTCTGTTTTCTCTTTTTCTTCACAGAAGAGCACATATTAGTTTTATCCATGATAAGGAAAGCTCAGATGCCCAGTCCTGCAAACACTTATGCATGTGCTTAATTTTACTTCTGTGAGTAGTCAAGCTGCGTCTTTTCTCTTTGCATCATATTAATAATATGAGGGAACCACAAGGATAGAGTTGGGTTCCAAATAACCATGTTTATTAACTGTGCAAACATACAAGGCTTAGCTACATATATGCTTTTGTTGCTCTATTGGGATCAGATAGCTTCTTCAATAGAACCTAGAAAGGACCACTTGAGGGATCCCAAATTGTTGTTTTGGGAGGAGTTCAAATGTCATAATAAAGGCTGCATAATTTTCACGTTTGTCTGGCATTTCATGGAAAACGTTAAATATGTCATTTCTGTGGAAAAAGCAGAATTTCTTAGAGAAAGATGGGAGTGCAGAAGGCAGGTGGGGGTAGGTTTGGGCCTTGGCTGGAGCAAGCTGACATGTTATTGAGCTTTCTCAGACAGCCTGTAAGCCAGTGAGCACAGCAATGGAATAAGGGGGAAAAGAAATTACAAAAGCTTGGGGAAAAGAAATTACAAAAGCTTAGGGAAAAGGAATTAATAGTGTTATGGGAGGGCGGGGTAACAACCCATTATTGGAAGGGAGACTGTGATACATCTTGGGAGATGAAATTTTCCCTGAAAAGTCAACATTTTTCATGGGAACCCCCCCCACACACACATTTTCTGACCAGCTCTAGCCAGCAGCAAATTACGTATAGTGTATGTTCTGAGCAGTAGTTGTGAATAATTTGCAAGCAATCTCTATGCTGGAGTGGGTTTGCATAAAGCATTCACTGAATAATTTCTGAGAACAAGAACATTGTAAAATGTGAAAGCTTGTGTTCATGGATAATCTGAAAACAGGAAAAGGGCTAACTTTGTCAAATAGACTGTTTGCTGCCGCTAGTTCTCTCATCTCTGTAGTCTGCAGTCATGTATTTTGCATGTGCTTTGGGACAAATACTCAGCTAGCAGAGCTACATGACCTGTAGAGGAAAAACAAAAGACGAGTCAATTATAAAAGCTAGAGAATCAAGCTGGAATTCTGTTACAAATGTATGTCACTGTCAGTAGTGATCATTTGTAGAATATCCTATTTTAAGGGGAAGCGCAGAGAATTGGATCATTACAGTGAAATAGTCTTTTTTACATGTGACTTTAGAACAGAAGCTACCCTGCCATTAGTAATGATAGATGACAGTTGGATGAGGATTGTTGTTTTCAGTGTTTGGTTTACATCAAGGCTGTTGATGAATCGCACGCGATTAACTAAAAAAAAGTAATCGCCATTTAAAAAATTAATTGCAATTAATCGCAATTTTAATTGAACTGTTAAACAATAGAATACCAATTGAAATTTATTAAATATTTCGGATGTTTTTCTACATTTTCATATATATTGTATTCTGTGTTGTAACTGAAATCAAACTGTATAGTATTTTTATTACAAATATTTGCACTGTAAAAACGATAAACAAAAGAAATAGTATTTTTCAATTTGCCTCATACAAGTACTGTAGTGCAATCTCTTTGTCATGAAAGTGCAACTTACAAATGTAGATTTTTTTTGTTACATAACTGCACTCAATACCAAAACACAGTAAAACTTCAGAGCCTACAGTCCTACTTCTTGTTCAGCCAATTGCTAAGACAAACATGTTTGTTTACATCAGGGGCGGCTCTAGACATTTCACCACCCCAAGCAGGGTGGCATGCCACGGGGGGCGCTCTTCTGGTCGCCGGGAGGGCGGCAGGCGGCTCCGGTGGACCTCTCGCAGGCGTGCCTGCTGAGGATCTGCTGGTCCTGCGGTCCGCTGGACCCGCGGCTTTGGTGGACCTCCCGTAGGCACACCTGCGGGAGGTCCACTGGAGCCACCTGCCGCCCTCCCGGCGACCGGCAGAGCGCCCCCTGCGGCATGCCGCCCCAAGCACGCGCTTGGCGTGCTGGGGCCTGGAGCCGCCCCTGGTTTACATTTACAGGAGATAATGCTGCCCTCTTCTTATTTACAATGTCACCAGAAAGTGAAAACAGTATTTGCATGGCACTCTTGTAGCCAGCATTGCAAGGTATTTACGTGCCAGATATGCTAAACATTTGTATGCCCCTTCATGCTTCAGCCACCATTCCGGAGAACATGCTTCCATGCTGATGATGCTCGTTAAGAAAAAAAAGTTAATTAAATTTGTGATTGAACTCCCTGGGGGAGAATTGTATGTCCCCTGCTCTATTTTACCCACATTCTGTTATATATTTCATGTTATAGCAGTCTCAGATAATGACCAAGCACATGTTGTTCCTTTTAAGAACACTTTCACAAAACGCAAAGAAGGTGCCAATGTGAGATTTCTAAAGATAGCTAAAGCACTTGATCCAAGATTTAAGAATCTGATGTGCCTTCCAAAATTTGAGAGGGATGAGGTGTCAATCAGAAGTCTTAAAAGAGCAACACTCTGATCAACCTTTTGCTGGTGTCATCTGACTCAGATAATGAAAATGAACATACATCAGTCTGCACTGCTTTGGATTGTTATTGAGCAGAACCCATCATCAGCATGGAGGCATGTCCTCTGGAATGGTGGTTGAAGCATGAAGGAACATATGAATCTTTAGCACATCTGGCACGTAAATATCTAAGCTACAGTAGTGCCATGAGAATGCCTCTTCTCACTTTCAGGTGACATTGTAAAGAAGATGTGGGCAACATTATCATCTGAAAATGTAAACAAACTTGTTTGTCTGAGCGATTGGCTGAACGAGAAGTAGGACTGAGTGGACTTGCAGGCTCTAAAATTTTACATTATTTTATTTTTGAATGCAAATATTTTTGGGCATAAGTCTACATTTGGAAGTTCAACTTTCATTATGAAGAGATTGCACTAAATACTTATATTAGATTAATTGAAAAATACTATTTATTTTGGTTTTTTTACAGTGCAAATACTTGTAAACAAAAATAAATATAAAGTGAGCACTGTAGACTTTGTATTCTGTGCTGTAATTGAAATCAATATACTTGAAAATGTAGAAAACATTCAAAATATTTAAATGGTATTCTATTATTAACAGTGCGATTAATCACAAAACATTTTTTAATCGTGCAATTAATCACAATTAATTTTTTAATTGCTCGACAGCCCTAGTTTATATACAAAAAAGATGAACAGAGCTAAAATGTGTTCAGTGATGTGTGAGAATGAAATCAAGATCAAAAGTACAATTTCTTAATTTTTATCTTCATTCAAAGTCTGTTCCTTTGTAATAACGCCTGCAGATATTTAATGATTGCTCAAAACCACACACTGGTGTTTAAGGGTTCAATGCATTGTGCCTCGGCAATCTGATTAAAAGACTATCCAGAGGGAGATGGGGGCGGGGAATCAAAATAGAACTCTCAGAATACCTACTGTATGTCTAAACACAGTGAATATTTTGCACTGTATGACTGTATTCACTCATTTTAAAGACTGTTTATTTGCTTTAATTTTTATTATATTTTTGAATTGTGGTGCATTAGATAAAGACTATATTACTGGCTGTTTGTGATTCCATAAAATCCTTCAATTGTTTGTACAAAACTGACTGATCTATAGTTCGTCTTTAAGATTAGAATTTTGCATTTAACTCAACCTGTAATGTGTACATAGGCCCAAATCCTGGTTTCACTGAAGCAAATGAGATTATTGTCATTGACTCAAAGTCATCAAGTTTTGGCTCGTATCTTGGATTACAGGATATACTGGGTATCCCATATTTAGGATTTGGCCATGTATATGTTCAATTATGCACAGAAACAGTCAGCAGAAAATAAATAGTTGATATAAAATGAATATCTAGAAATATTAATTTCAAACTGCTGATATCAGGCCTGGTCCTCAGCAGGGGTAAATTGATCTATTGACATCAATGGAGCTTAAAAGATTTAACAGATTAATTTCTACCTCACTGATCAGACTTGCATCTTTGGCTGCCTGTCCAATAGCTCTTTCTGGATGTTCCTGCTGAACTCTTAGTAGTAGGGAAAATTATGACTTAAAAATGTAATACAAGTGTCCAAGAGTGACTGTCACATCTCTCCGTTTTCCAGTAAGGCTGTCATGGTTACTCCAGTGTCCACGCTTATGTGATGTTTCCACTTCCTGATCACCCAGAGTTTTCTGTCTCATGTATTGTTTTTTTTTCCCCTTCCATTATTAGATTATAAGACTCTCAAAGCAGGGACTGTCTCCTTTGTGCTCTATACAGCACTCAGCACCCTATCATTGCAATAATAATAATAGATGTGAATGATGCCCAAACAAATGTATAGAAATTCCAGATTTTTCCAAGCACACATGAGCTGCAAAATCTCAGGATTCTCTGCTTTATGGTCCTGTTGTGAACATATTATTTTATATGGCAAGCATTAGGCACCTAAAAGCCAGCTCAGTGCAGCAGAGAAACAGAGATGAGTGTGAGTTGTGTTCTTAAACAGCCCTCAGAAGGGATTTAGGTATTGGGTGGTGGTGGGGGGGGAAATTGGTTTGTTTGTTCATTTGTTTGTTTCCAAAAAGTGTCCAGGAGAAAGAAAGAAGAGAGTGCACTGAACAATAAAATGTTCACAAAATAGGTCTGATTCAATATACACCTCTACCTCGATTTAATGCGACCCGATATAACATGAATTCAGATATAACACGGTAAAGCAGTGCTCCGGGGTGGCAGGGCTGCGCACTCCGGTGGATCAAAGCAAATTCAATATAACATGGTTTCACTATAATGTGGTAAGATTTTTTGGCTCCCGAGGACAGCGTTCTATCAAGGTAGAGGTGTATAAATATTCACATATTTGGGTTTTCACTTCTTCTGATCCTGAAAGGTGGAGGAAGGTTCATCTAAAAGCTAATGTATTGGACTGGTACTTGGTTGATCCGAGTCCAAATCCTGTCTCTGCCACAGATTTCATCTGTGACTTTGACCAAGGAACTTAATTTCCCGATGCCTAATACTTGTGTACCTCACAGGGATTGTGTAGGAGGAGAAGTCTATTAATGATTGTGAGATGGTCAGATGCTGTGGTGATAGGGGCTGTTTAAGTACCTAGGGAGGTAGACATTAAACACGCTTTGTATTTTCCCAAATGGACGTAGATTAATTTCACCCAGGATTTAAGAACATTCCAGGATTATGGAATATTCTTTTTTAGAACATGAACTTTTTTCTTAGGCAACACATATCACCCAACTTGGTCAGCAAGATGAGGAATAGTTTTCAGTCCCCTATCTTCTTATGGCCTTCTAAAATTGTGCAGGCAAATCTTGGGTCTGGGCATCAGCAGATACCATTGACTTCAGCTGAGTCGTGGTTGCTCATCTCTTCTGAAAAGCAGGTACTTAATGTGACTAAAAATGACATTTGAAAGCATAAATTGTTTAAGGAGATACATTGTCATCTAAGCAAAATTCTTCAGGGCGGGGACTCTTTCTGTCTACATAGTTAGCTCGTGTATAACGTGGGTTAGGTGTTACCTCATTATAAATGTGGGCTTTGTGCATGTGGGAAATAGCTTCACATGGAAAATTTGGGGTGCAAATTTAGAACATATTTGAAAATGTTTCCAAGGATGTAGATTAGCTACACTGCTAAATGTAAAGAAAATAGATCATTCAGCATGTGAAATAAATCAATAATGTGAAACCTCATGAACAGAAAGAACAGCACCAACTTCAGATCCACAGAGGGAGGTTCTAGAGAGATGTTTTATATAATTAGTCAGAATTCTAATAATTAATCCTACTTTGCACTTCCCCGTGTTAGCAATTTACAAACAACAACTAATTCGCACAATGGGGCAAACCCTGGGCCAGTGTACAGCCTGCTTACACCACTGTGCACCAGCAATTACACTGAAGACAAGGAGGACAGATATCTTCACCCCAGACTGCAGAATGGTCCTCCTCCCTCAGAGCTGGAGCTTCTTGGGTCACTGCTGCACAAACACATCCACATGCTGGGAAATAAGGCAAGTGGCTTATTCACACAGCACGGTTTCACTAGAGCCATAAACTGAACTCAGATCTCTGGACTCCCAGTCCTCTGATGTAACTCCTGACAACACTTCTTCCATGCTGGGCTTACCCTGACATACTTGTATATGTTGTTTTGTTTTTTCCAGTAATAAAATGCTCTCTGTTCTTTCATAATACTAAAAATCTGTGGTTCTCAAACTGGTCCATGGGGCACCTACTGGTGGTCTGCGAAGAGTTGCTTGGTCTTATAATGCTAACTGTCCTTGTTTCCAGCTGCTCATTATATGAAAAGACAGCTGAAAATACTTTCAATACTCTCTTAATACTACTTTTCCATGGAAACAATAACTGTGCTTGCACCAAGGATCACCAAAGGGAGGGCAGGTGGTCTGCAGGACTGCAAATAGGGAAGAGATGGCTCATGAGGCAATTTGTACTAAGATGTGGTCTACACAACGAAAACATTTCAGGGTCACGTCTATGGGTGAAATGTATTCCGTTCAACCTTGTACCTTCATGGCCTTGTTCACATGGACCCCCGCACACACACACCTTTATTCCTGCACAGCTCCTCTATTAATTTCAATACTTTCACATAATTTGTTGATCTCTATTCCTTACTATCAACTTCACATGAATTCAAGATTAGTTAGCATACACTGATTACCTAGACTAAATAATTATATGAAGAGAGGAGGGACTGGAGGAAGACTGTTTCTAGTTATGCTATAGACACTAGCTTGGAAAATATTGTTTCCAAGCAGGCAGGGGAGTTTTTGTGATGTAAGTGTCTAAAGTGAGGAAACAACACTGTGATGCTCTCTCGCTGGATTGTTAAGCTATTTTTTAACATTCCCAATTAACTTTTGGAGCACTTTCACTACAGTGTCATCAGCCACATAGTTGTCTGGGGAAAAATCTGCACGGTTAATGCATAGAGCAAAAATAACATGTTTTCTTCAGATTTTCAAGAAGTGAGAAATGTTACATTCATCTGGATTTTTTTTTTTTACTGTATAGCACATGATCATTGTTATAGGTGACAATGTCTCTTTTAAGGATCACTTCTGCCTTTGTAACCCCAATGAGATGTAGCTGAAGACAAAATCTGACTCTTAAGTAGTAGTTATTCATTAACTGACAGTTCACTACCATTATATATCACATATTATCAGAACTAGGAGTTCTAGTGCTATCAAACTAAGGCAGGCTTGTCATTTTTCATGTTCTTATCAATCTTTTCCCTTTCTTTCTATGATTCACAAGTAACCACTACTTCAAACAGGATTATGATGTAACTCCTCAGAGGTTTATATTTGTTCAGAGAGGACCTGAGCAGATCCAGAATGGTGCCCATTATGTTCAAGACCCATGTGAAGTCATTCTGTTTACTTCAGTGCAAGATTAGAGTGGTTCAGCATAACTTAATAAGTGCAGATCACTTTGCAGGATCTGTCCAATAGTCTCCAGTTAATTTGATCTAAGACAACTCAGGGCCAAATTCATTGCTGGCATAAATTGGCACAGCTACATTGACTTCAGCTGAGTTTCCACAGACCTGACCCCTCAGTTTCCAATAGTATAACCTATACAATTATGGCATAGCTCCAGAGTACATATGTTACCAAAGCAGAATCTCTAAGGGGCTGCAGCTAAATTCAGATCCTGATATTTGTGAATGCTACCCAAATAGAAACATCCCTCTGCTCATGTAGATGCTTTGTCATGCAGAAAATTTTCATAATCCATTTGATAGGATGAATGCTAGCTATGATTATCAAACTGTGCCAATTTTCTTTTTATCATGCTAGCATCTCATGTCAAAGAAACAGCCCTTTATAAACCCTACTGAGCTGTTCTCCAAATCCAACTCTTTGAGCAAACTCTTATGCACAATATTACCTTTCACATTTTTCAGTCTTCACTCTTTACTGTAGGTTTAATCATATCACTTTCTATTTTTTATTGATTGGCCTCCAAATGCCTTCAGACTTCCAGCCACAGTTTTGCACCCATATTGAATTGGTCCCACATTTTGGCACCTGGCCGTAATTGACTGCTGGTGCAAAATGTTAGGATTTAGCTAATCAACTCTCTGATTCAAGGGGGCAATGTGGTAATTAGATACGTAAATCCTATCCTTTGTGCTTGCTAGGAATGTAGAGTCCATCTTCCATAATCAGGCATTTAGTATTCTCCTTGATTAACTTCTGACCGCATTGAAAATACTCCAGATTTACACCAATGCAACTTAGTTCAGAATCAGGCCTAACAAATGTTTTCCAATGAGTAATGTACTGTATCATTCTAAATTCTTAAGACTTCCTAAAAATGCACTTTAATGAATGCAGTTATTCCACTTGAGTCCTTACTACCACTTTCTTTCTCTACCCCCGTCTTCATGAGTTTCTTCTCCAAGTGAACCTTCTTTATTCCAATTTCTTTCTGTGTTCAGCTGGAAGCATTAACAAATGGTGAAGTGTGATACTGTCGCTCCAGTGCTAAGTGTTGCCAGGCGATCAGGGCAGAAATAATTAACACACGAAAGTGGTCTGCCAGTAGTATCCTGCTGAATGAAATTGGAAAGAGTTCAAATTAAAAAAAGATTTCTTAGCTTACCACTTCTGGCCTGCACGTATAGCAATAACCATTTGGAAGGACAACTGCCAGCTTCCATTCCAAGCTGCCTGACAGCACTAACTACAGCCTTGTATTATAAATTTTGAGTTGGGCCCTGTTTAACAAAGAAAATATTTGCTGTATTACTTCTAGTATCTTCCTCTTATCACAGTGGTTCTCAAACGTTTGTACTGGTGACCCCTTTCACACAGCAAGCCTCTGAGTGCGACCCCCCCATATAAACTAAAAACACTTTAAAATATATTTAATACCATTATAAATGCTGGAGGCAAAGTGGGGTTTGGGGTGGAGCCTAACAATTCACAACTCCCCATATAATAACCTTGTGACCCCCTGAGGGGTCCCGACCCCCAGTTTGAGAGCCCCTGTCTTAGCAGCATGGATAGCTCCCATTGCTAGAGGTAATAACAGAGGGGGCTCTTAGAAGAAATATGATACCATCATCATGTATTATTACACCTCTACCTCAATATAACGCTGTCCTCGGGAGCCAAAAAGTCTTACTGCGTTATAGGTGAAACTGTGTTATATAGAACTTGCTTTGATCCACCGGAGTGCCCAGCCCCACCCCCCTGGAGCACTGCTTTACTGCGTTATATCCGAATTTGTGTTATATCAGGTCGCATTATATTGGGGTAGAGGTGTATTTGTTTATTTATTGTACATCCAAAAATATGCTAGGCAACTCATAAAAGTAGCACAGCCCTGGGCCCAACCCAGAAGAGTGAACAATCAATGTCACCATAACATAAGAAGTAAGGGCTTTACAAGAGGGAAGAATTTCAGCAATAATGTCAGAGCAGGAGAGCTGCAGTCAAAGAGCCAGAGAGGGCTGTAGGCTGGAAATAAGGTGTGGTGAGAGATGCTGGGGCCATACCAGTGAGGCGGGGCTCAGTGAGGGATGGCAGAGTTCTACCTGATGTGCTGCCTAGACTATGGTTGTGCAACTCAGTGTTGGGTCTTGTCTGTTAGGATTGGTTTATATGCACAGGGCTCTTTTTTGTAATAAAGTAACCCCATAAGGGCCATTTTGTATTCAGAAAGACCATTTGAACTATTTCTGGGGGCACTGAAGGAAAGATACTGATGCAGGTGCACATGTCATGCTGCTTTATGATTCAGCTACAGCCGTTGCAGTAAGGAAACTGGTTCTTTAGCTCAAGCAGAAGATACTGATGTTTTTAAAACCAGAGGTCCCAAGTCCAGTCCACATTGAAATCAACCTATGCAGGGTTAGCTAATGCTGTTAGTGTAGGTTGCAGAAACAGATCTTAAATTCATTTCAAAGGACTCATACCCTGCCAGTGGAGAATTTTCATCCCATCAAGTCTGCAATTAAAGCTAGGGGTGGAAATCCAGAAGTTCTTTCTTTAGATGTAATTCAGATCATTTTAGGTTGGCATCAGCTATGCATTTTGAATTCAAATTAAGGAACCTTTTCATAATATAATTTTTAGATTCTTCCGTTTCTTTTTTCCAAAACAGCTGCATAATAGTAGGGCTGTTCTGTAATTTTGTATGGACAGGGTTTGAACTCCTCACTGCCACTTTAGCCACTTCGTGGCTGGTAAAAAAATCTGGACTGACATAACGGGGGGTCTAAGTGCTGAATCTGTCAGGGGAAAAATTCCTGTGGTGCAGTCACTGCAGAAGACAGTCATAAGGCTCCTTCCAAGGGCCTCCTCATAAGTCATGGAGGAGGGGCCAGGCCAAAGTGGTGCTGGGAGAGGATGAGGTGGGTTGGAGGCTGGGCAATAGCACACAGCGCAGCAGAGATTCTGGCCAACACAGCAGTCTCAAAAGGAGCCCTGGGAGGCTGCTGTAACTAAAACAGGTCCTCAGGATTGTTTAAATTACACCAGGCTTCTCTCTGTAGCAGTCCAGATCAGGAGGGTGCAGAGATAGCTGAAAGGCACCATAGCCTCACTCCCCAGGAGTGTGAAGTGCATTTTCCACAGAGACTTTCCAAGTCAGTAGGTATGGTTGTATAATAGTGAGTCAATTATATTTTTATGGAGTAGATCTTTTCTGTTGCAATACCCCTCTTATACTTTGTCAATTCCTCAATAAGGATTTAGTTCCCTAATTTTATTTTATTGATTTATTATTAATTATTATTATTATTTTATTTTGTGATTAGGTTCTAGACATCTAATCCTACAGGAAATGTAAATATGTAATGACACTCAAACACTCAGCAGCACTTCGCCATGTTTTGTGAGACAGCATCTTTATTCAGGCACTCCAAGCCAGGGCTTTCCTGGATGATATTTCATCCCAAAGCTTCTATGGCACATTTTCTCTGTTTGATGATGTAGGAGATGAAATATTATGCCAAAACTCCCATGGCATAACAACTATAAACTGTGTATCTATGATCATAGATTTGCAGTTCTACACTCTAAATTTTTTGCAATTTATGTAGAACATAGACCCTCTACAGTACCCTAATCAACCTGGTGTATTATGTGATCAGATGGCATCACTTGATTTCTTGTGTGCACAAATCTATACTATGCCTTGTGTCAATATTTTCAGGAATAGCAAGTGACAGAGGTAGAAGAGAGTAGGTGCCTAATAGGAGTGGGAGAGGAAGAAAAGAAATAAAACCTGCTCCTGTGATGTTTACCTTCCTCAAAATGTTTGGGAGCAGAGGAGATGGCAGTACTTATGGCAAGGCTAACATTATTGAGTTGCACTTGCAAGTTTGTACATACAATTAATGACACATTTTTCTTCCAGGAAAATTGTTCCTACTACCTTCTGATTCTTGGGAACTAGATATCTCTTCTCTGAGATTTTGCTCAGTGCCTGATCTTGCCAATCATGAGTCTGAGGATGGTGTTACGTTTTTGGGAGAGGGGGAGAAATTCTTGCCCTGCAATAAGAGACTCAAAAGAAGGGGCAGGGAAAGATTGGAGTGTGGTTCATTTGTAAACACTCTATTCATAAACTTGGAGGAGATGAGATTCTTCTTCTTTGATTCCCATCTCTCAGCTTAGCAACTATGATGGGGACAAATGAAGTATTTTCTATTCTTTGTTTGGTTTCTACGGTCTAGTATTCACCAAGTTTTTGACCACGCCGCCTTAGCATGCACCTGGAGGGCCAGACATGCCCTTCACTAACAGTTGCTGCGGCTGTTAGCTACCCTCACCAGCATATCCTGACCTTGCCAGCTGCGCATATGCAGCTACTTGGAGCCACTAGTGAGAACTGAGTGAGCCGCAGGACCAGCTGCAAACAAACTATCCCTTATGGATGCAACGGTCTGCTATGCAGACGTATTGCCTGTTAAACTCATCCTACATGCCTTGGAGATGAGATTATTAACACCCTTTACAAGGCCGTGTTTTTCACCCATATCGTACTGTTTGTTTTTTCAGTGGGAATCCTAGGAGGTCTTGGCTTTTTAGGGGAGGAAGTGATTGGTGGGGTTTATTGGTCTGTTATTGGGTGGCTGTGCTTAAAGTTAAGCATATGCTTGGGTCTCTTCCTGAAATGGGGCTACAATTATCACTCTCTGTCTTTAGACTTTACTAACATTTGCCATCAGCTCTCCTTTTTCCAAATTCAAAACAAGCACATATATTTTATCTTTTATCATGTATTCTGGATTCAAGTTTTAAAACAAACATTGTTTAATTTGACCTCGTGCAGCTAATTTATCATCAGTCTGCATTTATAAACAATGTTAAACTGAAAACATTTCTTTTTTCCTACACAGTAACTAAGCCTCCTGTAAATTACTAACCATTAAAAACAGGGATGTCGAGAGAATCTCCAAGAAAATAAGTGAACTTAATATAAATATTTGTAATCATGTCAATTTCACTTTTTAAGCAAATTCTTACAGCAATTTGCTGTAACTGCTAGTTCAGAAGCACAAAGGTTAGGTTAAGCTTTCATTAATGATTTGGCTCAATGCACCCACCAGTATAATGTATTTTATGAGTGAGGGAAATGATATTGGTTTGAGAGGTTTCATGTAACAGTCATATCCTGTCCAAATGTAATTTTGAAAACAATCAGAGCCATTATGGCTCACACAGAAAGAAAGATAAAGACAGATAGCAGTATATGGGTTTTTAATAAGTAATTCACCCTGGGTCTTGAAACATCAGATTGCCAAATAATATTATTAATGTATAAGCATGTTGGTAAAATCATGTATTCTTTTCCATTGGTTGACTATAGATATGTCTCTGATGCAAATATCTTGTAAGTGTATTGAATCCAACTTATGTAAATAGACTATATAATACATCCATCAAGTATTTTACTTGATTATTTCACACAGGAGAGAGCATTTTCTGGCATCAATCTACATTCTGCCTAAATATCACATTTTTCATCAATGATATTATGCATCATTTGCTGTATATTTGATACTAATTGCATAACATATCAATCACCTGTCATTCTCTGAGTTTAGTGAACTTTGCAATGTGTCCTAGTAACTTAAAAGTTATGGGCAGCTTCCTATTATTAGTAATACTGTATGGCAGAGGTTTCCTAGATGGCTCTGAAAATCTCACCCTGCACAGGTAAGGAAGTTAAATGAAAGACAAGATCCTACTAAAGTTGTACTGCAAAATGGAAAGTTCAGATTTTCACAGAGAACAGGACATAATCGTACATAAACACGCTGCAAAGAGCAAAGAATTTCACCTGCTAAGAGACTACTCTTAAGTAGCAATTTACTATTAAAGGGACAGATTGTGGCCTAACCAATGGCATAGAGGGAATGTAAGGTGCCCCCTTACACCAATGTGCCATACCATCACTTCCTGTGTGCAAGGGGAAAGAGGCTCTGCAGAGCTGCTACATCCCCTTTCTTTCCCATCCAGCTGTGCTAGGAGGGGGAGGTAGTACAAAGTGGGCAGAGCTTTGACTCCACACACCCCTCCAATGCACCCAGCAGTGTAGTTATAGATGGAATGTGACGGGGTATAGACCTTCCCTGGAGCTGTAGGCATGCTGAGAAGAGGTTTTTGACTTCCTAAGTCATGGTCTCTCTCCTAGGTGGCTCCAGGCACAGAGCAACAACATGCTGTCCTTGCAATGTGCTAGATCGCAAGCTGATGATTCCTAAATCAGCTGGGCTGCCCACACGGGGCCAGACTCTGATCCCTTTGTTCACACTGAGTTGTATTTTACTCCTCACTTAATGCCACTGAAATCAATGGAACTATTGAGGAGTAAGGTGTACTCCTCAATATGAGTAAGGATATCACCCTCTGGCCCATGAGTTAGGTGCTTATTAAAGAGAGTAAGGGTCACAGAATCAAGCTCTATTGAATGATACTTTTCAGTGAAAATTTTGTCTGCTTTTCTTTAGCAAACAGCTATAAATTAGCAATATATACATTATTGACTCTTGGCTCTTATTTAACTCTGTACTGCAGTCCGTTCCACCAAAGAACAAACATGCCTAGAACAATGAACTGAATCAATCTATCTGTGAATTTCTAATGCATCTATCATTGTGGCATCCAGGTGTGACATGAAGATATTACTGTTCAACTAGGACAACATTTTCTGCCTCACCTTTGATATGATACATCTCATTCTTGGGTGTTGCTTATGAAGGGAAAAGTTTTGGCATTTTCCTTTGGCAGCCTCTGTACCAGATGATTGGAGGATAACTAAAGTAAAGCTGATTTAAAATAAAAAAAGTTTCCAGAGGCAAACCTGGCAATTACAGGCCAGTAAGCTTAACTTCAGTACCAGACAAACTGGATGAAATTATAGTAAAGAACAGAATTATCAGACACATAGATGAACACAATATGTTGGCAAACAATCAGCACGGCTTTTGTAAAAGGAAATCATGCCTCACTAATCTATTAGAGGTCTTGAGATATCTGTGGATCAGGGTGATCCAGTGGACATAGTGTACTTGGATTTTCAAAAAGCCTTAGTCAAGGTTCCTCACCAAAGACTCTTAAGCACAGTAGGCACTCATGGGATAAGATGTAAGGTCCTTCCATGGATCAGTAACAGGTTAAAGGATAGGAAACAAAGGGCAGGAATAAATGATCAGTTTTCATTGTGGAGAGAGGTAAATAGTGGGGTCTCTCAAGGATCTGTACTGGGACCAGTGCTGTTCAACATATTCATAAATGATCTGGAAAAGGGGGTATTCAGTGAGCTGGCAAAGTTTGCAGATGATACAAAATTATTCAAGATAGTTAACTCCAAAGTAGACTGTGAAGAGTTACAAAGGGATCTCATGAAGTAATGCATATTGAAAACAATCCCAACTCTACATACAAAATAATGGCTTCTAAATTAGCTGTTACCACTCAAGAAAGAAATCTTGGTGTTATGGTGGATAGTTCTCTGAAAACATCCACTCATTGTGCAATGGCATTCAGTAAAGCTAACAGAATGTTAGGAACCATTAGTAAAGAGGTAGATAAAACAGAAAATATCATCATACCACTATATAAATCCCTGGTACACCTGCACCTTAAATACTGTGTGCAGTTCTGGTCATCCCATCTCGGAAAAGATATATTAGAAATGGCAAAGGTACAGAGAAGAGCACCAAAAATGATGAAGGGTATGGAACAGCTTCCATATGAGGAGAGATTGAAAAGACTGGGACTGCTCATCTTGGAAAAGAGACGACTGAGGGGCAATAGAATAGAGGTCTATATTATGAATGGTGTGGAGAAAATGAATAAGGAAGTGTTGTTTACCCCTTCCTGAAGCACAAGAACCAGGGGTCACCCAATGAAATTAACAGGCAGCAGGTTTAAAACAAACATAAGAAAATACTTCTTCACTCAGTCAACCTCTGGAATTCATTTCCAGGGGACCTTGTGAAGGCCAAAAGTATAACTGGAGGGCAAGTCCATCAACTGGTATTAGCCAAGGTGATCAGGAATGAAACCCCATGCCCTGGGTGTCTCTAAAACTCTGACTGCCAGAAGCTGAGACTAGCTGACGGGGCTGGAACTCTCAATAAACTGCCTGCTCTGTTCATTCCCTCTGAAGCATCTAGCACCAACCACTATCTGAAGATAGGATATTGGACTAGATGGACCACTGGTCTGGCCCATTATGGCCATTCTTATTCTTATGTTTATTGTAGAAGTCCTGCTCAAAGAAGCAAGTCTTTACATTGTGCTCTGGCAATCCACTGGTCAGTGTGTGCTGCCTATCTTCTCTCCTGCTCCCTGTGCCTGATCCACAGAGGATGGGAGTCTGGTACAGCCTGCAGCTGCAGAATCTGTTACTGGCCACAGCTGCAGCGCCTGGCTCTTTAGCTCAAGCTGTGCAGACAAGCATTTAGGTCAGGAGATCTCCAATTGCCTGTGTCAGCCACGATGGCAGTCATCACACTGTAAAGGTGGAAAGACCTGAACCAGCTTGATCTCTAGCAGCATAATGCTCAACAGCTGAGGGCCTTTGGGCATTTCAGATGCAACATCTCTGTTGCTAAAGCAGAGAGTTGAGGTACAATTGCTTGATCCTGATTCAGTAAGGACTTTGAAGATGAGAACCAAGATCTTGAAGTCGATCCATAACTGGAAGGGGAACATGCAAATAGCATGAAATATCTTTATGATGACGATTAACACTTATATTATTATAGCACCTTAAACACCTCAGCGAGGTTGCTTTATTGCGCTAGGTGCTGTACTAGCATGCAGTAAATGAGAGTCTCAGCCCCATAGGCTTTTCTCCTTTAGAAGATGATCAGCTGCATTTTGTACTAGCTGAAGTTACTGTGTGGACTTTAGGATTAGTCCTACATAAAATGTATTGTAATAGTCCACCCTGGAGGAGACTGTAAACAGAGACCCCGCCTGACACTTAACACAGCACATACACTTACTGGATTAGTGTCCAAACACAGACCTTTCCAGGGGATTGCTACTATTAACTGAAATAATGACAAAACATAAACTTCAGATGAAACTGCCCCCTGTGTTCAACTTATTCCCACAGTTTCTCCCTGAAAAACTCTCTGCTGCTGCCCTAGTTCCTCCAAACTCAGACTAATATTCAAACTCTTGGGTTGGAACTAATAGGACTTGTCTGGTCTTGTGACTCAATAGGAATAGTTCTATATCTGTATTCAGGGTCCTGGCACCTGACAATCTGTTACATGCCTTCTCATGAGCAGCCTATTTGTTTCCCTGCTGCTGAAGGATATATAACTATTCCTCATGAAATAAAAGAAAATCATTCAAGTCCTTATCTGTTTTAGCTGCAATGTTTTGAACAACTGTTTCATGTATGCAGATGTGCTGAGATGTCCTTTAAATAAATATATTGACAACAGTTGTGAATTTTTATGTTAATCATATTGTAATTTATCACAGAATGCATGTGACTGTATTGGAAAACTACAGAATGCATGAGCTTTGTAAAGAGGAAAAATATTGGTTTAATATTTTATTCTTTCAACAGTTCCTTTACAAAAGACTTATTACAATTCTTTATAGTTTGGAATATAGACTGTCTACTTGCTATACATTTTATTCCTTGAACAGTTTAAACCTTGATTACCTCTTCCTTCATAACATCTCCAAGTTCCAGGCTTTTCTCTCCTTCCAGACAGCCAAAGCTCTTCCCCAGTCTCTTAGCATTTAATGTCTCAGCAATTGTAACCTCTTCTTCTCCAGTCTGGACTGCTGCAACATTGTCCCCCTCAAATCAATTCAGAGCATTACTGCCAAAAAATCATTTCCCTGGCTTGTCATTATAATATGTCTCTCAGCTGGCTCCCCTTTCTCCACCACATCAGATGTAAGCTTCTTATCCTCTTCTTTAGGAGATTTAATGACTTACGCACCTTGCCTATCAGATCTGCCTTCAATTTACCAATATTGTCATCCATCAGAACCCATTAATCGATGCCCCTCACAAGCAGCTCCACTCTTCCTCCCATTTTTCTCCTTATACAGGGCACAAACAGACCAAAAATTTCATAAAGTCACTGTCCTTAACCACCATCAAATATCTGTTTAAGACGCAGTTCTACAGGATATGGACTTTAGATTGTAAACTCTCTGGGAATAGATAGTGTTACCTAGTGGGCTGTAAAGCACCATGTGCATGTCTGGCACTCATTAACAATAACTAAGCTTCTCAAGGCAGGAATGGTTTGTTTATTTTCACGTAAAACACCATGCAGAACAATGGTGCTTTATAAATAATAAATGTTTAGAAATGTTAAAAAATGCATCTGCAGAATTTAAAAAGAAAAATGTTACTGATGGATCATCCAACCTGGCTGATCCACAGATACAATGTACTGTCCATTCATTCGTCTCTGTAACAGTCACCAGTCACAGTATTCCTTACATAGCTGTTTACTTTTTCAGGCATCTTATGCTATAGCATTAAGACACAACAGGGTGTGCTTTACTGGGACATTAATAATACATTGGGTGTGTTGTGAGCCATGACTTCAAAGGCTGAATGACTCCAATAGCCCAAGAAATGTATTGATGGTCCAGTAAGCCACATTCTAGAGTAGTAATTCAAGTTTTATTTTGTCATTTTATTAATGACACACATTACATGAGATTATATATCACGAATCAGGAAGCTCCCACTGTATCTGAAGTGATAATTCCATCAAGGAATTCCAGGGACATAAACCACAAGAGTGAACTTGGAGTATGTTGTTTATGTCACCAGCACATAGTGTAATTATTAAAATGAATTACAGCGTACTGTACAAGTTTTGGAGGTGCACTGCTTTAATACTAGTGGCATCCCCTGGAAGAATTACATCTGTGCACTAGTATCGGGATTTATTCTCTCACTGGAGGGTGAGATGATCATCCTGCATTTGAGCAGATCCAACATTGGTGTTAATCATATTTTCCAGTGGGGAGAGCAGAGCCCCTTGGGTTAGTAAGAGAGAAGTCAGGCAAGTGGGGAAAAAGAACTACAGTTATCTACAGTTATATCACAAAGAGTGAGAGAAAGAAAGAGAAAGTGAGACTATAGTTAGTAGTAAGTATCTCACACCATATTCCTTTTTACTGTCCATACTGCACTGCAGCCTATAAAATGTGTGAATGATTTAAACATACTGTGTCAACTGAGCAATTTTATAAAGGACTTGGATGGCTGAACCACATGTAGAACTGTATTGTTTGGTAGCATTGTCCAGTTTCATTCACAATGCCTTTTGGCCCTGACCTGATTTCATGCCTTTAGTTTGATATATGTTTAATCTGGTTTATATACAAAAGGATGCTAACTAGATGCGAGCATGCTTTCTTCTGGTTTCCAAATTAACTTGCACCTGTATAGACCTCCTAGTCATTACAATATGCTAAATAATTTGCACTGTATTTTCTTCTAGTTCAGGAAACATTCATGGATAGTTTTACCATCATTTAGTAATCTCATTTGTTCAGGTTAGGTAAATGGATGAGAAAATCATAAAAGATACTATGTAGGCTGCACAATATCCAAGAAGATTTAAAACAACAATAAGAAATGATGCTGTTCAGAAATTCAAGTAAATCCAATAATATCACTGACAGAATTGATTATGATAATGCCAACACAACCTCTATATTCTTTTTGAAAGAGATTCCAGACATAAAGGAGATAATGACATATGTAACCTGACAGTCGTAAATCCTACACTCAAACTTTCAAGGAGATAATTTAAAGATTTCCACTTGGAACACATCATTTAGTTAGGTCCCTTATTTTATAAGAAATGCATTAGTGGTGGATTTTTGCAGTGGGACTTGCAAGCATCAAGGGAAACTTTAAAAAAATTGCCAGAAGGGGAAAAATAAAATTACCATGGAAGATTTCTTCACATGGTATACCACAGATATCCTGACCCAGACCTTTTCTCCACCAACCTTGGCAAAGACAGCTAGCTCTTTAAGGGCCCAGTCCCATGGAGTGCTGTATTGTCTTTCTCAATTCCCATTGACTTCACTGGACTGCTGAGCACCTTGCAAGTTAGGGCCGTTAGATCTGTACTGGAATCTCTGAATGATGAATTAATAAACTTCATAATAAGCTTCTTAGAGAGCAAATATCAGAGGGGTAGCCGTGTTAGTCTGGTTCTGTAGAAGCAGCAAAGAATCCTGTGGCACCTTATAGACTAACAGACGTTTTGCAGCATGAGCTTTCGTGGGTGAATACCCACTTCTTCGGATGCAAGAGAGCAAAGCTGACCCAGCATAGTCTGAATTTACAGTGATGGAAAGGAAAACACATAGCAGCAGTCTGAATCAGTGGATGGTCTAGGGAGAGAGAGATGTTAATAGGCTGAAAAAAGTCCACTGTGTCCCCCCATTCTGATCACATTTACACTGGTGTAAATCAAAAGGAACTCCACATCAGTTAGTGGCCTGACATCAGTAGAAAACTGGTCTAAATGAGATCAGAATCACACCCTGGGAGCACAAACAAGTTGGGACAATTATTCAAAGAAAGTTATTGAAATTGAATTAATTTCAAAGCTAAAGATCTGATATTTTAGAAGATCAAGTGAAAGCCAAGACTTGTTAAGGATTTTTGGTCTAACAGCGGGGCTCTGAAAGAAAAAACAAAGTCCATAGAGTATATGAGAAATTGGATGTGCTCTTTTGGATTTGCTAGAAAAAAATGACACCATTCATGCTGACTCACCCAAAATAAACCAAGGAATCCATATGTAACAATCCTATGGTTGCAACATGAAAGAAGCTCTGAGATAAGGCGAGGATCAGGGGCAGCTCTAGCCATTTCACTGCCCCAAGCACGGCGGCACGCTGCGGGGGGCGCTCTGCCGGTTGCCGGTCCCGCGGCTCTAGTGGAACTCCCGCAGATGTGCAGAGCGCCCCCTGCGGCATTGGCATGCTGGGGCCTGAAGCTGCCCCGGCGAGGATTCTATATGCATTTTGAAGTATAAGACATTGACTTTCAAAGGGAAAAGATAACCATCTTTCTAGATGTGAATCTGAAGACAAAGGAAAAAAGTAAAAAATAAAGTGTATTTGTTGTTCTCAATAGTCAGGCATTGTTACTGTGTTCCACAAAACTGTGTCTGAAGCCATCTGTTGTCTCTTGCCTTATACTTAGATTGCAAGCTTGTTGGGGCAGAGATGGTTCTATGTTAGTACAGTGCCTAGCACAATGGAGTCCTGATCAATGACTGGGGATCCGAGGCACTCTTGCCAGGTAGATAATAATTAATAATACATACAAATATCATTTATAACTTTGGAAGCTGTTTATTTAGTGAAACAACAGCTAAATAAATGGTAACTTTGTAAGCACTCCTAACATTTATACACTGTATAAGTAATTAAGCAATAATTATTGTTACTTATCTTTTCATAGTAATTTAAACCATTCTACTGTGTTGTTATTCTGGGGGAAGCAAACTTTGAACTGCAGGAATGTTCACTGCTCAGATTAACAGTGTTGTGACATTTGTTGTGTAGGGAAACTTATTCAGAGGCCATAAGCAGTGACTAGAGCTTGAGTCTACTCAGTGTGGCTAATCCCACATTTTTGAAACATCTAAATGGTAAGTTTTTTATATTTTTATTGCTCAGAATACTGTCTGCAGAGTGCAGAAGTGCTTACTCTCTGCCATGTGATATTATCTTAGCACTCCCCTCTCTTTATC
The DNA here is from genome assembly GCF_016161935.1 of Mauremys reevesii. Taxonomy (NCBI): domain Eukaryota; kingdom Metazoa; phylum Chordata; order Testudines; family Geoemydidae; genus Mauremys; species Mauremys reevesii. The sequence goes on from NC_052630.1 coordinate 72,787,093, forward strand.
ATATCTTCCAGGTTGTATTCATGTAGATTGTGAACTCCTTGGGGCAGAGGCCTATCACTTTACTTATCGATGTCATATGCACCTGTGTAGCTGTAGAAATAAAACATCATTATCATAGAACCATATTGTGTGCTTATTTCACACACAAAACTGCCATTTATCTCATGTTATCTCATCATTTTAGTCATATAGTGTGTCATCTTTTTCAGTATATAACTATTTAATCTCGTCACCTTTGTTCCAACACAAATTTAAACTGGGTTGTCCAGAGTTAGTTCTCCCTCCCTTTCATGTGCTTATCATCATGTTAAAGAGATGCTGATGACTAGTTCTTTTTAAATAATATTTTTATTTAGTCTCCATAGTTATACATTTCTAATTTTCTTCTACTTTCTTTTTTTAATGCCTGCTTAAGACTCTACTGAGTTTGTGCTTTTCCATTTAGCTTCCATTTGCTTATTATGAAACGAACGAACATGCCTCTATTTTATTTACTTTGTTATATGTGCATCAGCCTTTTCGGTGATGCCAACACAACTATGGGAATAGGGTTGTGAATTACATATGCTCCCTCTGGAAATTCTGCTTCAGCAAGCACAAAACATTATAGGTCCTACATAAAAAATATTGTTACTTTTAAATTATCAGTGGGAGAGTGGTAGATTTAGAAATAAAAAATATGAAGAATATTTATTGGAAATTCAGAGAACATTGCTCAAGACATTGTTAAATGTTTAGGAGAATGTAGTTCCAATATTTGCCTAAACTATTTGGGAGTATCCTTTTAATTAACATCTTTTTTTTCCTATAATGCAAACTTTTTCTTTTTATACAACCAAGCAGTATTTTGAATCTAAGCTGGATAGTTAAAATACATCCAGGGCTGTTTTCATTTCAGAAAATATTAGTTGACTCTCTTTTGTCTGAGTGAAATGTTTACAGACAGATTCCCAGCCCTTAGAATCAAACTCTGGTAATAGGATAGCAACGGTGAGATTTTAAATCCTGTTTAATATTGTGTTTTCTAACCATGTGCTATGAAGACCCTCAGTTCCTTTCATTAGAATGAGCCTCATGTCGGCTTATTATTGCTGTAAGTTAGATAGTGATTGAAATATGATTGTAAAGATGCTATCTACCCTGGTACTAGCCTGGCTACATAAAAGAAAAGACAATATGTGGCTGAGACCCAACTCTTATGTCTTGCAAAAATCGACCTCCAATATCACTAGTGTTTACTGATCATATGGATTCTGTACCACAGTGTGTAGAGTTTAGCTTTGCTTTAAGGAATTTGCTTACTTTACTCTACAAATGAAACTGATCTGAGAGGTTTCTGAGCATTGGTTAAAAAAAGGATTTCTCATACAAGGTGAGACAACTGTCTCCAGAAGGAAGGAAGGGAATTATCATCATCAGGTTCCCTGATGCCCAGAAGCTAAGATTAGCAAGAATGCGGCTGCCAGACCATCAGCGGGTGAAAAGTACCATTTCTTCCAGAAAAAAGTCTCACTAAGAGAGGATCAGCTATCCCAAAGTCCCAGTTGCCAGTGAGAAACATAATGGAACTATTTTTTCAATGTGTCTACACAATTACCAGCCTGACTGTAACCAGTTAGGAAAGCTACAAAATTACAACAGCCACTGTGCTGTCAATGGGCCTGATTCACTACTGCATTACTCCAGTGCAATCAATGAAGTTTAACCAGCACGTCACTGGAGTAATGAAGTGGTGAATCACGCCCACAAACTTCTGTTGACATTACAAATTCCTTTATTTCCCCTCTTACTTCCCCTTTACGTGACCCTTAATACAGCACCATTTATTTCCTTTTTAATAGTTAATTTAAAAATGTGAGTCCTTCAAGGGCATACAAATCGTGTCGTAGCTGTTATTTTAATTATTATTTAAAAGGTTAAAAAGCCCATGAAAACACATAGCTATGTGGAAACTAATCATTGTTTCTTGTAAACCAGTACTGTCTATGTACCTTTCCACTCATAATGTTAACATGTATAGCACACCACAGATGCTGATAACATATTTGATTTTATCTGGTATAAAGGAAAAAATTATGGAATTTAACAACATGGAGGAGAGGCAAAGCATGGCCCATGGATGGCAGAACCTTGTTCATGCCCTCAACAACATCTGATGGCACAGGAAGGACTCAGAGCTATATAAGGTCAGACAAATATCTCCATCTGTGTTCTCTGTATTGATAAAATCCATCGACTATTTCATCTATAATATGCCTCTCAAAAGTTATTCATCTCAGCTCCATGATCAAAAAGTGCAAATATTTCAACTGGTTCAAAATCGGTCTATTAATGAAAGTTATATATTAGGAGTTCAGAAATAGTTACATTTCCCATAGTGTTCCATACATTTTTCCATGATACTATTGTCACATTCCATGGTGCAGTTCAGACCAGTGAGGAGTTGTGTCACCACCTGCCCTGAAACCTTGGTTCTCAGGTCTGCTTGCCACTTTTGGTATTCATTCTTTTTGTTCTTATTCCAACCTGGCCAGATCTAACTTTACCGTTGCTTCACTGGCACTCATATTATGTCTGGCTGTTTCTATTTTCCTTACCCGAAATAAGCAAACAGAAAACAAGCTGTGATCTTTCTTTGGCTTATCCCAACCACCACACTTGAAACTCCCTTAACACTGTTACACTAGTGCTTAAACAATAAATCTCAGTTAAAATAGTATGCTGTGTATAAATCCTGTTTTGACTATACCCCTATCACATTCCGGGGTGCAATCCACACCAGTGAGGGTTTGTGTCACCACCTGCCCTGAAAATCTGGGTGCCTCATAGTGCTTTGCTGTTGTTGAATCCAAACTGGGCCACTCATAAACATCATGCAGGTCAGACCCTGAGTGTCTGTGTATAGCTGCAGTCCTAGTCCAGCAGCTCTGACCCCAGCAGCCTGTTAGCAACACACCAGTCACCCTCTGGCATCCAGCAGTCCTGGTTACCACTTGCAGGGTGACACCAGGACACCCTCAGGCCTGAATTTCCCCCAAAATATGTGTTCTGCACTGTCCAGCCCTCTCCTGGACAGTTCAGATATTCGAGGTCTGTTGTCCCTATAAGGGGTCAATATCCACCAGCCTGCTACTTTAAATAGTTATTCAACAGTTCAGTTTAAACACAACAGTGGATTAATTTAGAAAAAAAAGTGAAACAAGTTTATTTAACTACAAAGAGATAGGTTTTAAATGAGTACAAGTATAAGATATTAAAGTCAGAAAAGTTTACAAGAAAAATAAAGATAAAAAGCTTTCTAGTAGCTAAAACTTCCCAAATTAGACTTGGTTCAAGGTAAAATCCTTGCCACATGTTCCCAGCAACTTTGTTAAAATTTTCATGTCAGGATCCCTCCCAAAGTCAAAAGTCTGGTTCCATTGTCTTCTTAGAGGAAAGAGAGTGAGATTGGAAGGGAGAGAAAAAAAGAGATAACCTGGGGCGGTTTTGTCCCCTCACTTTTATAGCCCAGTCACCATCTGAAAAGCATTTTCCTGAAGGTTACCTCTAGATGAAATTCCTTCCAGCCGTGAGGATGGAGATATGGAGTCTCGTGATGAAAGAGCTTCCATGTTGTTGTTTGCTAAAATACAGATCAATCTTTTCCTGCCCTCCTTCATTGCCAAAGAATGGCCACTTGTCCAGCGATTGCCCATTAGTTTTGATGACACCTGTCTAGAGGTAGTATACCCATCTTACAGAAGGTTCAACTGAGGCACAGAGAGGCTAAGTGATTTATCCTAATTGATAAAGCAAGTAGTGGCAGGGCTGAAAATTGAAGATGAGAAGAGGCCTGTCTGCTTCAATCACTAAATAATACATTCAGTTTTGTCTGGGAATTTAATTGCACCATATGAGTCAGTTATGTAGCAGCAAAATGTGTTTCCATTGTACCCGAGGTCTTCTGATAGGGATCCAATCACAACTCCCTGATTATACTCTATCCAGCCCTATGGTAACTTCCATAGTAGCTGCAGGGGAGCAGCTTTAAGCTATGCTGCTTGCATAACTGGCTCAATGAGAGCTAGCATGAGTATGTCTACTCAGGCTGGGAATAGCACCCACAGATCCACCTGTGAATGTAGCCTTACATTCTCTGATGGGGGGGGTCACTTCTTCCCTTTAAATTGCCCATTAAGAACCTTCCTGTTCACTGCAGTTTATGGCTGACTCTTTCTAAAGTGGTTTGTGATGCTGTGTATGGATAATCCCCAGTATTGTATTGAGAACAAAATAATTAAAAACAGCTTGAGGCGGTTGTAGTTAGGCATACAAATCAATTACAGATAATCACGTAAACACAAACCAAAACAGCCATTTACATGGAAAACAATCATGGCCTTCAAGTTGCCCCCCATTCTTGCCGCAGAAAATCTTTGTACAGAATTGGCAGATTACCCTCTTCACTTCAGTGAAACTAAAAACTGATGCCAATATAGCAGTCACTCTAAGATGGCATTGATAAACCCATGGTATGTAATATGATAAATTAGCTGTACCCCAGAATAGAAAGCCAGACTATCATAATTCCACTAGATGAAATACATAGCATAAAAGATTGATCAGGAGAGAACAGGGAAGTAGAAAGCCAGCAGGAGGGAAGTAAATAATGCTAAATGAAAAGACAGGTTTGGTGCATGAGTACTCAGCCCTGAATATGAAGCAGAAGGAGATGGCTAGCTGTCTATGGCACTGACTGGCCTACCCTTCTGACATTTCCCGCTTCTACTCCTTTGTTTGTAAGTGACTCTCAGAAATATGATTGAAAATCAGATCATACAATGTTTTGGTTGGTTTAAAATCAAGATATTTTTATTGTTGTGTGGGAAATAATTTTTTTCAGAAAGGTTAGCCAGAAGTATAATCAAACTTTGCACAATGGAGTACAACAGCACTGTCTGCTGAGCTGGAAGGTATATTAGTAATTAGTACAGGTAGTCTGCTCAAGCATTTGACCCCAGTGCAAAGTGGAGAAGTATTATGATGTTGCAGGCTGATCCCACTGTGGATAGTAGCATCTGATTAGTAAAGAAAACTTCACTGAGTGTACTATTGGGTTCCTGACTTTATGTACCTTGTTTTCTGATAACACATATTTTTCCATCTGATTAAAATATTTTATGAATTATGATATGAATGAAGCAATAGCCACTTACTGTAGCAGGTGTGTGTGGTCCTGATCTTTGGTCAATTTTGTCATTTCTTCAAAAAAGTTAATTTTTTACAAAAAACTGACTCTAATAGACTAACTGACTCTTGAGGCAGCCTCAAGAGAGTACCCCAAAACTGAATTGCGCTCTCACCACAAGAGCTGGCCATAAGAGATGCAAGGCACATGTGTGGGTCAGTATTGGGAATCTTCCATTCTCATTGTCCGCTCTGCACCTCTTTGTTGTTAGAGGAGTTCATTTTCCAGTTCTGTTAATAAGGCTTCCTTCACAGTCACTAAGGGTGAAAAAGTGTACACATATGCATAGGACCTTCAAAAGCCTGTGTATGAATTGAGCTGTTATCCTGGACATTCAGGAAGGCTGACAATATACAAGCGATGTGGTTTAATTAGGCTGTAATTTTATTAACTCATCTGGGGACTATCCAGCAATAATTCATACAGTGCGCATCATTGTTCCTTCCTTAATTGTTTTCACCTGATGGAGAGTTGCTGTCAGTCCCCCACCACCACAGCTGGTCCCCAACTCATTGCTGAGAACCCACCACAGTCCCTCCAGACAAGAGGAAAACTTTAAATTTTTCCAGTTATGATGCTAGTTGTTCCACCATCACCAATTTAACTTGCCATGACACTGGTAAAAGGATATTATTTATATGATATATATAATGTATATGTAATGGTAAAATATCAAAGATTACCTTGCATCAAACAGAATGATGATGTTATAATATCTTTTCTTGTTACAGCTGATATCAATAGCTGTGTGACAGCAAGCTGCATAGAAGGTTTTCCAGTCAATATCCCTGACACATGGCAATGTCTGAAATACAGCAGCCAACTACCATGTGCTTTAGGTGTGAAAGTGAAAAAAATGTGCTATAAATAAATGACTGACTGCATGATCCATATTGCTTAATGTGATCACTTTGGAGCACAACACATGCATGTGACCTTAACTCTGCCAGTGTATCATCATAAAAGAAGAAATAAATGCCTTTAAAAGAAATAGGGCTTGAGTTCAAATAACAGCAGGAGTGATGCAGTGTTGTGGTAGCCGTGTTGACCTGAAGAAGAGCTCTGTGTAAGCTCAAAAGCTTGTCTCTCTCACCAGTCCAATAAAAGATGTTACCTCACCCACCATGTGTCAGCAAGAGTGATGGCATTTTAGCAGCAATACAAGAGTGTGGCAAAGACCACCTTATGATAATACTGCCCCAGAGGCTCATAGATCATCTTCCTTTCATCAGGAAGGTATAGGAAGCCAAGTCTGCAGCCATGAGTATCCAATTCTAGCCAACATTGGGCTGTTAGGGATGTGAAGCACTGACCCATCTGCACTATGAAATGAGAATTGCTCAGTCAGTGCTTGCTCTGCCAATGCAAGCATCCTGCAGCTGTCCAATATCTGCCTTGTGTTAGTTGTTCTTTCACAAGAATTCACAGTCATGGTCTTGTTTAATATAGAAGTCAATCGAGACCCTTTCCAACATAGCTATGAAGAAAGTAAGGATTCCTCCCTGCCCTGTTTTTCAGACCACATTAGGACTGTCAAGTATTACAGCTCCAACACTCGAAGAAAAGTAGAGACTGTGCCCCAGATGCTTCTCTCTGGGAGTAATTGGGCAGAGAATGGGCATGGAAAAGGCAGAGACATGACTCTAGGCACCCACCATAACAGCACCATCTTCCCTCACTGCACAACTGGAGAGCCCTGGGAAAAACTTTGTCTATGAACTACCCCTTACCTTGGATGCTATGCCAAAAGCACAAGCTAGCCCTTGATGTTGTGATCATAGTATTACAGTGTACAAGGTACATGGGTATGTATCTATCTTCAGCAGTAGCTCTTTTAGCAGTGATAATTGGTGTACAGTACAGTGAAACCCCGCTATAACGCGATGTTTGGGGTCCAAAAAATTCCATTGCTCTAAATGCGGGGTCGCGGTATAGCAGGGTTTTAAGCTGGTCAGTTTAAGTCAGTAGTCCCCAACCCAGTGCACTGATGTGCGCCGCCTAGTGCCCCTAGTGCCTAGTGCCCAGCAGGGGAGAGAAGCCGCGGTCTGTACCTGCCAGGGACAGAGAACTCCAAGGCTGCGGGCGCCGGTGCTCTCTGTCCCCGGCAGGTGTAGGGCCAGCTTCTCTCTGGCTTCAAGAGGAGCCGCGGCCCCGCACCTGCCAGGGACAGAGAACACCGGAGCCCTCAGCCCTGGAGTTCTCTGTCCCCAGCAGGCGCGGGGCCACGGCTTCTCTCCAAGCCGGAGAGGACAGTGAGCACCAGCGCCCGCGGCCTCAGAGTTCTATGTCCCTGGCAAGCGCGGGGTGGCAGCTTCTCTCCCCTGCTGGGCACTAGGCGGGGGCACATCAATGTCCCGGCGGGTGCCATGGCGTTGGGGACCACTGGTATGAGGCCTTAAAGGGGAGCCAACTTATGATCGCGTTATATGCGATTTCGCGTTATAGCGGGGCACGTTATTGTGAGGTTTGACTGTACTTTGTAGGGAAGCCAGTTATTCCATTCATATTAACATATCAATTTAGTAATATGCAGCTTCACTTAAAACATTCTTAGAATTTTTTCTCAGACATTTCAATCCAGAAATGAAGCCTTTTTCACACAAGGAAAGAGAGGAGAAAAGAAGAAACAAACCAAATGCATCAAGAGTCCTTTAAAAGTACAAAGATTCAATAGATTTAAAAACATCTTTGGTCTGCAGGAATCTCAAGCTTTTTGAATAGAAAACTGCACTGTTTTATATAAATTACCCCGACTGCAATTTTTCAATCTTCCTTTTCTCTGTGCTGTAATAGCCACACAGTTTACTTGGCAGTCAGGTGCAAAAATACTCTAAAAACTTGCAGAATTATTTGAGAAAGGGCATTCCTAATTCCTTATGCATCAAACACACATGCATATTCATATAAAACATTTAGAAAGATTTGTACCAGTTATAATTAGCATGTTTTGTGCATCTATTTTCTTTGCTGTTAAATAACAAATTTGTGGTAACCATGGTAACTGAAACATCACATGGCACTGGTGCTATTTTGGGGATAACATAAGTACCTTTCTTAAAGAAGCACTCATACCTCTGAGCTATAAATTTTAATAATTTTCAAGAAAAAATCTGGTACAATGAATTGTATTCATCCCTCATCACAATGTTGATTTAACATAGAATATACTGCTTTGTCTTGCATTGCCTATGAACATTTTTTTAAACCTTTTTTGTTTTTGAAAAAGATAGAAAGCACATTTCAGTGGGGACAAAAGAGAAAGCAGAAAGTGAAGGACGTATGATGTGAGCACGTTTCTTTTCTTTATGCTCTGGGAAAATACAAACACAATGGTAGCTTTTTGTTATTGTTTTTTTTCTGAAGAGCTAGCACATTGATTGTGCAACTCTTAGTGTTCAGAGCAAGTGAAAACAGATTCTTCAGTGTCTTCAATCTGGGCCCAATCCAACTCCCACTGATATCAATAGGGCGTTTTCGCATAGACTTTAACAGACCCCGGATCAGACCCCTAATTTCTGCACAAACCTACACCTTTACTTACACTTGACTTCAGGTGCCTACATGCTTCCAGATACACTTGTTCTCTATGATTCAGCTGGAGAATCCATAGCTAGAGTTACTGTAGTGAGGCGGCCTGGCTCCCAGCCGCACATGAGACGGCCGAGCCAGAAGAGACGCCGAAATGGGCGGAGCCACCACCGCCTGTCCCCGCCCCTCGGAAGTCAAGGGGCGGGACAGAAAGTATAAAGGCCCGGCCCCAGCACTCAGTTCACCGCTGGCCGCCGGAAAGGACAGATGCTAGTGCTCCAGCTCCCACTGGGCCGAGCCTGCCCCGTGCTCGCCACCCTGAGGAGAACTGGCTGAGCCTGCCCCGTGCTCGCCACCCTGAGGAGAACTGGCCGAGCCTCCCCCGTGCTCGCTACCCTGAGGAGGACTGGCCGAGCCTGCCCCGTGCTTGCCACCCTGAGGAGCTGCCTGAGCTTCCCCTCGCCCAGTATCCTGAGGAGCAGCCCGGCTTACCCAGCGCTCAGTACCCTGAGGAGCCCATGGTGTGGGACACTGTGGAAGACGCTGGGTATACACAGGTACCAATGGAGGGGGAGATTGGAAGTGGCCCGGGAGTAGCCGACCCTAGTCTGGCTCCAGGGGACCCCGAACCAATGTCAGTGTGTTGCGGCCAGGATCCCCACTGACACAGCAGCAGACGGCCTGCCGCTGTTAGGGCCCCGGGCTGGGGCGCAGTGGAGTGGGTGGGCCTGCATCCCCACTCACGGGTGGCAGTCTCCCCCTCACCCCAACGCTCAGGCGTAGGAGCCTGGACTTACCTCAGTGTCTGCTCAGCCCCTGCCTAAGGGTCTAAGCCCTGAACTGCTTGCTGCCCCGCCCTGTCCAAGGGCCTGGGCTTATCTACTGTTCGTTTGCTCCGCCCCTGCCTAAGGGTCTGAGCCCTGAACTGTGGCGCTGTCACCCCGCCCTGTGTTAGGGCTCGGGCCAAAGTATTGACTGTTTGCTCAGCCCCTGCCTGAGGGTCTGAGCCCCTGAACTGTTTGCTGCCCCGCGCTGACTTAGGGCCTGGGCTTACTGAACTGTTGGCTCAGCCGCTGCCTGTGGGGTCTGAGCCCTGAACTGTGGCTTGTTGCCCCCTGTAGTGAGGCGGCCTGGCTCCCAGCCGTGCCTGAGACGGTCGAGTCCCAACACCGGATCCTTACAGTTACATACAAAGAAACACTGGAAAGAACTGAACTTTGTGTTTAATTTCTTAAACTCATCTGATTCTAAGTAAGAGATGGCTTTAAATAACTAAGCTCAGTGGTCACTTGCTGAGATTTATCCTTACTCTGCACAGCTGCCCACCTCTTCAGTTTATTAGTTTTCATCTGCATCATTTGCTTTTATTCATATGGCTGAGTGATTTGGATAAAGACTTGTCTTGAACAGTAAAGGGTTATATCAAGTGATACTACTTCCAGTATTATTAGTAGTATTGTTATTGACAAGGGGGCTTGACTTTTGATATATACTGATTCTGTATCACTAGCCTGCTTAATACAGTGGAGCCTGGAAGGCTGTTGTAGAGGTAAACAGACTGCAACAGTAATGGAGAGAATTTGGGACTGTGTTTACACATTAAAGGGAAATTGAATATGTCTCAACATTGGCAAATCCTGTCTACTGCTACAGCCAACTACAGATTCAACATGCATTTGATATGACTGCAAAGAGTAAAACCTAATGAGAAAATTTATTTCAAATTATTAGCAGTATTCTTAATAGCCTAAGGCCAAACTTTTCAATTCTCATTCAGGCAATGGGAGTTTACCAGAGTAACAACTGCAAGATTTTGCCTCTAGTGTCTGCTTTAGAGGCATTGATAGCAATGGTGCTGGAACTAGGACTGGTGGGGGTGTGGCAGCACCTTCTGGCTTGAAGTGGTTTCCATCATATACAGGGTTTACAGTTTGGCTTTCAGCACTCCCACTATACAAATTGTTCCAACACCACTGATCGATAGTGCTTCATATTTTTAATGTTTGTGTTCATTGTTGAGGCTACCAGAGCACAGATGCTTCCTGTCACTGCTGTCTTCTCTCCAAACTCTGCATTGTCAATTGATTGGGACTTGTGTGCTTCACTGTTTCACATTCTAAACTGTCATGATGTCTCTTACAACTGTAAGACAACACTTCTGACTACCACTTGTTTTGCTCAGTAGTTACTATGGCTGGTGTCTGGGAGATGCTGCTCCAACATTCCTTACTCACTGAAGGCCAGTACAAAGTCTTCTCTTGTCTTTCAATTTCATTCCTTTCTTAAGAAAATTATTGGGAAAAGTTCTCACAAGGCAACTGCATCCTTATTTCAGTGAATACATGTGCATTCACGAGGTCCTGAAGTCTGAAACTAACATTAACCCATTAAAGGCAAAAAGTGAAAGTTGTACAATATCCTTTTCATTTCCCCCTCTTGATCCTTGCTGTGAAAAGGGAACCTCCTCTGATGCTTGCTGGGGATACCCAGGGTTGTGAGGCACCTCGCAACCACCTGCTGTTAGCGTGAGGAAGCCTGGTCTGTACGTGCCAGAGGTCAGCTCCTGACATCCACAGCCAGAGGCAGCACAAGTATTTCCCTCTCAGGCTACACAGGCTCCCCTGGCTGCCTACAGGTGAGCAATAGAGGACTTGAAGGTTGGTGTGTATCTAAGCATCCTCCTGCAGTGTCCAGCCTCTGATCCACTGGATGCTCACTGAATTAACTGACCGAAATGGAGCCGTGTTGGTCCAGGATATTAGAGAGACACGAGACACGGTGGTTGAGGTAATATCTTTCATTGGACCCACTTCCTTTGGGGAAAGAGACAAATTTTCAAGCTACACAGAGCTACAGAAAGCAAGTATAAATGTATTAACAGAGAACGGAGATTCAAATCATATCAAGCAGATGTAACTTTAGCGCCCTTGTGGCCAAGATGAAGTCTGCTCTGCAGGCAGCTCTGGCCAAGAGAAGGCGTGCGCAGGAATGCAGCAGGAGAAATCCCTTCCACCCCAGGGGCACCTGTTCCAAACCCCCCAGAGTGAACACACACACCCACAGGAAAAGTACAAGGGATATAACAAAGGGAGATATTTATTTACAGAGGGATGAGAGGATAAAAACAACAAGGGGGAGCAGTAAAACAGGGCTGCATTCAAACCAAAACCCCACGGGCCCAGTGGGAGCACAGTCTGGAAGGGCAGACACCGAGCAGTGTGTCTGCACACACAGTTCAGGAGGCCTGAGCAGTTCCAGTCCAGTGGTGAGTCTTGGGTGCTCCTGGTCATCTTCAATGCCAGTGAACTCTCCCCAGCAAACCCCTCCAGTGCCCTCTTCTGCCGCTCTCTGCAAAGCCACACAGAGCGACCACTTCCCCACTTAACTAGCTAGCAGCCTCCCTCCTTGTTCCCAGTGCAGAGTCACAAGCCCCAGTACTCACAGCCCCACGCAGCTCTGGGCAGCCGTGATACTGGGTCCAGCTCCGGCCTGTCCTTCTCGGGCGATTTCCCCCCTGCACAGGGCTGCTCCGGGCTCCTGTCCTGGGCTGTCCTCGATCGGGCCTGTCCTCCTCAGGCAGGTTCTCCCAGCTTCACTTCTCCAGGGCCTGCCGGCTGCCTCTCTCCCTCCCTGGAGCTCCAGCGCTGTCCCCTGGAGTTTCCCTCCTTTTTCTTACTCCCCTCCTCCACCCTGGGAAAAAGATTTAAAGGGGCCATGCCCTCTAAACCCCAAAGGGGTTACACAGAAATATTGGAAACAAAGGGTCACGTACAATAAAATCACACTAGAGTCTAAATTTAAGTAATAGGAGATTATGTCATAAAAGCAAAACCTCACCCAAAATCCTTCCAGTCGATTACTGCCAGGCTTGGCTGTGATTTTCTGTTCATGAAGCAAGCCCATTGTCAGTTTACTTCCTAGGCATTCTCCTGATATACCAGACTAATTCTTTGATCTTAGTCATAAACTGGTCTATGTGTGTGTTCTTCCTGGTAATCATGATTAGCTGGTGATGTCATATGCAAATAGACTTCCATTGCAAGATACACAATACACAATGGTCAGCCAGGGAGATAAGTGTCTCCTATCCCTTGTCTGAACAGAACCTGTTCATCACCTTCTGACGACTTGTCTTACTTACCATTAGAACAGAATTTTCAGTATACGTTTGTGTGTGTGTGTGTATACGCACACACACACCTCTTTACATATTATCTGTACACAAGGTTCACAATGATTATGAAGATCAGTTTGACACAGGCTTTCAGTAGAGACCTTACATGGAACTCTGGTCATGTAGCTACCAGCCCCAGAGAATTCTTGTCACCCTCATGCACCTCTGTGCCTTCTGCCAGCTGGTACGAAAAGGTTCCTGGTTCCCACCTTCCATTCCACCTTCCATTTGGAGGGGGAAAGAAGAAAAAAAGAGGAACTGGAAGAGGCCTGCCAAATGATAAAATATAAAGGAGCCCCTTTCCTTAGGGATTAAATGAATCACTTTCACTGCCTTTCCTTTCCTAGAAGCCTTAATCCAGCCTGGAAATGTACACCTTCCTTTTGGACAAAATGTTAGAAATTAGACCAGCACTTCAGCTTTCCGCTGTGTTATAACACTTTTATTATTATTTGAATTACAGCATTGTTTAGAATGGGGCCCCGTTGTGCTACATGCTGTACAAACCTCTAGGCCCCACTCCAAAGAGTGTATAGTCTGATAGACAAAGGATGGTAGAAAGGGAGTATAATTACCACCATTTTACAAATGTGCAACTGAAGCACAGACAAATTAAGTGAATGACACAAAGTCACAGTGAGTGAGTAGCAGAGCAGGGAACTGAACTAAAATAATCTAAGGGCTTGTGGACATTAACATTTAGCTGACAGAAAGCTGGGGTGTGGATTAACTATGTAGACCCTGCTGACACAGGCCTGGTCTACACTAGGCGATTAAACCGGTTTTAGGAGCGTAAAACCGATTTAACGCCACACCCGTCCACACTAGGAGGCACCTTATATCGATTTTAATGGCTCTTTAAATCGGTTTCTGTACTCCTCCCCGACGACAGGAGTAGCGCTAATATCGGGATTAACATATCGGAATAGGGTTAGTGTGGCCGCAAATCTACGGTATTGGCCTCCGGGCGGTATCCCACAGTGCACCACTGTGACCGCTCTGGACAGCATTCTGAACTCTGATGCACTGGCCAGGTAGACAGGAAAAGCCCCGCGAACTTTTGAAATTCATTTCCTGCTTCCCCAGCATGGAGAGCTCATCAGCACAGGTGACCACGCACAGCTCATCTGCACAGGTAACAATGCTGTCTCCTGAGAATCGAAAAAGAGCCCCAGCATGGACTGCACGGGAGGTACTGGATCTGATCGCTATATGGGGAGAGGATTCAGTGCTAACAGAACTGCGTTCCAAAAGACGAAATGAAAAAGTATTTGAAAGAATTTCTAAGGCTATGACGGATAAAGGCCACAGCAGGGACTCAGTGCAGTGCAGAGTGAAAGTTAAGGAGCTCAGACAAGCCTACCAGAAAACCAAAGAAGCAAACGGAAGGTCCAGGGCAGGTCGAAAAACATGCCGCTTCTATGCTGAGCTGCATGCAATTTTAGGGGGCTGCGCCACAAGTACCCCACCCCTGACCGTGGATTCCGAGGTGGGGGTTGTAATCTCTGCCATGTCTGAGGATTATGCAGATGGGGAAGATGAAGATGAAGAAGAGGAGGATGACCTAGCAGAGAGCACACAGCACTCCGTGAGCCCCAGCAGCCAGGAGCTTTTTCTCACCCTGACGGAATTACCCTCCTCCCAGCCCTCCCAAGCAACTATCCCAGACAATGACGCCCTGGAAGGGAGCTCTGGTGAGTGTACCTTTGCAAATAGCAAACAGTGTTTTTTAAGCAAGCCTTTTTTAATGATTGATTTGCCCAGAGGACTTGGGATGCATTCGCAGACAGTATAGTTACTTAGAAAAGTTTGTTAACATGTCCGGGGATTGAGAGGAAATCCTCCAGGGACATCTCGATGAAGCGCTCCTGTAGGTACTCCAGAAGCCTTTGCAGAAGGTTTCTGGGCAAGGCAGCCTTGTTCCGCCCACCATGGTAGGACACTTTACCACGCCATGCATGTAGCAAGTAATCAGGTATCATTGCATGGCAAAGCATAGCAGCGTATGGTCCCGGTGATTGCTGGCATTCAAGAAGCATCCGTTCTTTATCTCGTTGTGTTATCCTCAGCAAAGTGATATCATTCAGGATAACCTGGTTAAAAATCAGGAATTTAAGTAAGGGGGATGGCCATTTTCCTACTGGGTTCGTGGACTGCAGCAGCTTAAAAAAAATCCTTTCCTGCACGTAGCCAAGCGGGGGGAGGGGAGGAGTGAAATGCCGATGATCTTTTTTGTGTTTGGTCAGCGGGGATCTTCCCCAAGCTACCAGCCACGCAGTGGGTGGGGGGGTGGGAAGGGTGTTGATTAGCAGGGAGCTAGCGTGGTATTAGCCATGCGTTGGGGGAGGGGTAAATCACTACAGAAGCTGAAAGACAGTGGCTTACCATGGCCGCATGCAAGCTGAATTCTGATGCCCGGACCTGTGTCTGTGAGATCTGTAACTCCAGAGCTGCAGGCACTCAGTATTAAGATGAAAAATGCGACCTTGTAGGGAAATCACATGTGCTATGTAAGGTGAATAGTGCTGTTCACTGTGAAAGAGTATAACCATTGTTCTGTAAAATGTATCTTTTTAAATATTTCTCTCCCTCATGCAGCTGCAAATTTTTCAAGCGTCCCTCCTCCATCCCAAAGGCTAGCACAGATAAGGCGGAGGAAAAAGAAGACGCGAGATGAAATGTTCTCGGATATTATGGAAGTTACACACAATGAAAGAGCTCATCTGAATGAGTGGAAGGACGTGGTATCAAATTACAGGAAAGATGCCAGTGAACGTGAGGACAGGAGGGACACCCGAGATGAGAGGTGGCGGCAGGAAGATCAGCGGTGGCGGGATGCAACTCTGGGGCTGCTGCGTGATCAAACTGACATGCTCCGGCGTCTGGTGGAGCTTCAGGAACGGCAGCAGGATCACAGAGTGCCGCTGCAGCCCCTGTATAACCACCCTCAACCCTCACCATGTTCCACATCCTCCTCACCCAGACGTGTAAGAACGTGTGGGGGGAGGCTCCGTGCACCCGCCCACTCCACCCCCGTGGACAGCCCAACCAGAAGGCTGTTGTTACTGTGAAATTTTTTTAATGGCCTTCTCCATCCCTCCTATCCTCCTCCCAAACCACACCCTTACTTCTCTCCCTCTTTTTATAATGAATTAATAAAGAATTCATGATTTTTAAATGAGAGTGACTTTATTTGCATAAGTAAGCTGTACTCGAAGGGGGAGGGTAAGTTGCTTACAGGGACTGAGTCAATCAAGGGGGTTGGGTGTTCATCAACAAACACAGCAGTCACACTGTACCCTGGCCATTGATGAAGCTCGTTTTCAAAGCTTCTCTGATGCGCACCGCTTCCTGGTGTGCTCTTCTAATCTCCCTGGTGTCTGGCTGCACGTAATCAGCGGCCAGGTGATTTGCCTCAGCCTCCCACCCCACCATAAAGGTCTCCCCCTTACTCTCACAGAGATTGTGGAGAATACAGCAAGCAGCAATAACATAGGGGACATTGGTTTGGCTGAGGTCTGAGCGAGTCAGTAATGTGCGCCAGCGTGCCTTTAAACGGCCAAATGCACATTCCACCACCATTCTGCACTTGCTCAGCCTGTAATTGAACAGATCCTGACCACTGTCCAGGCTGCCTATGTATGGCTTCATGAGCCATGGCATCAAGGGGTAGGCTGGGTCCCCCAGGATAACGACAGGCATTTCAACATCCCCAACTGTTATTTTCTGGTCTGGGAAGTAATTCCCTTGCTGCAGCCATTTAAACAGAGTAGTGCTTCTGAATACGCGAGCGTCATGAACCCTCCCTGGCCATCCCACGTGGATGTTTGTGAAACGTCCCTTGTGATCCACCAGTGCTTGCAGCACCATTGAAAAGTACCCCTTCCGGTTTACGTACTGGGTGCCCTGGTGCTCCGGTGCCAAGATAGGGATATGGGTTCCATCTATCGCCCCCCCACAGTTAGGGAATCCCAGTGCAGCAAAGCCATCCACTATGGCCTGCACGTTTCCCAGAGTCACAACCTTTCGTAGCAGCAGCTTAGTGATTGCTTTGGCTACTTGCATCACAGCAGCCCCCACAGTAGATTTTGCAACTCCAAATTGATTCCCGACTGACCGGTAGCTGTCTGGCGTTGCAAGCTTCCACAGGGCTATCGCCACTCGCTTCTCTACTGTGAGGGCTGCTCTCATCTTGGTATTATGGCGTTTCAGGGCAGTGGCAAGCAAGTCACAAAGTTCCATGAAAGTGCCCTTACGCATGCGAAAGTTTCGCAGCCACTGGGAATCGTCCCACACCTGCAACACAATGCGGTCCCACTAGTCAGTGCTTGTTTCCCGGGCCCAAAATCGGTGTTCAATGGATAGAATCTGCCCCATTACCATCAGGATCTCCAAAGCGCAGGGGCCCGCGGTTTGAGAGAATTCTGTGTCTACGTCCTCATCACTGTCATCGCCGCGCTGCCGTATCCGCCTCCTCCTCGCCTCGGTTTGAAGGTCCTGGTTCAACATATACTGCACAAGAGTGCGCGAGGTGTTTAAAACATCCACGATTGCGGTATTGAGCTGAGCAGGGTCCATGCTTGCTGTGCTATGGCGTCTGCACAGTTCACCGAGCAAAAAAGGCGCAAAACGGTTGTCTGCTGCTTTCAGGGAGGGAGGGGTGAGGCTGTACCCAGAACCACCCGCGACAATGATTTTTGCCCCATCAGGCACTGGGATCTCAACCCGGAAATTCCAAGGGGCGGGGGAGGCTGCGGGAACTATGGGATAGCTACGAGATAGCTACCCACAGTGCAACGCTCCAGAAATCGACGCTAGCCTCGGACCATGGATGCACACCACCAATTTAATGTGTTTAGTGTGGCCGCGCGCAATCGATTTTATACAATCTGTTTTGCTAAACCGGTTTATGTAAATTCGGAATAATCCCGTAGTGTAGACGTACCCACACATTAACAATTCATTAGAGTGCTTTGATCTAGTCCTCTTGGAAATGGGACTAGCTCAGAGCGCTCTAACAAACTGGTAATGCCCTCAGCACATGAACAGTTAGACCACAGCAGTCTAGTGTGGGGTAGCTTCACATTCCATCTTGCCACAAACTGTGTAAACAAGCCCTAACTCCCAGGCTAGTGCCTTAACCACAAGACCATCCTTCTTTTATAAATGAATCATAATTTTTATAATAGCTATGAGGGCTTGTCCAGGATATGGACTTGGGACCTCTTGATCCTAAGGAAAGAATCCTACCCTAGAACCACAACCCCTATTTAGCAATTATTTTCTAAGAGGAAGAGAGAAGATGCCTAATCCCACAGTTCTTGTGCAAACAAAATTCCCAACACGCACATACCCCCATCTATTTTCTAGTTACTACATCTTCTGATAAATGTCATAAGTTGTTGCTGGAAGCTGAGTAAGGAGGGAAGGTAATAGGAAACACTTGAGATTTATATAATTTTGTTTGCACTGCTTCTGAATACATTGAAATGATTCTGGGTTTTATTTTTTGCAAACCTGCTGAGAATGAGACACTAAGGAATTCCTGGCTTCCCAATTCTGCATGCATATAGAATGCTTAATGAAGTGTGCTTGTCTCATATTTGTCTTCTATTCTTGAAATATACATTCTCATAGCTGATTTGGAAGTAATAGGATCAGAAAATAGCAGATATAAATCATATGTGGAGATAAATGGATGCATACTAGTGAACTCTCTCTTGCCATATTGTAAATATTAGCGAGTACAATAAGAGTGAAATTCACCACTATGCAGGACAATCTTTAGGCACCCAAGTTTGAAAAAAACTTGTCCATTGTGTACCCATGTCGTGTCCTGTTTCTGTCTGTGTACAAACAGGTAGGCCTTACAGAAGAATAAATTGTGGAGCTGATTTAGACTGCAATTGGTGGCTGGCCTGTGACTTCCCATCTGATTGGTTGAGTAAGGGGGCTTATTCCAATCCGCGGAATGGAAGAACAATAAGCAATGGTCTCAAGTTGCAGTGCAGGAGGTCTAGGTTGGATATTAGGAAACACAATTTCACTAGGGGGGTGGTGAAGCACTGAAATAGGTTACCTAGGGAGGTGGTGGAATCTCCATCCTTAGAGGTTTCTAAGGCCCGGCTTGACAAAGCCCTGGCTGGGATGGTTTAGTTGGTGTTGGTCCTGCTTTGAGCAGGGGATTGAACTAGATGACCTCCTGAGTTCTCTTCCAACCCTAATATTCTGTGATTCTATGATTCTATGCATGCTTGAGGTAACCACCAGTGGAGAGTGGTGGGGAGACAGGGGCAGGTAGTGGTTTTGGCACATGTTCTGGGTCACATGGCCAGGTCTAGGATATCAAAGGTTTAACAGAGTGGGACAATGCAGAGTACCTAGGAGGTCACCTGATTTTAATTTGCTTCAAGAACTTTTTCAGTTGATAGAAAAACAGCATGTTCCTATGGCTGTAAAGATTGTTCACATTCATTGTTGTATTACCTGAACTCTTACAATAAAGTTGTAGCCATTTAGCCATTTCCTTAACATTGTGTCATGTTTTCCTTTATGTGTAACCATGGCAATATACAGTTCTTCTCATGTTTTGGAAGAATTCCAACTAAAAAATCAGGCACCATGGAAAAAGTCTTGCAAATTCCCTTAGTTATTCTGTTTACAGAGATGCCCCTCACCAGGGGAGAAATTCTGAAATTCTTTTTATTCAGTTTTTACTCACTTAAAACTCTCATTGACATCAACAGGAATTTTGCCTGAGTAAGAGATGAATAGAAAATAAGGATTTCTCACTATGGCTCTTATGTATTAAAGAACATAAACAAAATATATTTAGCATAAAAATACAAAAATATGTTCCCATAAGTTATTTTGGTTTTAAAATGAGTAATTAGTTGTCACTTGGCCTCTCTGCTATACATAAAAAGACTTACATGCTATTTGATTTTACTTATATTTTCAGAACAGCTTTTTTTTTAATACCTACTGCCCCAAATATTTTTAGAATAAATTATGATGCAATGAGAAAAATTAAACCCAACGTGTGGCACAAAAAATGTTGCACAGACTAGACAGTTCTGAGAAAGAGTTAAGTGTCTTTATTTCTTGCATTACTCTTGAGTAAACCAAGTGGAACCTTGAGGATCAATAGAAACACTATAAAAGAAAAAAAACTGAAGAGAAATTCACCTCTGCAGCCCAGATACATTTTACACATCAGCGGAAGTAATGATCAATATTTGTTGGCTAATACAGATTTTCTTCACAATTGAAAATCCTATCCAGTTAAACTGTGAAACGTTTAAACAAGACAACATGAGATATGGTTTTCTAAATGAGATAAAGAGGAAGCAAAAAGCTCCATTACCAGTCACAGCACAGCAATCCTGGCTTCCAGAACCCACCTCCAGAACTGTGAAGATAGGGTTGGTTGTCGCAACACTTTCAGTGCTTGTATCTACCATCCTGAGCAGTTGGATAGACACCCAGGTTCATATTTCTTTGTTCTTTTAGAAACAGTTATTAAATATTAAATATGCTCTTATTTTCTGTTTTCCTCATGTTTCTTTTAATGTATTGGTCTATGGTTTCTTCTCCAAGTAACTTGATGGTCTCAATCAAAAAATTAGGAAACATTGAAGATGGTTGCAGGTACCTTTATTAATTGACTTGTTTCTGATTAGCTAAAAATCAGGAATAGCCTCTTGCCCTTTTTTGAAATAATTCTGAAAATACCTTTTTTAATAAAGGTGCAGTGGACAACTATCACTCTGCTGCATCAGCAACAACTGATTTGCCCTTTATTTACTGAATACAGTGATTCAATAGAAATAAAACCATTTCAATGTCTCCAACTTCAAAAATAAATAAAACAATGGGGCCATAATGTTTCCAACAGCTCCAGTAAACAACTTATCTCGTCTCAGCATTCATTTAGCATCATGAGACCATTGTTTTAAGGTGCATCTTTTCAAAGCAGGAGGCATTTACCCTGTGACAATATTCCACTTGAAGGGTTTCATTTCAACTATATTAAATCTCAAATACATTCAACAACAAAATAGAATATCAGGCAATAGTGCACTAGCATGTCAGTTGCTCAAGTGCAACTGTGATAAAGTGGCTAGAGGTGAGAATTGGAATTGAGAGGGGCTAATCCAAACCATGAAATCTTTTCATTGGTTCCAATGAGCTTCAGATCAGGCCCAGGACTCCTGCATTCCAGTTGTAGCTATCTGACTGATTCACTATGTAACCTGAGCAAGTCTCTTATTTCACCTATGCTCAGTTATTCCAACTGTAAAATAGCTATAATAATACTCAGTTTATCAAGGTGTTATGAAGCAAAAATGTCTGTCAAGTGTTTTAGTACTGTGTGTGAAAGGCACTATATGCCTTGCATTGCACTGTATACAGTGTTATTATTTATTGATAAAAGTTGCTTTCTGTCTGATATTGCATGGGGATAGTTTCTTAATTGCTTTAGTTTTGTTCTGTCATGAATTATTTTTTTCCCCTGTATTTTCAAATAGAATTTATGGATGGAGTTTAAATAAGCAGATTCACAGCTAAGGGAGAGAAGAGAGAAGAACATGCTTTGGACAGATATGCTTGAATTACATACATTTCACCAAAGGCACGGTTCATGTGGACCAGACAAAATGTATTACTACCTTATAAGGAAGGAGGGGAGAACTGAATGCTGGAGTTCAAATACATATAGTAATTAGAAAGGACATTTATTTCCAAATGTGGAGATCTTGACAGTAAGAAAATGACAGAGACTCAGTACTACAGTGAATTATAAATGTCAAATTACTATGATGCATGTAAAAATGTATGTAGCTATTAGGAACGAGACTCTACATTCATGCGAAACCTCACTGCCTTTATCGTCCTCTTAAAACCCTCTAAGGTGTTCTATCATTCACTGTCAAATTTCCTACATAAGATAATAAGACACATGTTAGACAATGTCCAAAACTGCTTCTTTGCCCTTTTAGGACACACCAATATACTTCCACATTTTAAGCAGAAAAGAACAGTAAGCAGGAGAGCTACTTAATAATTAAAGGTAAATTACAGAATGTTTTCCTTCCATGTGAAAAAATCTAATATATAGTGCAGAGGAGGGGAGAACTAAAAGTGTGTATTCATGTATTGGCTGTAGACTCAGTATACTGCTAGTGTGCCATAGGATGCACAATAAAAAGAGATGCTAACTAAATTTTGATGTGCAAGAGCATGTGTTTAATTTGCAAGATGCTTTGTTTAATTAAAAGGTAAATACCATTTATAATTCTTCTCACAGACAGATTTAGAGCAGCAACAACACCTACAGAGTTCTCAAGCTGCCTGCAGAATTTCTTGGATGCATCTAATCCATCCAAAGGAGGGCACATTTAAAAATAATAATAATAATTCATTACTTTAGTTGGTGATTCATTTGTTTCCAAACAATATTGGCTATAGGTTCTATAGATAGGTGAATGTCAGTTGTAAAATATTAGCTGCACAAAGCATGTAAGATAATAGATCATGGATACCAGTGCTGAAAAATTATTTCATAAAACTTAATTTACTCATAAGGGGTAACATTCACCTTGGGGCAGAGAGCCTGCAGCAGGCTTAGTTCTCAGGCTTACTCACAACTGTCTGCCTAAAGCATGTTCTTACCTCCTCTGTACCTAACGGTGGGATTTGCTGTTGCCTAGGTTCCTTGAAACAATTCACCCTTTTTTTGAGAGAGAGGATTTTCATCCCATTGCTTTCCCTAGATGGAGTTATCTCCTTCTAAGCAATTCCAGAGGATAGCACCTCCCTTTCATATAATTTAAGGCACTCACACTCAACTTGTAATATTCAGTTTCGCAGTAGAGCTACATGCAGTTCTTTTGGGTGCAGTATATTTTTCTGCTAGATGCCAGGGTCTGATCAGAGAGCTCATCTTACCCAAAGCATGACTCTAGGAATCTGTGCTGACTATAGGAACACTCCCTAAGGTGGCATGCCACATGTGAGGCAAAGTGACCAGATGGACCACAGCCATCAAGAGGCCAGGAAGCAAATGAGGGTCAAGAAGACCAAGAAGTCTGGAGGGGAGCAGTTGTAACAAATGGATTGGCAGAAAAAAAAGCAACAAATGTATTAACATTGTGCTATGATATTTTCATTGTCGTGTCATATCAAATTGTGAGGTCACATTGCCCTGTTTACATGGTAATGCTATACTGTCTGAGTGTCATTTAGAGGCTGTTCAGTGGCCTGTCTGTCCACAACAGATAAGCAAGTGTCTCTCTACTTTTGGAAAGTGAACCACCGCTGCTCTGAGGGATGATTTTTTTCTATCACAGCAGCTTTAGGGGCAACACCTTAGCCCCTATGGTCATCTTCCACATTTTCCAACGGGAGAGTAGACACGCTCTCATTTTGTTAGTGCCACTTCAGAAAGCTGCCAACGAGGAAGGGTAGGATGTTGAACACCCAGATATCTAATATGCAGGAGCTGGAGCCTGATCTGCTCAAAGGATCTGCTTATATCAGCCTCACCTCTTGAGAATCACTGTCTGACACTCCCAGGCTAGTGTTCATTTAGGCTCAGGCCTGGTCTATAGTACGATTTTAGGTCGAATTTAGCAGCATTACCTCGATTTAAGCCTGGACCCATCCACACGACGAAGCCCTTTTTTTTGACTTAAAGGGCTCTTTAAATCTATTTCTTTACTCCACCTCCGACGAGGGGATTAGCACTGAACTCGGCTTTGCCGGGTTGAATTTGGGGTAGTGTGGATGTAATTTCAGTTTCAGCTGAGCTAGTTCTAATGAAAACATATCTGAGAGAGTTACAATTTGCTGGACTCATATTTTTCCAGTTTTTCTCTGTGATAATTACTCCCATAAATATTGCCACTTTGCCTCAACTCCATTCTTTGCTCTCTATTTGTGTTTTTATTCTCAAACCCCCAAACTTGTATGGCAAAAGACAATGATAGCATTTATTAGAATAATGGCACCTAATAGTGCTGGCTGTAGCTAAGGATCTGTCAGCATTTCCCTTTTTAGTATAGTTACAGTCATTTTATTAGTTGGTCAAAAGAATGTCATTTGGAATGAAACTTGGCAAAGAAAATCTCAGAGTTAAAGTGATTTTTTTTTAATATATGCAAAATAACTCAGCAGAGAAGCTGGCTTCAACCAACCAAAAGCTGGAAAATCAGAGATAAGACTGAAACTTTGTCTTTAAATATATTTTATTCTACCAATGACTGCAGAGATTATATGTTTCTATGCATATGACCTCAGACCATTTTTTTTACATACTGCTTGAACCTCAAATCCTCAGCACACCAAGGTGAGTGAAGGGTGGAATTTCAGTTCCAACTGTGTTTACTGACTAATGGTTTTTAGGACAGACATCATCTTAACAGAGTGATATCACTAGCTGTTATATCAACTGTAGTGCCTAAAAATCACAAATGAGTTTGGTGCTTCTTTATTCTGGGTGCTATATCTATACTTAACAGGAGACACTGTTTAGCCTGAAAGCATATAATATAAACAAGTAAGGCAGATAAAAGAGTATTATTATCCATATTTGGAATATGGGGAAAGGAGGAACAGAGAGATTCTATGACTTGGCATAGGTGGGATTCAAACCTAGATCTCCTCTTGGGCTAGTCCACTGCCTTAAACACAAGATCCAACTCGATATTTTGCAAAGTTACAAACTGCAAACATCACAGGCCCATGTGTCCAGCTGATTGTAAAGGATTAAAAGTTTGGAAAACTGTGGCCCATGTGACCTTATGCCTCAGTCATATGCCTGAAAAGGAAGCACAATTCATGATCTTTTTGGACACCCTGTTTTCAGAGTGAAGATCTGAACTGAGGTTTTATAAGTTACACACTGAACATGACCAAGTTTAGACATCCCTGTGAATTCGGCAATATGGGTAAAGATACTGGAAGGATAATTAGACAGTCAAAACCTTTCATCGATTAATATATCATACATTTTTGCCATGCAAGGATCCCTGTTTTGACATTTTTTTTCAGGTAATCATCCACTGCAACCACATGGCAAGATATGAGTCAAGATTAAACTTATCAAACTAGACTTGATTCTGGAATCCTTTATGACCAAGGCCCGGCAGAGAAGTGACTGCAGTTGATGGCAGGAGGCATCAGAGAGGGTCTGCTGAGGCAGTGTATTTTAGCCATCCCTGTACCTGCGTTCAGCTAAAACTGCTGATATAATTTCAGTCTTTTGGCAGGGTTCGTATGTCTTTAATTCACCAAAGAGAAAAGGTACTGGGCAGAGCTTCTCGATGCCAGCAGACAGGCCGGCCACTCCCACCACGGAAGACACTTGCTTCAATGACGTGTGTGGCATATGTGGCTTACTGACATCACGTCCTTCAGCGAAGCTTTGTTTTCTGTGGATCTCCTCAGTATAATGATTATTTCTTTGGCTGTTGCTGTTTTATAATAAATCTAGATCGTGTCTTTTTTTCTGTCCCCAAAGGCAGTGAAATGGAGATGAAAACAGTGCACACCCCCGTGGCAGGAGCTGTAATGTATAGGATCGAGCTCAGAGACCCGTGTCCTGGTACTCAACTACAACTGGTGACTGTTGTTTGGTCTGCCTCTTTCAACCTGGTGGGGCTGATCCGTGTTCTCTCTGCATTCTCGTTTCCCAGGCTGTGCATAAGAGAGCGTCTCTTTCAGTAAACAACTACAGGCAATAGACACAAACGCACATGAATGCATAACCACATGTCAAGGTTTGAGTGAAAAGTAAGGAACTTTGCTGAACAATGAATGCAACCTGCCATCCGAAGCAAGTCGCCTAGCTCGGGGTTACACCCGCTTTCAAATGCAATCCAGTTTGTAGCACTCTGCTTCCCAAGACACTGAACTGGTTTGCTGCGGTATAATAGCCCCTTTAGGCTTCTCCCGGAAACATAAGGGGCAGCGGGAGGTCTGAGACCTTGGGCAGCGGCTAGATGACTGGATTATACTCCAGCCCACTGATAGCCTGTATGCGGGGAGGTCTCGAATATGGGCGGGGGGTCTATTAGAGCCAAACTGTATCCGCATCCAGCCTTCCTCCATGTAGGGCAGGGATATGAAAAGTATCCCAGTCAGCGCGGTAAACTTTCCCCATTGCAATGATTAGCGCTTCCAGAAACAGGAGCATCATGCTCCACACAAAGCGGAGGGGAAAGACTGTGTTCGAGTCCACACACACACACACACACACACACACTCTCTCTCTCTCTCTACAGTTCGGTGGGAGAGAGCAGGGAGCCCCGAGTCCCGCCAACCTGCTCGGCATTGGAAGCGTCTCTGCGCTTCCTCCCGTCCGGCCAGCAGGGGGCTCCTTCGCTCTGCCTAAGGCGCTCCGGCTGTGGCTCGGCCCGGGCTGGGGGTGGGGGGAGGGGAAGAGAGGAAGGCCAGTGTAAGCGCGAACGATCGACAATGAGCAGGCGTCATTGCCAGGCGGGATCCGAGCCTCGCTCGCGGGACTCGGCTCTGCAGGGCAGGCTGCCCCGCGCGTGCCGCTGCCGCGGTCCCTCCCCCTCACCACAGCTTTGCTCCGGCGCCCTGCTAATAACCCCTGCTCGGCTCCCAGGCTGGCGGCCTGGTCGCGGCAGGTGCCCCTAAGGCAGAGTCCCCCGCATGGGAGGGCCCTTTACAAAGCGCGCCCCGCTGAGGTGTGTGTGCAAGGAACAGAAGGGCGGGGGCGGGGGTAGGCGCCTCTCTGGAGCTGCAGTTGCAGCCACACAATGGTGGGGCACAGCTAGGCAGCGCTGATCCTCGACCTGCACTTTGCTGCTGCTGCTGCCGCCAGCAGAACTCGATGTTACCCGCACAACGTTCCAGTTCCCGGCGTACATTTCCCCTCCACTGGGAGATGCAGGGCCCTGAGCGCCGCCCGGGCGGCCTGTTCCAATGGAATATATGATCGGTCTTAAGCATTGCCCTTTATCTGCTCCGTGAGCTGCATCTCAATGAGCCAGTTCCTGCACCCTCCATCACTCTGATCTGTCTCTCAGTCCCGGATCTGAAGGGTACTTGGAGGAGAAGGGGGGCCAGAGAGCTTGGTGGTCTTCCCCCCTCTGGGGACGCGCAGGGCTAATAGGCCATGCGCAGTTTGCATCTCGGAACAAGTGGCCTCCCTAGGGAGATGCACTAGGGCGATAGCCCCTCTCAACACGCGCTCCCCGTTTTAAGATCATTAGCTGGTATTGTGCCACACTTCTCACAGCAGCACAAACGAAGGCATTTATAGCGCCTTAATGAGCGTCTCTCCGCCGGTTTGTCTGAAACATCTGTGGAGATGGTGCATTTTTATAAAGCAGTTTCTTTCCCTTGCGTTTGAAAATAGAACTCTGAGCTGAAAAGCTGGTGATTAAAGCGCGCGCGCACACAGCAAAACACCCGTAAGGGCAGAAAGTTCATTAAACAAAATGATCCGTTTTGAATGTCAAACGTCACCAAATGGACATGGAGGCAAAACTGAAATGTACTTCTCCGCAGGCCAAAGGGCTGTTTAACTTGGTGACTATAGAAAGTTCCTAACAAGGCTGCATTTTATTCCCCTTACATATTCTGCTCTCATTGTAAAAATACCAAATGAGAAGGAAGCGGCATGTACGAGCATTTTCTTGGAGTTCATTACCGTTAAATTGCTAGGAGGCTAGAGGAAGATTGCCTGTGCGAACATAGGAACAAACTTCACCAGATCTTTACATCATAGAGCGCAGATTGTATGGCGGGAAAGCCGGGAAGAATATTTGCATTTAATTAAAGTCAGAGGAAGAGCGGTCCGCCCAGTAGCAATGCATCTTTCCAGTACTTAAGATAGAAAGCCATAGGAGACATCTTCCTTCCTGTGTAGGGTAAATAAAGATTTCTCCAAAACAAGAGGCAAGGCAACATTAAAAACTCCCTAACTTGGGGAATTCTTCCCCTGGACTGTCTGCGAATTGGCCACGATTATAATATTGTAGTCGTAGCATAATTTCCAAGCTCCTGTGTGACATATAAGTTGATGCTTCTAAAGAGATCGGAATATAAAAGATAATAAGATGCAATTTGTTCTTAGGGTTGAGGGGCACAGTTGGACTCTTTCCAGCAAGTGGTCTGCTGCGCTGTGGTGACATCATTATGCTCTGCTTCTCACTGAATGTTGTCACTCAGTTTATGGGGGCAGTGGTACTTTTTTTAAAAAATTCACAGTGAGTGTCAATATTTTTATTTGTTATTTCAGAATTTTATTATAGCCATTTGTTCAAACGTGACAACAAAGGGGGAAAAGGCTTGTTATCGTACCACTGATCTTTATAGATAAGAGATGCTATTAAATTATCTTTAGCCTCACAATTAATAATTAGACTGCTTTAGCATTTCCTATGACTCTAGCAAGGTATTTTGCATGCTGTTGATTGAGTGCTCTGTTGTGATGGGGAATACAGGTCTGAAGGACAGCGAACTGTCACTGAGGAAATCATACCTGACAGAAAATAAAAAAATACTGAAATTTCCCTACAGAAATATGACATAATTCTTAACAAGAGGCAATGAACTTTCTTCTTTGGGTGGCTGGGAGACGAGCTCTTTTGTTTCTCTAGAGGCAGTTCTAAGCTGTCCAGTCTAAAGTCAGAATGGCTAATTTAGTGACTTGCCTGGTTTGCCAAGCGAATTCTCTGGGAATGAGTCTGACAAACGTTAGTTTTAATAGGGAGAAAGTTCCCAGTGACACTCGGAAAGTCGGAATTGCTCCTTGGCGCGAGGAGGAATCTCACACTGTTTGTGTGTAATGTCCACCTTTTCCTGAGATACCCAGAGAAGAGATACCTTTTCCTGAGATATCCAGTGGGAATTTGCCCAGAGAGCTTTCTTGTCCTGTACTAAGAAAACAAAGTTCAAAACAGGCACCTTGGCTTTTTTTCTGAATCCCTGGCCAGAAGTGAAAGGAATGCATAAGATTGAAGGCACACAGATGCTATATAGTAACAAATCTCTCATCTATCGCAACCCTCAACGAGCACCTGCTTCTAAAACATGGGTTCCCTGATTTACAAGCTATAAAAGTCCAAATGGAAACAAATGTAATGCGAAAAAGTTGCCTCTTTAAATATGGGGACAAAGTCTAAAATAACGTGATTGCCATACGTTTCTTTCTGATGTACCATAGCTTTGCCTAGGACTTGGAGCATGACCTGCAGAGGGCAATAGTTGGACGCAAATGATGATAAAGGCATTTTAGGCTCGGATCGGTGGCTCTGACCCAAGAATGCTGTGTAGCTAGGCAGTAGTGCTTAATTAACGTATACTGAAACAAAAGATCGGGTAAATTGTTTGATTTGTCTTTAGGCTACATTTTCAAGGCTAATCTAATTCATAACTGTTAGGTTTATTCTAAAGAGATTAACACAAACTTCCAGAAGACACATGCAGTTAACTCCAGAATTACCCTAAACGCAAATGTTTACTGTTACATTTACATTCAGACATTCGGATGATTGTTTATTTACATATTTATTTACTATCTGCTGATTATATGGTAAAGGTGGAAATGAACAGGAGCTTCCTGATGATCCAGCGATGACAGGAGAAACGTGTAGACTCTATACAATGAGAATAAAATCACTAAGTGCGGTATTCAGTGCTAATAAGTCTGGGCACATGTGGCCATTGTCTAAGCTTTCCTTTCAGCACTACGCATGTGGACAGCAATCATCTTATTTGCATTATTTTTTATTTCCCCCCTCTAAATTTTTCCTCAGAGAACTGCATCCCAGACTGTATTTGATTTATGTTTAAAATAATTAAAAAATCTGTTTTTTTCTGGCCAGTGGGAACATTTTTTATTGTTAGTGATGTATGTATTAGAGACAAGAACAGAAAATAACTGTGGGGTGTATATTCTCTTCGGCTCGCTCTCTCTATATATTTAAAAATAGTCGGAAAAGACGAGAAACTGCAAGCAAATCGGAGTTTTGGCAGCAAGAGTGTCTGCAGATCTGAACACATTCACACATACCATCTCTCCGCCCTCCCTCAAAAATCATATTTAACTAAGATTATGTCAAATTTCAAAGATCGGAAATGTCTTGCCCAAAAGCCTTTCCCATAGGAAAAAGTCAAAAGGGTTCCTGGCATTAAAACGACCTTGCGTCAATCCTGATGAAATTAGCATCGCTGCATTTTTAGATACTTGTTCTGGATGTACTTTGATCACAGTAAGAAGAAGGAATAGATTTTTTTTATCCCCCAGTTGAACAGGAGTGTTCTGCTTTTCTAGATGGGAATCTTGAGACAAACATGTTAAAGCCTTTTAGACTTACAGGCTGTATTTTACTTTTCTTTAAGTGCAAGCGATGGGAATTGCTAACCCTGGTCAAGAAAATTTCATTTCCCTCATCCTGCTAAACGGCTCTGGTCGACATATGTTTGATATCAGAGAGAGGTGCTATGAACACAGAGCCATTTTCTTAGCAGCTTTTTGACTGTATGTTACCATAGTCCCACACGGCATTGGTCCTTTCCCATTGGGAAGTCATGAATAAGAGACTATGAAGCTTGCACGTCAGGTCTTCCTCAATTAATCCACCATTAGCATGTTTGGGATCCACTACTGGATGGTTAACAGCAGCTTGGGTAACTGTATGCTGTCCATACCCAATTATGCTCTGCTAAAAATGAACTCTGCAGACCAACCTTCTTGAGCTGTCAGTGTCTCCCGTTTTCCTATTTTAACGTTTGTATGTAGTGGCAGGCGACAGATGGTGTAGATCAGATCGATTTGATTGCATTAGGCGATTTTTTTCCCCTCCTCTCCCTCCGACTCCTTTTCTGGAAGCCCACATCATCTGAAAGGCGATCGCCGGGGACTCGGAAAGCACCAGCAGCCGCCGATGTGTGAAGGCAACTGGGCACGGCCAGCCAGAGGCGCCGGGCTTCGTTCCCAGGGCACAGTAATCCGGCACCAGGAGAGAAAGCCGCGTTCTGCTGCCCAGAGCCTATTCCCCGCCACATATCAGATGACTCCCTGGTTTTACACACAGTTGGAGTTCTGCTTGAAACCTGGATTTAAAGGGTAAGCGCGTCTCAATAGAGGTGGATTTGTGGCAGTTACTTGGGTATGTGGCGAGGAGCGAAATCTCAGAGATTTTTAACGGAGGCAGCATTTTAACCAGGAGAAACCCTTCCTTTCTCCCCCTCCCCGCTGCCTGCGGACCCTCTAATTCACAATAATTTTCCGCACAGAGAGACATCGCGTCTCCCTATTGATTGATATGCCCCCTCCTCTGAATTTCGCTCTGTTTGGCAAAACGGGGCAGCTCTCTAGCTCGGATTAAAGCTCTGTTCCCGATTGCCTAATTGTTAAATCCCCCATTCCCCTCACCCCCAGTCATCGCAATGATATTTGAAGCGGTGCCTTCCCGGTATATTTCAAGGGGCATTGGCTGGGGGGCTCCGACACCTCCCGTTATTACTGTGGGGAAGCGGGAGGGAGGTTCGAATAAACATGGCTTTCAAGAATCCAGGAACAAAGGTACTTAATAGCGACGCGAGCTTCGCTAAGGGCATCCACAATCTGCAGAGGCAAAGGTGTGAGTTGATCAGCAAAATGCCAGCGATGGCAGGAGATTTTTATTTCTGGTGTGTTGAGTGGGTATGTGTGTACTGGCTTGGGGGGGGTACGGGTGGGGTGGGGTGAGATCCGACAGTTTAAGGAGGTTTGAATTGAATATGCACCCAGAGGCAGTGGTCTCGTAGGAAATGGTGTTCTCGTAAGTCAGGCTGCCCCAGCGAAGCAGCCACAAGCTTTGCTTAGTGCTCAGAGCTTTCACTTGCGTTGCTGGCGCTGCCGGGAGCCTCCAAGGACTGAACTGTCCACTAGCTCCGGGTGCTGAATGCGTTCAACCATTTTGGTAGGTGCTGTATAGCGGGGGGCGGAACGGGGGGGGCGGCTCAGAGCAAGGCAATCGCTGCTCTGGAGTGTTAAACCGTGGGGGCTGCATGACCAAGTTTAGGAAAGATCTTTATTCGTGGAAAGGGTGCTAAGGCATCGGAAAGAGAGGGGGCAATCTCCTAAGGGAAACTATAACATTATTCGCATTGTCCAGGTCTTCTCTTGGGCAAGAATTGTATTCGAAAAAAGTTTGGACGTCTGTCTATCTATTGATGCATTCGTGGAGGCGAGGGTCTTTATTCGAGGGTCTTTATCGCGGAGTTGTGTCTTTATTCGAATTTCAAAGAGTATTGGTCCAGCTTTAACTCTATGAAATGTTTTCTTCATGAACCGGTGCATTTGACTTTCTCAAACGGCTTTTGTTCAAGTTGAAGGAACCCCGCTGCATCAGTTATTTTAGCTCGAATGCCAGAACAATCTGTCAGGTAGCCTTAAATGTTACAGTAGGGAAAATGATCATTTGTTTATTATTTATTTTCTATCTGCCATTTAAAATGCAACCTCAGAGCCTCTTCTGTTCAAGGTATATTAGAAAGTCCGCCGAAATGAGATTAAAATATAGACGAGTGAATGGAAATTGTGTTTTCATGTAGCTACCAAAGTCGTGTTCATTTTTATTATTTATTTATTTATTTTTTCATTCATTCATTCAGGAAACGGTCTGTGTAACAATACACAAAAAATGCTAGCCTCTTGCATGCATTTGTAGGAAGCATATGTCAGGAAAGCCAAGAAGTAATGTTAAAGAAGGAATCTGGAATAATTGGAAACATTTTATATTAATTTAATTTGCAATCGGATCAACAAGCTGGTCAGTGACAGAACACACTGGATAGTAAGAGCCATGCATGCTGCATAATTACTCATGACTGAAGAAGTGTATAGTACCCACACAATTTGCAGAATTTAACTGTATTGCCATGTTTCAGAGCCCCCCTCCTTTTCTAGAAGGACGCTGTTCTTAATATTAACAGCTTGGGTGAAACAAAATCGGGAACTTCCTCATTGAAATGCAAAGTATATTGTGCAATGACGTTTCAGATATCCTTTCTATTTAGTAGGTGAACAATAAACCTTTATTATCACAGTATCCGCAGCAGGATCATGAAACAAAGCCCCCACCCCCACCCCCTGGTAAGAGTCATGTTGATAAGAGAACATTAACAGAACTACTGTTTCTGACCGTCAGAATCTCAGGCACAATTTGGGAATAACTTTGTTTAAAATGTTTGCAGGACTGTAGAGGTGATAAGGTGTTGCTATGGAGGTGTTCTCGTCAGTTGCACAGTAATGCATGGAAAGTGTATATTAGAACGGCGACTGTGTTATCACACATTAGGATACTACAAAATGATGCTTAACCCATTCAAACGGAACCAGCTTGTCGATTCAATGGGTGCCGGATCTTCTCCTCTTTCCAGGCACATGGGTGAAAGGAAGTATTTTTCGCCTTAGATGTTAGCTCATCAGACAGGCCTGAAAGGAAGTGCCTAATCGTAGTGAGCTCTAATGCTTTTATTTAGTTAGCTAGTTTGTTTGTTTGTTTATTTATTTATTTGATGGATGATGCAGTGGGGGAGTGTAAGTCAGGACTTCTAAGATGAATTTCCAAATGCACCGATGAAATTCTCTCAGGCAGCTGCTTCTTTATCTGAGTTCCCCCAAAGCCACCTAAGCAAACAGATTTGTAATATTTGTTTGCTTAACTGTGCATCTCCTTCACAGGGATCTGTTGCTGTGAGTGACATCTATTCCAAGCACCCAGAAAGAACTGATGGAGCACACAGATGGGAATAGGATGCCAGGCAAGCACAGAGGAAGAAATCAGGGAATCACCAGGTAAATTCAACCTTACCTTTATTTATTTAATTCCTTCTCACCTTGTCTACCAGAGCCTGCCTGCCCCAATAAGGCGGCAGTACCGTAGAGGGGATGCAGGCGTGTGTATTAAATGCTCGCTTCTCCCTTTTGCCTTTACAGGACTGGAAGTACAGCAGCCATTGGATAATGGGACGGGATCACTCGGCAACTCTGTGGATTCTCCTTCTCCTTCCTCTGTAGGGGAAATATAGTTATGGATTTATTGCCCCGGTGCAGCAGTTCCAGCAGCAGCAGCAGCAGCAGCAACAGCCTCAGCAGATTTCTGACTCTCTTCGGTGACGGGTATTCTTGGGTGGATAATACGGATTACGTTGTTATTGCTTAAGAATACGCGTAGTCGAGGAGAGTACCCGCGGCAGGCAGGCAGGCAGCGGCCGCCCCCAGCCCAGCAGCTGGCTCCTAATCTACTATAGTTGCCAAGGTAGCCCCTTTTTGATCTTTTCCTGCACTTTGCTATGTCTCTATGTCTGTGATTAGGTGATCCCAGGGGTTGCTATGTACACGGCAGGGGTAGGAGACTCTGGTGATTAGTCTAGTCTTCTGCATCCTAGGGTAGTTCCCCACGGCTTCTCTTTCCCCAAAGCGTGTGAGCGTGAGAGGCTGCAGCGCCAAGCCCGTGTCTGGTTGGGACAGTGCCTAGCCTGGGGGGGGGGGAAAGGGGGATGTGACTATGACCTTTGTCCTCATGTGTCCCCCACCCTCTCCCCATCAATGCTGTGAAATACTGGGCTGCCTTTCTGGTTTGGGCACTTAGTAGCGCGCCAGGCGATGGCCCTGGGGTAGGCAGGGAGGAGAGAAAACCTCCCGCGACCTTTACCCGGGGGAGAAAAGGGGACTCGCCTGAGATCGGCGTTGTAATCTGTTGCTGGAGCTGCATGGTTGCCAGGGGGTCTGTAGGGAGCTGCCTGGCTGGTCTCGAGGGCTGGGAACGGGGCTGAAAAACGATTAGACGAGCTCAGAGGGGGGCCCAATCCCGCGACTCTTGCGCAGGCATCCTGCCCATTGGCTTCCACTGGAGATTACATCGGTTTCCGTGGGAGGTTTGGGCGCGCAGGGGACCCAGACTGGAGACTCACGTTGTCCTCTACCCCTTGAACCCTCTTGCGCCGATTCCCTTAGAGAAGGCGAGCAGGGAAACACGATCCCTGGTGCAGTGCAGAACCCGGCATAGCGAGAGCGTGACAAAGCTGCACCAGGACGGGCTCAAGCCGTTGTTTGCTGATGATCGGTTACACGTAGGTCCCTTTATTCCCTGTGTGGGTCTGGCACTAGCCATGGGCTAAGCAAGCAGCCTAGGCACTATTTGGCTTGTGCAAATTCACTTCGCAGGGCATCAGTACCCAGAACACACAGTCCGCCCGCCCACGCTGCCAGTGCATTGTCACATTTCAAACATGGGTCCGAAGCACGTTTTTTATTCTCCTTCATAGGGTCTGATCCTGGCAGCCGAGGGTGCTCGCTCCTCCGTGGGGTTGGCCCCTGGTGTCAGAGACCCCACAGTAGAGCTCACCCCGCTTCCCCCCGTGCTGCACTCTCCTGGGAGTGGTGCTCCCGGGGTCCGGAACCGCACAGCGCACCCATCGCCTGAATTCCGCCGGGGACGTTTCTCGCCCTAATCCTCCTCTGCGGGTTCAGGGAAGCTCAGCTCAGTAGCTGGGCAAAGAGAAGACAAACCCCCCACCTTTCCGGCTAAGGACAGAGACATGGGAAACGCTGTCAAGCCCTGGTCTTGGCAAGAAGCAACATGGGGCCAGAGCTAGCACCCCAGCGAGTGCCCTAGAGCCACCGGTTTCTAATGCAAGGAGAGCAGAGGAGCAAATAAACACTCCAAAGAGATCTCCTGGCCTCCAGCAGAAGGCGACAGGTCGCATGAATTCCTGGGGAACTCAAGTGACAGGAGCTAATCTAAAGAGCAGCTGCCCAAAGACGTTACACCTGCTGGAGCATTCATATAGGTACAGCCAGACAGCGATGGACGCGGAATTTGCTGTTGAGTTAAAACTTCCCCATGGCAGAGTATTTTCTGATTTCTGCTCATCCCCTCACTTCATCTTTTCCCTTAATTAAGCAAATGAACCTCCAGCCTAAATTGCCAACTTTCTCTCATAACTCTTTCCTGACAAGAACAACGCAAACTTCTTTTTTTAGCAAATCCGCCTCCAAGTCAAAGTATATCCCCATGGTCCCCTTTTTAACATTGCAAACTGCTGGTGTAGTCTGTGGCCTTCTGCAACCGCCGCCCACAGCCAGAACGAGAGCCCTTTGGGGCAATGTCATATTAAGAAATAATACGCAGACGCAAGAAGGCAAAACATTTTTTCCCTTCCAGGGTCTTTTTTTGGGGTGGTGGGGGGAGGTTGTTACACAGTTTGAATTTTGTCGAGCTCAAAAGGCGATAGCAGATTTTGTCCCGCCCACACGCTTCAGGGATCCCAACTTTCTTGGAGCCTGTCACGGTTCTTGCCATGGTGCCTCTAGCCCAGTCGGCCGCGTTCGAGCTGTTCACAGCACCTTCTCTGGACTAAAACGAGAGTTTGATGCATGTCGCCCAGTGTAGGGAAACGGAGGCAGGTACCTTTTGGAAGGAGCCTTTTATGGCGACAGCACAATAGGCACTGCCTAGCTTTGATTGCTTTGTTTTTTAAATAGAAAGCCGCCTCCCCTTTCCAGAGAGAACACACGAGAGGAAAGAAAGGTGTTCTGTCCAGCTTGATACTTCTGCGATCGGTGCTGAGGGAAGGCCATTGTCCATCGCACCCGGGGCACTGTGTCCAGGCTAAAACCTGCAGCAAGGGCTCATTAGAAGGGATTCTTGGGGGAATGTTAGAAAATTCCTGGGCAGGAGACCTAAATCTAAAAGAAATCACAGCAAACCATATTTAACTGAACCACACGATATGCTGGACCTTGTAGTAGTGATTGATCTAGAATGCTTAATCAACATCAATAGCCTTTCTCCATAAGTTCCCAACAGGATGCAGCACTAGAACTGTGCAGATGTATTTGCCAGTTTAAGAGCTTTTCTTTTTTTTTTAACAATAATATGTAACAGCAAAAAGCGAATAGCTTTAGAAAGAGAGGGAGGAAATTAAAATTTTAAATCACAATTGGATGATTTATCTTGGGGATTAACTATTTTGCTTCAGGAGATAACCTCTTTGCCTAGGCTGCCTTCCCCACTGGTCAGTCCTGCACAAGATTTGAATCTGTAGAGTAACTGCATTGTATGTGCTATTCAGCTGGATACAGGTGCTGACACTGGCTGAGCCTCAATGTCCTGTCTTGTGTTACCGTGTAACAATAAGCAGTCTTTACTCAGCTGCAGCCGTGTGTGCAAAGGGTGAATAGTGCTAAAATGCACTTTCTTTACTACTAGCGCTGAACTAAATCCTGAAGTCCTCGTCTCCCAATGCCATTTATGCTTTAGGTGACAGTAAAACAAATGGCCTGGCTGCTTAAGCTCACGTTTTCCTTCTTTTGTCAGTCAAGAAATCCCAGCCCCTAAGTTTGTGGTTTATAGTTTGTGGCCCTGATGTTCTCCAGAGTGTATCACAGCCACAAACCTGGGGTTGCCAGTTTGATCTCTTTGTGTAAAATCAAATGTAGGCAAAGAGATCCCTGTCGGCTACACAAAAGGGGAAAGTTCATGTAGGGGCCTTATCCCAGGAAGTGTATGGAATACAATAGCCTGAAATGCTAGAGGCAGGCAGGCTGATGTGAAAAAAATAGGCTGCAGGGCTAAACTTCCCAGTTTTATAAGGTAACAAAGGTGGGGCATAGTTTGGACAAAACAGGTACACTCGGCCCACTTATTCCAGCCAACATAGCTTAGCAGCACAGCTAGAGTTCTGGCTGGAAGCTGGGTTAACCTTTAAACTGCAGAGCTCAGATTGGAAATCAAAGCCATGGCATTCATACCCTCAACTTCCAGCTCATTCTCTCTCCGCCCCGCCCCACATACAGTAGACACAGAGACTTAGATAGGCTTGCAGGCGCATTCATCCACAGACTTTTTTCCCCTTTTTTCTTTTTAAACTGGTAATAGCGGGGAGCCTGGCATAATCCACCCAGACTTTTTTCCCTTCCCTCTTCAAATGCATAGATAATGCCACTTCTTTTGATGCTACCCATGTATAAATGTGAGCGCAGTGAATTAGATTAGAAGCCATTTTAAGGCAAACACAGAAGTGTGGTGACGAAATAGGATATTTTAGGATGGAGCCTTCCATATACTCAGTTATGATCATGATTATTTTTAACAATGATAGTCAAGATTTTAGTGGTGATGAATTTGCGCATATAAGGTGGGGCTTGTCGAGAATTTCTCTCTCTTGCATAGCAGTTGAAAGACCATCTATGTTCTGCTTAATTATTTCAAAGTGCTAAAGGACTCTTACCCTTCAATAGAGAGTGGAGCTCTCATTGTGACACAGACATATGTAGATCTGTTATTCTTTAGACATTTCTTTTGATAACAGCACTGTGATCATCTTGGTTCTCTAATACCACTTGAAAGCAGAGTTTTTATTTGTAGTTTCCTATGTTCAGCGGCTGCAGAAATAATGTGAAATTGCACTTTAAAAAGTCACGCAGAAAGCTAAGATCAGTTGCTAAATGATAGTCAGTTTTAGCACCGTTACACACCTATGTTCATAATTGCTGCAAGAACAGCAATTGAAACGCCAGGTTTGTATTATAAACCTTCCTCTGATCTAAGCTTTTAGTTGACATTTTCCCTTGAGTCATGACTTAGAGTATTATCATGAGTTCCCCTTTCATCACACAAAGGATGTGGTTTTGTTTGCTGTTTTGTTTTGGTTGAGTATTTTGTGCAGTAAAGATTGGACTTAGTTTTATCCATATATATAAGCTTAGCAAAACATCTCATTGTACTTTGTTTCTTATAGCTACTTTCTCTTTAATATGATTAGCTGTTTCTGCTGAATAATACCTTAATGATAGGGCTGATGCATTTTTAATGCATGTACTCTTTGTCATTGTCTAAATTAACATTTTGATGATTGTAGATTTTTTTCCCTCTAAAATCTTTAGGGGATTGCTATGTTATGTGCTTACTAACAGCTGAAATATAAGGTCTGATCAGAGAAATATTAGGTGTGGTCATCAAAATTAGTTGGAAAATGTTGTTTAAATGCTCAATAGCATAAAGGCTGCTAGAATTACATTTCCCAACAGCCTTCTTAAAGAAACAACCTTTGAGTTTCAGTAGTAACTCTTGGGATCTGACACACACATTTACATCCAAACTCATAAAAATCAGCTAGGCTTGACTTCCAAGCAACACATCAATAAGAATAAGCTGTGCATACAAAGGGCCTGATTCTGTGAACATTTGGCTTCAGTGGGACTTTTTGTGAGAACACAGTTACTCATGTATACAGCTAAAGCATTCAGGGCCCAATTCTCCCATTCAAGTCAATGGCATAACACCAACTGACTTCATTGTGGACAGGAGAGGGTCCTAGTTCCAAAGGTTTTTAACAAGATTTATAGCATTTATTTCACTAGTTTTACATGTGAATCCTGACCACCGAAAGTTTAATCTGTTCTGTAAATGTCTTAATCCTGTAAAGACTTGCATCTATGAGTAACTTTACACATATGAGTAGTCAATTTGACTGCTGTGTGACTAAAGTTACTGGTGAGTAATTCTTTGAAGGATCAGGGCCTTCTTTTGTAAACGTAACTGGCTTTAGGAGTAAGTCCATAAAAACAATCAAATGCTACCCTGACTTAGAAGTCTGATCCTGCAAAGTGCTGAGCCGTTCTTGAGAGATGCTGAATGCTTTCAGCTCCCACTAATTTCAACAGGAAGTGAGACCGCTCAACCCTTTGTAGGAATGGGCCATTAAGCCTGTGTAACCCCATAGGAATTGCATGGGTGCAAATGAAAGCAGAATATGTCCCAAGAGAAGATTTGCTTTATTAAAGATAGGAGAATTCATTTCTATTTTCCATTGCAGTCAAAGAAACACCTTGCATAGGTCTACTCACAGTAGCTAGCACTGCTGTTGGTAGTAAGTGTTTGCAAACTCGGGTCCTGAATTAATTGATGTGCACTTCAATATGATTTCATGTACCCTTTCCCATTACAAACACCTCTCTGATACAGGTAAATACACTTTACAGAAGGGCAAATACATGAAAAATGGATCTTGCTGCTATAAGGCTGATACAAACAAAAAAAATCTAACTCTTGCAGTCCCGACATAGGCTAAAGTCCCACTGACCTCCGCAAGGACTGCAGGATTAGACTGTGATCTATGTTCAATAGCTTCCTCCCACATGCAAATTTGTCAAAAACAAGGGTCATACCACAAGGTACAGCACAATAGCTGGATTGCATCAGGTTAGGTAGGTTTTATTCCTTTCTGACCAATCCTGCTTTCTGATGCATCCAAGAACCTCACTGATTTCAAAGGGCATTTGGGGTTCACATAAAATGTAGGAACAGACACTAGCCATTCAGATTTTATGCTCAAGTTATTTCTATAATAATTAATTGCACTTCACCAGCCTAGGTGACTGCCAAGATTCAGAGAATTTTCTTCAAGAAACACACATAATCTGTCATCTATCCCTCTGCACCTTTAATTGTGCTTCATGAGGACTAAACAAACTGGCCTTTTCCTTTAGATTTAAATCTCCCATTATTGTATATTGAATTTTATGTTTTGAAAGCATTGTATACAATTATACATTGTATACAATGTATCACTTTTTTAAAATGTAACATTTTATTATAAAGCAACAAGAAGAGATTTATTACATTTAGCTATTATATTATCTGCTAACATTTTTTTGAAACCCTAACACCAATTACAGATCATCACAAAATGTTACAGGATTCAACCTTTACCCCCTCAAACATTTAAATATGGAAACATTTATTAGAGAATCTCCCCCGAACCTTACATTCCTTTAATATTTATGATTTAGAAACCAAAGTTATTCAAAATTCAAATGTCTCATCGGTCTAGTGTGCATTTTATCATATAACTAACATCCATAGATATGAAATGAAACAATATGAAACAGTGGGCCCTAGAGAAATTAGGGTAATAGGTCGAAAATAGCAAAAGGACTCAGATTTGAAAAGAATCAGAGCTCACACCAACTCTGGAGAAATAGCCTGAAACACACGTATTCAAAGGGAGCGAGAATCCTGGAGAAGTGTAAAGCTGTAAGAGGCCTAGAGGTGATAGTGGAGAGTAAATTAGACATTACTTTGCAAAATGATATGGCAGGAAAAACCACTAATGACATTTGGGGCTGAATGTGCAGAGATATTGTGTCAGAAAACAGAGAGGAAAAATCATGCAACAGCTGTGTGTGTGATCTCACTTGGATTATTACATTCAGTCTGGGGATTATATTTCCAAAAATATAGTGACCAGTTGGTGGCAGATGAGAGAAGAACAGAAAAAAATAATCCAAGGGGTGGACGGACTGATTTATTAGTAAAAAGTAAGAGAGCCAATGATATAAATGAAAGCAATAAATAACCAAGATTTCCACTCTAGAAGGGAGAGAGCCTTTGCAGGGTGGTGCATGAGGGCATGTCTGGGACACATGGGATGAAATTAAGAAAGGTAAAATTCCAGCTGGATTTCAAGAAAAACTTCCTTTAAGTGGGCCCAATACTGCTCCCATTTTAGCCAATTGGAGACTATAGAAAGCAGTGAAATAGCCTCCAAGGGGAAGCCTCTTGACTTGGGAAATTTAAAACTAGATTGGCCAAACTACTAGAAAAGGTACTGCAGGGAACAATCATCCTGCATTGTCAGGGAGATTGCATTTTAGAGGTCTTTCTCATCTCTAAATTCTGTGATATGATTCTATGAAATTGAAATGACTCCGGTATTTCTCTGATATTTTGTGCCATTAGAAAGAAGTAGGGCCATTACTGTCTTTTAAAGTTTCCAAGTAACTCTGTCCAAGTGAATATATTTCAGATGCGCTGTAGAAACTCATGTCCATCTTAATCTCTTATCTGTTTCAAAGTCAGTTGTCACCATAATATTGTTCTGTATTAGTTTATTTGAATTTATATGTAATGTATACCCCTTTCAAATTATTAAACATTAGGTATGAAATCAATGTTGAAATACTCTAGCTGAATTTCCTTTAATATTAAAAATGCTGATTCATAACCTTTGTTTGTAATATTAACAGTTCTCTTGATAAGATAGGAAAATACCACAAAATTCATTAATATCTGGAGTTCAAACCAGTCTTTTAAATAACTGAAAATCAATGGCAAAATGATCATGTGGGATTGGTCTTCTTTAATGGGAGATCCAGTAATATTCTGAACTAGAACTGAAGATTATTTAATTGTACAGTCTGTAACCAAAAAGAAGCATCTCGTTGCATCTTATATGAACATTTACATAGCAAATGTAGATCTCATATGACTCATATCACATTATCAAATGGCAATGTCTTTGTAAGGATTCACATTATCTTACCAAGAAGTTACTGGTTGATGGAAAATTTGTATTTTAAAAGTGCTTCACTGTCATTATTCATTATAGATTTTTTTGAAAAGACAAATGGCAACAGATACAAGCCATGAGACTTGATTCATTAATACATTAGACACTTTGGAAACAAAAATTTTAATAGTTATACTTTAAAAGGTAATTCATACGGTTGTTCTAAGCACATGACCTCTTCAGCCAAGATGTAGAACAACCTTTCCTTAAAATCTATAATTATACAGTTCAGCAGCTGCCATTTTATTGAGATAACTGTTTTGTCTCCCTGCTATAGTAGTTAAAGGTGACCTGCAAAGGAAAAAAATGTGCATGTTTTCTCCCCTCTTTTGTGATATATACAAAAGGCCTATTATCAATTTGTATTTTGCTTTAGAAATGTCAGGAGCATTAAATTCCCTGTTTTTCCTAAAGGACTTGGGGAAATACTAGGGAAATGTAGTGGAAGCTTTGTCAAACATCAATTGAAGAAGCAGAGATTTTTTTAATCATTAAGAACAAGAGCTTTTCTCCCACGTTTGTCAAAATCTGAGTTAAATAAAAATACAAAAGTTTTTTACATAGATTGACTAAAAAGCATTTCCCCTTTCAACTGCTCATGTTTCAATTTCTCGTCTCTCATGATGATGTCATAAAACATTAGGTCTTCAGTCTTCAGTCATTCATACAGTCATTCATACAGTTCCTCTGTAAAACCTGGATATACAAACCCTGGTATTTCTAAGGGTGACACAAGAGAAAAACAATATTCAGGTCTCCTTTGTGCATCACAAAGAGTATGGGCAAAAGGCCACAAACAAAACTTTATTTTTTACAGGTTTCCTTGAAAGTAGGAATTTAATCTTCATGTCCATCTGAACATTTAGCCACTCATGCTGTTCACTTTACTCATGCTTATAGTCTTCTTGATTCAATGTGTGTTTAACAGAAATATAAAGGAAGCAGGATTGAATTTGCTCTGGAATAGCCCGGGAGGCAAAAAACAAACAAACAAAAAATTTGCTTGAGCTTTTGGACTTTAACTATTACCACATTTAATTATATTTAGAATATTTCACGTATTTATTTATTGCAAAACATAAATATTGGCACAGCATAATAGCTCTGCTTTTTTCCTATTAAAACCTCTCTTCTGAAATTAATTCCAGAGCTAGTGATTAGGTTAGAATTTTCTTTCCTAGAAGTCAGCAGCTCATGCTGACAAGGCTTGGCCTTCTTAGTGATGGGCCGTTTGCTGCTCAGAAGTGTGAGGAATGGCTTTCTAAAATATTGACGGCTGGCTTTGTATTACACAATTCAGAATCAAACTTGTAGCTGACCAAATAGAACTTAACTTGCAAGTATCAATGTACTACAGCAACAGCAGTGAGGGGCCAAGAGGTTAGAACCATATTCCGTCCTCTAGGAATTTTTATTTTTAAATAAGTGGCCAGACTATCCGTTAGTGTAAATCCGTGCAGTTCTCCTGAAGACAAAGGAGCTATGCCATTTATACCAGGCTAGGATCTGTCCTAGAGACTTTAAAAGGCATTGCAAAATTAGAGCAAAAGCATTGGATTTCTATTATAATTTATTTTAAAAAAATTATATGTACTTTTTACTCCCATAGATCCTTGACATGTCAATGTAGCTGCAATGGCTGCATACTATTTAACAAGAAACTAGAGTGCAAAACATTCATTCCTCATGTGGTTTGACAGAAATGTGCACAGATTTCAAATACAGGCCTGGATGCCTCCTTTCAACCATAAAAGGATAGCAGGCAAGACTCCCATCCAACCCAATGCATTATGCATCAATAATGTGAGACAACATCTATCTACATACTGAACACTGGAAACGATTGAGTTCAGATATAGCTATGTTAGGGAACCCTACCTGTACCTATATCCATATCTTCTATTCTTAGA
This sequence comes from Mauremys reevesii, assembly GCF_016161935.1. Lineage (NCBI taxonomy): Eukaryota > Metazoa > Chordata > Testudines > Geoemydidae > Mauremys > Mauremys reevesii. The sequence goes on from NC_052630.1 coordinate 72,831,317, forward strand.
ACCATGGCAAATATTCAGGCAATGGGGAAAAGGGACACATTATAAAGCTTAACATGCCAAGGAAAATCAGTTACAGTGCTCAAAAGATGGATCTATGGTGAAAAACATCAATACACGATACCTATTAGGACACTGATATTCTAAAGGGGAAATCCAACCAAATAAATATGTGTTTGCAGGAAAAAATACTAGTACTCAGTAAGTGACCTGCTGAACCTAAATAGATGGTAAAATTTTCATTGCATTTGCCAAAAGAAAAATGTGTTCAAGAAGGACCATGGAATAAGAGGACAGAAACAGTCTGATGGAGACTTTGATCAGTAACATTTCATTTTTACCTATGATAAAGATGCTGATGTAATAAAGCCAAGTCCAGCATTTTATTGGCTGCATAAGTCTCCGTCATGGACACTGAAATGATTGCAATCAGCTGCAGCTTTAACATGCACACCGGTGTGGCAATGAATAGTCACTCACCTATGAGAAGTTTGTCGTAAATTTGGCATTCAAAAATAATCCTAAAAACCAGTTCAATCTAAAAGGCACTTTTGTGCTATTTTCTTTTTCTTTTTCCTTCAGTGGGACTTGCCCATATGCTCTAAAGTTTTTTTCTTCCCCAATCCAGTATGGATAATATAAATCTTATGTAAATAAGAAGAATCAGGATCCTCCATGTGTTATATTATAAATTGCGTGGAAATTGGCCAAATCTCTTTAGACTATAACCATATATAATACAAAAAGTGAGAAATCAAACCTAGTATGCTTAGATAAAGGCATGGGGGCAGGAGGAAGCATTATAGCAGTAATTTAGGACATATGACCTATATGAATCCATCCTTCCTTCTACCTATTTACTTTAGGTAGGGTTTGTATCCTTTAGTATTTCTTTCCTCTAAAGTGTCGGTCCGATTCCTTTTGGAATATGCTCAGTCTTTATTGGCTTTGGTAGTTAGTTCCTCACATTTGTTATCCTTTGCGTAAAGGAACTGCTTTTAATGCTTTTTTTGTGTTTTCTTATTTTAGGAACAAAATCTGCTCTCACATCAGAGTAAATCCAAACTAGCTCCATTGGTGAAAATGGATTAATTCTGGGTTTTTTCTCCACTGTATGTGATGTGAGAGAATAATTTGGGTTTACCATCAGTTTGTGTTTTGCTGTTTTCAGTCCATTACCTTCTTGGAGTTTCTTTGCATCCACCTTTTCTGTACCCCTAACATTTTCATACACTTAAATTTCCTCCCATAATATTTTCTTCTGAACAGCACACTTTGCTTCACAGTAACCTATAGAGCCAGTTAAAGGTGCAGCCCTCCTAAGCTGGAGGTTCATGGTCATGCTAAGGAAATGTTGAAGGGCAAGTAAATCGGTAGGTATTTTTAGGAATCCATGAGTAGAGGGAGGAGTCTCTACATGACAGAAAAGAAGGTGTCAGATTTGATCTGCTATTAGTCATTTATATCAAGATTTTAATAAACTGGGGCCTGAAGTTCAACTCCTAAATTCATATTTAGACATCTAAAAGTAGCCTGACGTTTGAGAGCTGCAGGGTGCTTGGGTGTTTATAAAACATACCAAATAACACATTTAGGCACCTTAAAGATTATCTGAATTATGATCCTGACTTTATGACCCCATTTTTAAAAATTGGATTTTAATCTCAGACATAGAGATGTGCATCAAGGTGTACCTTGGAAAAGTCATTATAGATTTTATGGAAATAGCCTCACCAGTGGGTATTTAAGAAAGGGTGTTATGTGCTGATGCATATCTGAGTTTAGAATTAAGCGCAGTATAATATGTCATATGCAAACAAAATTGTCACATGAAGATAAAGGAAATGTTTGCAGATGAAGGGACACAATGCCAGTATTGTTCGTGATTCATCTTGGATACTTCCCACTGCTTTAGTTGCATATCACCTGAAGCTACAGGTCAGTGACTCAGAGACTATAGTTGTATTCCTGCAGTCCTGCTGCAAGCGTCTGTGCGGAAGTTTTGGGTCTTATAAAGAAAACAACAGCTTATTTTTTCCAATATGATTGTTGCTAAATGAAGAGTAAAAAGGGGTTAAGGGAAAAGCAAAACAGATTCCTGTGATTCTCTTCCCCTTATTTTAAAATGAATATGATTAATTGACTTTCTCATGAGAATAGGAGACCGACAGTGAACTCTGGGGGAACAAGGCATAGTATGGGTATGCACCATGCCAGCTTCTCACTCAGTTCTGCCAAACAACCTGAAATCTTGATTTAAAGAAACTCTGCTGTGTCAGATCTGGCAATTTCACATAAACAGAGTCTGCCATTTATAGCATATGGAGCCAAATTGTATGGTAGTGTTGTAAAGTGAACAAACATCCATTGGGAATTAGCCTAGCCTACAACATGCATTTTCCTTATTTTAAATCAAATTTGAATATAGCTCCAGCAATCTCTATGACATTTTTTCCTTTTTTGTTTTAAGGTAATTTATTTCTTATGAAAGGGAACACTAACATATCTGGAATTTGGTAGCCTCTGTTTATACACAGAATAGGTCTAGAACAAGAAACTTCTCCACACTACCCCATGAATGCACTTCCGCTCTGGCCGGAAAGAACAAGCTTAGGGTGACGGTATTTCAGATTCCACATCCATGCAAATCCTAATCCTACGCATCTTTTTAAGATTGTCAATGAAGATGCCAACCCTGTGATTTCAGAGAAGAATTCTGCTTAAAAACTCAGTCTATGGCTCAATTTTGGTGTCATGGTACCAGCTCTGCAGAAATAGAAAAAGCAGAAAACACCCAAAATGTGACATTATAAATTGTGACAGTCTAATAAAATATACAAATATGATGGGTTTTGGGGCCCGGAATCAGTAATTCATCCCTACTCAGCAAAGCACTTAAACACATGCTTAACTTAGGCAAGTGCTTAAGTTCAATTGACTTCAATGAGACTTAAGTGCATGCTTAAAATTAAGAGCATGTTGAAACATTCTGATGAAGTGGGGCCTAAAGTGGTATCCTGAAGTCCATTCACGTAAGCAGGTTGATGCATAGCCCTTAGAAATATAGGACCAAATCCCTCACTGATGTAAACTGGGGCATCTCCACTGAAGGTCTGGAGCGTAGTTGTTTGATGTCATACAATCTTTTATGTATTTTCTGAATAAATGCCATTTTTTCAAAGCCGTTTTGTAAAACAAAGACGTATTCTATAAAGCTTGAACAGGTTGATATAATGATACATTGCAAGAAGTTTTGTTTATTCTTTCTGTCTAATCAAGTGTTCAGTGAAAAGTGCTAAAAATGAGCATTACCACCTTGTTAGGTGGTTTATTTTATTTCAATGGCAAGACACAGCCCTTCATTTTCTGGTGTGAATTTTATGAAATCTAGCCTTATTATATTTGGCAGCTCACAAATAAACGTCCTACAGTTTGTGTTTCCAAACTAAGTATATTATAGAGTTTTGTGACAGCATATAACTAAGGGTGCTATGTCTTTAATGTCATAGAAGGATCGTTTAAATCCTTAAAATAGTTAACTAAAGCTTCTACCCAATACACAAAAATTAAGTTAACAGTAATTAATGTAGCCAGACTGGAACCTTGGCAAACTACTGTCAGCAAGTATCTCTTGGTGCACTCAAGAGGATGCGGTTAGACTGTTGGTGCCTGCAAACAGGTTGGGAATTGTAAACACCGCAATTAGCAGTAAGTTTCTGTATCTTAACTTGCCAGACTAATGGTCTGATTCTTGGAGCAGTTGCCCCAAAGGAGAAGGGAATTAGCGCAACCTTGCATTGCCATGGATCAATGTTTTTCTTGGCAAAGATCTCTGATAAGGAATTTAAAAGCAAAATTGCAGCCTCAACACAAACTGTGAAACTCACTGCAGACACCAACCAAGCAACGGTCTAGCTCTTCCTTCAGCAAGCATAAATGAACTGTACAGTTCTAGGGTGTCTCTACATACTCTGTTGTGGAGTCCTGTGTTGATAAGGTTATCAACAGTAATGGGATTAAAAGAGTTAAAATCCAGCTTTGCAGTAATCCTGAAACACTGTGTTGTTGAGCTACCAAAGATTAAGATTATGGTAACCTTATTAACCTTTGGTGTTGTGTAAATAAAAAGGAAATGTCAGCCTTAATTCCACCATGAAATTAAATCTTCACATCACTAAATGATAATTTAAACACAGTTTACTCCATCCAAATACATTTTATGAAAATACTGAACCTGGTTGATCTTGGGAAATTCCAGCTGGAGAGAGAAAGAGCTTATTTTTTTTGTTTAAAATTAAAACAATGCTTACCAGGCTTATATGTCTATGGAAACTTTAATCATAGACAATGGAGAATTCAAAAAAAATAATAACGAGGGAGAAAGTGGATAGGAGACATTTTAAGAGTACTTTACTTAGGGCCAGTTCTTCAGTTGGGGTAAACCGGTGTCCTGAAGTCAATGCAGCTAGGCCAATTGACACCAGCTGATGATCTGGCCCTAAATGTTGAAATCAAGCCCAAGGAAGCCAGAGGAATCAGCTTCTGGTCAGCCATAAACTAAGGGGTTGAATAAGTCAAGGACCTGCACAACAGTGTGCCAACATGAAATGGGTGGAGATTCTGCTGGCCACTGGCTAATAGCGCAACAACACAACCGGGTAGGGACGGGGAATAGATTACAGTGAGCCATTTTATTGTATCTACATGGAAGAGTTGTCATCTTCCAGAGGGAATCAGACCTGTTAAGTGTTGCTAAAGTGCAAAGTATAATTAATTTCCCCTAAATGAGTGCTTGAGTTTAGATCAAAGTATTGCCCCAGAAGCATTCTCAGTGCCAAACAGCAAAAGAGATAACAAAGTGATAAAAAGAGAGCAGCGGAAAGAAAAAAAATATATGGTTATTAATCATTCAGAAAACTTTGAGGCAAATCCTGAGCTGGTGTAAATTGGCATAGTTCTACTGGCTCCAATGGTGCTATGCCAATTTACATCAGGTGAGGATCTGTCCCTTTTTTATTAATGGACTCCTTTGCACACCCCTCACCATTTGTGTTAAGTGAAGCAAACACCTTGTGGTATGTTCAGCAGCTGACTTAGCAGAGGCATAAAAATTGTGTGCTGTATAAGGTATTTGTTATTATATCTGTTGGATTTTGGGGGCAAGAACAACTCACATTCCTTGTGGAGACAGAGTAGTAATCTTGCACTGATAGGCCTTCTTCGCAACAGGCTCAGTGCTTGAAGGAGCCAGAACCATTCTCATATAGCACGTTCCACCCCCCACCCCCAAAGAAAACAGAAAAAAATATAGGGTCTCATTCAGAAATTAATGGGACTATACCCAGATTAAGATACTATTCATAGTATAGCAACAGTGGCACACTGAGCCTATATTTGAAAGAAATGTGTGAGCTGTGATAAGCCTGGAACCAGTCTTGGCACTCTTTATGCACAGGTACTATGGGCAGTGCAGCCACTGGATTACACTCTTTTTGCTAGTCGGGGGACACAGATAATACTGAGCATCAAAGGGCTACCTTCTCTTCTTCCCTCTCCATTCTTCTCTCCATTGTCCAACCATTGTAGAGATTACATCACTGAAAATCTCACTGCAGGTGTCATGCATGGAGGCACTAACTTTTCAGGTGCCACCTGAATCCAGGTAAAGAACTCATCAGAGGGCAGAAGGTGCTGCAGGAGAATAGTAGTGATTTCGGTGGAACTATTTGCAGAGTACGGGATTATGTCACCTAAGGGTGGCAGAATAATGCCTATTGTAAATAGGTATCTGCTATGTGCCAACTTGGAAATAACACCTCTACTGTAGGATGAGAGGAAGTTTTCCAGTAGACGAGTAGGAACAAACTCTTCTTCTACCTCCTTTCAAGAATTTCTTCTTTTATTTCCTCAACTTTATATGAGAGCTCAGCTCAGGGTTGCTGGTGTGAGGACACTGGGCCAGATTCTGTGCTGGTGTAAATTGCCACAGGCTGGAGAGATGCCAATTTATGCCAGTGGCAACACCTGTGCCAGCAGAGAATTTGGCCCTCTGCATCTGGACTGTCACTAGGACTGCTGTTGCTATCATTGTCACATACAGCCACTGCAAATTCTTTAGCTCTAGCTTATTTTGGTTTCTAACAGTTCATCCCATGACACAGGAATAAGCAGTAGGTCCTTGGGGTTCCTGGGGGATAGCACCAGTTTCCAATACTGATATAATGCTATTTTCCAAGTATAGCCCTTTTCTGGACAATATCTCAATAAAACCGTAAATTGCAGCAGCAAAAGAAATGGCAACAATGGCATATCTGTTTGAATGACATTATAGTAACTGCAGTATGTGTGTAGTTAGGATCCACAGGGGGCTGGATTCTCCCTTAGTTGTTTTCCTGCACTAGAAAAGCCACCTTTGTGCCTAATTCAGGCTTAGGCCAGGTGCCTGCTTACTTCCTGGTACAACTTAGCAGCTCCAGCATTGCTCCTCTGTGGCCTATTATGATGCTGCTAAATAGCCAAAGCATTGGCACCTCTCACCCCATCTTCATCTCCAAGCTGTCCTTAATGCACCCCCTGCAGTAGGGGTAAGGAAGGGGGCAGGCATAGACTCTTTAAACCTTCATGTTGAACCTCAGCTGGGGGGTGAACTCACAGCATGAAAGCGGGATTTTGCAGGGCAGTTTACGTAGTCTGCTTGGTGCGGAAGGGTTCATAAGGCACCTTCATCCCCACAACATTTTCCTTCTGTTGTGGCTTTCACATCAGGTATTAGGGGAAGCTGAAAGGCAGACAGAGATCCTGAGAGGGTGAATAATGGCAGCACTTCTTTATAGCTTCTGAAGGGACCATCTACTTTTGGAACTAATTAAGTTTCTGGTTCTACAGGGCTCAGACCTTGACATGAGCTATTGTGGCTCTTTTGGAAACCTTTTGAAATGCCCAAGGCTGTGCACAAGAATGAGAAGAGTGATTTGTTTAGTCAGTGTACATTTATTTCTTACTCAATAGAACTGATGTCATTATTGCCTTCCACCATTAAGGTCCACAAATCTAATTTGGCCCAAATTATTGTCAGCATTCGAGGAGTCTCGCCAGGTAAAACACAAACAAAGATTCAGGCTACCTTGCTCTCCACTGGGGCAGGAACAAAGGTTTCCTTTGATGGTATATACTATGAATAGCTGCATGGCTGGCATAAAAAAACAGCTGGAAAAAATGGGGTAATTGTTCAGAATTGTCAGAATAACTGAAACTAAATTGCTAACAAATACCAAGTGCTGCAGTTAATCACAATGGAGCACTGTGGGCCACTCAACTGTGGGGAAAGACTGTTAAAAAAAATTGCCCCCTACCTAGGGCAGACAGGGAAAGAGGGTCCAAACATTTTGTTGGCAGGATTATCCCTACCTTACAGACCTTGACATCGAAATCCACCTCTGCAGACCAGTGTTTTAACCACTGAAAATAAAATCTGTAAGAACAGAGGTGCCCATGATGTAAGAGCTGTACATTTTCATGGCAAAGATAAAATCCTGGCTCAGGACTGGAAAAACAAGACACTGCATTGGGCAACACATTACCTTACCCATGCGCTCCATGAACCCCATTGGAGGGGGCTCATAAGAGCAAGCTGCTAAGGCAGAGTAAAATGGCAGCATGGTGCGGAGGTAGCTGTGCCATCTGGGAAGAAGAAGGTGGCCAGAAAAAACACAGATCCAGGGAGTCCACGAGAGCAGCACAAAGCCACATATTTCTTGGCATTTCTAAGCAGCTACTGATCCCGTTCCAGTGGGATCGTTCCTGGGATCCACATATGGAGGGGAAGTAGAATTCCCTCCTCCTATACAGCATGGAAGTGGGAGGCTCTGTCTCTGAAACACCAGCCTGCCTTCACTGGATTCTTTAGCTCTGTGGTCTACTCTGGAGAGGTGATGGAGACTGGTAGTGGGGCCAGGCTTAGTGTGACAGACAGCAAATGTGAAAAATCAGGACAAGGGGTGGGGGGTAATAGGAGCCCATATAACCCCCCCCCCATCAAAATATCGGGACTGTCCCTATAAAATCGGGACATCTGGTAACCCTAGCCAGGCTGCATCATCCCCACTCTGCTCCCATGGAGATCCCCAGAGACAACAATGCAGACTGGGCCTGTAGAGTCTTTTCCACACACTCCTGGCAGCCACATCAAGGGGGAATCCTAAGGAAGCCATGCTGGGGTGCGGAGTGCTGCCAGGAGTCAAAGTCAGAGTGGAACTACAGGACCTCCACAGAGATAGACTGGCCTCCCATGGACCTCTGGGGATTCACCAGGGCTGGAGGCAGCCTTTTTCCAGGGGGCGGTCCCATAGCCAGTGCAAGGGTATCCTCTTCCAGGCCCTGCCTTTCCTTCAGATTTTACCACAGGAGGGCATGCTATGGGTCTACCAAAGGGAGCATATGGCAGAATGTCCAAGTGAAACCATTAACATGTTTACGGCATCTCTCTCCTTGCACAAGCTAAGGGAAGGAGCATACAATCCTTAAATACTAGATTTAGCCAAAGAGAGCGTGGCAGCATCCGAAACAAAGCAGCACAGAAAGAGCAGGCAGGCAGCAGCTGAAACAAGGATTTTTACCTTTGAAAAATATTGTTAGTTAGAATAGATTAAATGTGTCTTATGAATGTTATTATTGTATTAGATATAGTTATCAAGCCAGGTTCTGATCTCAGGTGTGCTGCCATAACTCAGGAGTAACTCCACTGACTTGAGTGGAGCTCCTCTGGATTAATAATGATGTAAGTGAGCTCAGAATGTGGCCCAACATGCGTAGAGTGGTCTGATAGGTGAAGAAGTTGTATATACTTGATGATTGTGCTTGTTTGGATATCATTACATGGGACAGCATCCTCTTCAATCTCTCATATGGAGGTTTTTGGCCAAGCCACTACAGCTATAGTGGTGATACAGGGGGCAAAAATAATTATAAAAATGTAGCTCTATATCGTACCAAATTCCATCTTCTCTTGCCTTGAACCATTAAGGTCCACAAATCTAATTTGGCCCAAATCAATATCAGCATTTGAGGAGTCTCACCAGGTAAAACACAAATTTTAGAGTAAAAATCCCTGTCTCCATCGGCAAATTCTCTATCACCCCTTCTCCTGGCAAAACCTGTGCTTCTGGCTCTAGCATCCTAACCAAGTGTCTAGGTGAACAAACAAGGAGTTGCACTGATATTTGCCATTCTGTATCTGTTCCTTCAGACTTACAGGAAATATGTTAAATACACGCTTTGGTTCATGCCTCCTCTCTGATGCTTGCAACCTGGAGTGGCTTCTCCCCTCTCCTAACATGGGTTGGGTCCTAGGCTCTTTTTTGTGACACCTCGTGCCTCTAACAAAGGTGACTCCTTACTGTTCTTGAGACACGGGGTGCTATCCCTTGGGGAAATGAATAATGCTACTACTGCTGGCAAGGTGTAAAAAATACAATACATGAACAGAACCCTTGCAAAGGTTTAGGACACCCAATATATAACAGTATAACAAATCATGGACTTTATTCAGAGCAGAAAAATAGGATCTGAGGAAGGAAAGAGTTAGGGATAAATAATGAGTACTAGAATATAAACAAATGAACAAGCTTCCCACCTCCCATCACCCACAACTCTTCCCAACCCCCAGCTCCTTCCCTGGCACCTTCCCAGGCAGATGACACAGTGAGGATGAGTCTGGAGATAAGTGCTACAATGCTGTGAACGCTGGCTGACTGTAAAAAGGGGTGTCCTTTTCTCTGCTTTCGCCACTTGGTGGGACAGGGCTCTCTCCTGGATCTGTGGTCTGGAGTTCTGTGAGGGGGTCTAAGCTGGCTTTTAGTACCCAGCACCAAAGCAGCTCTCTGCCACTCTGGAGGCTGGTTTCTGCAGGGCTGGAACTGCCTGGCCCATGCACTAGATCTCACAGCAGTTCAAAGACTCCCTTTGTGGTGAAGGGTCTCTGAGCCACTCTGCTTCCCTCTCAGCTCCCAAACTCAAGCAGCCAAAACTGAAACAAAACCTAGTGCCTGTGAGTCAGTGTCTTCCCTTGCACTGAGGGGGCCGAGTAGCCCTGGCTCATCATTGGCCCAGCAAACTCCTTGATCATATCAACCGATGCAGAAGCCTCCCAATTGGTCTCAGCAGGAGTTTCTAGTCTATTCTGTCCCCACCCCAGACTCCAAGCATGTTGGGAAATGGTGTCCAAGAGCTCTGGTAACTATTATTGTTGTAATCCATAGGGTAGGACACCCTAACGCCTCAATCCAGAGTGCCAGGAGCTGGCAAACTCCAAGTGGGAGTTACATTGAGGATGGAAAAAGAAGTAAGAGGAAAGAAAAACTTGTAGAGGCTTGATCTTGATTTTAGGTAAACCAGTGTAAATTAAGAACAGGAGTACCTGTGGCACCTTAGAGACTAACAAATTTATTTCAGCATGAGCTTTTATGAGCTACAGCTCACTTCTTTGGATGCATAGAATAGAACACACAGACAGGAGATATTTATACATACAGAGAACATGAAAAGGTGGAAGTATGCATACCAACAGGAAGAGTCTAATCAATTGAGATGAGCTGTCATCAGCAGGAGAAAAAAAACTTTTGAAGTGATAATTAGGATGTAAATTAAGAGTAACTCCACTTAAGACAGTGGTGCTACACTGGTGCAAAACTACTGGCAGACTTGCCTGACGAAGGACTCTAGGATTGGGGCCAGTCTGATTAGACTCAGGGCCCTGGTGCTTTATAAAATATTATTCAATGATTGAATGTAAATGATCACTTGTATTGGAATATAAGTGTGTGTGAGTCTAATGTTAAATACCCTAACTAACAATGATCAGAACCAAAGAGAGAATATATGTTATTTACAGTATTAAATATTTCACCACAAGGTCACATAGAAAACCAAGTCATATACTAGTCTTTCTTATTTGCTATTGTTTCTCCTGGACATCTTTTTTGGGGTGATTAGTAATGCAGCCATTTATTTCCTCTCTGTATAAAATGAAAACACCAAATACTGCCCTTGTGGCCACAAATGTCATCAAATGCCTAAACCTGTAGTCTTTACTCAAGCAAAACTCTCATTCATTTCAATGGGAGTTTTGCCTGAGTAAGAACTACTAGATCTCCTTATGAAAATGAGCTGCTGTCCACCGGAAAACACATTACAGTAATAATTATTCCTGTTTTTAACATGGCATTAGTTTGAACTATGACCCTAATTGTTTTCCGTTCACTGTCAGCATTAAGAAGATCCTACTTAAATGTAGAACTGACTGAAAATCACATTTATTAAACAATTCATGCTCTCCAAATTTAGATATCATGATTGACAAATGATATGAAATAAGTGAAGATTTTTCTCAAGCAGAAAAGGCATTTATTTATTATGACAACTTAACATTTTAAAATTAAGCGCTTCTGTTTCGCAAGAGGTTGAAATACACACAAACACCTATACACATTGCAGCAGGCCAGTAATTTGAAGGGGCTAGTTTTTTAATTACACTAGCAGTATGAACTACATATATAGGATTAGGCTATAGTATCTGTATGACAGAATGGAAAAGACTATGACAAATTCCTAAATAGAATGTATTCTTTTGTTTTCTTAATTAAATTCCCTGGAGTTTGCACTTCATAATCCCACTCTTTCCAGTTTATGTCTGTGGGTGGGTGGGTGGTAGGGATTCTGGCTTCCCCAACCAGAGCAATATAGTATCTTGACTCCAGATAAAACGGTGCAGTCCTATACTACATATATTGTATGTCAAATACAAGGAACCTGTACTGATGTGCCGCATAGAATGCAGGTATAGGTGGGGAATCTTTGTATGAGAGCATGAGCAGAATTTTGGTGTTGAGATGGACAGGATCAGTGGACTATGCAGCTCAATCAGCAAAACTCCATCCTTTCTTGAAAACAACAATATGTAATCATGTGATTAAATACGTGATCATGTGATTAAAGGCAACATCATAAGGCTATGCACAAGTGGGCCAGAGCTAAGGCTACATGGGTTGCTTTTATTCTCATGTCTCGTAACTTCTGAGCGCTATGCTTTGCAACCCGAATAATGTAGTTAACATACTTTTTGGTATGGAATTTTAATATTATCATCTCCTAGGGCCAGTCTTTGATGGCCCTGAGTAGGTGTGCCCAGGGGAGGGTACAAGAAATGCACAGGGATGACCTTGCAGGCCTTGATCAAGTCTGGTGCCCTCATAGGATCTATACTCTCCAAAAGGGGCAAGGAGACAGCGTGGCCATACCCACACCTTCCCATTCATACTGGTGGCCAGCCATAGAAGAGAGTGCCAATTGTGCTCTGAAAGAAGCACCTCTGGTTCTCGGGAGCTTTGGAACAATGTCTTATGAGGGCAGTGAGGTTGACCCTTTCCCATACACAGATCTATGTCCTAATAGCACAAACTGGCCCGTAGTGCATTTGGCCCCAGGATTTCTCTTACATATGTATAAAACATCCTGTGTAATCAAAGAGCATTTTAACATAACATAGATGAGAGACTCAATGAATTATTTTCAATAATAAATGTTAACACTCCAAATCTAAGGATTTGGTGGTGTTTACAAAAAACATTTGTCTTGGTTTAAAGGGGAAGAGCTGAAAGTAATTGAAAGGTATAAAAGAGAAGGCACCAAGTCAAAGCATCAGCAAATCAGCATCTTTCTTTTTATGCATCTGGTTGTGGTCCTGTTATTTATTTCCCCAACTGCATTAAAAGCTACATGCAAGCTGAACATTATCTGAAAAAGAAAAACAGCCATACTCTTACATTGGCTCAATATTCACAAGCCATTCTGCCAAAAAGTCTTCCTGATCCACTCCCATCCTTCCTTCAATTCAACCCGTAGGAAAAATCTGAGCCACCAGATTGACATGTGGGTGGCGGAGGATAGGTGTCATTTGCTTGTTGAGCCAAGGAATTCATATTTGTCCCCTATCTTGATTTCTTTTTGATAACCCACTCCCCCTTCTCCATTTAGCACCAGGCTCACAAGCAGGATTCAGGCAACATAATTGTTGAAGCATTTCTTCCAAATTCCATCGAAACAGAATAGGGGGAAAATGTACACTGCAGCAAGCTCTGTTTTTTTGGATTAAAATGGATTGCTGTACATTGTAAATGCAACTCCCTAATGTTTTGGTAATGATTCATGAAACTATCTGACTGACAGCTCCGAGCAAAGTATTTTGTGCAATAATGTAAATCAATAAAAAACAAATCTTAATTGCATAGCAGATTTGAATACTGATAAATGTGGGTGTTGCAAGATTTTTAAACCAAGACTATTACCTCCTTAAATGAAATATCAAGAAATACTTACAATAAGAGTATCCCCAAACACCTTGTAGACAGCTGAATGAGAACTAGGTACCTCAGGTCTGATTCTGGTCTCATTTATATTGGTTTCACAATGGTATAATTCTACTTACTTAAGTGTCTTTACTTCTCATTTCCACTGGTGTAAGTGAGAGGAGAATCAGTCCTTTCAAATCTAACCAGAATAGTGATTATTGGAGATTATATATCAGGCACCGAGTAGAGGAAATTAAGCTACTTAAAATTCTGATGCTCCTCACAGGAAAAAAAAATGATTTCAATGTGATTCAACATTCCAGTCCTGTGTAGAAACAATCATAAAATACAAAGGTTTATAAATTCCATCTGTATTTTGCAGTCCTGGATATTAATCTTCAAAATAAACTTTAGATTTATTAGCACCACGCTGCTTCCCAAACAAAGGAACTGGGTAACAAAGAGCATAATCTTCTAGGCTTTAAACAACACTTAAAAACCTGTCAGTGTGCTTGTAATTTCCTGCTTCTGAATGTTGTTCTCCAGACATTATTGTACTTCGGACTAGGCTTCTTGCATTAAGTCTGAGATATAAATTACTACTTCGTATTAAAGAGGTGATATAATGGAAATGGCTAGAGTGAATATTTTTGTGGGAGTTCTCACTACAGCTGTGAGCTTTGCACTTTGCTGGACTGTGATTTAAAAGCAGAAATCAGAGACCTTATTGCACCACAAAATGTACTGAAAGATGCACCCTAATAAATAGATGAATTGATCTATTTCAGTGCCAATAGAGTGCTTTTGCTCATGTTACTAGATAGATCGATATATCCATGTGATAAATACAGAGCTAGACAAATAATATTCATAAAATAATGTCATTAATTTTGCAGATGTCTTCAAAGAAATATTGTTCCTAGCATTTCACCAGCTTGTAGAGCCAGCTGAATCATTCATTTATATATTACTTGAGTAATTCATTTGAGGCCTGATCCAAAGTACATTAAATCAATGGAAAGACTCCCACTGATTTCAGAGGGCTTTGGATCAGGTGCCTAAAGCATCGTGTGACATTTTAAAATAAAATATTTGACAAATCACTATTTTTTGTCATTTGCCCAGCTCCAGGTACATTACAGAGTGGTGAAATAAATTACACCATCGCCCGCCTCCCTTGCTATAGAGGGAGAGAGAGAGTGAGATGCAACATTAGGGAAAGGGATAGGGGACTTGAGGAAAGAAAAATGAGGTAGAAGAAGGGGAGAAGCACAGCTGAAGAGAACAGGAGGTAACAAAGGGTGAAGAGAAAACAGTAGAAAAGAGGCAAAAGAAAAAAAGTGAGATAAATGAAAGTGTGAAATAGGAGATGAGAAAGAGAAGGTACTAGAGAAATTGGAAAAAGCAAAGGAAAGGCAAGAATAGACAAACAGAATATTGAGATGAGTAAACTGTATTTTTATTTAATTCTTGGTTCTACACATCAGGGGTAAGTAGCACGGAAGTGACTTTGAGAATTTTTAGAAAGAAGAATCCTTCTCCCTACCCCGCTTTTGATTTGGGTATGGAGGAAGGGCTTGCAAAATTTCTTGATCTATGGTAGAAATACCTCTCAGGCTGATACTATAAGGCACTGGGGGTTTGCATGATCATATCTGTTCATGCACTTTTGCCCAAACTCAAGTGCTGTTAGCTACAGGAGTAAGCCCCATTTCCTTGTTAAATTTCAACATTTTTATAGTTTACAAAACCATCACAGAAGATGAAGCAAATGTGTTACCTGACCACTTTCTGACATGTTCTGTTGGTTTTTATAAATGGATGGTCATCAGTATACACCAGTCAGTTATACTGAACTATCTGAGACTTACAGTCGTGAAATTTACAGGTTATTGTGATTTAGAGGAATGAGCTTTTAAAAGTACAATATGTGTCCAGTGCTTTAATACAAACTGCCAGTGGGATATGGCTGACTAAAATCAATACATCTCTACAAAAGGCTGCAGTTTCTGGATTTTTTTTTACAGTGTTTATAGAATATCTTTGCTTTCATTGTGCCGCCTTAGAAAAGCAGCTATAAGTGATGGAAACTAATATTTCTATACCACACCTTACCACCTTATAAAAGCTGAAGATTAAACAAAGCTCAATGCAGAATAAGCTAATAAAGTGTCTTTGTGAAAAAGCAACCCAAAGAGCTTTACCATAAAACCAGAAAGTGCAAGGAGAGCTCAATCAATAAAAATAAGCCTGAGTTAAAAAGACAAGATTTAAGATCAGATTTGAATGAATTTATTGACTCAGCATTTCCTAACCTGGCAGGAGTGAATTCCAGATTTCAGGTGAACAAGAACTACAAGCATGTGTTCCATCAATCTTTAACTTGTCTTTTGAAATAACCAAGAGGCTGTCTTCTGATAATCTCAAACATCAACTAAGCTCACACAAAGACAGTAGCTCTGATAAACACACTGATCCCAATTTGTGCATCGCTTTCCAAGTCATCAAAGCAATTTTAAAATCAATTTTATGTTTAACAGGGAACCGGCGTAATTCTCTAAGGACTCGAGTAACATACCAAAGTCCACTTTGTGAGCGTTAACATTTTAGAAGCAGCTTTTTGCACAAGCTTGAACCTATAAATAATTTTCTGGGAAGGCCATAAAAGAAGATATTGCAATAACCAAAGGTGGAGATGTTGAAAAAAAGCAGCAGCAGCAGCAGCAGCAAAAAGCATGAGCTGCAGTTTGAGGTTGTGAAATCAGTGTCTGAATTTGGGCAATAATCTGTAGATTATAAAAGGAAGTGATATCTATAGGTGTTCAAAACACAAGGCAGAATCCAAGGTATCTCTTGCATTTTTAGCATATGCTGAGGCCAAAGAAAAGCTCATTTAAGTAATAATATTTTAATAACAAATACCAAGTGTGAAGACGTCTTCAGCCAACAGTACAGGCACAGCAATAGCATTTCTATGTTAGCAATATATTATTGTGACCAGTCCTGGGAATTTGCCCAGAGCAAGGATTGAGCCATTAGATTTTAAAAGGGTTTGAGCCATTCTTAAATAACCTTCATTAGTTAGGATGGCACCACTGAGTCTGCTTCTGCCTGAGCAGTAGGAACAGAGAAATAAAGTAGAGTGTCATCTACAACAGTGATAGTTTAACACAAATTGATTGAAAGCAGAAATAACAGGAAGCTAAGGCAGCTATGATGAGAAATGAAGGAGTTGGACAGACAGAGATGGAAACAAAGAGAAGAACAAATACGAGTTGGATGAGGACAAAGGAATATTTCTCTTTTCCATTTTTATCTAGGTAGGATAATGGTTCACATTAAAAAAATAGAAGGATCCTGAATGATAACAGCACATCTGAGGATCATGTTCATGTGTCATCAGAAGCCCTTTGATTTTTGTTTTTATGGCTTGTTATGGTATCACATGAATAGCCTATACGCAAACACCAACAAACAAATCTCTGATGCATTTGTAGCATTTTATTTTACAACTAACATGTATGTGTGGAATGACAGCAGTATACTTCATGCTATATTTAATTGAAGGGCCTTTTAAGTGTTTCCTTCATAGCCACCTATTTTCAAGGATTTTTAATCTGAGCTACAAAACATTTACTTCAGGCTAAAATTTTGTATACAAGATCTCAAACCCAGGCTAATTCTCTTTCACCTAACTGGGAAAAAAATGGCTTTTAAAAATGATTCTTGTATACAGGTTTTTAGCAATATTTTTAGCAGTTTGGATTGCTTTTATATAATCTGTATTCAGAATAAAATTAATAGCCCATTAAAATTGATTACTGAGTCACAGATAGATGGACAGATCATAGATATTTTTAATCTTCCACGATAGAATTAAACATAAATAAATATATAAAATTGTAAGAAATATTTGCTGGGCTCCAGTGGCTGCTGTACTAGTGTGTCTTTTAATTTCATTGCATTGAACCTTAGAATTCACTGGGAAGTACTGTGGTCCTGGTTTTCTTCTCACTGATACTGGTGTAAATCATCAGTAACTCCACTGAGGTCAATAGAACTAGAACAGAATTAGGTCCTTTGCTTCCAAAGCACAGACGTTTCCAAAAGACACAACATTAGGGTTTTGGAGCACTACACAGAGCAGATTTAATCTGATGACCCACCAGCCTAGAGTCTGAGTAAACTGCACAGACACAGAAATTACATCCTACTTTATAACTGGAGATTTGGGACTATCAACCCTCTCAGTAATATTGCGATTGGCTCAGCCAAAGCCAAGACATTAGGACTGTGCAACCTATGCAGCTGCTAAGGGCTGCAGTGTTCCAGAGGCCTCATGCCACACGCACAGACCACCCTCGTTCCCAGTTTGTGGTCCCATTAGTCTCTGCCAACAATAAGCTGCAGCAGTGATTACATTCCTTTGCTTCTCTAGTGCCTTTCTCTACTCCCAGCTTGTTAACTTTTATTTTGATTTCATTTCCTTGCTTGATGCCTGGTTTGCACACTCCAGCAGCCTTTATATATTGCACATGAAAGACAGGCATGAACACAAAGGCTGCTAGGTCTTGCAAGCATATGAAGAGGCAAGTGCATCTGCTTCACGAAACAGAACAAGCCACCTGCAGCCCAGAGTACTTGTTGTGCCCCAGTGGTGTCAGTGATGAGTACTGTACTGCCCATGTCAATTAATTCAATTCACATCAGACAGTCAAGCAGTTCCTGAAAAGGGAACTAGATGTGGCCTCAATTGTCTTACCTGAGATTTTTTTTTAGGCAGGAAATTGATTCCTTGCTGCGAGAAGGTCGCCTAAGAGGCTGTAACTGATTTGGTACACTAGTCTGACCACTTTAACACCAATGGACTTTGCCCTCAACCCGCTTCCTTAAGCTGACCCAGAAGCTAAACACTTCCACTGTTGAGTAAATTCTGTCCCACAATAGGGTGGTCACCTCTGGAGTGCAAAAAACTAGGACATCTACCTGCCCCCCCAACCAGGGTACTGTCTCCTCATCCCACCCCCAGGAGAGGGCACCAGCTCCCACAGGCTTCTGCTTCCCATGCTCCTCACGGCAGCAACCTCACTGAGCAGGATGCAGCACTGGCTGGATCCACCCCCTCTCCCCTGGTGGTGGCTGCCACGGTGCTAACTCCAAGCTCCCACTGTCGCACTTGCTATCCATGAGCCACCTCATCTTCATGTCTCCCAGACACTCGAGAGCCAGAGCACCCCTGCACAAATGCTTCCACTCCATGGCTCTCCCCACTACAGCCCCCAGGGGCTGGGAGAGCCAGTGCGGGCATCAGCAGGGGTGTCACTGACAAAACCCAGGGCTTTTATTGTCCAGGGAAACTTAGAGATTTCCCAGGACAGCTACCTAAAAAATGGGACGATCCTAGGATAAGCGGGACAGGTGACAAGCCTATCCCTCAAAAAGTCATGACAGAGTCATCAAGGTAACATTTTGGTGCCATGTAATTTGGTTTTGGGTTTTTTTGCAGGTAGCAGCTTTATCTCTAGAGAGGTGATTCCAGTTAAAGAGAAAGAGACTTAGGCAAAAACTGAATTTTTATTAGTGATCCGCTTAACATCTTAACAGAAATGATTATAAGCATTCCCCCAAGAACTAACTGCTTATACATTCAGATAAACAGAATCTATAACACTCTGTAATAGCATCATCTGGTGGCTCCCAGGAATGTTATCAGTGCAAAGGTGTGGCAGTGTGCATCAATCAGTTCTAAAGAATAGGCAAACATGTTAAAGAGGTGTGGTGCTCTGTTACAATGGATAGTGACAGTACTAGCAACTTCATTATTGTAACAAGGACCACATCCCACCCAGTTAGGGTACTTGATCCAGTGCTTCCAATGGGAGGTGTCATGGAAATACAGAGCTGCTTGGGATTCAATGCCAATAACAATGGGGAAGGAGGGAGAAGGGAAGCAGGAGAAGAAGACAGTGAGAAAAGGGGTAAGGAGAGATGGAAATGCTAGAGGGAGATACTGTGTAGCAGTTTATTCATTTACTTTAATCTAGCTCTTGTGATATACTTTAGAGCAATTGGGCATAGAATAGCATCCACAGGAAGATCCCCTTAACAGAGACCACTGGAGCACTTAAAAGCTCTTCAGGAGAGAGTGATAGCTTTCTGTCTCTGAAGTGGAAAGCAAGGATCAAGGTAACAATAATCATGCTCATGGCTGCTTGACACTTTCTGAAGATGTCAGGTCTGAAGCTCTGTATTGTCTCAAGAATTAGAGCCAAAAAGGCTTGACAGTCCGCAAACCCTAGAGAATTCCCGAGTTCAAACCACAACAGAGGTTTTGTAAGTAAATCGGTGAATCATGGTTCGCTAACAGGCATAGAAATGTTTAAACCATCAAGGTATCTTCCCCCCTGGGATGCCACACATAACTCCAAAGACACAAGATGATCAAAGGAAATGTCATGAGAAAAAATAACATTTTTAACCATTTATTTTACTCTAAAACCAATAAATTATCAAAATATGTGGCTACTGGCGCATTCATCATGATGCTCTCTGAATTGCCCTATAGAGATCCAAGTTCATTTCCGAACACAGAAAACCACATTCCCCACCTGTTCTGGTCCTGTTACACTGCTTACACCAGTGGTTATCAACCTTTTTCCATTTGCATAGCCCTAAAAATTTCCAGTGGAGGTGCAGACCTCTTTGGAAATCTTGGTCTGCAGACCACAGGTTGAAAACCACTGTTCTATGGTAATGACAACCTTTTGTGGACCCCTTAGACATTGTCTGCGGACCCCAGGGGTCTGCAGACCACAGGTGGAAAACCACTGGCATAGACAGCACAACAGGGTCAGAATCTGGCTGCAGCTGCTCTGCTGAGAATTCCACTGGTGTGGATCAGGGGTTCAGCTGATGTAAAACTGGATCCTAAACCATCCATCTCCCCAAGTCTGGTATGAGCACATGCCAGCAAAGAGAAAGAGGGGACATGTTGGGAGAGGAGTGCAGCTGTGCTCCACCATTTCTCAGCTGATATATGATCTCTTAGGACTCATAACCAGCTGGTATAAATTAATGCATCCCCTAGGCTGTTCAAATGTATATTAGAGCTGGGGCCACAAGCAGCTGTGGCTTGAAAATCGTAACTGGCTCCCTGATGGCCAGCACACACTTTTCCCCTGTGCCGAGACAATCTCAGTGCAGGAGATAATCAGGCCTAGAGTTGCTCTTTTCCAGGTCTAGCAGGAGCTGTGAAGGGAGTAAGTCGGTCCTTTTCGGGAGGGACTGCAAATCAGACATTAACTGTGTGGTTTGCCATTTGCCTCTCTAATTAAATGAAGACTCAGTGGTTCAAATTCTCCCTAAGTTTCATGCAGACAGCTCCCATTGATCTTTGGTCAATCTGAGGGCAGAAGTTGATCCACAGACTTTACCTTTTACAACACACTGAAGATCTGGCTGTAGAGTTTGAGTCACTTCTCCACTCTAAGAGAAATTTCCAATTAACAGCAATTGCTCCAGTGTTGAACGAGTGCAGAACTGGGACTCTCTCTACTAGATATTATTTCAGCCACTGCACAGTCCAAGCTATGCCTCTCACTAGTGATGAAATTGCCTCAGACTCATTAAGATACATTTCATATCTTCAGTATATTGTACTTGTGACGGTCCATGCATATAGGAGGATATGTGTAAGCTATAGGGCACAACAGGACGTGTGCATTCACCAGTATAAACACAACCTGGATGTGCTAATGCACAAGTCACAGGTCAGCACACCCAGAGTGCACATGCATTGGCTGATGAAAACTCATGCTTGAGTGTGTAACTGAACTCTTCTCAGGATCGTAATTTGTCCTACAGGGGGCAAAGGTGCCCATGGCGAACAGTATGGGGGGGCGGGACAGCAGACTGTTTAGGCTGCGCAAGCGGATGAAGAGTGGGCAGTCAAAGGCATGGAGTAGTGAAGCCTTCCCTGGACTCACCCTCAGCACCTCAGCCTGTGCAATTCAGTTGGCACAGAGGGGAATCAATTTGATTCTGGTACTGGAGCAAGTGTGGGGCCGTTACCTGAATTGTTATTCTGAGTCACAATTCCTTCCCTGGTCTGTTGTAGGGGCAGCACAGCTACCTGCTGCTACCTCTTACTCAGAGCAGCTTGTCAGATCACAGTCTAGCCCAGAATGGCTTCTTGAACAAAATAAATAAACCTGACACATTTAAATACAACATGCCAGATCCTCGGCTTGCGCAAATCCACATTGTTCCATTGGCATCAGTGGCTGCTGCCAATTAATGGACTCCAGCTGAGAGTTTGGCCCCCTACATTTAGAAAATGTTAATCTGCCTAAAAGAGGTTCCAAAACTAAACATTGTGAACAAGATTGTTGTACGAGAACAAAATGAAGTGCAAACTAAAGAAGTAATAAAGATAAAAATATTGAGAACAAGTTCCATTGTCTGTGGCTATTGTAGGGGATTTTTAGAAAGTGGAGACACAAGAAAAAAAATCTGCTTTTTCTAGAGTGTCTATATTTCCACATTAAAATGCCTTTCCAGCCATCTCTTCCCTTCATCTCTTCTCCTCACACTCTCTCCTTTGCTTCGTTCTACTTTCCTTCCACCATGGCAAGGGCACGAGCAGGAACAGTTTTCAGAAGAGAAGCCGCCACAGGTCCTGCTCCCCTCAGCTGAGCAGCAGGAGCTGCTGCGTCTTTGAAGCCTGCTGAGGATGCTGCTGCTAAGGGGAGAGTGGGGTGAGGGAATGAAAGCAGAAGGAGACAGTGCTAGAAGGAAGACAGAGAAAGAGAGGAGGGGTAGAGAATAAAAGAGAAGCAAGGAAAGAAGAAAAAGGGGAAGTAGAGGATGAAACTATTCCTCCAAGATTAGGGCCCAAACCAGCAATCATGTGCTGGGCATAGTGCTCAAGGGCCTGACCCTGTAGTCTCTCTTTGCATCAGACCCCGAAGCGCTATGCCAGCAGTAAGTGCTTTCAGGAGCACTGAGCCCTTAGGCATTTACTAGTCGCATTCCTCTGGTGCTTTGTGATTTACCTCACCTCTGTCATCACTCAGACAAACCCATGTTCCTGCCATCTTCTAGGAACTTAATCCAAATCAGAATCAATATATTTTCATTTCCTGGAAACCTATAACTACAAATCCCTTTGTCTCTTTTTCTTGATACTAGAATCCCTATATTATTCTATTTAGCTGGGTATTTTTTTAAAAAAAGAATAATAAATCTGACTGTAAGAGTACCACAAACAGTTGGATAGCATGACTGACACATTTCACTAGCATGTTTGGTTCACATCCAATGTGTATTTACTAATAATTTTCCTATGAATAATGTTAATTCATGATGCAAAGTCTGTTTTAATTTTATTCAGTAGTGCACAATATATTTTATTTTATAGAAACTAAAACTCATAATTCAACCATCAATTTTGTTTCAGATGGGGAAGTGCAGGTTCAGGCATTCTGCGAGCTCTGGTTTAAAGCCTGATGTCTCTAAAAGGACTGGAAATCACAAACACAGTAACTTGTGGATTTTATGTTTTAGAAAATTAGCACATCCTTGCATTACGTAGCAGCAAACATTGAACGGTGCTTGATCAATAACAGGCATTGCCAGAGGTCTGATATAGTCTGCAACAGCTAACAGTAAGTGTTGCTGTAGGCTATGGAACTAGGAATATAAAATGTTGAATGACAGTAATAATTCATGCAACTTGGGACATAGAAAACCAACAGTATGTCAATAGCTATAGCAAGCACTGAAGAAAATGTGGAGGATTTTGATGCTTCAGGAGCTTGTGTTTCACTTTAAAACATATTTTTCTTGGTGAAATATATACTTTCCCTAGTCATTAAAAACATTTATTTTCAGTTGCATGTTGCTACTTCTCCATTAAGATTCTAAAAGATGTGCAGCTAACAAATGGGCTGAGAGACTCAGAGATTCAAAAGGCAAAATAGATATATTTATTGAAGAAAATCACATAAAACATTTATAAGGCAGGAGTTGCCGAGGATCAGGCTGGCCAGAGCTCATTGAAAATATCTGGGAATCATGGAGCATTTCAGCATTCAGTATAGTTATTGTGGTAATGTACATGGTCCTCTCATTGATTTGAATGGGAGCAAGACCTTGCTATATAGCAGGGGTTCTCAACCTTGTCCTTTCTGAGGCTCCCACAACATTCTATAAAAACTCCACGGTCTACCTGTGCCACAATAATTGGTTTTCTGCATATAAAAGGCAGGGCTGGCATTAGGAGGTAGCAAGCAGGGCAGTTCCCTGGGGCCCCATGCCACACACCTCCTGCAAAGCTCCATTGCTCAGGCCTCAGCTTCAGCCCTAGGTGGCGGGGCTCAGGGCCCTGGGCTTCAGACCCAAGCGGTGGGGCATCAGCTCTCTGCCCTGGGCCCCAACAAGTCCAATGCTGGCCCTGTTTGGTGGACTCTGGAAACCTACTCGCAGCCTCCCAAGGGTCCCTGAACCCCTGGTTGAGAACCACTGCTATATAGGAGACCCATGAGCTATCTGGCACCTTCTTAAAACAAAACTCATTAAATTCACATTTTATTTTGTTTGAAAAGGAAAGAATGTTTTGTATCAAGCGAGCACATCCTACATGTTTATTCCTTTGTAAAATACATTCTGCATAATTAATATTTCTCCTGTTGTCCATTGTAAAAAGATAACACAGCAGGTAATTTGTTACATCTGGCTGAAGGAAGAAAGAATGAGTCTCTCTGATGTGTTTTCCCCTCTGCGCTTCCATTTTATTGCTACTTTGGGAATGAAAAAGTGACTAGTGCTACTTTACTGAATAAAGCTCCCAGAAAAATTCCTCAGATGAATGTTTAATGAGAAAAAAAAAAGATGTTCAAACAGGTCCATTCTTATGCATGCAGCTATGTGTTCTAAAACACTTCATCAACATGTTAGCCATCCTCGATTTTTCTGAATTTGTTGATAGTGACATCTGACTGGATAGGCAGATGAATTACATAACATTCATGATTTTTAAAATATGAATGTGGCCCTTAAAAATACAGGTAATACTTCTTTTAAAAATGTAGAATACTAACCAAAAAATGAAACACATCACAAAGAAACCCACCATCCATTATTTAAATCTTCCCCTGTGAGAGACTGAAGACTAGAATGCATACTGAATCCTCTCTTCTTCAACATGAAATGGATCTTTCCATTGCAGGGCTTAAGGTCTTGACTCCCAACCATGCACTCTGGGATTTTTTTTTTAAGGATGCATATTCAAACAATAATTAGAATTGCTTAAATATAATTTCTATTTTTACAAGACCATAAAGTGCCTTTTATATGCATAGTACAGCACCTACTAAACCAGATATTTCAGTTACAGTGAGACAGAGATGATAAAAGAACAAAAAATTAAGCCCGCTGACTCTTTGAGAAATATTAAAAGAAATCTCTCAGTTTTGAGCAGAATGTCTTTGCTCATTTGGTCTTTCAGCTTCGTTTAGGGAGAATACATTTTACAGTTTTCCCATTGATATTCAGCAAATCTACAGCTTTCACTGCTGCCGATCCTGCTTATCTTTGAATTAAAAATGTCTATAGTATTTACACAGTGTTGAAAAATTACTATTTCAATTTATTGTATTTTCATTGTCTCTCTCCTTGTGACTGGTACAGCTTGCCTGCAACTGAGAGGGCACTTTGAGGCTTACTTTGATGCCGTGATTTATTGTATTGCACAATGGAGCCTACTGTTTTCCTTTCTAATCAGAGATGGCATGTTGGGTGAAAAATAAAGCTTTTTATGCCTTTCTTTAATGATCACTATCTCATGTGCTTTGTATTTGTTACGGCTGGTTGGATGCTGAAAAACAGCATTCATAAACATCTATTTGAATTCCAAACTGTTGTTCACTTCCACTGTGGTTTTGCCCCTTTGTTCTTCCTTATTCACAAATATTCACACGAATGTTAGTGTGAATGGAGTGGCTGTTCTTTGTATGGCTACCAGCATTCATAAGTGAACAAGGGGATACCTGCTCAATTGAGAGTACTCATCACTATTCACTTTGCATTAATCATTATTCCCTGGCTTAAAAAGTTTGTCATCCATTCAGGCAGCAGAAGCAATATCATGTGATTTAGGAGACCACTCACACACCATGAATAGCAAATAGTAAATAGAGGACTCACCCTGCCAGGGAGGATGGGAGGATTCAGAAAGCAGCCCAGAGGTTTAGTCCTCTGCATGAATGCCCCAGCCCAGTGTTTATGCCCTGAACTATGAGATTTCACCATGGATCTTGGGACACTTGTGAGGTTGGAGACCACACTCCCTGTATCTATTCCACAGAAAGGCAAATCTCACTTCATGCCACAATCTCACTGATCATTGCTTGGAAACTTCATGAAAAGATATGTGCAGAATATTAATAATATTAACTAACATTTATATACACACCCCTTTTCATCCATACATCTCAAAGCCCTTTCCAAAGGTGGGCATTTTAATCCTCATTTTACTGCTGGGAAAACAGAGGTACTCGGAGGTTAAATGACTTACTCAGGGTTGACACAGCAAGTCAGCTTCAGAGCAAGAGATAGAACTCACATCTCCTGACTTTCAGACAAATGCTGTATTGACTAGACCACACTGCCTCTGATTTAGGAGTTCCTGTAACTTCTCCATGGGTTTTTCTATGGGTTTTTTCTTGCTGTGGTCTCCAATGACATTGTTCCCATCGAAAAACTGTTCCTTCTCTCAGCATATTGCTAGGAACAGTGGAGAAAGGTAAAATGTATTATTCATCTCTCCAACTCCTAAAATCAATACCCATCAAAATACAAATACAATTCAAATCAGAGGGCACTTACTGAGCACAGATCCTCATAATTAGATATGATTTCTCAACAATGTCTTAAATTATTTATCCAAGAGATGGATACCAGGCACTCTATAGGCCCCAGAGTGAATATTTTAAGCCTCATGTCATGATGCAGCAAAAGTGAAATGCTATGCACTGCAACATGATTTGCAATCTTGATAAACTGATGTAACATCGATTCACATCGGTCAGTGCCAAAATTCTGTGTCATTATAACATCTAACGAGATATGTTGAAAGCCAATAACCTCATGAAATGGATGGGTGTCAATGAAGGATACAGCTTGTGCTGCTAGAAATCAGTTAAAAATGCAATATCCACCTCTGATAGAAGTCACTAAACCACCATCAATAGCATTGAGGTTTACGTCATGCATGGACATTCATCATGAGAGCAGCTCCCCCTAAGGTGGCTGTGGTCTCCATAAGCAATTCCATTATAAGTTTTAAAGTCTCATTTCTTATGGTGGTTATTTCTTAGCCAGCAGCTCAGCCCCCAAACTGTTTCCCCTCCAAATCTTTTATTTACATTTGGCCTTTTTAAAAAATCTAGGCAAGAGAACTAAAAAGGTTTTGTGGTTTTGGAGACTTTAGGTGTGTTAGAATGTGGAAGAGCTTGCCTGTAAAATAAAACATTTAGAACTGCCAGTCTATAATGTAGAGTAATGTCTTTCAATATTTAATAATAAGGATTTATCATATGCAATTTTCCTTGAAAATATAGTACTCAATGTTAACTGAAAAGTGCAAACATTTGCCACAATAGACCTTAGCAATGTATCATGCCAACAATCCAGGGGTTAAGGATCTCTGCTCCCCATATATTGACATGATACATAGACATCAATTTCTCTAATATCAGTGATTAAAGGTTCAAAAGAATAGTCTCAACTATTGTTTTATGTATAAACATTCCTTTTTTGTAAATTATCCAATTTTTAATAAATACCTTACTTGAAATTTGAAAATGTCATGATTTTATCTTTTTTTTTTTACTTTGTCTTCATCAGTTGATAACAATCAAAAGTTGTATCCAATTCAGGGCCTAAAAATGATATGGTCCTTTTAGGTACAGTAAAAGTGGACACTGAAGTACTGATCCATATCACTAGATAATGGCTTCCTGAAAGATCTCTGAAATTTTCAGCCTTAATGTTGTGGTTCCTAGATATAAACTTACAAAATAAATTTTAATGGGCTGCATCCATTCCACATACAACTCAATAACAATTCTGTATGGAGCAGCTATAACATCAGACCCAATAGTATGTAAGAGATTGACTTAAAGCCATTAGAGAAATTCAGAGCTAAGGTTTCTCAGACAGCGCCTCATCCTGTAGTCTTGATGGTGGTCAGACTCCCAGTGAAGCCAATTTGAGTTTGGCCTGAGTCAGTCCTGGAGGAATAGGCTCTCTAATTTTATCATGTCCAAGTGTCTGCATATTTCAGTTGTTAAGGTCTGTCTGTGATCTTACTTACTATTCTTCTGGCAGTACTGAGGTAGAACTGTATGAACCGAGGATGCAAGGAGTGACATTTTAAAGTTCAAGTCAGAATTTTAATGGTATTTTAACCTACTTTATTAGTAAGTAAGAATAGTGGCTGTTAAACTGTGGTCCACAGAATCCTACTTGGTGGTCTGTAGGATGAAATATTTTGAGAACTAAGCAGTGGGGGGTTGGGTGTGGAGTGTAGAGATAGTCTGTAAGCAGATCCCTACATATTGGAGTGGTCAGTGAAATGAAAAAGTTTGGAGACGTAATGAGTGTAAAAAGTATGTACAATTAGGGACAGCATGGAGAGTCAGATTGATATCTTAGTTATTTTTGATTAACTATTAATTATTCATCAATTCCTATTCTATTATTACTGTTCTATAGTACCAAGCATGTGCTAGGTGTTTGTCAGGCATGTATGAAGACAAGGTCCCTGCCCCAAGTGTTCACTGTCTAAACTCTACTACTGTACATCACACTAACCACTTGTCTACATTGCACTGCAAGTCGGACTGCAGGGCAGGGGCAGAGAATAGCAGTGCACATCAATGTGCTGGAACTCCCCCCATGTGGATGCTGCAGGCACAAACCAAAAGATTCCTAGTTCTCATCAGTGTGGTCTTGTTTGAAGAGGTCTACAGGAGTGTAAACTAGGAATCTTTTAGTTCACTCCTGCAGGGACCACACAGCACTTTGGCTATTCATACCCCCATAGTCTGAGCTGTAGTAGACAAGCCCTAGTATGCCTTCCTTGAATGAGACAACTTTTAAACCCTTCTACATTTTCCTCATCTCTGTTTTGTTGTTTTAAACCAAGCATAAATAATTATAAAGAAAAATCAAACATTGTAACCATGTTTTGTTTTCCTTTTGTATTATTGTTCTGCTAGATTGTATTAAACACTTTTAAAAGGTGTATAATAATATATTACTTAGTGCACAGACTGCCTAAATAAACACTCTGGACCACTTTTTCAAATGGAGGGAGACTATGTGCAAATAGCTTTGTGCAAACATGCAACTGCTTTTGTGAGTTCTAATTGCATAGGTCATGGCTGCTTAAGTGATCAAACACATGCCCAGGTACTTGATTTGCGCACACAAGAGTGTTAATTGCATTCTCTAATGTGTGTACCATTGCACTAATATTTTTGGTACACACAAATGGACCTCCACCCTTTGACAATTTAGCCCTATCTGTATGTTTAGTGTACACTATAGAGCAGCATTCTTCCAAGCTGCTGGGCTACTCACAGCAGATTTTCCATTCACTACAGAATTGTATAAACATTTTATATGTCAGAACCTCCCTTAGAGGTAAGCATGAGATTTTTTTGTAATCCTAACTAATATATCTTTTCATCCAAACACTACTAGCTGCTTACATTATAGTTGATGTAACCGAACTAAAGTGAAAATACTAGTTTATAGCTGCAGGTTGGACTCAGAGGTTAAAAGTGAGTATTTAATCTCTATTGCTGTTTAGCATAAAGTTTGCACATCAAGGACGTAGTCTGGAGGTGATCCAACATGGAAGATCCAGACCAAGGGATCATATATGACCTTGAGAGAAAATGACTTATTTTCCATAAAATAAAGAAATATACCCTTTTCACAGGTTTTCTTTCTACAAACAAGGGTTTATGCAGCCGGCAGACATTGGCTCAACAGATTTCAAAAGGAGGACTTGTGAACAAAAAGGGATTTGTTTAGCTGACTACACTTCCAATACAAATTCTTTTGCCTCAACATATATATGAATCAGGAAAATGTCTTGCAGAAAAGATCCTGCACCTCAGAGAAAGGAAGGCAGAGGGTTTTAATGACACTTCATGGGTCCCATTACTGTGGTAGCTCACAATCTTTAATGTTTATATCCTGTGTGATAGACCCAGGCCAGTTGGGTGCAGCAGAATAGCAGAAGGCAGGTATACTGGCCACTGGATTAACAGTTTTCTGTTCCCTGACTGACCAGAGCAGGGGCTGCTCCAGGCTAATGAGAACACCTGACTCTAATTAACCTGCAAAGAGTCAGGTGAGGCCATTAAGCTAATGTGACCACCTGACTCTAATTAAGACCCTGCTGATACTATAAAAAGGGCTCACTCCAGTCAGGCAGAGGAGAGCCACGGGAGAGGAAGTGTGGCTGAAAGGCTGGTTAATGAAGACACCCTGAAACCATCGGTAAGGGTGAAGAAGGGAGAAGCAGGAGAGCTGTGGGAAAGTGGCCCAGGGAAATGTAGCAACTCTGGCAGTGAAAGATTGGCTGCCAACAGCTGCTACTATTAGGGTCCCTGGGCCAGAACCTGGAGTAGAGGGCAGGCCCGGGTTACCCCCCAACCCACCACTACAGGAACATCTCCTGGGAGGGGAAGTCAGGCCCCTGTCAGAACAGGAAGCTAAACTGTTCTGAAATAAGCCCCCAGGGACAACAGAGACTGTGGGAGTTCTCTCACCAACCTCCTTGCTGGCCTATGATGAAAAGGGCTCAGTAGACTGTAACCCTGGCCCTAGAGAGAGAAGGGCTACGTGGAGGGTCACAGTGAGCCACTGAGGCAGCATAAACCACCTAGAAGCACAGGACCCACGGGGGCAAGGTCAGAGCTCTGCCACACCTGTAATATGGAAAAGTACTATTATCCCAATTTTTCAAACAGAGAGCTCAGGCAGAGAGAAACTAAGTGACTAGTCCAAGGGCACAGAGCATGTCTGTCACAGGGTAGAGAATTTAACCCAAATCTGCCAACTCCCTGGTTAGCACTCTCACCACTTGACCATCTGTGACAGGGTGTATAAACCCCTTGCTGGACCAGAAGGGGTTAAGGAACAACTGTGGACCAAGGAGGCCCCTTCCCTCCGCTCTTGCTGAGCATGTTTGGGTTGGAGGTGGGGTTTAAAAGCCAGCCAAGCAGCTCAGTTTAGGGTGGGCAAACCAGGGAGGAGGATGTGCCCTGGGAGCTCCTGGCGGAGGACTGGAGCTGATCCCACATTGAGCCTGTGAGCAGGGGAGCCACAGCACCCAACAACTGGGACAAGGACTGAAAGTCCAGAAGGTGACCTTCCCCAGAGAAGGGTGGTGACTGGATGGGATATGGATTACGGTAGGAAGTGGCCCAGGGAAGCTGACTGGTGGCTGACACCATACAGAGACAGGTAAGCAGCTGAACCAGATTGGGCCTGGATTGGAACCCAGTGGAGTGAGAGGGCCCGGGTTTCCCTACCCTCCTGCCGCCTCAACTGCAGCCACGGGGCAGGAGCCTCTGCAACCTCCAACTCCCCCGATCACACCATCCTTGCTAAATTTCCATAACTATTAAAGTCTGGAAGCAAACATCAGTGATCAAGAGCATCGTACTGATTGTCTCCAGAGGACATGTTCTCCAAGATGCCATGCTAGTAAAAGATAAAGTCCAGGTCCCAAATGTCCCTTTTGATAGAATAAGAAAATATGCCCATATGCTTCACAGCAGCACTCAAAAAATGTCCATCCACTTACCTTTTAGCTGTATACATTAGTCTCTCAGAAACAGAGATTAAACTGATTGTGCATCAATACTCATAATGAGAGGCTAAACTGCCACTGTGGCCT
Organism: Mauremys reevesii; assembly: GCF_016161935.1. Classification (NCBI taxonomy): domain Eukaryota; kingdom Metazoa; phylum Chordata; order Testudines; family Geoemydidae; genus Mauremys; species Mauremys reevesii. Next base: position 72,862,637 of record NC_052630.1, read on the forward strand.
GTGAACCTGTTTTATACACCGGGTACAAATTAAGACAAAAATATTATCATTATGACATTTTTTGTGCTGCATTTGGAGTATGTGGCATTGATACCCGTGAAGAGAAAAGAACACAGCACACCTGGAATGCAGTTGTTCCATCCCATCTTGTTACCTTTGCCAGGTCACAGCTAACAGTTGGCATATAATATTCTGGCAGAAATATCGCAAACAACTATCAGATGTGTCAATATATTTTCAATTGATAACATGCATGTTACATGTCCACATCACATTCTTATCAGGAAATACAGGTACCATACATTGTCTTGCTGGACTACAGGTGCGTCATTGTTGTGAGGCCTTGTAATCCTAATCAAACTTCCATGTGGGAAATGCACTATAGCAGGATTACAGGGAGCTGGGAGATATTCAACCTTCTGGGTCTCATTTTAAACAGACTCATTATATATAAGTAATCTTTTTCAGGTGTGGACAATCACTTTTCTATATGCATTTCTATTAATGATTGATTTCCAGAGGCATTTGGAATGACTCTAACCAATGGTGTGGCTCAGATGACTATGTAATATTTATTTGTAACATTGACTGTCTCAGGCTGTGTTTATTGTGAAGCTCATTCTTCTGCGTGTTCATGAGGAAGCTCAGTAAAAGATTTGTACGCTGTCATGCAAATATTCCTATTGTTTGTTGGAGTGAGATGTGTGCTACTGTGTATAAATACAGTGTTACTTGGCTCATGAGAGGTATAATAGGCTTTGCCCTAATCTTGCGGTTTCCACTTTTGTTCTAATAAAGCTGACTGATTGCATTGTTACGGTGTGCACTGTTTTCTAGTATTGCACATAAACTACCAGTGCCAATGATCTGCATCTGATAATTTGATTGCACCTAGCTCACATATAGCACTTTTTATCAATAGATCTCAAAGTGCCTTACAAACGAGGGCAGGATCTTATCCTAATTTTACTGATGGGGAAACGGAGGCACAGAGCGGTGAATTGACTTTCCCAATGTCACCCAGCAAAATGGTGGTAGAGCTGAGAAAACTTTTTTGAGTCTGCATGTGATGGTCTATCCATCAGCCCTGCCCTATGAGATTTGTCTCTTTGGCACACATGCTTAGGCTGGACCTTCCAGTTAGTGACATGATCACTATCAGTATTATTTTCAAGCTTGATATTTAACCCCTCCTCCCCCCACACACACCAACACTATGGAGTCTGCTTGTGCCAGACAGGATGGTAACTTTTGTACACTTAGGCGGTAGTGAGCGGTTTGCCAGCTAGCAGCCACAATAGCTGTGAATAAAGCCCTGTGTATAGGGTAAGCTATTTGCTGAACACTGACCATGTTCTGGGGGTAGTACAGATATAGAATGTCTTCCCACAGCCTAGTGTACAAAAGCCAGGGCTACACAGAGGCTGAAAAGGATTCAAAATAACTTCTTCAGTTGTGGTTGTGCAGTGACTTGCTGACTCCTGAGTAATCGACACATAAATTTCTTTAGTGAGATGACAGAGCCCACAGATTTGGCCACTCATTCCAGTTAATAAATCTGTTCCCAATGTCTAGTGTGCTACTGTGCCTGTCATGCTCCTTCAAATGCCACAATGTCACTACTTAGTAATGAGGATGTTAATTTTTTTAATGCACAAAACACCAATACTCTGTGCTAATTGTTCAGTTTCTGGAATTAGAATGTATGTAGATTGTGAGATTGCTGAGTTCTTGGTTTTGTCTTCAGTTCGTGAAGCTACTGACCAAAACCTGTTTATCACTACTGAGTCATTGTGAAAGTGCATATTGGAAATAAAAACAAATTGTGCAAAATATTTTTATCCCAAATGCTGAAGAAAATTTATCTGATTCTGTCCAGTCTGAAATTAAAGAGTAAAAACAAAATCAAGGTCACTATAATGAAGCCAGCAATCACAGATTTTCCCAACATTTCTCAGATTTTTTAAGAGAAGAATGAAGTTTCTGAACTTCAATAACTTCCATATAAAAGGACACACAATTCTGACAGGATTCAGGAAATTATTTAAAGTCATAAAAGCAACCCCGTAAGCAGTCTGAGGGATCCAGTTAGAGCCTGGATATTTTCCAGAAATTGGGCTTCAATTTCACTCTGGATTTTAATTGACAAAAAGTTCAAAAGGATCTTCTGGAGCCACTCACCTCTGGATGAGATCAACCACTTTGAGTACATGTTGTGATGAGACAGTCTTGGAAACTGAAGTGATTATCATGGAAGGACAAGGGTGTTACGTAGCATGTGTAATATATTAACAATTGTTAGTCAGACAAACAACAAAAGGTTGTAGTTGTTTAAAGATCTTAAACGCCAATGTTAACTGACATCAGGATGGTTCATTGTGGCTTCTTTAAAGAAGCTTGATATATATATTTATGAGCATTAGAAAAAACTGCAATTCTTAATCTGCCTCAATAACAGAAAGACAATTTCATATCAATTTTCTCTCAGAAAACAAAATAATTGCTTTGTTGTTATGAGGGGGGATAATTTCAACATTTTCAATATAATATAATTTTGTTCTTCGATTCATAGTCTTAAAACTACAAAAATATTTCTCTGAAGTGACACAGGAGAAAAATAATCTTGGAGTCCAGTGACTCCATACATCAGAAGAGGAAGGAGAAACCATCAGTAGAATTATTTCTGAATATATCACTGCAGCCCATCTATAATTCTCTTTGTAGCTAAGCCCTTTCTCTCATAGAGGCAAATGGTGTTGGTTTGTGCAGGAGTGTTATACAAAGAGAAGCTAAACCAAAGAACCTGACATTATATCTCTTTGAGTATTTTAATTGTAAAACAGTTGTTTCTTCAAGGGCAAAATTTATCACACTTTAAAATTGTGACGTAGACACGTTGTAACAGTATTAAGAATAAGCCCAGTTCACTAAAGCTGTGTTACCTTATGGTATGCCTTTAAAACTCAGTTCTCGTCAGTGGGCCCAGATAATTTCCCATATGTCTGTGGGACAGGTGAGCTCCTCAGCTGGTATAAATCTGCATAGTTCTATTAGCCTCAGTGGAGCTTTAGCACCCAAAGATCTGGCCCAAAGTTTATCTAAAGAGAATAACAAATATAATACAGTTTTAGAGATTGACTTCTCACCTTTACGAAGATTGGCCTTGCAAAGACACACAGGCTTAGGAATCATGTGGGCTGGATCATGTCTCACTAAACCTGATTCACAGGTTTATTTGACATGCCTGGCTTCTTATCTCACCCACAAGTGATGTTCCCAGTATTGTGCATGCCATATTTATTGCCTGTATCCCAAACCATTCAGGATTCTATTCTATGTTTTAGACAGCTCCACTTCCTGCTTTTTCCTCTTCCATTTTTAGAATTTACCAAGGCATATCCACATAATTGTATTCCCTGTCCATCTTTATGTTTTATCATCCCAAATTAGCATCTCCACATCACCCACAGTAGGGCCAGCTCTCCTTTGTTCTCTGCTAACCGTCATGCTTTTACATATTAATATCCCTGGCTGTCACCCTGAAGCTGCTCTATGCTGTGCTGGGAGTTGTTTCAGCCTCTGGCTGGCTCAGGATCAGGGGATCAGAAAGGAGGTTTAAAGCCACTTTCTCCCCATACTTCAGCTACCCCAAATGAGGACTGAGCCCTTATATCAATTTTATAAGCCACTCACTCGATATTAATTTTCTCTGCATCAAATAATGAATAATAATGAATCTAGCACAGTGGTATGGAAAGGTGTAAATTACACCTTCTGGAGCTAGTTAAGCCCTTTGTGCTCCTAGAGTGATTCACCTCCACACAGGATAAGTGATATTAATTCTGCCCTCACACATCACTATCCCTACCAGAGATGTGGCAGCTTTAATTTCCACCAGGCTTCCACAGAAGTTTAATCAGTGGGAGTCACTAAGGAGATGCTCTGAATAAGGGTGCTCTGTGGCTACCTAACTAGACCCTTTTTCCAGTGAGTGCCACCCACTTTTTGGATTCCACTGGCCCTTTATTACCTCCAGGGTATAAATGAGACTTTCCACCACTTCATCCTTTTCCTCTGGCGGACTGTCCCCTGCCCTTTCACCACAGACCTCCACCAGAGGCTATGCTGGGTTAAGTCCTGAATAAAATCTAGCCCAACGTGTTGTATTATGTAATGCTTTTCATCCTGAAGGATCCCAAAGCACTTTCCAAACTCTGCACAGGAATCACATCATCCACCAATGAAATGCAGACACATCTGGGTGAAAGAGAGTAGCTGTTTAACAGTGGGCAGCAACACCATGCAGCATGGTAGGGAGTGAAGAAAACAGTGCCATATACAACTGAGATTGCCTAGGGTATTCAAACAGCTAGAATGTAATTGTCCCAGTCAGAATGTAAAGAGAACCCTAGGGGTTAACATTTGTGAAAAGTGACATGGAATTTTTAATGGCCTCATTAGATCACAACCTCAGCTTTATGTCTTATCTGAAGATCAGCACTTCCAGCAGATTAGCTCACTATAGTACAATGCTGATGCATTGGCCCAGTAGTACTGACTCAGACAGGGGAGTGTCACCTACTGAGTCACCACCAGCATTACTTCCAACAGAACCTAGGGGTTCATCATAGATATCCCATCCAATTACTGACCTATCCTACCTTGTGGAATCTGATGAGATAACAGGACAAAGTGACACAGCTGCATACCACACCATGTTTTTTAACATGTATGTAAACATATATTGTGAAACCACAATAGGGATAACATGAATAACATAAGATATTTCAAGTCATAATTTCAGGTGGGACCATAATGGCTGAAACTATTGTGATAGTAAAATATACTTAGAGACTATCAAATTATCTTTGGTTAACAGCATAATGAATGCTTTTCAGCACTGCACTGTATCTCCTGATAGCTGAATAAATAATATTGTGACTGAATAAAAAAGGATCCGAATTTCAAAGAGAAAAGATTTCATAAACAGGATGCTTTCATAAGAGAACCTGACTTTTTGTATTGTTCTGGAGAAGTTCTGGGGAATATTAAATAATGAAAAATAAAAAATTAGTTATTTTTTTGTGGCTCACAACTACATACAGTGACATCCTATGGTAAACAAAGCCTTTAGAACATTCATTTATTACATATTAACCTGTAAAGAATGTGTTTGTCAATATTAAATTGTTCATGTGGGGGTCTTTCTTTCTTTTCCTATGGGTCATGCATTCAAATATAGCACCTAAATTTGCAACTCCCAAAATCTGCAAATGTAAGCAGCACTAGCATGAGCAAATCAAGTAGCTAAGCAACTAGTGCTCTTGTGCATTAAAAAAATTACAGGCATTTATTTAAAGGGAAGATTGAGGAATCTTTGAAATTTTGGGCCAAGGAATTATTCTACATTGCTGTTATGATCTCAGTGGAATATATGAAACACAACCCAAAGTGCCCTTAGGATTGTTCAAGATACATCAAAGGGCAATAAACCGCAGCATAGCTAGACCTATCCCCAGCATGCATTGGTAAATATACACTCCTTACTTCCTTAATGTTAAATACCATACATTTAAAGAATTCATGCTAGTTTCATTGCTTTGGTCATTGAGAATAACCTATAGATTTAGCCTATTAGGTGAGGTTTAGCATCTATAACATCCTGCTAACATCTGCTTAGATGCCACAGTTTGCATCGTATTTTCATTAGAGGATAATTTAACATGATTGGTGTCTTCATCTCCATCACTGGATGTCTGAGAAATATTTCTTCTTGTCAGATTTCTTCATCAATGCCCTTGGCAAGATGCTTTGCCATGTACTTTTTTAAGGGGTATATATGCAGACTTGGAAGTAAAGCAACAATTCATCATCATTTACATTTTATGAAACAAGGACACAGAACTGTAACATCAAAGACAATAAGCAATTAAAAGTGATGCTGTAATTCCTAAATTGGACTGTCTGAAACTTCACCTAAATGTCTTGCAGAAGCTCTGACATTAGCAGTATTTTAACAGCAAGCATACAGCAATATTGCACTTACCTTTCTGAAGACTTATGCTTCCATAGTGTTTAAATTCTTAAAAAGCCTAACTGTAACCATTCTAGCAATTCCAGCAAGGCGTAGTCTAAGAGTTAAATTAAAATTAGGGAAAATGAGATCATTTTTAATGAGCTAGTTACAACCCTGAATAATGCTGGCTGTTGGTTCTGCTTAATAAAACTGCCATCCAATGCAAAATAGATATTAAGTTAAATTATTTTTATCAACTCATAAATTCAATGCAGAGCTTTCCCACAAGCCTTAGAGACAACAAAGCTTTATTAACGTCTTCCTTTTCCAACTCCTCCAAAATATTTCAGCTTTTTAAAAGAACCCATAGTAAGGACTGATCCAAGCCCATTAAAGTTAATGGAAAGACTCACATTGACTTTAATAGGTTTTGGAGCCGGCTGTTACCAAATGGAGCGATATTGAAATACACTATGTATTACTTAATATCCCAATATTATTATTGTTAAATATGTATTTGTCGTCTCAGACTTCTGGAGCGGAATTCACTGTCATACGTAGAGTACACATATCCAAGTTGAACATTTGATTTTGGGGTGGAAGGTGTATTCACTACAAGAATCTGTTTTTCACATTCTTTCACAGTTTACTGCTGTGGACATTTTCAACATTTATCTTTGCTAATGGTCTAGTAAGATTCAAAATAAGGAGCAAGTTTTATAGACTGAAGATGGAGCACTTAGGGGATAGAGCACTGGACTGGGATTCAGAAGACCTGGGTTCAATTTCTGGTTCTGTCCCTGCTTTGCTGGGTGACCTTGGGCAAGTCACCGGCTTCATTGTGGCTCAGTTTACCCATCTGTAAAATGGGGATAATAACATTGATCTCCTTTGTAAAGAGTGCTAAGGTCTATGGATGAAAAGCACTATATAAAAGCTAGGTATTTTTATCTCTATCCCTATATATTTTGGGTGCAATTCACCCCAGACATGGGGCCCTTTATGTTGTGGAGTTGGCACTGCACCAACCTCTCAAACAACAGTGTGGACAGCAGGTCAGGGATAGGAATAAGGAGGGTCCCAAGTTTCCTGATTCCGTAAATACAGTGGCCTCAGTATGAGTAACCTGAAAGATTGCAGCCATTATTCAAATCCATGGGACGAAGCAGTGATAGCGGTGGAGGGCTGTGCTACAGTGCCATGCCCCAGCCCCAGTTTGAAGGGGGTTGAACTTCACATCCTCAGCCCTCATGGACTTCACTGCTTACGGCTTCACCTGCTTGCTCTGGCTTAAGTCCCATAATACTGGCTCTGTGGGGAATTATGAATTTTACCCTCTATTTCCAAGGTGAAACCAATGAGGAAAGGTTGCAGCATGTACATTAAAAAAATGAAAGTTTTGCTGTGAGAAAAAAATAGAACAAAAATTGACGAGGTAAAGATGGCTTGAGAAGGAAATTTCTATCCCACGGGAAATTCTGAGTGTTCCACAGTTTATTCCATTCCAAATCAAAATGAAACACTGACCTCGGAATTTCCTGCAGAAGGGACTATTCCCCTTACCACCACCACTTTTCCTGGGTCCCTCACAGCTTCTCGCTACTACTTTGTCCTGCGTCACACTCTGATGACAGGTAGAATGTGTATGAAGATAGGGGGTGAGAGGAGAGAGACATAGGGATCACTGCTGCTGCCACCAACAAAACCTTTTTCAGTCAAAAATTTTGTCAGAATTGGTACATTTCTGCAAAATGTTTGGATTTTGACAAAATGACTTTTTTGATGCAAAAGCTTCTGTACAAAAAGTTTCAACCAACTCTACTCAGCGGTAATCATTATACATAAAGTGATAAAATGCCAGATTAGTCTGTTTTATAGATTTCTGTAATTGATTAAACAAGCAATTACAACATATAACAAGATTTGTGATTGCCAGAAGATCTTAATTCTTTATCTAATCTATCTATCTATAATTGATTTTCCCTCCAACCTCCCCCCCCCAAAAAAAACAAGAGAAACAAAAAAGGAAAGGAAGGAAGGGAACAGGGAGGGGAAAGGAGAGCAACATGTCGGCTTCCATCTGGTAGGAATTAATCAACTCACAGAAAGCTTGGTTCTCTAGAGCAGTACTTGTAGCCAAATGACTCATATTACTGATGGAAGAGCAGACGGCCTCCAAGGATAAAAGCCTGGCACAGCAACTCAGCTGACCTGGCAGCTAACGAGTGGGTAACATTTTGGAAAAGCGTGACCACAGACAAATTTGAAGATTTCCTCTGACTTTTCAGAAATGTTCATACTTCTTCTGCAGTGGGACATGGAAAGGCAGTCAGTCCCTTCCTATCATCTATATTTTAGCACAGAATTTCATCATACTATGCAAAGAATGTCTCGTTAGTGAGACCAGTCCCAGCAATGGCCAGAAACATGACAGAAGTTAGTAAATATCATACATGTCAAGATCTAACTCAAAAATTGGGATACTTAGCTGCACTGTTTGTTGTGGTATCTACATTTGCCATCATCAAAGCACATTCCCGTATTGTGACCATTGTATGTAATTCTGTTGTAGTGACACAGTACAAGGCTGAAGTCTAGGTGCTATCAAGCACTTAAAAGAGCAGGTTTTCCTGTATAATCTCACTTCTTATAGGGTGCTGTTGCTCTTTCAAAAATAAATGTATTTAAAATGACGCTAACAAGTCACAATGCATGTGGTTATAATATTATTACCACGGTTTGAAATATTTGGTGACCAGTAAGATTCCTTCTTTTAGGCAGCCCATTTTATAAAGTTCCATAAACTGTCACAATTTCATTAACATTACATTGTTGCCATGGCAATGTGGTACTAAGTCAATTGATGGGTTTTTCATCATGGGCTTATTATAGAATTGCTCTTTCCATCAAAGACACATCTATAGGAAAACTGCCAGCACTCCCTATCATCTGAATTTTAGCACAGAATTTCATCATGCAATGCAAAGAATGTCTAGTTAGTGAGACCAGAACCAGAAATGACAAGCTGGTAAATATCATACATGATCTAACTCAAAAAATGGGATACTTAGCTGCACTGTTTGTTGTGGTATCTACATTTGCCATCATCAGAGCACATTCCCGTATTGTGACCATTGTATGTGGCACAGTACTGTGTGTGATAATGTCAAAGGCAAAAAAAGCAGCAGCAGTAGGTAAAGCACCAAATGTGGAGTTAAAAAACCTCAACTGTATTTCTGCACTGAAATGGACTTCTTGTGTGACCTTGGGCAAGTCACTAAATTTCTCTATGCCTGAGTTTCCCTGTCTGTATAATAAGGATAATGACACTGGGCCATCTTTGTGAAGTACTTTGAGATTTCAAGTGCTATGTAGGATCTAAGTATTGTTATTCAGCAAAACAGCAGTGTTTTCAAGATCTCTGAGCAATATCCCATACAGATCTACAATTTGGGAGATTACAATGGCGGAATGTGGCGTTTCCCACCAAAATCAAAAAGGCTGCTGGCATTCCTGACCAGGTTGTCTGGTAATAGAACATGTGAACATATCTTAAAAATATTCATATAATTAAAAGAAGTATGACAGCTTTCTAAAATTACGATATCGCCGGTTACAACGGCATTTGTTACAGCTGTATGAACAAGAGGAGCAACAATGTCATATAAGGCAGCAACAGGGTAGCTTGTTGTATATTCAGATATTTTTCTTCTGGATTTTCATTCTTTTGTTGATGATCATCTCCTAGTTAGATGCAAAATATGTTTTTACTATCTTGACACATACTATACAATCTATCATTTCTTTGCTTAATCATGTTGGGTCCTTTACTGCAGAGAGGGTAAATTGTAGACAGGGCAGTACTCAGTATAATCAAAGATGTGTGTTCCTATTTATATGATAAATTTTGTCTGATTTACCAAGCCAGCCTCTCAACTCCAGCTGAGAAAGCAAAGAGAGAACTTTGCTAAAGGATGAAGAGTCCTGAAAGGAAAGGTCTTTCCTCTGTTAAGACCCTAGTATAGAAACTGAACGATTATTAGCATTATTAATTAATTTGTTTTTATTATGATAGCAACTAGAGCTCCTAACTGAGACTGAGGCTGTACTGTGCAAGGAACTGCACAAACATACAGTGAGAGCCAGTCTCTGCCCTGAGAATCTTATAATCTTAATAGATACAAGACAGACAAAAGGAGAGAGGGAAAATGGAGGCACAGAGAGATTAAAAGATTTGCCCAAGATACCACAGTAGGTCAGTGGCAGAACTAGGAACAGTATCCAGATCTCTTGATTCCCTGTCCAGTGCCCTTTCCATTGGACCTTGGTGCCTCCCTTGGTGACACAATTTAATATTCCATTGAATTCTCAGAGCCATATTCTGCTACATGTATTCACACTTAGTCATACCTTACTACACTGATTTCAATTAGACCAAGTATGAGGATACCCAGTATGAGTAGAAGTAGCAGAATTTGGCCCTACATATGGTATAAACAGAAACAAAAAATACTTGCAAACTGTGATGTACTCAGAAATTGGTGGAGAAGGCATTGGTTCCATTGGTGTTTTTTAAGACATAGATTTAGAAAATCCATATACTATAAAATGATTAAAATAACTGGAAAGAAGCATTCATCTCTTGCTCAGTAAATACTTACTTTTGCTGCACTGGGCCTGCTGGCTTTACTGTTGTTACAACCTTCCAAAAATGCTCCCAGGAAATCTCATCAGATTTTAACTGTAATATTTTTTTTTTATTAAGGAACCTGAAGAGAGAGTTTATGAAAATCCCAATTTACCTTTTTAATAAAAACTGAAAATAATATGCCAGCATGGATTTGATCTCATTTACATATCTGATCCGAATTTTGACTGGCAGTAAAATTTGTTAGCAATAGATCTGTTGTCATATTGCTGAATATAAAGGCTGGCAACTTTACAATGGGAATTGTACAACTCCTATATAAAATGTATGCTTATTGTAACAAGTTCATTTGCAGTTGGTGAAGATAAAGATTTAGTGTGCAGAAGTAATGCCTATTATGATGGGATTGTCCATAGTGAATTGTATAGGAAATTTACGTAATTAAAAGTATTTATCTTAGATGATCTATTATGTCCTGCCACTGAACTGACTATGTAAATAAGTTTCCTGCAATAATAATATGAATACCGATGTTTCACAGACATTGCAGAGAAGATAGAAAAGGAAGAATAACAGAAATTAAGAGATAAAATGAAAGAGGGAAAAAGAAGTAAGCATATAGCTGTATTATTTTATCATTAATAGTGACAATCCTTTGCACGCAAAATAACTCCTATTTTCTGAGAATTTCCAGGAACTGTACAAACAATAATTAATTAAGACAGTAGCTGGAACAGAAAATATGCATTATTGGATCCATAGTACAGATGGCTAAACTGAGGCAGAAAATGGTTTCCTTACTTGCAAAAAGTCACAAGAGTGAGGGACGCAAGACAGGAACCCTAGCTCCCAGTCCCAGGCATTTGCCATTTATACCACTGATATTCAACTTCTTTCCACCCAGGACACAAAAACCACCTGCAGGTTTCTTTTACTGTGATATATTCAAATCACACAGTCCTTCAGAAGCCTGAGACACTGGGGTCACAGCAAGGAACATGGGTTACTTTAGGCAGAGGATTCCTATGGGCAGAATGGGTGTAGAAGTGTGGATGGGGGCATGCACTCAGTGTGCAGGGTGGATCGAGTGGGATGGACAGCTATAAAAGGCTTCTCACTTATCCCCTGTACTCACACAGTGGTCCCTCCCCCTTAATTGATGGAGTGGGCCTTTATTTATGGGCTGGCCTAGACCTGCCTGCCCCAGCACTACAAACAGTAAACTCGCACAGGAGTCCCAGTGCTACAAATAGTGTGCACTCACACAGGAGGAAGAGGGGGAAGTCTGAGGAGCTTGTACCGGGTTAGCTAGGGAACAATAAGGGGAGGCACGGGATGAGGCAGAAAGAAGAAAGGAAAAGAGTTGCTCCTTGGCTTCTACTGGGCCAAGTCCAGTGTGATATTACTGATATTTTTTTTTGGAAGGGGGGAGATTCCAACCAGTGGGGTGTGACTCAGCAATTGATCTCTGGGAATCATGCTCCCACAAATTAAGATGCCCTGAACTAGACAATTAATAGGCATCCGGTTTAAAATAAACAAAAGGAAGCCTTTTTTCACACAACGCACAGTCAACCTGTGGAACTCTTTACCAATGGATGTTGTGAAGGCCAAGACTATAACAGGGTTCAAAAAGAACTATATAAATTCATGGAGGATAGGTCCATCAATGGCTATTAGCTAAGATGGGCAGGGATGGTGTCCCTAGCCTCTGTTTGCCAGAAGCTGGGAATGAGCGACAGGGAATGGATCGCTTGATGATTATCTGTTCTATTTATTCCCTCTGGGGCACCTGGCATTGGCCACTGTTGGAAGACAGGATACTGGACTAGATGGACCTTTGGTCTGACTCAATATGGCCGTTCTTATGTTGTCCCTCCCTCAGGTATTCTGTAGTGAGGGTCCAGGTTCCAGTAGCATTGCTGCAGTACGTAGGGCCAAATACTTGCACAGAACCTAGCACCTCCCACTTTAAAGACCTATTTGCCTGCTTCATGGAGAAAATCACCTGCCCCTGTGACAGCATTTCAGGTCACAAGGATCATACCCTGGCCACATGAACAGATATCACATGCTAATTAAGTTTGGTTGGGGTTGTGAAAAGGAACTCACAGAAAAAAAGTTGACAGTGCATTTAAGAAATATTTCATTTCTTCACACCACTCCCATTTTACCACATCTGTGGTCATTGTCTTTCCACAGCAGCTAATAGGAAAAGATACTTAGCTCCAGTCTGTCCATTTAATTTGAGTAATTGCATTTGATTCGGATTAGGAATATTCAAATAACTGCCAGTTACTTATATATGGAGTGTTTCTGAAATACTCTTTAAAAAACAGATGAACGGAGCAACCTGCTATTAGCTTTGTATTTTATAACTCTCACGGCAACAGACACTATCCAGCAAATGGATCGGAATTACCCTATAAAGGGTTGATTGTACGTGACAAAGATATTCACAGATAGCGACACTTCACTTATCCTGCAACATGACATCATATGGTGTTATCACATCCTGAGTCCAGATTCTCTCTGACTGCTTCACTGCTTTATTTGGCTGTTGCCAGTACTGCATGCCTTGGCATGTCTTGCTGCATGGCTACTAGGCCCTCTACAATACTGATTCAACCTGACTGCTATGCAGATACATTCAGTTGTTGCCAGTGGCTCCCCTCTGTTGTTGCCTGCCTGTCTCGTTCTTCTGAGTTATTCCACTGACTACTCCCATCCCATTGTGATGCTGCCTCAGGGCTGTGTTGACTTTTCAATTATCACAATATACAATGCAGATGCCATGTAAAATAACTAGCATAACTCTAGCAAACCGAGTGCAGTAGAAATACAGTTAAATAAAAGTACTACTATAATACCAGGAGGCTGATTGGAACCACAAGATACCAGTATCATATCCAGTTGTTCTTATGTTGAGCAGATATAGATTTTAGCCATTAGATTCTAGCTGTCCGGCAGATAATAACCAGAGGAAATGTATCTGGATAGCTTCACTTGTGAATAACAGTTTTGCTTTTGCAAGTAAATTGAGGATCTGGTAGACTACCAGAAGTAGAAAGTTTTGTGTTACCCGGGAACATAAGCAGGCATTTTGTCTGCAGTAGATTTCCGATGATGTATAACTAAAGAATACTTCAGAATATATGATGATGTGTTTCAAAAGTATGTAGCCAATTTTAGAGCATGGGATTTGGAGTCACAATTCCTGGGGTCTATTCCTGGCTCTAATACCAACTGTGACCTCGGACAATGTAAACACTGTCTGTGATTTAGTGTATTCACAGGCACAGGAAGTGTCATTCTACTCAGCTAGTTCACAGTAATATTTTGATTCATAGAATATAAGGCCAGAAGGGATCACTATGATCATCTAGTCTGACTTTCTACATAACACCAGCCATAGAACTTCCCTGAATTAATTCCCATTTGAACTACAGAATCTCTCTTACTAAAACTTCTAATCTTGATTTCAAAATTGCCATGGATAAAGAATCCACCACAACCCTGGGTTAATTGTTCTTATGGTTAATTACCCTCACTGTTAAAAGAACTGTAACTCTGCCAGGATGCAAAGCCAGTACCTCTGAATCCTTTCACCCTCTAGAAGGCCAAGGCACTCTCCATTACACCACTCAGCCACCTGAGACCTAATTATCTGTAAAACACTGTAAAAGCAGAAGTTTAAAGAAGACCTGGGAGTTAACCTGAACATAAACTACAAATAATGCAGTGTGCCTGTTACTGACTACTAGAAAAACTCAACAGCTAGAATTTTAGACTGTGGTATTCAGACAAATCAGAGAGAGCAATGCATTGTGTTCTCTGTTGCAAAACTAAATAGTCACAGAGAGTAAATTATAATAATACTTTGCACTTCTAGAGTACATTCCATCTGAGAATCAAAAAGTAATTTGCAAATGTTAATGAATTAGTCTCACAACCTGCTTTCAGGTAGGGGATTATTATTATTCCAGCTTCACAGAGGAGGAAATTGAGGCTCAGAGAGGTTAAGTGACAAGTCCAAGGTCTATGTTTTAACCACATAATCATCTTTAATCTAGTATTATTACATCTTAAATTCACCCTTTTCAAATACAATATGTACTGTACTGTTACAAATAAAGTTTTCTTGTAAAAAACTGTTTAAATTCTTTATTGAATTGTTGATACTAATCCAACTTGTCCATTTGCATACTAGTACGTAAAAGAAATAGCTTTAAAAAATCTAAAATAAAGGAAAACATGAAAATCAATATCAACTCTGTCCAGGACTATTTTGTATCTGTCTATCAAAATGCTGCAAAGATGTTACAAGGTGCATGTTCACTTTAATTTCAGTGTGTGACTGCTTTTCTTATATGAGAATTAATTCTGTATTCATTATGGTGAAATCTTAAATTTTGGGCAGCTGATCAAATCCTGCAAATCACTTTGTTCCTCTGCTGATGAACAGGAGAGAGCAGTGTCCTGCTCATTTTGTGTGATCTTTCATTTGGTGTTCTGTATTCATAGGTACAGACAAAGGGCGCTATCCTGCAAGATGCTGAGCACCTTCACCTCCCTTTGATTTCAGTGGGAATCAGGGGTGCCTGCCAGATCGCTGCAGACCCTCAGCACCTTGCAGGATCAGGACCTATAGCACATATTTTTGTTGAAAATGGGAAGCTGGAGTATTTTGGAGGCAAATGGATAGGCTCTATCCAAAGCTTAACAATACACATGACGTGTTAGAACATCTATGTTTTTCTGAATGAAAACATATAAGAGATTGGAACACTTATTTGTAGGCTATTTATCTCTCCTTTTCAGTCTCTGAATTCCTAAGAGACCCAACATGTGCATTCTGCCCACATGCAATATTTTGAATTAACTACTGTAAAGAGAAAAAATATAGAATTAGCATGATTTTAGCATTACATTTTCTCCTTTGCTTTTTAACCAATAGGGTATGCAAATGTTCAGTTAACCGGGCCTCATGTTTTCTCTTCAATAAATTGCTTTCGTTATGGCAAATAAATATTCATAAAGAAATGTGGACAATAAATCATTTTAAATAGTTCAAAGCCATTTTCTTTGTAGACTGCATATATTTTCAGCTGTGACTCGTCTTTAATATTTAATTCAAAAAGGATACTTGTAGAAGGACAATAGAGATAATGTGTCAAGTAGTAATTAAAACAGGGGGTAATGATTAAAACTGTTTTGATCTACATTGTGCTCTGTCAAATCCATAATCTTCTGTATTGGTTAGGATGACTTTCTGCTCTGCTTTGTATACAAAGTCAAAACAAACTTTCATTTAAAGGGACCACACAGCAAAAACACTGGGAGAGTCAGATCTCCACCAGGGATGCAGAGGAATGCTGAAATATGGAGGCTAAGTATTGGTTTAAGAGATCTTGACTCAAATCTGAGTGAGAATGAGTTTGTGGACTTCATCATAGTCTTCAGGCCACCTAAAAACATCACCTATTTGGCACAATTCATATTCTCTGCTGACAAAAGGCTAGTGTCAAATTAGCAGGGATGCTGCTGGTCACTGTGTTTAGACCCTGTTTCGGAAAAATATGTAAGTATGCTGTAAGAGGCTAGTCTGTCGCTTTAAGGGCCAGTGAGCCTGGAGCTAGATAGACTTGTTCTGAAGTGCACCCCTTTAGAAACAGGTGTTTGGGCCTGGTATAGGGGATTAGCACACCCAGCTGGGAAGGGATCAGGTGATTTACTGATGAGCATCTGATTCCCATAAAGGCTCAGTTGAAGTATAGAGCTACAGGAAATGGGGTGGTTTCTGTAGCATGCTGTGCATTAGAGAGATTCTCTACGTGAATAGCCTGTAGGAGGATTGAAGAAGAGTTGCTAGGCTCAGGAAGGTTCTGGTGTTTTGCTGAAGGTTGTAAATGACAGTTTCTAGTAGTGGACTTCCTCTGCTTCAGGTTATAATTATGCCTATTACAAAATGAGCCAAATCCTCAACTAGTATTGATTGCAACTGAGCTACACACATTTACCACAGTAAAGAATCTGGCCTGTTAACTTTTTTTCTCCTTTGTTTACTAATCATTTTAATTTTCATTTTAATGCATGGAGAACTATTTCACTGGTCTCTGTGCATGCAGTAATGAGAAACATGTTAAACTGTAGATTAGATATCTCCATATCCTACTAGTTTTTAGCGCATGTATGTTTTACCAGCAGTTTAGCACTTACAGCTATATCTCCCCATGGAGCAAAGATGTTGTGTTCAGTGTGATGTTATGTTAACTTCACACCTTGTTGCAGCACATTTGGTAATGGGAGGTGACATACATTGTGAAATACAACATAAATAAAAGTAATTTTTATATGCATGAAATATTTCTTAATGTTTTTCTGTTGTGGCAGACACAAAAGGAAAAGCTATATTATCCCCCACTGGCATATTTCTTCTTCTAAGTAGCTGAAAATTGAGAAGCTAACCAGTATGTAAAATCATCCTGACTGGAAGGAACCACTAATCCATCCTGCATTGTGACTGGATTAATTCCATTATTTCCAAACCTTCTCTTTCCAAAAGATATTTTTTCAAGGCCCACTTTGGTGCCCTGAGCTATCTCCAAACAGAAGCCTGACTACCACTCATCACAGATTTTGTGCATCCCAGGAGAGACAGGACCCATCAGACAAAGTAATGGTTCTCTTCTTTAAATAGAGTAGTCTTCCTTTATGCCCTGCGGACCTGTTAATTACTAGAATAAATACAGCAAGAGCATAAATAATAATTCCAAAAGAATCACACAACTAGATGAAGCTTATATATAAAAACACCCAGTTCCTCTTAGGAACTACTTTAGCAAGCTATCCATTTTTTAAAAAGAGTTCTTACTTATCCAATCTGGCACTGAGCTCACTCATTCTCTCTTGGACCGAGGAGAATGAATCTGAGACTAATAGGAGAGAAAGTAATGATGCTGAATACCAGGGTAGGGTCTCTTAGGGAAAGAGCTCAAAGTCAGAACAAGCTGCAAGAGAGAATCACAAAATATAAGAATAGAGGCAGGGAAGGAACAACAGAATATGGGGGGAGGGTAAAAGGGAGACTGGAGAGAAGAGCACAGGCAGTACATACAGCTCCAGTCTAGAATTACATTCCCAAATATTACTATTTCATTTTGTTGTGGAAGCAGCATGAACTGGAGATGCAGATTTAAAAGAAACTGTGTTGTAGAGAAAGCAAAACCAGTTAGGACTCTGGCATTTAAAATCATTGGGGTGGAGAAAAAGTAGGAAACCTAAACACAAAAAGCAAGAGGCTGGGGCAGGATGAAGAAAGACATGTCAGAAAATACCAAGGTCTTTCTTGGAAAAGAAAAAAGTTTAAGAGACAAACACACATAGGCATTTATTTGTATTTCTGAGAAACCTCCCACAGCTCTGTTCATTTGAGGTGGGCAGAGAAAAGGTACAGGATGATGGCTTAATGCTGCTGCTGAATCTAATTTATTCTGCTTTGGACATGTCTGAAAGCCGGGATGCAAGTCTCTTGTTTAAAAAAAATTTAAAATAAAAAGTTCTTTAAATCCTAAATCAGTAACAGAAGTGAAAGCGACTTCAGTGGGAGCTGTAGCTGCTCAGTGCCTATGAAAATGATGCCAATTACTTAGAGGCCCACACATTAACTGAGGTGCTTAATGTTAGGTTACTGTGTACAAAATCTGGCTCAGATACATTTGAATTCTGAACACTGTACTGCACTTCTGTGTTTAACAATGTCATCGTCAGTTGCAGAGGACGCACGAAGTTTTGAACTTTGTAATATGGCCAATAAGCATTGGGGTGGATGGAATCTGAAATATTTCAAAATACATTTGCAGTCTTCAGTTCTCTACATAAGGTTTGATTGGGCCTCTAGTGAAATTAGCAGGAGTAGAATCAAGCCCATATTCTCTTACTGATATTGTTTAGCTCTTACACAAGGTTAGAAGTTCACTCTTAAGTATCTGATGTCCTATAAACAACATTAGTAGTCTCAGTCCAGTTATTAGTGGACATCCATCTACCTCACAATAGGAATCACTGTTGGCAGCCTTGTGAGGAAGATCAAATGGACATGAACCAGACCTCAGTTCTGGACTTAGGTAGCACTGGAAACTCTGCAGGGTTACTATCTGTGATGTACATGTTGGGTGATATCCTGGCCCCACTGAAGTCAATGGCAAAACTCCATTCACTTCAATTGGGCCTGCATTTCACCTCTCCTGTGCATTGAAGGCTGCCAGCACCCTTCAGTCATGAAAAAGTTAACTAAACGTAAATCTGAAGTAAATCCTCAATCCCTCTGTATTGTTCTTCTTTTAACAGAAAACTGACTGATACTAGCATATCTCTAGAATTTCCCAGTGCACATAAATCAGCTATGCTTTAAATGGGATATCGTACAGTGTACAGAAAACCCAGGTCTTGATCTGTGGCTGAGGAACACTCAGGAGTGTGAGGTTGCAATGGAAGCTTTCACCCAGCACTTGGGTTTCTGATTCTGATCTGGCTGTGAGTCAGTCCAGTCCTCGGGCTGCCCAATGGGTGGTCATAGTCACAGGAGAATCTTTGGCACCAGCAGGAAGCCCACTCACATACCCCATTGTAAGGTTCATGGCAGCAGGGATAGGTTGGCAGAGTAGCTAATAAACCATTGTGATCTTCCTGTGGGTAGGGCTGCCAACTTTCTACTTGCACAAAACAGAGCATCCTTGCCCTGCCATCCCCCTCTCTCTGTTGTATGCTCACCCCACCCTCCCTCATTTGCTCATTGTCACCAGGCAGGGAATTGGAGTGAGGGCTCTGGCTGGGAGTGCAGGCTCTGGGATAGGACCAGGGATGAGGGATTTGGGGTGCAGAAGGGGGCTCTGGGCTGAGGCTGAGGGGTTCAGAGGATGGGAGGGAGATCAGGGCTGGGGCAGGGGGTTGGGGCGCAGGAGTGGATCGGGGATGCAGACTCCAGGCTGCGCTTACCTCAGACAGCTCCTGGAAGCAGCGGCATGTCCCCCCTCTGGCTCCTACCTGGAGGCACAGCCAGGCAGCTCTGAACATTGCCCCATCCACAGGCACCGCTCCCATTGGCTGGGTTCCTAGTTGGAGCTGCAGAGCCAGTGCTTGGGGCAGGGGCAGCATGCAGAGGTCTCTGGCTGCCCTTATGCATAGGAGCCAGAGGGGGGATGTACCACTGCTTCTGGGAGTTGTGCGGAGCCAAGGCATGCAGCGATCCTGCCTTAGCCCTGCTGTGCCACTGAGCGGACTTTTAATGGCCCAGTCAGCAGTGCTGACCAGAACCGCCGGGGTCCCTTTTTGACTCGGTGTTCTGGTCGAAAACCAGACACCTAGCAACCCTACCAGTGGGCAGTTACAATGAGGTAGCATGAAGCAACCCTAATGGAGAGGAAATTCTGTCCTTTCACAGTCTCTTGTAATAGAAACATAAACAGCTCTGATCCCCTTCTTTTAAATGGGAAAAACTTAACTGAGAGAGAGACTTTAATCAATATTTTGTCATTTAAACCTCAGGCAACAAGTTGTCCATGTTTGCAAACACTCCACTGTAGAGTTTCTCAGTCTTTCCAGAACTTGGAGGTGTCTAGAGGAATAACATTTCTAACTGGCTAATTTTGTAGCAAGTTATCATCAAACACCTAGACAGATCTTCTGCAATGTTGGATATGCTTTGAAAAGATCCCTTCAGTAATGTGCATGAGGGAATTACAAATTCATCAGTATACAAATTTTTCAATTTTTAAATGTAATGGTTCACTGTTACCTTAGTGATCAGATATAAACTTTATCAGTTGGTTAATAGTATAAGTAACTACTAAATTAACATTTCAAAATTAAAAATCATAATCCATAGATACTACCCTATTTATAAAATATTTTAAATTCAATAAAAGCTATGAAATCTAATTGCAAACCATATTTTCCTCTAACACATTAGACAAAGGCATTCTAGACATAGTCATCGTGTTCAAATCTCCTGTTTCCACCTTTTTAAAAGATGTATAACAAGTCATCAGTATATGTAGATCCTACAGTATTCATATTCATATATCCAATTTCTCTTCCACATACAGCTCCAGTCTAGAATTACATTCCCAAATATTACTATTTCATTTTGTTGTGGAAGCAGCATGAACTGGAGATGCAGATTAAAAAGAAACTGTGTTGTAGAGAAAGCAAAACCAGTTAGGACTCAGCCCTGCAAGATATTGAGAATCCTCAAATCCCACTGACCCTGGGCAGTTTCAACTCCCACTGAGGGTACTCAGCTATATCTTGTATGATCACAGCGTGCATTCCTAATGAGTAGCACATATTAGGTGGCCCATTAATATATTCAACACAAGCAAGGGTTGCAGAATCAGGCCTAAAGCAAATTATATTATTTATTATGGAATCACCAAGGGGCCCCAGTCATATATCAAGGCCCTCTCTGTTATGTGTTAACACAGAGCTTACAATATAAGAATAAGATGAGATAACCGATAAATGCAACAAACAGATCTGACAGTCACTCTTATAACATGGTTCAACTGCAGAAATGAGAGTATATTCTCAGGTTGGTATAAGTTGTCATAGCTCCATTGACTTCAATGGAACTCTGACAATTTACACTAGCTAAGAATCTGCCCAATGGTGCATTGCTTCATTTGTTTATAATAGCTTCAGTTATGTGACCATTATTGATTCCTTCTATGACTATGGAAAGATTCTCATACTGTGCTCTTTTTCTTTGATTATATTAAATATGCCCAGCAGCAATGATACAGACTCTAATTTGCAGTGAGTATAATATCACATCACATGTTTTTGATCATGTCAGTTCCTGAATTTTTTTTTAAATTAAATTGCTTTGGCAGTATATGGGTGCTTAAAACGTGTCAAGGAATATGGAAGATATTCTAGTGATTTTTTGAAGTATATTTATGCAGGACTGGGGCAGTCATTCCACCAACAAGGTTTCAGCTGTCATAACAGGAGATTATTATGCAGTTTGGCAGGTTAAAATCTGGGAGGTTTAGGAGCTGTCATTGTGAGAGGTGATCATTCCTACAGATCTGCGAAAGGGAGCTTTTGGATATATTGGACATGGAATGTAAGAGCAAAAATCACATTATTTTGCTGGCACTTCTTTGTGAAATAAGCTTAACAGACAGCTTCAGCAACACCATGCAGTTGCTGCTTGGCTTAGATCCAGCACTGCCTGAGAGACAGTGCATGGTGCAAAAAGGAATGGTGTGCCAATAGTAGATTCTGATTTTGTTCATGCAAGTTGGGATCTTCTTGTGACCCTTTTAGATAGTATCTGGCTGAAACAATTGTGTAAAAGAGAGGGACTTGCTCTGTGTAAAAGTTCTATTTACAAATGTTGTGGTTGGCTGGACAAATATTCTGCATAGGGTTTAATGGAAGATGAGACAGCACAGGGGAATTTGAGGAAATGGTGGAATAGTGAGAATAAAAAGATTGGAGACATAGAACTGAGGCATGAGTGCTTTCTTGGGGGGGGGGAAGGGGGAAGGAGAAGGGAAGGTGTCACCTGACAGAAGGCTCATACCATTAAGTATGTTATGGGGGAAAAGCAACCTCAACAAAGTAAGGGTTGATTGGCAGTACTTGTGATAATGGGTTACTTGCCTTAGTTCAAATGAGCTTGGATAAGGAGAATTTTCTAATCACATTGACTCAGTTTGGCTTGATATAGTGATCTCTTGTTCAGTTAATTAAATTGAAGGGGAAGTGATGATACAGGCTGGCTTATCCTAATGACTTTCACTAGGAAAAGCTGGGATGAAAGCTGTTCGCTCTGGAAGCAGTAGTGAAAATTTCTCCCATTCATGTGTTGCAGGCACCTCCTGCAGGAATTCATTCCTTCTACTTACTCCATGATTAGTGTCTCTCTGCTGAGACTGCCAGTGAGGTAGTAATTATTGCCGATTGTAATGGTAGTTATGATGTGCTCATGGAACTTTGTCAAAATGATCCAATATACTAGATCAGCTGATTTTAGATTGTTAGTACACCAAGGACACTCAAGTATTGCTATTATATATATGAGCATCAGTTATCTAATCTTCCATTGGGAAAGCACCTCATTATCATTTTTCCTTCTATATCCCCTAGTCCTTGGATGGAGCTGAATGTAATTTATAAGTATATCTTCTAACAGCTTTCCTTCACTTCCCGCATGTTCTTCCTGAGCAGCTCTTGTAGAACTTGGGTGAAAAGATGTCACATTCCAGGCAGACTATTAGAGAGCAGCTCCCTCCTGGGCAGGTAAGAGTCACCGGGCCAACAGCAAACTAATCCAAAAACAACTCCTTTCCTAAAGCTACTGTTCTATGGAAAATCTCATTTAGGTTTTGTCTTCCTACTTTTCCCATTTGCTTTCTGGGCACCAAACTGTTAAGGGCCTATCTGCTGTGGAGGTGCTTCACTATCTATCTTCACAGGTAAATTCCACCTGTTAGTTATTGGGAAAGGGTGAAATAATGTAAGAATAGCTTGCTACTTAGTGCTGCTTTCCCCTGTTCAGTGAAAGGGCAGGTTCCTATCAGGTGTGGATACTTACCCACTAGGGACAGGAGTGAAATACCAACTAGGGTATTTACCTATTTGATGGCTGGTCATCTCCACAGGCCTAGATTTGTACTGGTGAGCTAGAAATGAAAAGCTACATGTCCCATTACCAACCCTTGGAGTGATCTGGTATTCCTACAATGCTCGTTTTCAAAATCAGTCATAATTGTGGCATTGTAGAAGCTTGAAGTTTTTCATTGAGACACATACTATTTAGCCTTCTCAGGAGTAGAAAGTAATGCTAAACTGAGTAAATTAGGGGGCAACTTTTCAAATGATGGGACTGCAAGAGTCAGTTGACTTCTGTGTCAAATACTCTAGGGTATGGGGATTCAATCACTTAATTCTTCACAGCAAATTTGAAATAGAACTCCAGCTGGTCCTGTCAAGAAGAGGCTGCTGTTTAGATCCCAATTCTTCAAGCTCCTCAAAAGCTGGATTCAGATGAATGTATTAGAATTGCTGTTACTTGGTTGACAATTGCAGTGCATAAGAGAACTGTTTCAAAATGTGAATTTCTGTAAGGTATTAAAAAGATGTAGTTTAAGGCATAAGATATATTCTGCCCTTCATGGTAACTGTCTATTGGTATTAATAGGTGTTACATGTGCACATCAGAGCATAGCCTTATTCTTCTTGCACATCTTAACATTTGTCAGTGGGTCTGGTCACACAGATTTTCTTGAATAGTAACTAAACTCCGATTACTAAGCAAAATATGAATTTCCAGCATACAGACAGCACAGAGGAATAAGTTTCCACTGTTCTAATAGTAACTCTTTTGTCCTAAGAGGAAAATATTTCCTGACAGCTGGGGAGAAGAGAAACTTCTTTTCTTTTTAATATAGAAAAACAAATGGAAAAACTCTTTTTAAGAGGCTCAGCATTAAATTCTGCTCTTAGCTCCTATTGTTGTCAGCAGGAATTGCGTACCTGAGATCTCTAGTCAAATGCTGCCCTCCTTTATTATAGGTAAAGTCCCTAGGATAGCCTATGGATAAGGCTGTGAGCCCAATGGGCCTTTTCCAGATACTTCTAATTCTGTTTTTATTAGCACAAATATAAGAATTTTAAATGCTCTGTATGCATGCTGGTTTCTACTACACAATAGGTTTTGTGGTTTTATACTAATGACAATAGGCATTCCACCCATCATACATATGCACCTATGTATATGTAACTTCATTTTTAATGTCCACTTCAGGTGTGCATGTTATGATCTTAGAGGCTGTGCATGCCAGGGGACTCTGAAGGAGACCTGCTCTAATATTCCTCCATTGCCGCCAGCAGGAATAGAGAGCTAAGTTGATTCTAGCAACAGTAAATTTCCTAGGGAAGCATTCCATGGAGAGTGGCTATTCCTCAGTCCTTCCTATCCCCACCCTATCTTTCTCCAAAATGCTTACAGGTTTCCAAATGGAATTCATATGCAGAGGCAGACATGGGCTCTGGGGAGGAGGCAGGATGGATCAGATTTTCAAAGGTAATTAGATTCCTAAAGATGCAGAAAAATTCCACTAGGTGCCCTCCAAAGTGCCTACCAAGCAATAGGAGTTGAGAACCCCTGAAGTGCTTATCTGCATCTTTAGGTGCCTAAATGCCTCTATTTTTACCACTTCCACCTGTGTTGAACTTGCTTTGCTTTCCCTTGCTCACACATAGGGGAGGGCTTGCTTCTTCAATTTCCCCCAAACCTGTTCCTCTCACCACTCACTGGTTTTGCAGCCAGCAATAACTTATGTAGTCCTAAATTAAGGACCTTTTGAGCACTTTCTTGTACTTATTTGTATCTACTTGTTTTGATAGCATCCAGCACCACATTCAGGATCAGGGCCCTATTGTGCCAGGTACTGTACAGACTCACAGAAAGGCATGTTCCCAGGCCTGAAGAGGTACACCACTACCTCGATATAACGCCACCTGATATAACATGAATTTGGATATAACGCGGTAAAGCAGTGACCCGGGGGGGGTGGGGCTGTGCATTCAGTGGATCAAAGCAAGTTCAGTATAACACGGTTTCACCTATAACGCGGTAAGGTTTTTTGGCTCCCAAGGACAGCGTTCTATCGAGGTAGAGGTGTATTTAATTTCACAATTTTAAACCATGTATTAACTGTTAAATTAGAAGCAGCACTTTGTATTGTTTATAGGGCTGGAAATGCCACATTCAAAGCCCAACGTAAACATAATTGCAAGTTAATGGAAGTCTGCATATGACAGTAATTCATAGATTCTTTTTATAGCACAAAGATTTCATTGCCAAAAGAAACTCTCAAAATCCTGTTTATCCCATTTTCAAGGAGCAATGGTAAAGGCAGATATTGCATAGATATCATTTTAATGAAAAAAACAGTATGTATTTGGCTTCCAAGAAAAATAAAACTAGCTATTGTGTACTGCAATAACTCCAAATTGGAAAATGTATTTTAATATATAGCTAATCGGCTCAGACACCACTAAAGAACTAAGATAACATGTAAGTCATGTCACCTATAATCCAAGGGAATAGGTCTGTATTTTAAGCAAGGTCATTGCAAACACAGTCCTGTGGGGATTAATATATCACACATGCTAATGCCAGGGAGAGTGAAGGAAAATGCTCTTCTTACAAGATCAGATGAGGTAACTTTGTCTTTATTATTAAAACTAAGGTGTGTGGGTTTGTTTTTTTTTAAGTAAATCCTGTCTACAAAACTACTTTGCCATATTAGTGGATACTACATGCTAACATATGTTGTCTTTTGTAATGTACTTATTAACATATTAATATAAGAATCCCAAGCAATAGTTAATTTATTTGAAAACTTTTGTGGGGGGGAACTTTACCCTTGACTCCTTTCTGAAGCTAAAACTGATCTGGTCAATATCTAAGTGTAAGGCTGAGGTCTCAATTCATGAAAAACCATATAGTGGCTTCTGGATGTAATGAAAAGACAAAGGGTGAACTGCAACTAAAAAGGAATATTGTAAATTTAGGAACAATTGCACTTCTGTTATCTCTCAGATCTAGAAATTGAAAAAAGGGAGGAAAACTGTTTGAAAGCTAAGGACTTAGTTAAGTGATGGCTGTCTGGTAATCCAAAATAGTAGCCTACTGTAAATACTGGTTTTTGTTGTTGTCAAAAGCTCATATCTTGTGAACTATTTGCAAGGCTGTCAAAATCCAGTTCAACAGAACTCTGCTGCGAAAACCAGCACTATTTTCTAAATGACAAAAACTACCAGTTCAGATCCTGTTTTCTTTTTTATTATTATTATTAGTCTGTGGAGCACAGTAAAACTACAAAATTTCCACCCAAAAAGCTTTGTCCCAGGGTGTACGTATAGTGATCTGTTGTAGACAGTATATGAGGTGTCTGCCTCTTTCAGAGCCTGACCTCTTTGTGACTTCCCGGTGTGCTTCCCTCTGGATTGGAGGTAGCGTATTCTGGGCAGCCATGAGCTAGGCAGGGCATCACCTCTGAATATTTGCCTGAATAAATGTTTCAGTTGTTACCTAATCAAAGATATGTTGCATCTGCTTCTCTAATATGACTAGAGCATAAATTAATGGAAGCCTGTTCTGCATGGCTGGGACACCACAGTCATGGGAGTGGGTGGCTAGTCTTCACAGCTGCATGTCACTTGAAACCTGAAAGCCCCTTTACATATCTGATAAGGGCCCCATTCTCCAACACATTCTCATTTTCAACCTCCCCCCCCACACACACACACAATGAAACCAGCTCCCAAAGTGGAGTTCATGTAAGCCCTTGGTCGGGGGGAGGCATGTTGCCACAGGGGCTGTAGAAATAGCACAGATGCATTCAGTCTTTGTGTGAATGGAACAGCCCTTCATGACTCTTCCAAAATCCATGAGACCTTTCCTATGGAGATCAGAAATTGGTCAGTTTGAAAGGTCACGCCTTCTGCTTGCTCCACATGGTGTTGAGAGAAGAGGGCAAACTACTTCAGCCCAATGGGGTAACTCTGTGGAAACTCAGTGACTTGAAATGGTGACATGGCCCTTTCATGGAGAAAAATCCACAGAAGGGATTTGGCCCAACGTAACTGGGTTATTCCTTAGCATCTCTAAAATGAGCCCCAATGTATTTTTCATACATATACAGTATGTTGGGGCTGACTTGCGAGGATGCTCAGCATCCTCAACTCCTATGTACATAGAAAGGATCTGCAGGTGTTCAGTACCTTTGAATAATCAGGCCTTATGGGAGTTTCTGTTTACACACATTCGTGCTATACATCCTCTCTACCTGAATTTTAGCAACATAGCAACCACAGCGTGTCACGGGATAGGGCAGGGAGAAGGAAAGTGTCTAACTGCAGATGGACAATTTGACAGAGGTGTGCATGGATGACAGTCTCCTTTTAGTCAATACAAGCAGTATGACCCAGTACTTAGACTTAAACTCTCAAACTCAGCAACATAAGATTTGCCTAAAATGTGTCATTACCATGGACAGAAAGAATTGAGTGCCAGATCTTTCCACCTACCACAATATCTTAGAAGAAACATTTGGTGGCATTTAAATAGAAAACATTACACTATGCCAGAAGAATGCTTTACTTTTTAATACCTCTGAGTTGTGTGATGACCACTGTCAAAGACGTTTGTGGTGTGAAAATATGTGGGTTCTCTTCCCTCATGTTTTTTGTTCATGATGATCATATTGAATTTTTAGTCCATGCTACATCTAAAAAGTATGAAGCATTTTTGGAGAAAAGCTTTTGTTTACACTGCTACAGATGGCTGGAATAAATTAGTGGACTCACTAAACAGCAGTTCATTTTAGTTTAAAATTAATTTGGATACTTATCAAAGCTCACAGGGTGGCCATTTTATGTGACTTTACTTTTTTTATTTGGCTATGGAATTGTAAAGCACAAAAGCCATGTCAAAGGAATGGTAAGGGTTTGAATTTACCATCTTGCCTCCTCCCCAAAAAAGAGGAATTTATAGTTCCATCCACAACACACCCTATTGTACTAACGTACTGCAGGATGTGGTGGGTTATTCTGCATAGCTACCTTCTCTGGAGACCACTGCAAAATCTCACTGTAAAGGGGAAGATTTGCAATGCAGATTTAGGCTGAACATTTAATTTCTTTGCTAATGGAAATTTAACTCACACCCCTACTCCTAAATTTATGAAGAGATGCACAAGGATTTAGTTACTTGTTGGAATTAGTGGGAAATAGGAGTCACACAACTACTCGTACACCACTGTGAGGCAATACTGACTGCTAGGGTTTCTCCCCTCACCCCCTGAGTCATTATTGCCTGGACTACTTTGATAGCCTTCACTTAAAACTCAGGGGGGAGATCTGTGAAGGGACCTTGCCCAGCTCCTTGATATATTTTTTTTCTTCAACCCTTCAAGGACCTCATTCCACTAGAAATCAGGTATAACAGAGCCCCCATGCATTCCACTTCCCATCATGCCCTGTAGGGTAGAAAGGCTGTTGAATGCCAAATTTTATTCCAAAAATCACTGAAAATGTATAAACGTGGCCTAACATTTGTTTCTCTAATCTTAACTGTCTCTCAATGCCCTTTGCGGGATTTGACTCCCACTTAGTTACTTGGGGATCTTTGCCATGCCTTAGATGCCACAGGTAAAATCATCACAACTAAATAGGATTATCTTCTTAAAGAAAGAAATTTAACAAAACACATGTAATAAAACCTGGTTACTTCTGTTACAATCTCCTGTATGTCTCTCTGTAGAGAGCTTTTGACATAGATTACCCTTTTGAGTGGGCCTACCTGTGATGGGGGCACTCCTTTCTAAATGAGTCAAGGTCAAAGGTATTTTATTTTCAAAATTAGTAGTAAGTCCTAGTTTATAGTATTATAGAGAATGCAAAAGGTTATGGATGGGTAAAGGAATCTTGTTTTATTGTTGGAAAGTCCTGTTTCAGTTAACATGGATAATTTAAACAGTTTTATAAATAGGCAAAGGTAAGCGATCTTAACTAATCCTTATGAAACCAAAGAAAATATTTAAATTCAGCTTCTTGAAAGAAGCCATTAAAGGAGCTCTAATGAATATTTTTATATTCAAATTAAATCTATTTCTTTATCAAGGTTAGCATATGTGTCCTTTCCAGGAATACATAATCTAAACCATTTCCCTGTTTAACAAGGGAAGCTGTTACTTATTTTAAAACTGTACTTCACTTACTTTTCAATATCCTACTCAAATTATCACAAGGAAACTTTAAATCTAATTCTGTACTGTGCTGATAATTCTTAAATTTTATAAGGTAACAATTTAAGTTTGTAAGGGGGTTTCCTGGCACAGGAAGAGCCACCTGAAGCAAGATGTAGTGAGTTATGTGCCTCTGCCTTGGGAGCAGCCTGCTTTCTCTCTCTTTGATTCATGTGTGTTAGGGCTCTGGATCTTAAGAAATAACCTTTATGTTGTAACCTTCCAGAAATGGTATTTTATGTTTATCTAACATCTGTTTATATGCTGTGAATGTAACAACTAGTGAGAAGGATGGGCTATTTTATATATAAAATGGCTACACATGGCTATATGGACTCTCCAATTTAATGGAAGAGGGAGGGTTTTGCAACATACTTAGATTTAAGCAGTGCTTTAATAAAGATGTTAGAGACTAATAAATAAAGGGTTGTCTTCCTAACCCTGATGGCTAAAACCACGTGTACTGTACTTTTAAAAAAAATAAACTTCTTTACCCCAAGAACCTGGTCGTCTTGTGCAGTAAACTAAATCAATTTGTCTTTTGGAGTAAATTGCCCTGAATTAAGTGGTGACTGAATGTTACATACAAGAAGGAAGTGCCACTAGAGGGAACTGTTCACACTGCTCTTTAAATCCACAAAGAGAGGTGTCAAAATTTGAAAATAAACTGACCTCTCTCACTGTGGTGTATCTGGGGAAAAAAGGCATCAGCAGGCAGGTGAAAAGGATGATTACACCGATCAGTATATCTCTTTGGATTATGGAGGGAGCTGTGTTTCCGCTGTTTAGGGACATCACACTATCAGGAGCCATATTGCTTTAATGCATGGGAGTAAAAGTGCTGTAAGAGGAGATGCCACACCAGGCTTGCCACAGTGCACTGTAGTGCACCAAAGGATATGCCAAGAGGAAGCTTTCAGTGCCTACAAGTAGAGCCACTGAACTAGTTACATGACTGGAGGAGTTGGGACAACCTGCGTCAGAGCCCTGGATGAAAGGATGTGTGAGATAGTACATGATGGAAAATGAACAGACATCTTGTCCCCTTCCCCCATATTATCTTAATGTAAAAGTAAATGATGTAATATTGAAAATGAAAATAGATACAGGAATGGCCAAGTCTGTGGTTTCTGAAGGGGTGTGCAAAAAATGCTTCCTGCAGTGATTCTTTTTATAGAATTATATAGAGATTCCCTGTCACTGTAACTTATAAATTATCTGTTACTTGTTAAATTAATTTGTAGTTGAAGGAAATGGGCCCCCGCTGATGGGCAGAAACTGGCTATATGAGTTAAATTGGATTGGAGTGTGGTACACCACATGACTGACAGTGGCGGGAAATAGAAAGAAAAATGCAAACCTGTATTTAATACAGACATGAGTTTGGTAATAGGCATAATAGTGAGGCTGGTTGTGTTGGGCAAGGCCATTCCCAAAGGCTAGACCTGTGCCATGTGCTCCAAAGCCTGTGGAAAAGTAACACTGCAAAGGCAGGGCATAACTTCATCCGTGGAAGTCAATGGATGGGCTACACGCACCTGTGCAGCCCATCCTAAAGGGTGATGGCAACCTAATTTTGGTTGCTGCTTAATGCTTTATTGCGGCTTCTTTGTCTTGTCACTGTTTGCTTGCTTGAAAGAGATGAGATGAATAGGCTGCAATAAAAGTGAAAGGGGAATGCACCTGGAAGTGAAGAGATTTATACTCTACTCCTTCCATAGCTTGACTGGAGGACGGTGAAAAATATATGCCTTCAGGTTTGGCTGGATTTAAATATTTGTTGCTGTCACGCTTTCATTGGTTTAAAACTGTCATGGAATAGTCCTGGTAACATCAGCTCATGAAAATGTAATCTCTTTGCACATGCAAGGGTGGTATTTGTCAGTCTTCTTGTGGGTAGAACTGTCTCAACATCTCTTACAGTTTTGAACTCTTATTTAGCCCATCATTTGAGAGAGTCATTTATTTTTATTAGAGTTCAATGGATTTAAAACAGAATTTCAACTTCTAACTATCCCTACTTTATATAGTCTTTTTTTTAATTTGTCTTTAGCTTAGATAGTCTTCAGATACTGTCTCAACCACATATGTCTTCTAACGCTTCTGTTTGAAATCCTAGGAAAAACAATATTTCCATAGTCATTAACAATGGGGAGCAGGCTGCATGTTTTGAGGGACTCTCCTGTTTGGATGTTTGCCTTTTTATCAAATGGTTTGTATGATTACAGTCAAAAGTAGCTTTACTCCCAAGTAAAAATTCATCCCAAACACTTGATACAATAACTAACATTACACGAAATAAGCTATGTAGAATATTACAACAATATGGAAGTTATAAAACTGCATTTGAGTCTGCAATTGGACTGGGAGGTTATAAATGAAGATATCTGGGCAAGGAGGAGGTAATCTCCTTGAAGCTTCTTGGGCTTGTCACATTAGGAAAAGGTGGAAATTTTTCTAAATTTCTTTAATTATGTTGAATGTTATTAAATAAGACCAGCAACTGAAAACAAATATAAGCTGCTATTCTGCAAGCATGGTCTATCTACAAGTACAGAGAAATAGTTCTTAAACTTGTCTCCACTGTTATTAAATCTGAACACCTAATACTATAAAGAGTAAATTAAAACAATGTTAATTTTGCATCAATATTGAGACTTCCCCCAGCACACTCCTCCCATCTCCCCTGTGTTGACACCAGAAGAGGGAGGGATTCCAGCACAGGAAACAACAGAGTTGGTGTGGTGGCAGACAGTGGAACTGCAGCCTCCACTTTGCTCTGGAGGAGACTTGTCCTACATAGTGGCAATTTAGATCTTATGGTCCATGCTCTTATGTGAATAAAGAAATCCCATTAACACATGATTAGTTCCAAGGAGCTTTCAGAACTGATAACCATTCCGGTAGACATTTTGGAGCAAGTCACAGTTCTTGTTGCTATTTTCAACAATAATTCCATTTGTAGGTGAAGTCCAATATTGGGCAGTGTTAGAATTTACATTAATCTGCACATGCCATCTGTAGCAGTGAATATGGAGGCAGCCAGCAAAAGTTGCAGCGTAGCTGTACACCCCAGTTTGCTGTGCAGTAACTTTGACTAGACAAATGCTGAGATGCTCAGGAACCAGAAGAATGTGTAAATTAAAGAGTAGGGTAGACAACACATTCTTTTATCCTTCAGTTAGCTGCTTTTCTTGCTACTCTCCTCTTTTGGCCCCTCAGTAGATCAGTCACACTTCCTTGAACTCATTGATGTGGCATTCAGTGGGCCAAATTTAGAGATAAGGAGTAGGAGGAGCAAATAAAACTGGGGGAGAACAAATACTGAGGCACTTGGTAAAATTTACACATTCTTCTAACTTGGAATCCCTCCAGACTCTTCTGGGACCCACCACTGAATTTGGCCAATTCACTGTTAAGCCACCACCTTAAAAAACAAACAGAACAAAACCTACATTAAAATGTTATTTGAGTGCACGACTCGGCAGTCTAAAATTACAAAATGCCAAATTTAAGGCTGTACATATAACTTTAATTCTGCACCTTGTGTGTCCATCCTGAGCAATGAAGCAGGCAGGGGATCTATGCCAAAAAAAGGCAGCATATGGTTAAAGGCTATAGCATAATGTATAAGCACAAAGGAAATGAATTAAGATGGTACTGGCATCCTTAAATCTGGCATTTCTTAATCTTTTGAATACTTTACTCCACATACAAAAAGACAACATTCAGGTTGAAAATTCCTCAGTCTTTTTAATAGAATTTGTGTTCATCTTTTTCCTTTGTGTAACAGTAATAACCCCATGATCAGCAGGATTTGAACCCTGAAATTGTAGCACTTCTCTGATTTGAACTAACTACATTGGCTTGGCAACAGAAAAAGCCCATTATCAGAGAGTTGGGGAGGGGTTGCTAGGGCCTACTTGCTGGATTGGGGGAAGCCAGGTGCAGCCCTGCCTCTCCCTCAGCTACAGCTGCTGCAACAGCTCCCAGGCATTCCCAGTAGTGTGGTGATGCTGCTGCACTGGCAGTATGAGCCTGGTTCTTTAGAATGTTCATATGTCAAATTAGTAATTTCATGCTGCCAAATATTATCTGATCAGCATAAGCAATAGAAAGGGAATAGCAATTTTTTTAAAAGTTCATAACTCAGCTAAGCCTGACTTATGAGACAAGTAAAAGGCATGTCTCTAGTCCCAAGGCTTTATCCCTGCTTCAAAGCCCAGCTGCAAATAACGGAGGTGTTAGTACTTAATTATTTTTTTTAAGTTAGGTAACTTAAATATAGAGGTTGCTACCAGCTCCCTCAGAAGTGTACAAATCAAACAATTGTAAAACTTGTGCACAGACTAGCTACTCAATTCATAACTTCATAGGCATGAGAAGATTCCCTGGAAAAATTAGTTGCAGTGAGGATGTATGTCCACAGCCAAAAAACTGATGCTGTCCAACCTCTTGTAGATCAGGCATAAACAGAACTGGAAAACATTGCAATAGGTGGAACAAGAGACCACTCAACTAATACGGACAAATAACTGGCTATCTCCAACATTCAGAAGTATTTCATTAACTGCTGATTTTTGTGCCAACACAGTACCTGCTTTGCTGTAATTGGTTTGGATGATTGTAATCAGCAAGTATTTTCATGTGATATTCCTGAAACAAGGAATAAAGAATCCAAGAAACAGAGCTTGCACATGTTGCCTGACCTATGGATTCTGTATTAATTATATTGCTTACCTAAGAATTCCCAGTTACCACTATGAGGTTTGATAGGTTCTTGTTGCAATATCAGGCCCAGTATTGGAATTACTGCTCAGTTGCCATTGTGCATGTCAGGGTTCCTAACACTCAGACTTAGGAAAAAAACCTTCTGTATTTGTAATAGTTTTATTAATATAGGTTTCAGAGTAGCAGCTGTGTTATTCTGTATCCGCAAAAAGAACAGGAGTACTTGTGGCACCTTAGAGACTAACACATTTGAGCATAAGCTTTCGTGAGCTACAGCCCATTTCTTCGGATGCATCCGAAGAAGTGGGCTGTAGTCCATGAAAGCTTATGCTCAAATAATTTGTTAGTCTCTAAGGTGCCACAAGTACTCCTGTTCTTTTTATAAATATAGTCAGCAGTCACAAATACTGCAGTGCAGCAGGGTACGTAGAAATAGTATTGAATGTACACCTGAATAGCCATATACTCTCACCCTCATGAAATGTTAGCCATTATCTTCCTCATCCTGGCACCACCCAGGAGCTACATCCTTTCCCTCTCCTAAGCACACAGGCCTGAATACAACCTGTGTATAATGTGATGTGCTGATGCCACTATACCAATGCATATTTCAATAGGGGTTTCTGCCCTTTTTTCTTATTTGTATTGCCTTACCCTACTAATGCTGGGGTGCCCTTCTCTCATAGGTTACTAGGCCTCTTTACCTCAGCATATTAGAATACATGTCTGTTACTATGGCACTCTTATGGTCAGACATCTGTGGTTGTTCCCAACTTAAAATATCCCAATCTGCTATAAACTAAAATGTTGTGGTTGCCTATTAACAGTTTAGTCGCTACAATATTTTCTGATCTGGGGTTACTCCTGGCTATGTGTGTATATGAAAGCTATTGGGCCTTATGCCTAGCTTAGCTAAACTATTGTCTTACAGGCCTCAGGCCTATAGGTACATTATTTTGCTGCCTTAACTTATGCCTATGCCTTACCTAGCAAATACCTATACCTTTTAGGCTACAAGTCTTCCCCTTCTCTCCTCTGCTTGATAGGGTGATTGTTAATAAACCTTCTCACATAAATTTAGGGCCTTACACTTTGTTTAAACCCCTGATTTTACACATAACACAACACAATGCAGATAACAGATACAGAGGGAATTGCCACATGCTCAATCAATATGTGCTTTCGGGGCATAACAATTTTGAGTTTGCAGCCTTACACTCAAATTGACCATAAAGTACCTATGATGGTTGGTCACTGCGCAATATTGGTAGTCTCCCTGTAGATCATCCTTTCCATAAGAGCCTCTTACTTAGCCTGATAGAACATGACAGCTGGTTCTGTTGCTACCCTTTTGGTCACACAATGATGTCCATCTCAAACCTATTGTACCTGAAAATGTACTGATGCCCCTTTTCAGAGCAATAGGACACCGGTGGAATTTTCCATGTTTGGGTCATTTGGTGATCAAGTACCAGAGGCAGAATGTTGATGCATTCCTTGTAGATATTGTCTTCAAGGTGACCTACTAAGTGGGCAGCTGCCAACAGGTTGAACATATCCTTATCTGGATCAAATGCAGGCAAAGAGTCGCTGGATAAGACAAGGATTTTTCCACAATGCAACTTTAATTAAATGAGTCTTGATTAGGGTGTGGTATCAAACCCCATGTGTCCAATTGCTCCTAATAATGATTTTTGACAGGCATTTAAACAGGTGTCTTTTTTTCCTGTTCCATGTTCTTGAAAACAGTGTCAACAATACAAATTAGCAACTGCAAATCCTTAATGGGACCCTTCCTGATTTTAAAAATTAGAGGATATTAGTGATGCTGTTAACACATTTACCATATGCAGAACAAAGGATTCATGCCATACTGTAGTCATTGCTGACAAGCAGTAATCCTATCCACAAAGTAGGATAAGTGAGAGGAAAAGAAGCCACCATGGTGTATTTACAAGAATTGAATTAATCCAATATGCCAATTTAACACAACAGGAATGTGCACAAATTAAATGTGAATGATTAACACTCTGAGTATAGGTTTAGCCAGCTCTCATCCCAGAGTTGTTGATTAGTGGAAAGACCTTTTCCCAGTTTACCAAAGGTGACATGGTTACATTCAGTAGCTCATAGCCAAGGGTCACTTCTGCCTATTATGTTCTTTATAACTTGATAGGGCTTATTAGGGGTTGGTTCCCTTGATTACACTACTGGAGTAGGGGAACTGATTTAATCATTGAGACTCCTTTTAAGTACATATCTTTTTCAAATATATAAACTGACACCATTAGTCTAGGTGATAACCAAAACATGGGATGGTATCAAGTGTATTAGTCTTCCCCAAATTTGGTATGCTGCCATCTGAGAATGAGATCATACTGTTCTGGGGATAATATCAGTGCACAAAAATGTGTTCTTATAGCGGACTGGTGCCATTGGCTCTAGAACACTGTTACAACAATGTTAGTGTTCATGCTGTTTGGAGTTCTGTAAGAGTCCATTTGTTTCCTCCACATGACAGTCAAATACTGGAAGTAGAGAGTTTGTATTTAGTTGAGTGGCCAGGTGCCTCACCAAACCAACTGTCAGGATATGAAGGCTGCTGCAGTGGAGGAAAAATGCTGCCAGTTATATTGTGCTGTGAGCCAGTTCTGGCTTGTCTCCTCTGAGGATCTTGAATTGTTGTTAGATACCTGCAAAGACATGTCCCTTTCCTGGTACAATCCTTGGGGAAATGAGCATAGAATATCAGGGTTGGAAAGGACCTTAGGAGGTCATCTAGTCCAACCCCCTGCTCAAAGCAGGACCAATCCCCAGATAGATTTTTGCCCCAAATCCCTCCCTCAAGGATTGAACTCAGAACCCTAGGTTTAGCAGGCCAATGCTCAAACAACACTGAGCTACCCCTCACCTGCCCTAATTCATGGGAATTTACCAGCTTTTAAATTTGATTCTTTTCACTACCTCCCAAAAATGGTGGTTGATAAGGAAAGTGGAACTTTCCTTAAATTATATTATAAACAATTTTGAAATATATAACCAATAAAGTTGGTGTCTTTTTTTTTTATCAAAGCCCTCAGCTAGAAAACATCTGTGTTAACTTGTCTCTGTTAAGCTTCTGGTGTGTTAACCTTTAAGGGAAATGCTATTACCCACTTTGAAAAATATAGGATTTTAAATAGGATTTTAAATTGGGAATTAAGTCATTTTCCCTTCCCTGAATCAAAGAAATTGAATAGGTGTGACAAGTTGGCTCATAAATGTATGAAAGTCTGTTTACATCATGGCCTCTAGATCTCCTTTGGTTTAAAGGTTTAAAATAATTAATTGTCCCTAGTTTGCCTATTAAAAATACGTTAAATAGTCTAGTTGGGAAGTAGAGGTGTGTTTTCTTGTCATCACATCCTATATTAAAACACACATGGGTTGTAAGATATTGACACATGGCTTATTTAGAAAACCAACCAAGAAATAAGTTGAACATTTTACTTTGAATCAGGACCTAGAGTAATAACCAAGACTTAAGCTGTGGGTAGCAGTTTCAGAGGCTTGAGTAATTCATTAAAATAATAATTCCTGTGTAAAAAAACAGATTATATGTTGCATGGTTTTTTTCATGGCCATGTTAGTTGCAATTCCAAACATACTTAGCCTGATACTTCACTTTTGGGTTAATGATGCACAACAACTTATTAGTTAAATCAAGAATAAGTTAATTAACTGAAAATTTGAACCCCGTAAGTTCTGATGCCTTCATGGGCCAAATTGCAGGCACAAAACAATATAAATTGTACGTAAGGGTTTTATCTTTTTGCTTCTGTTTCCTCTTTCTCCCCAGGCCATACCTTAAGGTTAGAGGAGTAGTGAGCAGGGTTTACTTTTACCCTACTTCTGTTTATGAAGTTACTTTTTTAGATTTATATCAGGTATAGCCTTGTCTGAAAGGATGCTGAATCTTATACGTTAATATTTTTAGATTTTTAAAATATA
The DNA here is from genome assembly GCF_016161935.1 of Mauremys reevesii. Taxonomy (NCBI): domain Eukaryota; kingdom Metazoa; phylum Chordata; order Testudines; family Geoemydidae; genus Mauremys; species Mauremys reevesii. The sequence goes on from NC_052630.1 coordinate 72,900,849, forward strand.
TTTAATTAGATATTTTATGGGTCACCAATTCTAACTTCATTCAGCCAAACTTAGGTTAGAAGCAATTTGCTTCACTTGCTTTCCTAACCCTAACCCTCCCCCCCATAAGAAGCTCTTTCTCTTTGGCAACATGTTGGCTACTGACCAAAGAGCCTTTGATGTTTTTCCTGTTAGCTTTTGTGCTGAAGATTACTTAGGAATTACAAATTAAAAGCACAGAGACTGTTGGCCTGCCTGACTACAGGACATTTCCCATGGATTATAAAATACACAATTACAAGGTCTCTAAGACCTATAGGGAACTAAGCTTTCTATTTTTTCTGGTAATCGGAGATTTCTTTTTCTTTGGTCCTCCAATACTTACCATGTTTGATTTAGTCTCCTGGAATTTGCCACAAGCAGCTCATGCACTTCCAAAGCAATGTGACACAGCATCCTGGGCCCCGACACATGAAACCCTCTGGATGAGGGTGACTAAAAATAGCTTGGCTATGTTCCATTCATATGAAACCTCCTCCACAATCCTTAGTTTGTATTAGTCCCTCCCAAAATGGTAACCCCCTTGCCTAGTTAACTGGCTACAACAATTTCTGAACTCTGAATACTACCAAAGGCTAAACAGGCTCTGTCTCTATTAGACGGGGGCATACATCCTGAGTTAAACTGCAGAGGGTTTGGGGATTGCTTCCTCTCTTCCCTTGTCAGCTAGCATGTGGTCTAGTAGCACAGGGGCTATTTACCTTGTTGGGACCTACCAGGTGCTGTGACACTTTGCATGGTTTCTTCATGATGGATGGCTCAGGGTTACAGTCTGGAAGAGCTCTGGGACTTTTGCTAAACTGTGTCAGTCTATTCACAGCGCTGGACAGATTCTAAATTACTGGGGCCTACTGGTGCCTAAAATAAAATCAGCTTCCCACCACTGCAAACTTTGGGTTACTGGGCCCTTTTGCTACTGCTTATTCAATTTTAGGTACCGTTTACTTATTCTCAATCAGTTCAATTTACTAGGCCCCCCTTTATGTGCATGTATATACCCCCAAACCACATGGAATCCCCTTCTTGTGAGATGCTGAAGTCAAATGACTAGTCAGTAACAACAAATGAGAATGTAACTAGAGTGCAGAGAGGCTGATGTCCCATGTCATTTCACGTGCACGCTCTCACATTAACAATTCCTATTGAGACCTAGAGGTGGGAAGACAGGTGGTGATCCACAAGGGTCTTATCCTGTCTCTGGCATGCCAAGCAAGTCCAAAGCTGAAGATCTTGAGCGCTCTTCCATGGGGGAAGGGAGGGAATAGTGTGTGACCACAGACTATTCCTTCCAGGATACTATAACCTTCCATCTATTACAAAGGTGGGCTGTGTGGGTTTTTTTGTTTGTTTTATTTTTTTCTTTTTAAAAACCCAGAAGTAATATACTAGAAGCAACGGAAACAGAAAAGGGGAACAGCAGAAGAGAAAAAGAAGTCCCATACTCTGGAGAATTAGTGTTTGTGACAGTCACCAAACTGTAGAGAGACATGTGGATTTTAACTTAGATTTTTACCAAAGATAAGATAAATCTGTCCTGGGCTTAAGCCACAGGTTGTGGGGTTATCCCTTCAGGGTCCCAGTTCAGACATGAGACCTGTTGCCTGATCCATAGATTATGCATTAGTTACTTATGAATTCTAAGTTAACACTGAGGTTTGATAACTTCTTGTCCCAAGATCAGGCCCAGTATTAGAATTACTATTCAGTTGCAATGTGTGCCATTACAACACTCACACTTTTAAGAACAACCTTCTGTATTTGTAGTAGTTTTATTAAAAATAGTTAGTCACACTCACTTCAACGCAGCAAGGTAGGTAGAAGTAGTACTGAATGTACAGCTGAGCATCCATATACTATCTCCATAGGTCAGTGGTTTGAGCATTGGCCTGTGCTAAACCCTAGGTTGTGAATTCAATCCTTGAGGGGACCATTTAGGGATCTGAGGCAAAAATCTGTCTGGGGATTGGTCCTGCTTTGAGCTGTGGAGTGAACTAGATGATCTCCTGAGGTCCCTTCCAACCCTGATATTCTATGCTTCCTTGCAGAACAACTTGCAATATTAGCCATTATCTTCCTCATCGTGCAAGAGCTACATCTCTCCCCACTCCTAAGCACACAGGCTGGGATATAACTTTTATAATGTGTTATGCTGACGCTGCTATGCCTAATGCATATTCACTAGGGGTTTCTTCCCTTTTTCCTTATTTGTATTTCCCCACCGTACTAAGGGTGGGGTGCTCTTCTCCCAGCCTTTACTAGGCCTTCTACCTTAAGCATATTACAACATGTCAGTTACTATGCCACTCTTGTAGTCAGACATTGGCAGATGTTCCTCACTTATCAGAGGGGTAGCCGTGTTAGTCTGGATGTGTAAAAGCAGATCATCCCAATCTGCTACAAAGGAAAATCTTGTGGCTACATATTAGGAGTTTAGTTGCTACAGTGTTCTCTTATGAACTGGGGCTATACACTTAACCAGCAGTATGTGAAGGCTTTTGGGCCTTATGTCTTGTTTAGCTAAGACCATGTTTCTCAAACTGGGGTCTGTGGACCTATGGGGGGGTCCCCGAAGGTACCCAGGGGTCCACGGCCCTGCTAATCAATTCCTCCCCCTCCCTCTCAGTGCCTCCTGCATGCTAAAAGTCCAACAGTGCAGCGAGGCTAAGTCAGGCTCCCTACCTGGTCCAGCTCTGTGCCGCTCCAGGAAGCGTCTGGCACGTCCCTGCATCCCCTGCAGCGGGGGAAGCAAGGGGTTTCTGTGTGTTCTACCCCCACCCTGAGTGCCGCCCCTGTTGCTTCCATTGGCTGGGAACCGCAGCCAATAGGAGCAGCAGGGATGGTGCCTGCTGGCATAGGCAGTGCTCGCAGAATTCCCCCCACCTAGGAACTGCTGCTAGAGGGATGTGCTGGTCGCTTTCGGAAGCTGCCAGAGCTAAGTGTTACCTGAGTTAACTGCGCCCCAGTAATAAGACTGGTAGCCTTTTCCAATTGGCCCAATTTTTCATCATGCTGCTGATTTTTTTTTTAGATACTCCAAATTGCAGCTGCGCCATTAGCCCCATCCCACAAGTGTTCAGCCAAGTTTCTTTTTCTCTAGGGGAAACCCAATTCTTTTGCTGTGCTAGCTGAATGGCACAGGTTAAATTATTAGTTACAAGAATAATTTTCAGTACAGATAAAATCTCCAGTGGCAGAACAGACTCTTTGGGTATACGTTTGATTATTTACTAGTGAGGCTACTAATCGGCTAAGATTTAAAAAAATATTACTTTCCCAGAGGTTGAGGAACATTATAAGTTTCATTTTCAGGTAGTTTTGGCTAGCTTCCGCAAGCTATTCTTCGAGATTTCTTAGTCTTAATTCACTTAGCTGTCCGGCGGTGAGGCAGCAAGGGAGAGGTTACTAGCACAATCACCTTGCTTGCTTGGAGGCTTTATTATAACCTCAGGTGGAGAGGTTGTTTTCTTAGCAAGATTCAAAGGCACAGTAGGTCTGTCAGCGGACAAAGGAAAGGTCGCCACATCTTTACCTTGTCCTTCACTCCTGCTGTCCAGAAGGAGCAACAACACCAGAAGGAAAGATAGACCGATCATCAGTCGGAGAGCCATTACAGTGAAAAACATGGGTAGTCAATTCTTGGCACTTCACAGCGGTGTTGGTAATTAACAGGATTTGATAAGGGTCTTTCTGCATGGGGCCATAGCAGTTCCTCACTGGTGGACCTCCATGTAGACCCAGTCTACTGGTTTCAGCGAGCGGCAGAGCTCCTGTATATAAAAAGACCTAACATATTTCATTAGTCCCTGGCAATAATTAAGCATTGTGTTATTTATTAAATAAATGTCCATCTGAGCCAAAGCCAGCAGGGCACTGTCGGTAGTTGCATTGGGTGCCCTGGTAGAAATTTTATGAGGGCTGAATCTGGGAGTGGCCTTTACAGGGTTTTTGGCCATACTGGATCTGTGAAGCTGCACATAACTTGTTATAATTTGTCCAGTACATTAAGTTCACAATCACTATTGCTACTCACAGGTATGCCAAAGTTTTACAGCAGTTTTGGCATTTGCCTTTTACAAGGAAATACCTTACTAAAACTAACACACACTTACAATTACAACATTTAAACATTTAAATAAAATTAATCTAAATATTTCTTTCTTTATAAATACCCTTGCTGATTGCAGGCAAACTGAGGAATTACTCAAATTACTCCCCATATTTTCCTGTATTTGTTTGATAGACAGGTCAGGTTTTTAATGGCTCTTATCTTTTAACTTCTGCTCTTAAATACATGTTGATTTTAAATGGAAAACACAATCCATTTGGACTTCCCTTTGGCAACGTGACCATTGATTACACAGAGCCACCTTAAAGCTTAGTGTGGGGTACTCACGACAGCTTCTATCTGCTATTTGTTACCAAAACAGATTTAAAATCTTTTACCATTCTCCTGGCCTTGACTGCCCTGCTGCAGTCACAACTTTGGGTTGTTTTTGTTTTATTATTCAAAAACAACAATTTAAATCTTGTAACATATTAAATTACTTTAAGGATTAAATACTAAATACCAAAATTAACTCTAGTTTCTTTTTGTTTGGCAAAAGTATTTTTGTTTGTTTTTACAACCCCAAAACAACGCCAATTTATTATAAAACAAAGATTATACACACCATAAGTGTTTTTAGCAAATTTGACTAACTTTTTATAGTCAAATGATTTTACTTAAATAACCTTTTGCTGATTATTTACAGATATTCCCAAAGAAACCAAGATTTTTCTTTTCATAACACTTTCTTTTAATATTTGTACATAGTTTTACTGCTTAATTTCCTCCAATAACTACAGAGTTAACTTTTAACTTTCCTTCTTTTAACTTCCTCAAACTGCGATTGCCTGCTTGTTTGGGCCCAATCCTTTTTCTTGCTACATTATTTCTTTTCATGGGCACAGGCATTGTTTCATTACCAATTTGGCAAGGAGGGTGGGCCTTTTGACTTACCCCCCTTTTATTTATTTATATACAGCTATTCACATACACACATTACATCTAGATGCATTTTATTTAATAATAACATTTTCTCTATGTCCGGACTTAATACAATCTTCCCTTGAGGCGGTAACAACCCCTCAGCACCGGTGCATTGTAAGAAAGGATAGTAGCAGGGCTACAGACAACAGGAAAGATAGAGAAAACAACAGCATGAACAGCACAGTAAAATTCCTTTCTCAGTCTAGTTTGAGAGAGGGTTTCACTGCACTTTGGGAAGTGGTCTTGCTGGGTTTAGGCAAATTTCAGCCAGTTGGGCAGCCCCAATGTGCCCAACCTGGTTGGCATGATCGGCTCACAATGCCCACAGGGAGGGAGAGACCTTAACCAGCAGTTCCTGTTGCAACGAGGAAGGGCTGGGGTCGGTCTGCTCCTTTAGAGTGTCCTTCTGAAAACCTGCCAGGACCTCATTGTGAGTGGGATCAGACACATCCAGATACACACCATTTGGGGTACAGCAGATTGTACAATTTAATTTACAAAGCAAATTTTTTTTCCCCAAAGATCATCAAGTAAACAAGAACTGAGGAGGAAAACATAATAGTTAGAGGACCAACAGAAACAGTCAGAGGTAAAGAGACAGGGTGGGACACAAGAACGTTGCCCACCCCTGCTTGTGGAGCGGCCAGGGCGGTAGGGACATTCCCTTCAAGAGTTGGTTTAAGTTTGCCCAGGTGGGGTTATAACAGTGCATGACACTGTTTGAGGGATACATATAAGTGGCTAACCAGTCGAGGTGCGTGCATGCCCCCCCCGTCCCGTTACCCTTTTCCCTCTCCACGTCCCCATGACCCTGTGACCGCTCTTCGAGCACTGCCTTTACCAAAGGCCACAGGGTCCCTTCTTGTCCCCCCTGGAGCCACAAGCTCCCTTCCCTTCTCGGAGAGAAGGGAAGCCCCAGGAAAACCGCACCGTCGGCTCGGAAGCTGCTGAGGCACCGTTGGCTTGAAGGCTGGTGCTCAGGGCTGAGGAAAGACGTGCGGGGACAACGGGCTTTTCCGTTTAGCCCGCCCCCCTTACCCACTCACCCTGTGCGTTCGGCAGAGTGCCAGCGAGCCTCGGAACCTACTCCCTTTTCCCTGCCAACTCACTCACTCACTCATGCCCGTCACCCCAATCGGGGTATGGGCCGCCAACCACAGATCTCCAGAGTCCTCTATCCTGGGCCATTCGCTCTAGCTGGCTCCAGCTATAGCCCATTTTTTTGCTATCAGCCTGAAGGTTGTGTCGCCAGGTGTTCCTTGGACGGCCTCTTTTCCGCTTGCCTTGGGGGTTCCACTGCAGTGCCTGTCTAGTGATGTTAGTTGGCTGCTTGCGTAGTGTATGTCCTATCAGCCCCACCTTCTCCTTCTGATTTTTTCCTCTGCTGGGAGTTGACGGGTCCTCTCCAAGAGGTGGATGTTACTGATGGTGTCTGGCCAGCGGATCTGGAGAATCCTTCTGAGGCAGCTATTAATGAAGGTCTGGATCTTCCTGATGGTTGTTTTGGTTGTCCTCCAGGTTTCAGCTCCATACAGTAGGACTGATTTCACATTGGAGTTGAACAGTCAAATTTTTATTGCCAAAGACAACTCTCTGGAGCTCCAGATGTTCTTGAGCTGTAAGAAGGCTGCTCTTGCCTTACCAATCCTTACTTTGATATCTGCGTCTGTGCCACCCTGCTGGTCGATGATGCTACCTAGGTAGGTGAAGGACTGCACTTCTTCCAGGGGGCTTCCATTCAGTGTGACTGGGTCATTGCTGATGGAGTTAATCCTAAGGATCTTGGTCTTGTCCTTGTGGATGTTGAGGCCAACCTGTGATGATGTGGCTGCCACTACGTTGGTCTTCTCTTGCATCTGCTGTTTACTGTGCGAAAGGAGTGCAAGGTCGTCGGCAAAGTCCAGGTCATCAAGCTGGGTCCACAACGTCCACTGGATTCCGTTCCTACGCTCGTAAGTGGATGTCTTCATAATCCAATCGATGACGAGGAGAAAGAGAAGTGGTGACAACAAGCATCCTTGTCTGACTCCAGTTCGCACCTGGAAGCTGTTTGTGAGCTGCCCTCCATGGATCACTCTACAGTGTATACCGTCGTATGAGTTCTTGATCAGGATGACCACCTTTGCTGGGATGCCATAGTGCCGAAGGAGCTTCCAGAGGGTCTCTCAATCCACACTATTGAACGCTTTCTCATAGTCAACAAAGTTGATGTACAATGAGGAGTTCCACTCCATAGACTGCTCGACTATGATGCGGAGCGTTGCTATCTGGTCCGTGCATGATCTGTTCTGCCGGAAACCTGCCTGTTCATCTCGTAGCTGTGGATCGACGGCATCCTTCATTCTCTCTAAGAGGACTTGGTTGAAAACCTTCCCTGGCACCGACAGGAGTGTGATTCCTCTATAGTTGGCACAATTGCTGAGGTCTCCTTTCTTGGGGATTTTGATGAGGTATCCCTCTTTCCAGTCTGCCAGAATCACTTCTTCTTCCCATATCTTCTCAAAGAGGGGGTACAGCATTTCCACGGAAGCATCCAGGTCTACTTTCAGGGCCTCTGCTGGGATGTCGTCAGGTCCAGCCGCCTTCCTGTTCTTCATCATAGTGATGGCTTTTCTGATCTCATCTCTGGTTGGTTTATCGCAATTGAGTGGGAGGTCCTCGTTGGCTGGGTCGATGTCTGGTGGATTTGGTGGTGCTGGTCTGTTCAGGAGTTCCTCAAAGTGCTCCGCCCATCTGTTCATCTGTTGTTCTATTTCCCTGCAGGTCTTAAAAGGCCATCAGTGGTAGAACTGTGGTATCCCGAATAAGCATTCCTTGTGTGAGAGGCTTGAGCGAAAGCGAGCTGTGTTAAGCATGGGGGCCCGGGAGTCAAAGGACATTCCAGTCCCACCTAAAGGCATGCCTGCTGCATATATGTATTTGAATTAAGACCAGTCGACTGTTAAATACTTAAAGAAATTGTTGTGGAAAACTGACCACACGATTGATTTTGGATCAGACAGCCTGAGGCTCCTTTATTTTCATACAAGCATGCATGCAGGGAGAGACAGCATGTCCCCATGCAAGGGGTTAACTGCCCTCCTAATTACAAATTTCATCAAGCTTATAAAGGCTAAAACCACAAACTATCACTTAATATATTTTGCCTTATTTGGAATTAACGTGTGCAAAACAAGCAAGCTATCCTAATATTTTCCATATTGGGTTTTTCCTGTTATTTTTCTTTGGCAGTTATGTTGGTGGTCTGCCTGTTTTAAGACCCCTCCTTTGCAGTTGCATTGGATAAGGCTCTTGTCGCATTCTGGCTGAGCTGGCACATATGGGCCCTCTTTGTTCCTTTCTTCAGTTCCCCTTTCTCTGGTCTTCCTCCCCCTCCCCCCGGTGCCCCTTGTACAGATAAACAAGTTTTGCAGAAGTTCCAACCTTTGCTCTTACATAGCAATTGTTCTAGCTACAGGCCTTGGGCCTGCGAGCAGGGGTGGCTCTAGGAATTGCGCCGCCCCAAGCAGGGCGGCTCGCCGCGGGGTGCACTCTGGCGGTCGCCGGTCCCGCGGCTCCAGTGGACCTCCCGCAGGCACGCCTGCGGATGCTCCACTGAAGCTGCGGGACCAGCGGACCCTCCGCAGGCATGTCTGCGGGATGTCCACCGGAGCCGCCTGCCGCCCTCCCGCGGCATGCCGCCCCAAGCATGCGCTTGGCACGCTGGGGTCTGGAGCCGGCCCTGCCTGCGAAGCAAGTGGGGGGGAGGTTAAGGTACGCTCAAAATTCTGAGCCTATAAGCGGGGTGGGGGGGATATTTTCCCTATCACACGGAAAGCACCACTTTGGCATTTTTATCTGTTTGAATAATCAGTGTTTACTTATGCTGACAAGAGAAGTTACATTTGCTGTTCGGGCATTTGAAAGTTAAGTGTTACTTAAAATTTTTGAACAAGGCATTTTAAGTTGTTAGGTCTCCTTTATTGGGGTAGGTAGCAGATCAGTACCATGAGAGAAGTAGAACAGCAAGAAGGCAGCATTGAGACCTTTCAAAGTTTTGGCCCAAGTGAGGGCACATGGGGGCGTCATTTAAGCTCCCCACCTCAGGTGCCAAAATGTTGTGGGCCCCGGCCCTGAATACCACTGACAATGGGCCACTACAAGCCATTACCTTGTGCGCTCATTTCAAGACACAGCATCTACCTGCAAGTTTCTCTTGCTCTTTGGCAAGGAAAACTGTCCTTATTCGGCCTGAATAAGCCCGGGCGAAGGTTGTTTACATGAACCCACGTGTAGCTGCGGGACTAGAGGCTCCGGAAACTAACTCCCAGCGAGCAACCCCGCTCATTAGCGGCAGGTGTAGGACCCTGCGGGAGCGGCCACGAAGGGGATTCTGTGCCCCGCGTCCCCTGCCCGGGCTTGGGCCGCTTATGCGGCGCTCTTGGTTTCACTGAAGAGCTGCCTGCTCCTAAGCCCGCCGCCGCCGCCGGGGCTAGGAAGAGGAAGCGGCTGCAGCCGGCGGAGGCGGGAGCCCGCCCCCGGGGCGGCGCTGGGCCCGCCCGCCGCTCGCCGCTCGCCCGCCGCTCGCCGCTCGCCCGCCCCCGCTCTGCCCAGTCGGGAGCCCCGCGGCCGAGGGTGACGCTATGGCTCGCGTGCTCAGCCGGGACCCGGTGGACATTGAGGTACCCGCGTGGGTTGGGGCTGTGCACAGGCAGGGCCGCCCCCCGAAGTTGGAGCCAGGAAGCCGGCGGCTCCTGCTGCACTGAAGGGGTAGCGCAAAACCCAGGGCCCCGCTCAGTGCATTGCTCTGGGCGGCCGTGGCGGTACGCTACACACCCCGCTCCCCCGGGGGTAGGGGAGCCGGGGGTGGGGGTCATCAGCGCTGACAAGGGGCGAGCCCCGTCTCTGGGCCCAAGCAATGGAAATAGTCCCGGCCCCGGAGCCTGAGCCGCTGCTGTCTAGTAAGTCAGGGTCCCTCCTTTTCCTCTTGTCCCCTCCCCTTGGGGAAGGGCTGGTCTAGGGTGAGGCGGCTGGCCCTGCGGCTCTCAGACTGGGGAGAAAAAAAAACAGGAGTACTTGTGACACCTTAAAGACTAACAAATTTATTTCAGCATGAGCTTTCGTGAGCTACAGCTCACTTCTTCGGATGCATAGAATGGAACACACAGACAGGAGATATTTATACATACAGAGAACATGAAAAGGTGGCAGTATGCATACCAACAGGCAGAGTCTAATCAATTGAGATGAGCTATCTTTAGCAGGAGGAAAAAAACTTTTTGAAGTGATAATTAAGATGGCCCATAGAAGGTGTGAGGAGAACTTAACATAGGGAAATAGATTCAATTGGTGTAATGACCCAACCATTCCCAGTCTTTGTTTAACCCACAGTTAATAGTATCTAGGATGCATATTAATTCAAGTTCAGCAGTTTCTCTTTGGAGTCTGTTTTTGAAGTTTTTTTTGTTGCAAAATTGCCACCTTCAAGTCTGTCACTGAGTGGTTAGAGAGGTTGAAGTGTTCTCCCACTGGTTTTTGAATGTTATGATTCCTGATGTCAGATTTGTGTCCATTTATTCTTTTGCGTAGAGACTGTCCGGTTTGGCCAATGTACATGGCAGAGGGGCATTGCTGGCACATGATGGCATATATATAAAAGTATATATCAGTTTTTTTTCCTCCTGCTAACGATAGCTCATCTCAATTGATTAGACTCTGCCTGTTGGTATGCATACTTCCACCTTTTCATGTTCTCTGTATGTATAACTATCCCCTGTCTGTGTGTTCCATTCTATGCATCCGAAGAAGTGAGCTGTAGCTCACGAAAACTCATGCTGAAATAAATTTGTTAGTCTTTAAGGTGCCACAAGTACTCCTGTTTTTTTTGCGGATACAGACTAACACGGCTGCTACTCTGAAAGACTGGGGAGAGTTCACATCATGAGTAACACTGGCAAAAGTGGAGTGTAGAAATGTCAACCTTCCTGGAAACGGGCTGCCTCAGCATGCCCGGCCAGTGAGTGGTGCAGCGAACACCTCAGCCCTCTTCCCTAGTGAGTGAGTCTCTCTAGGGTAGGGTGACCAGATGTCCCAGTTTTATAGGGACAGTCCTGATATTTGGGGCTTTTTCTTATATAGGCTCCTATTACCCCCCACCCCTGTCCTGATTTTTCACACTTGCTGTCTGGTCACCCTACTCTAGGGTGACCAGACAGCAAGTGTGAAGAATCGTGGGGGAGGGGAAGGGTAATAGGCACCTATATAAGACAAAGACCCAACTATCTGGACTGTCCCTATTAAAATCGGGACATCTGGTCACCTCCTCTCTTGCCAGATGTGAAGGGTGACAGAGCTGGACATCTCAGCTGTGGTTCATGGTGAATGAAGCAAGACATTTGGGGGAAGAAGTTGGAAATTCAGAATGGCATTTTCACAGATCCTCCCCCCCCCTTCCTTTCTTCTCTCCCTTTTCTCCACCCCCTGCCCCGCATCCTAGTCCCATTTCAGTTTTCCCTTTTCAGATTTTGTTCTTCACCCTCAAACAAAAGGAAAGACTGTTCCAAACCACCTTATGTCAGTAGTAAGCAACTTCCCCATGGTCCTCAACTGAACTCTCTCCTTTGGAGACTAGAACTGCAGGAACACCTTCCCCTTTCTTCTTAGTCTCCTCTTTTGCACTGAAGACTTTAAAGAAGTTCCCAATCTTTCCTTTCTGTCTTTATGTACAGGAGCCCAGGGTCTGAGGGTCTGTAGGAAGCTCTTCAGTAGGACTGGATTATTTTGGATCACTCACTGCACTCTCCAGAAGGTCCTGCTATGCTGCATCTGGGCATCCCAATGGACCCAAAATACTCATGAAGCTGTGAGAGCTTGGCAGGGAGACATGGACTCTCAAGCTTCTCTTCCTTCCTCCCTCCTTTTAGAAGACTGAACTGATCCATAGATCTCACTGGCAGTCCAGTTAGTAGAAATATTCCATGAGTGGGGCTACAGGTGTGACTCCCATTCTGTAAATCTTCTTCCAGGACCTACTCCCAATCAAAAAGGGCTCTCTTTAACTGTTGCTCAAAGTTCAATATGACTTGCTGTGCTATGGATTGTTCTGGGAGCTTTTGATCTGGTTCTGAGGTTGACCCTCTCCCTCAACTCATAAACCTTGATTCTGGGGTAAATCGAGTATAGTGGAGCATGATCTTCTTTAGTTACATTTGTGCAATACTACAGACTTTAGTAGGGGTTGCATGGGTGCAACCAAAGGCATTTTTTTGATCCAATGCACATTGAAACTGGCATTATTTGTAGATTCCAAGGCCAGAAGGACCCTGTGATCATCTAGTCTGGCCTTCTGTATAACACTGGCTATAGAACCGTCCCCAAATAATTCTTATAAAAACATCCAATTGTGATTTAAATATTGTCAGTGATGGAGAATCCACCGCAACCCTTGGTAAATTGTTTCCATGTTAATTACCCTCACTGGTTTTTTTTTTTTTTTTTTTAAGTCCTCATTTCCAGTCTGAATTTGTATAACTTCAGCTTCCAGCCATTGCATCTTGTTACAAGCTTCTCTGCTAGACTGAAGAGACCACTTGTTAAATATTTGTTCCCTGTCTAGGTACTTACAGACTATGATCAAATAGCCCCTTACCCTTCTCGTTGTTAAGCTAAATAGATAGACTGAAGGAGCTCAATCACTATAAGGCATGTTTTCTTATCCTTGAATTATTCTTATGGCTCTTCTCTCTCCAAGTTATCAATATTCTTCTTGAATTGTGGACACCAGAACTGCTTTAACTACTTGGAGGATTTACTAAAGTATTCAGTTGATCCCATTCCATCTTCAGGTTTTAAAATCTCACATTTTTCAGCTTGACATGCCGATTCACAGGATGATATTTTAGGGTTGAAAATATTGGTTATAGAGGGAATGACTTCATGGCTCATCAAGGGATCAGTAATAATATAGAGATTGCCACTTCCAGGTCATTGATGGAGATCCGCTGTCAGATCAGTTAGATGTTATCAAACAGCAATTCACAGACCTTGTTGAAGTGCGGCTTCTATGTTCAACCCATTTCCTAGCTAAATTGGTATTTGGATCATAGTCCCTACCACTGCCCACAAGGGCTGTCGACAGTCTCAGTAGAGGTGGAACACTCAGCTGGCCTGGAGAATGAACTGTTAGAAGCAGTCCTTCTAGAACATCGTGGAAGCATATTATCATTTAAATTAGAACTACCCATGCCAGAGCAGTCAATATACTGTTCTTCAAAAGCACCAATGTTTGCTTTTATATTATAACAACAAAAAAGAAAAAGTTGGAAATTGTAGCAGTATAGGCTTTGCAGTACTCAGTCTTAAATCACTCTCCTGATCCAAAAACGTCCCACATCTTGCATTTTGTTTCACATTGTTTTGAGAAATGAGACTCCTAAGTCAACTTCAAGGTCATTGAATGGTCATGTGTTGATAATTCAACACCATACTCAATAATTGTGCTGGTGCATTTGGGAAGCTACTTTGAAAGAGACTTGTATCTATCTCACTTTCAAGTAGAAAGTATAAACTTTAGTTTTTGTTGTTTGGTTTTGTTTTTTTAAGTACTCAGTCAGATCAGTCAGGCAAGAAAGGTAATCTCTCTGGGCTTGGCTACACTTGAAAGTTGCAGCGCTGGGAGTTATAGCGCTGGTCGTGCAGCTGTGTAGGGACAGCGCTGGTGTGTGGCAACACTCCCAGCTACCAGCGCTGCAGTGTGGCCACATTTGCAGCGCTGTTGGGAGCAGTGCATTATGGGCAGCTATCCCAGCGTTCAAGTGGCAGCAACGTGCTTTTCAAAAGAGTGGGGTGGGGTGGTGTGTAGTGTGACGGGGAGAGAGAGAGAGTGGATTTTTGGAGCCAACACTGTATGTTAGCTTCCTGACTTGCAAAATCAGAAAATGTTCCCGACCCCTTAATCTTAACTCTTAACTGCAAACAGCCTGCATCCAACGGACTCCCGTTCTCCCCTCTGCCCCCGCTGTTCCTCGTCAAGCAAACACTCAACCCCTGTGAATGAGACAGGGAGGGGGTTTTCTCATTTGATTGTTCACAGTCAGGTACAGATTGATCACAGCAAACAGGAGCTGTGTTTGTTTTTTAGATAACCAGCTCCCTGTGCTCCGGAGTGCCGCGGAGCTCCGAGTTCACAACAAAACAAAGAGAGGCTGCATAACAAAACAAAGAGAGTAATTTAGTTAAAAGCATTCTGGGATATCTCCTAATACCCTGGAGGCCAATAACAGCGCTGGTGTGTGGCCACACTTGACGAGCAGCGCTGGATCACCAGCGCTGCACTCGTTATACCCCAAGCAGACCAGGTGTACAGCCAGCGCTGCAGCCAGGGAGTTGCAGAGCTGGATGTGCCTTGCAGGTGTGGACAGTTACTAATTGCAGCACTGGAAAGCCTCCACCAGCACTGCAACTTTCAAGTGTAGCCAAGCCCTCTAGTAAAATGAATTGTCTTTGAGTGTCTTGAGTGATTGAAATCCCATAAGACCCTGATGTCACGGGTCAAATGTGGCCTCTCCTCACCCCTTTCCCTGTATTAAGTGGTCCATAAAAGATGCATGTACCAAATTTTAGGTTTCAGACTCAAGGGAAACAAAGAGATTTATGGTCAGTAATCTCATTAAAAGAGTCTATTATCAGGTCCAACCTGGACCAAATGGTGCCCCAGGCAAGGAACATCTTAGGCGCCCTCCCATTTGTTAAACTTTGAATAACTTGTTTTCTATTGCATTTGTAGCTCATTTCACAACGTTGATGCATGATTTGCACGAATGATTTATCCCTGTCATATAAGACAATAAATTTGCATGCTAGGATCTGTAAATCTGTATTTTATTCATGCAATATATAACAAATAAAAATATTTTTCCTCTAAGGTCATAGAAACTTTTTAATTTTAAAAATAACTGAAATGTACTAACATCAAGAAATTGAACTGTCCTCAAACATTATTTAAGTATGACAAAAGAAGTAACAGTATTTCTTTCTTATTGTTGCATAGATAATGGTTCGATAGATATCTTTGGTGTCTCATTAAATATGTACTTTATTAGTTGCTACTTACACTCTTCATGTCTTAAAACACAAGTACACTTTCACAGTTACACAATGAAACAAGGTTCACAGATGGGCTCTTACTTCACATCAGTTCGTTCTTATATCTCACTGACTGATTGGTACACCCTGCCCCTTATACACCCGTGAGGACTTGGCTGACAACATTCTAGGAAGTTTAAGGAAAATGTAGTTCTCAGAACTCTGGAAGGTTCCACAACATTCTACAAAGGTCCAGAACGTTCTAGGAGGTTTATGAAAAATGAATACCTGAAACATGTTATTTCAACCATTCTATTTTCCCTTTTGTTGCTGACAACAAAAACAGCCCCCCCGAGCCCCCCTCCCAAGTCCAGCACCCCAGGCAGTTGCCTGGGTTACCTGCCTCTAAATCCAACCCTGTCTATAATATTACAATTTTGTGAGTCATGCTAAGAACAGTACAGTCAAAATGAAATGATAGGCTGAAATGTGTAGGAGCCCTTCTCTGTAGGTTCTTTGAGCTCAAGGTTAGAGATTCTGCAAGGGTAAATTGGTTGAATCCCTGCTGAAAGAGGGAGCACATCCATTCCTCTCCTGCCCAATGCCCATACTATCTTTGCATATCTCACTCAACTTCATTGGATCTCTCACCTTCACAAAATAATGTAATTAATGTTCCAGTCTTCCTCTGACCAACCAGTGCTCCCCAGAGGCATGTTACCTCCACAGAATTGTGAGAGTGCCGTCTCCCTCATTTCAGTCCCTGACATTGGGACTAGTGTTCATAGAGGTGTTTGTATGGAAAACTATGTTTCTAATACAGGGGATAAACACTGCCTTCTGTCAAAGCAGACACATTTACCCAAGTTAATAACACAATGCTCAATAATAACAGAATTCACCCCGCCCCCCACGATACACACAATAAAAAGCCCACCCAAGAGTTCTGAAGGAACTCAAATGTTAAATTGCAGAACTACTAACTGTAGTCTGTAACCTATCATTTTAACCAGCTTCTGCACCAAATGACTGGAGGATAGCTAACGTGACGCTAATTTTTAAGAAGAGCTCCAGATGTGATCCCGGTAATTACAGGCCGGTAAGCCTGACTTCAGTACCAGGCAAACTGGTTGAAACTACAGTGAAGAACAAAATTGTCAGACACGTAGATGAACATAATTTTTTGGGGAAGAGTCAACATGGTTTTTGTAAAGCAAAAACATGCCTCACCAATCTGCTAGAATTCTTTGAGGGGTTCAATAAGCACATGGACAAGAAGGATCCAGTGGATATAGTGTACTTAAATTTTCAGAAAGCCTTTGACAAGGTCCCTCACCAAAGGCTCTTAAGCAATGTAAGCAGTTATGGGATAAGAGGGAAGGTCCTCTGGATTGGTAACTGGTTAAAAGATAGGAAACAAAGGGTAGAAATAAATGGTCACTGTTCAGAATGGTGAGAGGTGAGAAGTGATGAGACCCCAGGGATTTGTACTGGGACCAGTCCTATTCACCATATTCATAAATTATCTGGAAAGAGGGGTAAACAGTGACATGGCAATATTTGCAGATGATACAAAACTACTCAAGATAGTTACATCCCAGGCAGGCTGCGAAGAGCTACAAAGGGATCTCTCAAAACTGGGTAACAAAATGGCAGATGAAATTCAATGCTGATAAATGCAAAGTAATGCACATTGGAAAATATAATCCTAACTATACATATAAAATGATGGGGTCTAAATTAGCTGTTAGCACTCAAGAAAGATCTTGGTGTCATTGTGGACAGTTCTCTGAAAATATCCACTCAATGTACAGCGGCAGTCAAAAAAGCAAACAGAATGTCGGGAATCATTACGAAAGGGATAGAGAACAAGACAGAAAATATCATATTGCCTCTGTATAAATCCATGGTATACCCACATCTTGAATAATGTGTGCTGATGTGGTCGCCTTATCTGAAAAAAGATATATTGGAATTGGAAAAGGTTCAGAAAAGGGCAACAAAAATGATTAGGGGTATGGAATGATTTCTGTATAAGGAGAGATTAATAAGACTGTGACTTTTTAGCTTGGAAAAGAGATGACTAAGGGGGGATATGATAGAGGTCTATAAAATCATGACTGGTGTGGAGAAAGTAAATAAGGAAGTGTTATTTACTGCTTCTCATAACACAAGAACGAGGGGCCACCAAATGAAATTAATAGGCAGCAGGTTTAAAACAAACAAAATGAAGTATTTCTTCACACAATGCACAGTCAATCTGTGGAACTCTTTGCCAGAGGATGTTGTGAAGACCAAGACTATAACAGGGTTCAAAAAAGAACTAGATAAATTCATGGAGGATAGGTCCATCAATGGCTATTAGCTAAGACGGGCAGGGATGGTGTCCCTAGCCTCTGTTTGCCAGAAGCTGGGAATGAGCGACAGGGAATAGATAATCATTGCTTGATGATTATCTGTTCTGTTCATTCAATCTGGGGCACCTGATATTGGAAACTGTTGAAAGACAGGATACTGGGCTAGATGGACCTTTGATCTGACCCAGCATGGCCGTTCTTATGTTCTTAAAACACAACTTGCTCCTCAGAATCAAATTTGATTGTGATTCTGTCAGAGAGAGAGAGAGAGAGAGAGAGAGAATAAGGGCATTTCACAGGGCTTTTCTTCCTAGTGGGTAGTCTGCTGTCTACTTGTTGGAGCCAGGCTTTGCAGTGGTGATTACTGGATGGAGGATGAGATGAATGCCTAGAATACTCTCATAGCTATTTCCTAATATCCATACTGATGTCTGACTTCTGGAAATGAGCTGAAAGGTCTGAAGGACTAAAACTCTGATTTGACCATGCTTTAAAGTGGCTACCTGGAATTATCTGCTCATGTAAGCGTGTAAACTTTTGGTATTTGCATATATAATGTACTGTGCATTAATAGCACTGAAACTATCTGTTTTAAACTTTCCTTTTATTTAGTTTCATCAGCCAGAGATGGTAAGTATGTGATGCATTTCTTTCCCTCATAACTCTTTTTTTCATTCAGTATACATGTAACCCATCCTTGGCTTCATTTGTCTTACTGTTAATACTAATAAGATGTCTGTGTTTATGACATCATCATGTTTTATTTCTTGCTGCACTTTGATTTTTTGATTTATGTCCCTGTCTCTGGTTTAGCCCATATATATGATAAAATGAATAACCTGTCATTTCCAAGGTACTTTTGAAAGATGCCCCAGACTGTCAAATTTTTTGGCATTTTTCCTCTTGTCACAGATAATTAAATGTGTCAACATGGAGGAAGGCAAACTAAGTCCTTGATCCAGGCTGGCCTGTGGAGAGTCTTCTCATCCATAGTAATGCAATCCATTTTGGCCAGCAGTACTGTGTGTATGTAATAAATGTGCAAAGTGCAACTTGCAAAGGGCCAGATTTTGCCTAATATGCACAGGCCAGTACTAAGGGCACTGTGGAGTTTCTCAGAGCTACTTGGTTCACAGCAGACATGTTCCTCCTGGAGCTGTGCTCATTCAGGGCTGCAGTCTACACTGTTTTTTGAAGGCTGGTGTGAAGGGAGGATTGGGGTCTGGATCAGCACAGGGAACAATTAATGCACTCAGTACTCAACGACTACAGTTGTGGCTAGCTCCAGTATACAGGGAAGGAGTGGTGCTTCTTGTGCCATGCTCCTGGTTGTGTGTGCACAGTATAGAGTGCCCTCTGCCTCTCACCTCTTAGTTGCATTTTACAGCCTGGTGTATGCAATACAAAGCAGCAGACCAGCTGAGCTGACTGAAGTTGTGCTCTTCTCTGGTGCTGTGTGTGTACTG
The DNA here is from genome assembly GCF_016161935.1 of Mauremys reevesii. Classification (NCBI taxonomy): domain Eukaryota; kingdom Metazoa; phylum Chordata; order Testudines; family Geoemydidae; genus Mauremys; species Mauremys reevesii. The sequence goes on from NC_052630.1 coordinate 72,919,802, forward strand.
GGCATTGCAAAGTGCAGTTTATGAAAGAGTGCAGCAAATTTCACTTTGTAGGTCCATAGCTCCCAGAGCACAATGGACTGGAGCGGTGAGAAGGGGCATTAAAGAAAAGGGGTTGCTAAAAAACAAAGCACTGTAATACAGCATCCTTTAAGGGAGAAGTAGGCCAACTGTTGGGAGGTGGAGGCATAGTGTGAAAACATAGGAAAGCTGGATTCAGATAATACAAAAAGGGAGCCCTGTTGTCCTGAATGTCCTTTTCTTGCTCTTTTAAAAACATGGCAAAGATTATGTAAATAAATGTATGCAATTGGCTACCTTTGATCCAGACTGATTTTTTCTTAATTCCAAAAAGTTTCTATTGTTGCGATATCTGTGAATGATTAAAATACCTATTTGCTTGAAGTGGTAAAATACCACTTTAATTTGTAGTTTGTTTCGAAGTTATGGCTTCAAATTACTTGTAGTTCTGAGCAGTGAACAGACAGGGAACACTGTTCCCATATAATTAACCATATCTATCTAAGATCATGTGATGAATGATCAGTAAGGAAATGAAATTTCCTGTTTATCCATTTTGCTTTATGGGTTCCCATTTAGAGGTGTTTTGTTTTGTTTTTTTAGTGTAGTAAACTCTTAGCTGAACAGAACAATAATTATAGTGTGATTAGTAAAAGATCAGGCAAGATTATAGTCCACATTTGTCCTTCCCATTTTGAAAGAGTTCTTTAAGAAACTTATTGGGGGACTCACAGGGGTAATTTAAAATCGTTGGATGCCAAGGAATTTTATTTTAAAAATGACTAAAAATATTTAGTCCAGAGAAACAAGAAATGGGAGGCCAGCTCTTACTAATTGTTTCTCTTATTTCCAATTCAGGAGCGTGACTCCCACTATTTTTTAGTCACAGGGGTTCTTTTACATACCTTGGGGGACACCCTTCGTTGAGACCCAGCAAAATAATCACAAATTATTAACCATGGGTATTTTATTATTAAAGAAAGGAAAAGAAAACATTAAACAAAACAACACTAATGACAGAACACAATGATAAATGGTAACTTCTGTTACAATTGCTTCTATATGTCTCTGTGAGGAGCTTTTAACAGTGATTACACACTTGAGAGTAGAACTGCCTTTTGCGGGGAGACACTTTTCTCTTGGCCAGTTCAGGCCAAGGTCGTCTTTCCCCAAATTATTGTGAATGCAGCTGTAACATTGTTGGGGGTGCCCAGAACTGTGAGCCATTGTTACCTCTGTGCCTCAACAAGTGAGCCTTGCTAGAGATTTGTGTGTGTGAGTGCCACACCACACCAGTCTGTCACAGACAGGTGCAGTGGCACAAGAGCAAGCAAACAGAGCTGTAAACAGAGGAGTTTGCGTGGGAGTTTGCCAGGGGAGTTTGGGGGGAAGACTAGGAGAACCAGGCAGAGGAACAGATAGGCTAGTGAAGGGAGTGTGTGGTGTTCTGGCAGTGTTGTGGTGCTCTCTGGGGGTTTGTTTTGCTATGGGTGGTGGTGTTTTGGTTTGTTTTGTTTTTCCCGGACTAACAGGACTTAGGTGGGAAGGCTATGACAGATACAGAGGCAGCAGTGGTAGTGACCCAAGCAGTGGAAGACACGATGAAGATGACTGGAAGCTGTGGTTTGTACATGATCCTGGAGGGGATACCTGAAAAGAGTTTCATCTGCATGAAATGTTGCCTGATAGAGCTGATGGAATAAAATATCTGAGGATTGGAGATGCAGATGGAAACTCTGGTTGAGTTTAGAAGGGGGTTCGAGCAGATGATGGTGCAAAGATATGAGGAGGCTGAAGGGAAAAGCTCAGACTTGCACGTGGAAGCAGAACCAAAGAATTCTGAGGGGAGACTGATGAGTGAGGAAAGTGAACAGTGGAAGCATGTGACTAAGAGAACCAGGTAGAGGAAAAGACAGGCTAGTGAAGGAGAAATAGAGCTCAGGAACAGGTTTGAGGAGTTGGAAAATGAAGAAGGGGCACAGCAGGGGGTCACTGAAGGTGGGAGGGCAAAGAAGAAGAGAAGAGCAGCTAGTTCTATAGGAAGAAGGGAAGAATCAATGGAGATAACACCAAATATGAGCCCCAGGAAGATACAGGATGGGTTGCAGAGGATTGCAAGGGAGAATAGGAATCGAGAGGACTTGCAGCCAGAGGAACAGGGGATAGACTGGAGAATTGTACCATCACCAGGAAAAGGCAGGTCTACATGATTGGGGACTCCTTACTGAGAATCCTTACTGAGAAGAACAAACAGGCCTGTAACCAGAGGTGATCTAGAGAACAGAAGGATGTGCTGTCTGCCGGGTGCTAAGATATGGGATGTGGACCTGAGGCTGAAGATCCTAAGAAAGCGGGAAAGAATCCACTGATTGGCCTTCATTTGGGAACAAATGATACGGCTAGATTCTTGCTGGAACGTATCAAGGGAGACTATGCCAGGCTGGGGAAGACACTCAAGGAAATTGAAGCTCAGGTGATCTTCAGTGGGATTCTGCCTATTCCTAGAGAAGGGCAACAAAGGTGTGACAAGATTATGACGATCAACAGGTGGCTCAGGCAGTGGTGCTATAAGGAGGGCTTTGGGATGTATGGCCACTGGGAAGCATTCATGGACAGAGGACTGTTCTCTCAGGATAGACCTCACCTGAGTGGGGGAGGGGGGGAAATAGACTTCTAGGATGGAGGCTGGCACAACTGATTAAGAGAGCTTTAAACTAGGAATTTGGGGGAGATGGTTTGGAGATGTCCAGGTAATCTCCAAGCTGGATTTTAACACTGAAAGGGAAGAAAATGAAGTAAGAAAGGATACAGCCATGGGTAGGAGAGTGGACATAAGGAGGAAGAGTAGTGTAGATACCAGTCTAGTAGGTGATACTGGCAGTAGAATGTCTGTGCCTAATTGGGTAGAGAATGTGAGTGAAGCCAAACAAGCAAAAATTAAGATGTTTGTACACCAATGTGCGAAGCCTAGGTAACAAAATGGAGGAAGTAGAGTTACTGGTTCAGGAAGTGAAACCAGATATTATAGGGATAACAGAAACATGGTGGAATAGTAGTCATGAAGGGAATGTGCTGTTTAGGAAAGACAGAAATAAAGGCAAAGATGGTGGAATAGCACTGTATATCAATGATGAGGTGGACTGTAAAGAAATAAGAAGTGATGGAATGGATAAGACAGAGTCTGTCTGGGCAAAAATCACATTGTAGAAGAAAGTTCTACTAGAGCCTCCCCTGGGATAGTGTTTGGGGTGTGCTATAGACCACCGGGATCTGATTTGAATATGGATAGAGACCTCTTTAATGTTTTGAATGAAGTAAATACTAATGGGAATTGTGTGATCATGGGAGACTTTAACTTCCCAGATATAGACTGGAGGACAAGTGCTAGTAATAATAATAGGGCTCAGATTTTCCTGGATGCAATAGCTGATGGATTCCTTCACCAAGTAGTTGCTGAACCAACAAGAGGGGATGTCATTTTAGATTTGGGTTTGGTGAGTAGTGAAGACCTCATAGAAGAAATGGTTGTAGGGGACAGCCTTGGTTCGAGTGATCATGAGCTAATTCAGTTCAAACTACATGGAAGGATAAACAAAAACAGATCGATAACTAGGGTTTTTGATTTCAAAAGGGCTAACTTAAAAAAATTAAGGAAATTAGTTAGGGAAGTGAATTGGACTGAAGAACTTGTGGATCTAAAGGTGGAGGAGGCCTGGAATTACTTCAAGTCAAAGTTGCAGAAACTATCAGAAGCCTGCATTCCAAGAAAGGGACAAAAATTCATAGGCAGGAGTTTTAGACCAAGCTGGCTGAGCAAGCATTTCAGGTGATTAAGAAAAAGCAGAAAGCCTACAAGGAGTGGAAGATAGGAGGGATCAGCAAATAAAGTTACCTTATTGAGGACAGAATATGTAGGGATAAAGTGAGAACGACCGAAAGCCATGTAGAGTTGGACCTTGCAAAGAGAATTAAAACCAGTAGTAAAAGGTTCTATAGCCATATAGATAAGAAGAAAACAAAGAAAGAAGTGAGACCGCTAAACACTGAGGATGAAGTGGAGATTAAGGATAATCTAGGCATGGCCCAATATCTAAACAAATATTTTGCCTCAGTCTTTAATGAGGAGTTTAGGGATAATGGCAGGATGACAAATGGGAACGAGGATATGGAGGTAGATATTACCACATCCGAGGTAGAAGCCAAACTCGAACAGTTTAATGGGACTAAATTGGGGGCCCAGATAATCTTCATCCAAGAATATTAAAGGAATTGGCACATGAAATTACAAGCCCATTAGCAAAAAATTTTAACGAATCTGTAAACTCAGGGGTTGTACCATATGACTGTAGAATTGCTAACATACACCTCTACCCTGATATAATGCAATCGTGGGGAGCCAAAAATCCCTACTGCATTATAGGTGAAACGCTGTTATATGGGGGTAGCGGTGGCAGGGCTGCAGTGGTGATTTAAAGAGCCTGGGGGGAGCCCCAGGCCCTTTAAATTGCCAGCAGAGCCCCGCTGCCGTAGTCCTGGGGTAGTGGTGGCAGGGCTCCAGGGGTGATTTAAAGGGCCCAGGGCTCCCCGTAGCAGCCGGAGCCCCGGGGCCTTTAAATCGCTGGTGAGCCCTGCTGCCGCAGCCCTGGGGTAGCAGCGGCAGGGCTCCAGCGGTGATTTAAAGGGCCATGGGCTCCCCGCAGCACCCAGAGCCCTGGACCCTTTAAAATGCCGCCAAAGCCCCGCTGCTACCACACTATATGCGAACCCGTGTTATATCGGTTCGCATTATAGCGGGGTAGAGGTGTAGTTCCTATTTTTAAGAAAGGAAAAAAAAGTGATCCAGGTAACTACAGGTCTGTCAGTTTGACATCTATAGTATTTAAGGTCTTGGAAAAATTTTTGAAGGAGAAAGTAGTTAAGGACATTGAAGTCAATGGTAATTGGGACAAAATACAACATGGTTTTACAAAAGATAGGTCATGCCAAACCAACCTGATCTCCTTCTTTGAGAAGGTAACAGATTTTTTAGATAAAGGAAACACAGTGGATCTAATTTACCTCGATTTCAGTAAGGCATTTGATAGGTTCCACATGGGGAATTATTAGTTAAATTGGAAAAGATGGGGATCGATATGAAAATTGAAAGGTGGATAAGGAACTGATTAAAGGGAGACTACAATGGGTCATACTGAAAGGCAAACTGTCAGGCTGAAGGGAGGCTACTAGTTCCTAGGGATCGGCGTTAGGACTAATCTTATTTAATCTTTTTATTACTGACCTTGGCACAAAAAGTGGGAATGTGCTAATAAATTTTGTGGATGACACAAAGCTGGGAGGTATTGCCAATGCAAAGAAGGACCGGGATATCATACAGGAAGATCTGGATGACCTTGTAAACTGGAGTAATAGTAATAGGATGAAATTTAATAGTGAAAAGTGCAAGGTCATGCATTTAGGGATTAATAACAAGAATTTTAGTTATAAATTGGGGACTCATTAGTTAGAAGTAACAGAGGATGAGAAGGATCTTGGAGTATTGGTTGATCACAGGATGATTATGAGCTGCTAATGTGATATGGCCGTGAAAAAAGCTAATGCAGTCTTGGGATGCATTAGGCGAGGTATTTCCAGTAGAAATAAGGCACTGGTGAGACCTAATCTGGAATATTGTGTGCAGTTCTGGTCTCCCATGTTTAAGAAGGATGAATTCATACTGGAACAGGTACAGAGAAGGGCTACTAGGATGATCCGAGGAATGGAAAACCTGTCTTATGAAAGGAGACTCAAAGAGCTTGGCTTGTTTAGCCTAACCAAAAGAAGGCTGAGGGGAGATATGATTGCTCTATATAAATATATCTGAGGGATAAATACCAGGGAGGGAGAGGAATTATTTAAGCTCAGTACCAATGTGGATACAAGAACAAATGGATATAAACTGGCCATCAGGAAGTTTAGACTTGAAATTAGACGGTTTCTAACCATCAGAGGAGTGAAGTTCTGGAACAGCCTTCCAAGGGGAGCAGTGGAGGCAAAAGACATATCTGGCTTGAAGACTAAGCTTGATAAATTTATGGAGGGGATGATATGATGGGATAGCCTAATTTTCACAATTAATTGATCTTTGTCTATTAGTGGTAAATATGCCCAATGGCCTGTGATGGGATGTTAGATGGGATGGGATCTGAGTTACTACAGAGAATTCTTTCCTGGGTGTTGGCTGATGAGTCTTGCCCACATGGTCAGGGTTTAGCTGATCACCATATTTTAGGTTGGGAAGGAATTTTCCTCCAGGGCAGATTGGCAGAGGCCCTGGGGGGTTTTCGCCTTCCTCTGTAGCGTGGGGCACGGGTCACTTGCTGGAGGATTCTCTGTACCTTGAAGTCTTTAAACTATGATTTGAGGACTTCAGTGGCTCAGACATAGGTTTGGGGTTTGTTGTGGGAGTGGGTGGGTGAGATTCTGTGGCCTGCGTTGTGCAGGAGGTCAGACTAGACAATCATATTGGTCCCTTCTGAGCTTAAAGTCTGAGTCTTTCTCACCAGCAAACAGGCTGTGCTGGCCAAAATCTCACTTAGGTAGGTAACAATCTGTAAACTCCAGCCCCGGAGCTCCCCAGATATGTTTCTCTGCAATGCATGGCCGCATCGCTGTTCATTCAGAGAAGATACTAAGTTTGCTGCTCTTTTAAAGGGTTTCATGAGCTTATTAACATAACAGAGGTAAATACACCTTGCCCTTCAAGCACAGTACTGAGTTGATTTATAGTAAAAATAAAACAAGTTTTTTAACAAGAGGACATAGGTTAAGTGATACCAAGTATCAGTGATCGAAATAGAAATGGTTAGAATCAAATAAAAGTGAAACACACCTGAAAGAGTAAAACTTAATCAAGCAAGATACAGTTTCTGTTCAAGATGGTTCTCTCTCACTTATCATCTCAGCTTTTACTGTCCAGTCTGGCTGGGACCCATCACAAAAGATCAAATCATTTGATTCCTTTGTCTCCTAAACTGAAGGATAAGAAGATAAGAATGGCCATGCTGGGTCAGATCAAAGGTCCATCTAGCCCAGTATCCTGTCTTCCAACAGTGGCCAATGCCAGGTGCCCCAGAGGGAATAAATAGAACAGATAATCATCAAGCGATCCATTCCCTGTCGCTCATTCCCAGCTTCTGGCAAACAGAGGCTAGGGACACCATCCCTGCCCATCTTAGCTAATAGCCATTGATGGACCTATCCTCCATGAATTTATCTAGTTCTTTTTTGAACCCTGTTATAGTCTTGGCCTTCACAACATCCTCTGGCAAAGAGTTCCACAGGTTGACTGTGCGTTGTGTGAAAAAAATACTTCCTATTAATTTTATTTGGTGGCCCCTCGTTTTTGTGTTATGAGAAGGAGCAAATAACACTTCCTTATTTACTTTCTCCACACCAGTCATGATTTTATAGTCCTCTATCATATCCCTCCTTAGTCGTCTCTTTTCCAAGCTGAAAAGTCACAGTTTTATTAATCTCTCTTCATACAGCAGCCCCTAATCACCATATCCTTAATAATTTTTGTTGCCCTTTTCTGAACCTTTTCCAATTCCAGTATAACTTTTTTCAGATCGGGCGACCACATCTGCATGCAGTATTCAAGATGTGGGCATACCATGGATTTATATAGAGGCAATATGATATTTTCTGTCTTATTATCTATCCCTTTCTTAATGATTCTGAAAATTCTGTTTGCTTTTTTGATTGCCGCTGCACATTGAGTGGATGTTTTCAGAGAACTGCCCACAGTGACTCCAAGATCTCTTTCTTGAGTGGTAACAGCTAGTTTAGACCCCATCAGTTTATATGTATAGTTGGGATTATGTTTTTCAATGTGCATTACTTTGCATTTATCAACATTGAATTTCATCTTCCATTTTGTACCCAGTTTTGAGAGATCCCTTTGTAGCTCTTCGCAGTCTGCCTGGGACTTAACTATCTTGAGTAGTTTTGTATCAGCTGCAAATTTTGCCACCTCACTGTTTTCCCCCTTTTCCAGATCATTTATGAATATGGTGAATAGGACTGGTCCCAGTACAGACCCCTGGGGGACATCACTATTTACCTCTTTCCATTCTGAAAACTGGCCATTTATTCTACCCTTTGTTTCCTATCTTTTAACCAGTTATCAATCAATGAGAGAACCTTCCCTCTTATTCCATAACTGCTTACTTTGCTTAAGAGACTTTGGTGAGGGACCTTGTCAAAGGCTTTCTGAAAATCTAAATACACTATATCCATTGGGTCCCCCATGTCCACATGCTTGTTGACCCCCTCAAAGAACTGTAATATATTCATGAGGCATGTTTTCCCTTTACAGAAACCATGTTGATTCTTCCCCAACAAATTATGTTCATCTATGTGTCTGTCAATTTTGTTCCTGACTATAGTTTCAATCAGTTTACTCGGTACTGAAGTCAGGTTTACCGGCTTATAATTGTCGGGGTCACCTCTGGAGCCCTTTCTAAAAATTGGTGTCACATTAGTTATCCTCCAGTTATTTGGTAGAGAAGCTGATTTAAATGATAATTTACAGACGACAGTTAGTAGTCCTGTAATTTCACATTTGAGCTACTTCAGAACTCTTGGGTGAATACCATCTGGTCCTGGTGACTTATTACTGTTTAGTTTATCTATTTGTTCCAAAACCTCCTCTAGTGAAACCTCAATCTGGGACAGTTCCTCAGATTTGTCACCTAAAAAGAATGGCTCATGTTTGGGAATCTCCCTCACATCCTCAACTGTGAAGACTGATGCAAAGAATTCATTTAGTTGCTCCGCAATGGCCTTATTATTCTTGAGTGCTCCTTTAGCATCTCGATCGTCCAGTGGCCCCACTGGTTGTTTAGCAGGCTTCCTGCTTTTGATGTGCTTAAAAATATTTGCTATTACTTTTAGAGTCTTTGGCTATCTGTTCTTCAAAAAAAATTTTGGCCTTCCTAATTATATTTTTACACTTCATTTGCCAGAGTTTATGCTCCTTTCTTTTTTCCTTACTAGGATTTAACTTCCACTTTTTAAAAGATGTCTTTTTGCCTCTCACTGTTTCTATTACTTTGTTGTTTAGCCACAGTGGCTCTTTTTTTGTTCTCTTACTATGTTTTTTTTAATTTGAGTATAGATTTAAGTTGAACCTCTATTATGGTGTCTTTATGCAGCTTGCAGGGATTTTAAATTTGGTGCTGTACCTTTTAGTTTCTGGTTAACTAACCTCCTTGTTTTTGTGTAGTTCCCCTTTCTGAAATTAAATGCTACAGTATTGGGCCACTGTGGAGTTTTCCCTGCCACAGGGATGTTAAATTTAATTACATTATGGTCACTATTACCAAGTGGTCCAGCTATATTCACCTCTTGGACCTGATCCTGTGCTTCATTTAGGACTAAATCAAGAATTGCCTCTCCTCCTGTGAGTTCCAGGACTAGCTGCTCCAAGAAGCAGTCATTTAAGGTGTCAAGAAACTTTATCTCTGCATCCCGTCCTGAGGTGATATGTACCCAGTCAATATGGGGATAGTTGAAATTCCCCATTGTTACTGCGTTTTTTTATTTTAATAAAAATAAATCTCCCTGAGCATTTCACAGTCACTATCACTATCCTGGTCAAGTGGTCGGTAATATATCCCTACTGCTATATTCTTACTATTTGAGCATGGAGTTACTATCCATAGAGATTCTGTGGTACTGTTTGGTTCACTTAAGATTTTTACTTCATTTGATTCTACGCTTTCTTTCACATATAGTGCCCCTCCCGCACCAGCACAACCTGTTCTGTCCTTCCGATATATTTTATACCCTGGTATTACTGTGTCCAATTGGTTATCCTCATTCCACCAAGTTTCTGTGATGCCCTATTATATCAATAGCCTCATTTAATATGAGGCACTCTAGTTCACCCATCTTATTATTTAGACTTCTAGCATTGGTATATAAGCATTTAAAAAACTTGTCACTTTTTATCTGTCTCCCATTACGTGATGTAATTGAATGAGACTTTTTTTCATTTGATTGTTTCTCATCAGATCCTATCTGTATTTTATCTTCCATATTCTCCTCCTTACTAGGACACAGAGAATCTCCATTAGTAGACCCTCTCCTAGGGGATGTCTCTGTCCAAACCACGTGCTCCTCCTCCCATGTTGGCTTTCCCCCAGCTCTTAGCTTAAAAAATGCTCTATGCCCTTTTTAATTTTAAGTGCCAGCAATGTGGTTCCATTTTGGTTTAGTTGGAGCCCATCCTTCCTATATAGGCTCCCCCTTTCTCAAAAGTTTTCCCAGTTCCTAATAAATCTAAACCCATTCTCCCTACACCATCGTCTCATCCACACATTGAGACCCTGCAGTTCTGCCTGTCTAACAGGACCTGCATGTGGAACTGGAAGCATTTCAGAGAATGCTACCATGGAGGTCCTGGACTTCAGCCTCTTACCTAGCAGCCTACATTTGGCCTCCAGGACCTCCCTCCTATCCTTCCCTATGTCATTGGTACCTACATGTACCACAACAACCGGCTCCTCCCCAGCACTACACATAAGTCTAACTAGATGTCTCGAGAGATCCACAACCTTTGCACCAGGAAGGCAAGTCACCACACCATCATGTTTCTAATGATCGAATTGCCCATTACTAATGCCTGTCTCTCCCTAATAACTGGATTTCCCTCCCTCGCACTAAGGATACCACAACATCATCTGGTAGCAGGGTCCCAACTATGGGATCATTTCCCTCTGCTCCGGCTGGATGTTCTCCTCAACAGCACAGAGGCTGTCAGACTGGGAATGGGACCGTTCTACTGTGTCCCGGAAAGTCTCATCTATGTACGTCTATGTCTCCCTTAGCTCCCCCAGCTCAGCCACCCTGGTCTCCAAAGGCCATACACGGTCTCTGAGGGTCAGGAGCTCCTTGCACCGAATGCACACATACACCAACTGCCCACAGGGCAGGTAATCATACATGCTGCATTGGGTGCAATAAACTGAGTAGCCCCTACTCTTCTTGCTGGACTTCTGCCTGCATTCTCTTTTTACTCCTGCCACTTATTCCTTTGTTGTTGTTTTATTTTTATCAGGGGGCAGTTTTTCGCTTAAGTTTAAGGAATGTTAAATGTATGTAGCCCCTCCTCAAGCTCCCCCTATAAAGTCCCTTGCAAAACTCTCCTGTTAGCCGCTCCTGTTCGCTAGCTCCTCTGGTCACTTAGGAGTGGGCTTTTTAAAGCCCTGGTCTTCCTGAGTAGCCCTGGGCCCTGGTTAAGGGTTGATGGGTGCTAACGGGCTTAGGGATCAAACCTTCTTAAGAAGCTCTCAGCTGAGATGGAGTCTCACACAATCAGTTTCACACATACAGAATGGGAAGAGAATGTCTAGGAAGGAGTATGGCAGAAAGGGATCTAGAGATTATAGTGGACCACAAAATAAATGAGTCAACAGTGTAATGCCGTTGCAAAAAAGGCAAACATGATTCTGGGATGCTTTAACAGGTGTGTTGTGAGCAAGACACGAGAAGTCATTCTTCTGCTCTACTCTGTGCTGTTTAGGCCTCAGCTGGAGTATTGTGTCCAGTTCTGGGCACCACATTTCAAGAAAGATGTGGAGAAATTGGAGAGGGTCCAGAGAAGAGCAACTAGAATGATTAAAGGTCTTGAGAACATGACCTATGAAAGAAGGCTGAAAGAATTGGGTTTGTTTAGTTTGGAAAAGAGAAGACTGAAAGGGGACATGATAGCAGTTTTCAGGTATCTAAAAGGGTGTCATAAGGAGGAGGGAGAAAACTTGTTCACCTTAGCCTCTAAGGATAGAACAAGAAGCAGTGGGCTTAAACTACAGCAAGGGAGGTTTAGATTGGACATTAGGAAAAAGTTCCTAACTGTCAGGGTGGTTAAACACTGGAATAAATTGCCTGGGGAGATTGTGGAATCTCCATCTCTGGAGATATTTAAGAGTAGGTTAGATAAATGTCTATCCGGGATGGTCTAGACAGTATTTGGTCCTGCCATGAGGGCAGGGGACTGGACTCGATGACCTCTCGAGGTCCCTTCCAGTCCTAGAATCTATGAATCTATGAATCTTTCTTATATCCACAAGGGATTGTCTTTGTCTTACAAGTCAGGAAGGCCTCCTGGTGATTCAGTCTCCCGTGTCTCTCTGGGGTGCAGCAACAATGTAATATTCTCTTTCATGTATTCAGGATTAGAATAAACCCAGCTGGTTTAGCTCGATGGCTTTGTTTATTGCTAATATGTAAATTGAGGTAAACCCACATTCCTTTGTCTAGAACAGGCCTGGTCATCACCTTGACCTAGACTGGGCTGTCTGGTCTTAAACATGTTCTAGTAATGTCATATATGAGGGATTCATAACTTCACATATAAGCTTGACATGTGCATTGTGGGACATTAGGAAAAAGTTCCTAACTGTCAGGGTGGTTAAACACTGGAATAAATTGCCTAGGGAGGTTGTGGAATCTCCATCTCTGGAGATATTTAAGAGTAGGTTAGATAAATGTCTATCCAAGATGGTCTAGACCAGTGGTTCCTAAACTTGTTCCGCCACTTCTGCAGGGAAAGCCCCTGGCAGGCCGGGCCAGTTTGTGTACCTGCCGCGTCCACAGGTTTGGCTGAATGCAGCTCCTACTGGCAGCAGTTCGCTGCTCCAGGCCAATGGGAGCTGCTGGAAGCGGTGTGGGCTGTGGGATTTGCTGGCCGCCCTTCCCGCAGCCCTCTTTAACCCAAGTTTTATGGTTGGATAAGGATCTTCAGTATTACATCTCTTTGAAGTCCTCTTGACCAAACTGTTTACCAGTTTCAGTCTTTACAGTTAAAACTCCTATAAAATATTCTTTACAAAGCAACAGTCACAACATCCATTTTTCAAAACATAGTATACAGTAAATTGGCATAGAAAGTTAAAGCAAAATAAAGTTCAAATTGCAGCTTTTCTGAATTTGTATAGCATTATTAGGGGTAACAGACATGATTTTATGGCCAAGGAGAGGTTATCTTCCTGACATTTTTGTGTTCTTGGGCATTAAAAAACAAATACCTACTGGGATTTCTTTAATTTGAACATTTGTAATATAACTAACTAGCAAAATATATTATTCTATTATATTTTTAAGCATCCTGGCTATAACATATTTGTAGCTGTATCAAAATATTCAGTAAAGATGCAGAGAAGTTTGTAATGACCTATCATTAAAAAGTTAATATTTTATTTATATAATTTTTTGAATTGATATTGAGGTCTCACATTTTTCAACAACTGATTCTACTGTACATCTTCTAGATCTTATATACCAAATTTGTTTTTACCTTAAAATAAAAGACAATCACCATGTTGAGCAAATAACTCATTTTATTAACTATTCCAGAATATGGCCCTGATCGTGCAAACATGCCCATGTTTAAAGTTAAGCATGTATGTGAGTATTTGCAGGATCAGGTCCTTTATTTCCCAGAAACATGTCATCAAAATGATGTCTCAGACACTAGGCTGAAGCCTTGAATGATTGGTAGGATGGGAAAGCCCTTCATTTGGGGCATATTCTGTTCTCTCTCTCATTATTTTGTGTATGCAACTTCTGTTGACAACCTGCAGCACCAAGTCCCTGACCCCAGGTTCTGAGATCCCACCACACTCGCAAGGTGTCAGAGTCCGAGGTCTACACTCCAATTTTATGGCCCCACATCCTGTGAGCCTGGGCCAGCAGCAGCCATGCTGTACATCTTTTATCTCAGTGTAGATGTATCCCCAGAGAGTTGTATGCACTTTAGGATTTTATCTGCACTACAAATACAGTATTGCTAACCCAAATATTCAAAAATTGAATTAGGCACCACAAAATCATGAGATTTAAAAAAAAATCCTTTTGGGTGCTTTTTACTTTCCTTCTGGTTTCTGAGCCTTTAAAATACACGTGTCAGATTTTCAAGCTTTTTTCTGCAACCAGTGAGGTCTAGAAACTACTTACTACTTAAAAAAAATGATTCTCACCCAATTGCATGCCTTCAGGAGCTGGGGCTTTATGAAAAACTGAGAATATCATGAGACTTATGAAAACACCACAAGGGCTGGCAACACTGACAATAGGGAACCTAGTTAAGGGACAAGTGTATTTTAACTTTATAACCAGATTCCTCAACAGAGATGTATGTATATGCAGTATAGACAGGGACTTAAATTGTAAAGTACCATATTTATACACTTGTTAGAGATCCATAAGAATGGTGAAAATCTGCACCCTGGTAGCATCTAGGCAGGGCATCTGCACAGCCTTCAATAAAGCATAAAGAAAGGGGACTATGGTCTGCCTGGACCCAAGGGTGCATGGCCATCTTGCTCCTCCCCCACAAACTAGTTTACATGCATGGTGCAGTGTGCAGTATGTGCTAGCCAGAGGCACATGCTGCTCTTCTTCAAACGGGCAGCATTTTTTATTCTCCACCCACTTGTCCTGTGCCATCTTGCCCTGTGACACGGGGCACTCAGACACAGCTGACACTTCTCTGCTTGTAACGTACCTCTGCTTAAAATGTTCATGAAGTCAGAGCTGAATTAATGATGACTGCAGACAAGCTGGATTAAATGTGCCCTGTTTGTTCTGACTATACTAACCCTTTGACAGCACAGAGTTCAAATCAAAAACTGCTTTCTCTTCCTCCCTGGTTGCCTAGCAACCTCCCTCCCCTTATTAGCATACAATTTCTATTCCTTTTTATTACATCACTGCAGTGTTATAGGCTTTGTTGCCAACCCAGCACTGCTCCCTATAAGAAAGGCAGGATTTGGCCCTTTGTATGAGGTTTAGGGGAGTATGTGCTTTGGTGAAGAAATCAAACATGTAGGACTAGGAAACCTTTGGCCATGAATGTCTTGTCATAAGCCCAGCAGGTTGAATTTGTGTGGATATTCTATTCAAAGTCTTTTCATTTTCAGTTGAGATCATTTATAAACCAAGGGCACAATTCTCTTCCCATCTGCAAGGCACCGCTCTCTGCTGGTACTCTCCTGTCATTACATATGCAGAACTTCCAGTTATGAAATATCTGTGGAAATCTGCTGTGAAGATCTGTGAGGAGATTTTTGCCACACCTACTTATATCCAGGACAAACATGGTGCTCTGACTCAGTAGGGGAAAACCAAGAAACTACCCATATCCACAAATACACAGCATCCATAGGCGGTAGTGGTGAAATAAATAAGACCCCCTGGCTCTTTCTACAAAGTAATTGGCAGTGGAAACAAAAAATAGTCACTTTTGCCTTCAGAATAGACAGACATATATTATAACCTGGCATAAGAGGCAATTTCAGGTCTGAGTGGCAATTTTAACCTTTAATTCCTTTCTTTTTTGTCAGTTTGTGTCATAACTAAAAACATGGCCTTAAACCTTTTTGTTGTTGTTGTTGACTTAAAATAGTGGATCACTTAGGAAATTCTCTTCACAGAGATATATAAACAATTCTAGATAAGCAAGCTGGGGTTAAATATCAAAGCAAGTAACTTGGGGCCTGTCTGCACTAGGATAGAAAGTGTTTTGAAAACGTGTCTTGAAAACTTGTTACTTAATGTCTTTTAAAACATATTAGTTAAAAATGTGTTGATAAGGCAAATTGTATTCTAATGTGTTAGCTGTTCCAGCCCTGTTCTAATCCTGTCTAAATAAACCTACTATAATTTGAGTTAATTGATAACGCTACAGATAATTCATGGATGTGTTTGGTTTACCTTAGGGTTTAGCCTAGGATAAACTACAAACATTCAGCTCTCTTCTGTTCAGGTTCCATAACTAGAGGATAGCCTGTGTATCAAGGGAGGTAAGGCATTGTAAATGACGTTTCAGATGTCAGGTTAGGCACTCTTCCACCACATGAGTTGTTGGTTGCAACACTGCCCCACTGTCATAGCATGGAAGGAAACCACGCCAAACTGGTGCATAGTTGCGGAAACTTGGACAAGCCAGAGAGTATTCTCTAGGTCCTGATCAGGACCTACAATCAACTGGACAAGGAGGCAGGTGTAGCAACAGA
This sequence comes from Mauremys reevesii, assembly GCF_016161935.1. Taxonomy (NCBI): domain Eukaryota; kingdom Metazoa; phylum Chordata; order Testudines; family Geoemydidae; genus Mauremys; species Mauremys reevesii. The sequence continues at coordinate 72,935,878 of NC_052630.1, forward strand.
CTCCTGAATTTACTTATTCTGTTAGACTCTTTCCCACCAATGCTTCTACTCGGAAAGGAAATAGTTTCCAGTTCCTTGGCATAGTAAAAGGCCAGTATTGCTCTTGTCCAAGAATGCGAGAGCTGTCATAGCAAAAGGGCGTTGAGAGATCAGCCATAGTGTCACACTCCTGATCCACAGGAGTGGGATTCCTTTCCTTGTCAGTTTCTCCATCAACTTGTAGATAATGCACAGCAGGGAAATCAGTCAGTAGCTCCTTTGGTCTGTCAATGGTTTCTTTGGTTTAGGAGCAGCTAAAAATGTTGATGGAGTGTCTAGATTATCATTTACAAAGGTGTTAGGTAACTAGAATTAACTGGCAGTTAATCAGGGGCTTTTATACTTCAAACTTGAACTGAATTTTAATCTGTGTTGCCCTTTTAAGTCTTGTCCCTACACAAAACTCAGTCAAGTGTGGTGGTGCTTCTGACTGGAATTGACTAGCCCAAGACGGGTTATATGATAGAACTCAAGCAAGTAGGACTCATCAGCTACTAACCAGTGTGGATGTAGGCTGGCACCACTTGACTGCTGCTAGTCCTCAAATGCCTTCTCACACTTCCCACCATGTACCCAGGAAGGACAGACAGGTTCTGCCACAATTCATTCAGAAAAAAAAAATCATAGAGGGCTCAGCTTACTGCAGCATTAAGAACCATGTTGCTCAACAGCACTCCCTTTGTCTGATTAAGGAACGTTATGTTGTGCTTTGAGGGGGAAGCCTTTCCTGTCTCTAAATAAAAGGATGAAAGCCAGAACATGACCTTGAGGATGAGGGGAAATGGACTGATAAAGACATGGAGGACTCTGGAAGGAAGGGGGAATATATTAGACATTTTCCTGTATAGTCACTGCAATTCTAGTGTCTATATTAGCATCTAGCTCATTATAAACTGCTTGGCATTGCCTTGATTATGAAGGGTATTATTCAAAACCAGATTCTATTCTGTTCTAACAATAGAAGCCAAATATGCCCTAGCCAGTCGTGCATAGCATCTATGGAAAACTCCAGAATATATGTGCAAAAGTAGGTGGAAACATTAGACTAGATTATTAAAAGTGTAGACCTGTAATATGAGTAAAAGGAAAGTACAAAAAGAGGTTTTACACCTGGAAGTTATCGTTATTTAAATTGAGAAAGAATAATAACCAATTGTTTTCTAAGATGTATGCTGCATTTATGAAAAACCTTGAAGGATAAATGGATCTTTATAGCATGCTCCTTCCTCAAAGGGTTCTGTGAATAAAATAATAGTGAGAAAACTCTCAGTGGATGCTGAATGCTGCTAATTGATGAAATTATTACTTATTACGCTGCAACTGAACTCTGCTTAGAAGCACCATTTTCAGTATGATTTTTGAAAAATGACAGCTGAAATGTAAGAGGCTTTGTATCGAAAATGAATAGTGATAATTTCCTGATATCTTTTGAAATGAAAGATATTTCAATGACAGTAAAATTGGGAAATCCATGACTTTAAATACTGAGCTCATGGAATGTTGCCTTGGATATAAAACATGCCTTTGCTTTAATCTGTAAACTAAATCTTGAAATGCTGAATTTCTGAAGTATTTTTGTCATTTTAAGCACTATTATTTATAATAAAACAGACAGTGTCAGCACTTCTAATGCAATGTCAAATGAAGTGCCAAAAAGAGAGTGTTACGGCTTTGTGCGATGGGATGAAGCAGTTCCATTTATTGTTTAAGGTTAAAGGAAAACCTTCCTTAGAGGCAACCAATATCTGTGTCAAAGCAACTCACCTGCAGCTATTGGTTTGGTGAGAAGAGGGAAGAGTACAAAAGTTGGCATTAAATGTTTGATTTAGCACAGAGGAAATGGATCTTAGGTCTGCTGCTCTATCCTAACTCACCATTTTGAGCCTAAGTTTTAACTCTTAAGATATGTTACCACTAACTGATATGAGGATCTTGGCAGAGGATCATAGGTACTGTTATTTGCTGTAGGTAACCTCAAGGTCTAATTTCAGCCTTAAATCTTTTTATTAATGGCTATGGTACAAGTACCTAAATCTTCAGTATTTTGGAGGGAGGGAGGAGGCTAATCTGCTAGCCTTAATTTAGGCACAAATGGTGGGCTCCCAGCAAAGATTCACTGGAGAGCTTTAACGCTGCTATTGCTTAAATCAGGAAGAATGTGCTTCCTTCTACAGTCCCAGAGTTTACACGGTATGTGGACAAATGTATAACAACAGCTTTTAAACTGCCACTGAAACTTTAGTGGTGGACTGGTAAGTGGTCACTTTGTTCTAGAAATTCTGACCAACAAAATAATTCCAAAGAGAAGAAAAGGACAGGCAACCTCTTCCAAGATGAAAAAGGTTGTTGAGACCAGTCTTAAAATCCAAAGGAGAAAAGGGACTGGTCTAATCTCAATCACAAATAAAAAGATTAAGCCTAGAATTGTAGAGCAAAAAGGAAAAGGTGAAGCTTGGAGTTGAAGAGAAGAAAATAAGACCCAGAAGAGAAAGAAGCAGAATGTATTAGTAGAGATCCAGCTGGATATTAGGAAGAATAACCCTTTCATCAGGCTAGGAAGCTCAGATAGTCCAACAGTCCAGATTGTACCCTGGGTAATGTCACATTGGCATTTGTTTAGGATGGCTTGCCTGTAATATGGTTATCCCCATTTTTGCCAGTAAATTAATTATATACCAAACTGCATCACTTCCATCCCTCACACACACAGTCATTTATATTCATAAGGTTTATATTTTGTAATTGCTGAATCTAGGAAAAACGGGAAATACCTTTTATTCCCCACATTGGCCGACTCTCTGCTCCACTGCTGATCTATGGTGCTTATGACCTCCTCAACGGAGTGTATGCTGGGAGGTCACAATTTGAAGCAAAGAAATGTAGAGACTCTGTAGACACTTCATGACTCTGGCAAAGAGACAATGAAACAGTAAATGTAAAACTTGGCTGCAGTCCCCTGAAACTCTGTATAGTTCGGTTGTCACATTTAGCTCTTTAAAGCTGGTTTGTGTTCTTTTTTTTTTAATACTCAACTAGTTGAGACTATTTTGATACATAATTATAAAGTTCAAACCCTTACTTCTTATAATGTATTAATGATTAACCTATCCCTCTCTCTGTATTTGTTTTCCTTTCCCCTCCTACCTGTGGATTCTTATTTCTTTTATGATCAGGGTCTGCTGAATGCAGTATATCTTCTACAAGACGTAATTGATAATGAATTATTTGTTTGGTTTGCATCATATTAAATAGATACTATTGTCATTTTTATGTTTGCACTTCAATCATAACATAAGAAAGTGACTTTTTCATGGAACATCAGGGAGTTAGAAATTCTATGCTGATGGACATTTGGCATGTTCTTGGAACAGAGTCCCAATGATTATGCAATCTGTTTTTTGAGCACTTCATGTTCTAGACCCACAGTTTGCATTTTGTCACTGTGGATGGTTTGTGGATGAGGTTTATTTATTAGACTCTGGAAATCACCTTTAACAAGTTTTCAGAATGTTGCTTTGCTTGGCCAAAATTCCACTAATTTTGTTGATGATTAAACTTAATACAGCAATAACGTCAATGCTAATTCTTCTCATGAACAAAGTCAATAGAACATTCATTTTTCATTAACTGATTCATCTCCAAGGCAAGTTTGCTTTTGTGTTAAGCAAGCACCTGTACTTTTTTATAGAATGGACACTTTAATTAGTGCAGTTTGGCTGTTTGGGACGTGGGGGTCCAGAACTTATTCCCAGTGTAAAGAAAAGCAGTGCACACTGATGGTATTGGTTGAAAAAATTAATTGCCAAAACAACAGAATTTGGTTTCTGTTTAGATATGTATTTTCTCTTAAAATATCTTTCAGCAATATATTATAAGATGTAAATGCACACATAAGAAAATCCTTTTTTACTGGCAGTGAACCATTCAATTAAATAACTTTACCTATGAGTTAGCAAGCAGTTACAAAGCTCTTGTGAGTTTCTTGTGCAACAGAGAAGTCATACAACTTGATGACAAGGGATTCTTGTACAGAAAAATGTGATGGAGTGGAGACAAGAAGTTTAAGTCCCATTATACAAGTATATGCTGTCAACATAGTTTGAGGGTTTAATTGGTTCTTTGATTAAAAATTAAGATTACAATGTTTCACAACAGTCAAGGAATTTGGAGTTAAGGCTGCCACCTCTTTTATTCTTTTTGTGTATCATGATCTTTTTCATGATCAGAGAAGAATTGTCAGTAGTTTTTTGGTAACAAGGCTTCATGGTATACAGGGAAGATTAAATATATTTAAAGGTTAAAATTACTGTGTTTTTTAAATGTATAGTTGTCAGTTCTCTAGAAATGTGAGTTAAATTGTAAATGTATTTGTAATAGTATGAACACACTGAAATTTAAACATTTCTTCAATTTTTAATAGATAAGTTAAATTGATTTTTTGGCAAATAGAATGAATTCTTAATGCCAGAATCATCTCTGGTCTATGAGAATTTTGGTTGCTTATTCCTTGGTTGAATTTGGTATATTAACCTGAATTGAATTTCCCAGTGATTTTGAATGTACAGTGAAAGCTGACATATACCATGTGAAAGCAGTTATTTAAAATGTGGTCTGGTGGCAGGGCATGGTATCCTCAGAGAAGGGTCAGACTTTGGAACTCTGCTCTGAGGTCAAATGGGTTTGAATTTGTTTAAGCAGTTTAGACTCCTGTCCTGCAAACATGCATATGCTTAATGTTAACATGTAAATAGTCCCATTGAATTCAAAGGGAGAACTTGCATATTCAAAATAAAGCATGTGTAAGTGTTAGTTTGATACGGGCCTTATTTTGCATAGGCTCAGATCAAAGAAGCCTTTTCTTGCACCTTTTAGATGATGTCCTGCTAAATATCTGTGTTTGAAGGAATTTATCAGTACACACTCCATTGTCTTTGCCAGTAGTGTGTGTAATATCTACAAGATAAATATCATATTTTGTTGTTTTTCAACTCTCTTCTCTTCACTTTGCATTTATAAATCTGAGAGAATTTAAATGCAAAAAAACCTTAGCATTAATGCAATGTTAAGGTTGAGAAATCAAGCACTCAGTCAAGAGATTCCAAAAGTTTAAGGTTAGGCTAACAACACTAATCAGGCCATGTTGCACATATGCTTGAATAGTAACCATCCACCTTAAATATTCTGTAAGTGGCAAAGCAGTTCAGTTACTATGTGTTGTGCAACAGCATTGCGAGTTGCTGAAAAGTCCAATTCTTGAGCAGCGGTCCTTATCACAGATAATGCAGGTGTAAGCACAGGGCCAGAAGATGAAGCTGACACACTATTAGTGCTTCAGGCCTGCTGCACTTTGTTCTCTCTCAGCCACCTCTCTTAGACTCTCTTTCACTCACTGGTGTGGCGTAGCGCAGCCCTCCACTATAGCCTTGCTAGCTGCATCTTCTGAGCTTCCAATGTCAGTTGTTGAAAGTTTTCAGGTCCCTCCTGTAAACTCCTTGAATCTGAGCCTAGATTGGTCCAGTGGCCATCCTCAAGTTCTCCATACAAGAGATCCTTTGGAATGTGCCATTGTCCATTCAGTGCAGATGACAAGCCAACAGAGATGTCTGTTTGAAAATAGGGATTAGGCTTGGCAATTTTGCAAGTACATTGGTATCAGGAACTTTGCTTTCTACCTTGATACTTAGAATATGGCAAAGACAGTGGGTGTGGAAGGTGTTTAGCTTTTTCTCATGCCTGCTGTAAGTGATCCAGTTCTTGCTACCATATGCATATATGCTGGTACTATAGTATCATGTAACCTTATTTTCTTTGTGAAAAAGAATTACACACACACACACACACACACACACACACCAATGTATTAACTTTTAATCCACATCTTATGTTATACAACGTCTTTAGTTAATGTTGTTGGGACATTAATAATTTCTGGAATTTTCTGAGTTTTGAGGGCTTGATTTCAGAAGTCTGACATTAAGACATATTTGCAGAGTATTTTGGGATCTTCAGAATAAAAACCTCTGTATTGTTATAAGACAGTATTATTGCCAGGCAGAAGAAATCTGGTTACTTTCTAAACTACTTTCTAAATAGTCTGGTACTATTCATAGGAATGTACCTTTTAGTATGTCAAGGGATTGGCTCTATACTGTGATAAACTATAGAGGACTTAATGACTGAAATGTGTATAGTGTCTTTCTTTCGAGTATCCTAAATCATTATTTGCTGGGTGAAGGAGTGGCCTCACCCATGACTTCTCAGATAAAAAGTGCCAGCTCTTAAAGGAATGCATAGGAAGTGAAGATTACCATATATGAATGAAACTATAGGTAAGCAGAATGCAATCACATACCTGGAATTGTGCCCAAATATTGTAGAGCTAACACTATCTACTCTTGTGAAAAATATAATAGGCTTTTTAATAGCCATAAGTGGCCAAGATTTGGTTTCAATCAAGTGATCACAACCGCAGCATCCTCATACATGGGAGAGGTGGCCTGTCAGATGGGCAAATTCCAAAGCATTAGGGCTTTCAGGGAAAAATATAATACCTCAATGCCTTTTTAATACTAACAGGCAGGCAGTACACACTGGAGCACTGCTATAATGTACTTACCACAGATGCCCAATCAACAATGGGGTTCCTTGTTCTTTTTTGGGGTTTTAAAACACCACAGTCCAAGTTTAGGTAGCTGCAGATAAAAACAAAACATTGAAAAGATGTCATATCTTCATATGTTTGGCCTTCATTAGCGAAATATATATTTGAAGTAAGGAGTGATCCTTCAAAAAGTAGCCATCAGATATTCCATTAGAGGAATGGAATGGAAAATCTGTTTCTTAGTATAGAAATGCGCAAAGCCACTACACAGGCTTACCCACATTCCTTGAATTATGAAACAGTCACTGGCAGAGCAGAGCATACTGATATTTGCATGGTTTCACAGGTTGTATTTTTGAAATCCTAACTTTTCTTCCTGGATTATGACTTCTCATGGGATCAGACAGTTTCCTCATTCATCTCATAGTGAAACATTTTCATATCCATGAGAATCATGCATGGGGACTGAGGGCTGTATGTAGCTCATGGTCTCTCTGTATGCTTTATTCTATATCTGTAAATCAGTTGAGTGGTTTAGTGGATGTGTATGGTAAAATGCTATTTTAAATTGTGCCATTTTTTAAATTTGACGTTGACTAATGAAGAAGGTCTCTCTTTCCTCTCTCTCCTACAGGCATTGTAACTTCTTTTTTTTTTCTGTGTGAGAATGGAAGGATGGTAGAAGGGCTAAGCTGTTGAAGAACTCTTTTCCTGCAGGGTTTTGGGAAATTTGGGTAATTCATACCAAGTATTGTGTGTCTTCTGATCTCCCCAAAACAAATATTCCTAATCTGAGTTCTTATTTTTTCCCTTTGGGTGACTAGTACTTGATTATGAAATTAGCTTCAAGTTCAAATGAAGTAGAAAATGGTCATTTTGGGGGGGAATGTCAGGTACTTGTTTCTCAGAGTATATCAGTACTCATACAGTACTGAAATTAACTGTTCAAAATGCTCACTAGTTTTAGGGAAACAGTAAAATTATTCAAATTTTGCTCATTGGTAAAGATATATACCTTGTAATACATTTATGTTTCTTGTTGTGAGAGATATTATAACTCTTTTTTAAGGAAATTGGGTAGATTAATGGAATGGACCGGGTTAAATTGCTCTTCATATGCATTCCCTACCCTACTAGCAAATCTTATTTGATACATTTAAAGCAGTTTAGCTAAGGATGTTCCATCAGGCAATAGGAGTAAGATGCAGTGTACCATATTTCTGTAGGGATTGATCTAGTTAAGCATGTTTTTGTATTTATAAATAAACAAAATAACCATGGAACCAAGTTTACTGCTTATATAAATTGTTGCGTCTCCAGTGACTTCAGTGGAGTTGTACCTTCTTAGGCCTATGATGAATTTGTCCAGTGACTTTCTAGTTGTCTATAGGGTCTGAACTAGAGAGGATACTAAAAAGAATCCCTAATGTGAATAAATTGTTTTATGTGCTCCACTTATAACTGCTTCAATATTGCACCACGTGATAGAAACATTACTGTCTGACAGTAACTTTTTACGCTCTGAGTACTCAATCTATCTTTAGTCTTTAATCTGCTTATAGTAAGAGGAGTTACTGAATATTAAGGCACAATTTCTACTGTTAGACCAGGGTAACGCTCACTGATTTCAGTGGGAGGGTTTTTTTTGTGGTGTTGGTGGTGGTGTTGTTGTTGTTGTAACTGTGTGTGTAACACAGAGAACTAGTCAGAGGAACCAAAGGATTAATGTGTTCCTGCTGATTACAATGTCTGGGACAGTGCTGTCATTCTAAAAGGGCTTCATTCTGTAATGAGCAAACCCCTCTAGATATTGTTTGATTTTTTTCAAATTTTAATTGGGGATACCTGCTGCTAGTTTTCATAGACCAAGCTTGACTGTCAGGATGGGTTTTCTAAGATTACGTTGCTAATGATATTTTGTAGTACAATACTGTTTGTGGTGCCATGAATGGAAGATGCTGTGTATCAAAACATCTTAAAATATAAAGAGAATCAGTCAAAAACTTATAGTCAAAAGGAAAGAGAGGTTTTTAGGAGAGAATTGCATCAGCCACAGCAGAAAGATGGGACACACTGAACCAGAACAGATACTGATCAATAAACAGGCCTAATTCTAAGTCTAGAGATCAGAAAAACTAAAACTGGAAGCTGATTAGAGTTGATGGGATTGTGTCTGTTTACACTATGGTTGACATTTGGTCCATAGAGAAAGAAAAGCATATGGGTTTTAGAAGAGATCATTGAAGAACATTGGTGCATCTATGATGTTAGATGCAACAGTTACTGTGCTACAGATACACATTGACATGGTCGAAAAGTCTCTACAACTTAATATAAACACAATCTGAAACCAACAAAAATCACAGCAGTAACTGACCCAGTGTGATAGATGGCATTCTTCAAAGCCCAATACAAAGGGGGTAGGCTACTCTTAGCCTCAGTCTAGCCATACACAAAGGACTTGGCCATGCCAAAATCTGCTGCAATGTCCTCTCCTTTGGTTGAGGAATTGATATTTCAATAAAGGGGCACCTTCCTTTGTCCATGAAATTGAGGCAGGGTCCAGCCTCCATTTCCCCCATCCTATGGCTTGAGGTCTCCCACTGCTGGCCAGATACAGGTGAAAAGACACCCAGGACATTCAAACACTGCCAGCAAAGAAGGAGCTCAAGAGTGTGTGTCTCCTCTCAATCCCATCAAATACTCACACTAGTCATCCTATTGCTATTAGAACATATATGATAACCCTTAGTACTTCAGCAGTTTTACATTTTACAGTGCTGAATAGACATTTAAATAGACAATTAATTGGCACAGCACCCTGTGACTTTGTTGGATGGTACTGGTTGATGAGACTGGAGCTAGTTGCAATTTCATGTAATACCCATTTCACAGATGGGGGAAATTGAGATACAGAATGATTAAGTGATTTACCTAAGAGCAAAAGCTTGTATTGGAGCTCTGCAATTCCTGGTTTATCAAGTCTTCTGTTCAATTTACTTGAAAATCCTGCATCTCTGAGTATGGTTGAATAGGAGACTGGGATCCAGGAATTCCAGTCCAGAATGACTACATTTAAATAATTTTAAATTTTGGGTTATTATATCAAATTACTGACATACTTTTCACCATAATGTATCTTGTTATGTCATTATCCTCACATTTTCATTAAATCGTATAGAAGATTAGTTCAACACTTTACACTGTGTGTACTTTTAATTACAGTTTTAAAGTAGAAGGTGTGTAGCAATAAACATTTAATGAATAGCTTACAGCTTATTTATTCTCAGAAGTAGTGTTACTGTCCCTACATAGTTCAACATAACCATTTATCACAGTTGTCAAAAAAATTTTAAAAAATCAGTCATCATTATATGTCACTCATTCTCTTGTACATGAGCAGTTTATAACATTTTAGAACTTTGCAATCTAAATCAGTATATGTGATTCATAATGAGTGTATTCCCATCTAGAAAGCAGTGCATGATAAAATGAAAGTGTGTTTTAATAGTGTAGGCCTGGCTTGACATGAATAATTGGACATAGGTGAGACCTCATTTCTTGGGTGACAGGATTAGGGCGGTAACTGGATCAGCAGGCTGGGAATAGAATATGACCTAAAATAAGGGGGAATGATTTACAATGGACAAGCTAAGTCAGAACATAAAGCGGAGGTAAAGAGTAAGTCATACATGGACAGTACGTGGACAGAGCATGCTGTACGAGAATTGGTTCCTACAAACTAACCAAGCCAATCGTAAAACATGTAATGTATAGTAAATGCAATGTAATATGTAAATGTATATAAAGGAAGGGGTTTGCTATAGAACTTTGGATATGTGGCGTGCCCTATACTCACCCCCTATGTTTGAGTCTTTTCAATTCAGTGTAGTTTTGCTGTATGCCAAATAAAGGAGACTGGAGTTGAACTGAGTTCTTGGGGAACCATGTGGACGAGGTCTTGGGGGAGCCCCAACGTAGTGGTGCCATGACTTTGATCCGCTTATCTGGGGCAGGAAACATATAAACCCCTTAGTATAAGGGTCGCAACCTAGCATTAAGGGAAATGGCATTGGAAAGGTTTAAAAGGATTTAAATATGAGAAAATTAGTACCATGCTGAAAAAGTGGTATAAATTTCATGGTGGACCATACAGACTCCCCAGAGAAGTGCTAGAGGGAGATTGGGACTGGGTGAAAAAGGAACTCCAAGAATGTATTTAAAATTTGTAAAGAATTTATTTAAAAAAAATTCTTGACAGAGCATGTCAGAGGTCTCTTAAAAATTATTGGCAGAGTACAGCAAAAATCAGTTGAATGCCATTGAAACTTTCAAAAAAAATAGAGCCAATCGGTAGTCATGGAAAAAACATCAAGGTTTTTTGTTTGGTTTTGTTTATTCTACAGTAAAGAAAGCAAATCAAAGCAGCAGTCTTACAAGGATTATTTCTGGTGGCTAAAACTTTACCAATGTACCATGTTAGGAAATGAATGCAAAAAGCATAAAAAGCAAATCGAAGTTGTAAAGACCAAAAAAAAACAAAAAAAAAACCCTAAATAAAAACATATCTAAAAGGTCAGGAAAAACATAATGTCTGTTGCCTATATCGATGTAGCCAAAGTAAAAGGTAGCTGTCCTTTTAAGAACTGAATTTAGTGAGTACAGCTTAGCTTGTATGGACACTCTATTTCCAGCCTGCTGATCCAGTTACCTCCCTAATCCTGTCACCCAAGAAATGAGGTCTCACCTATGTCCAAATATTCATGTCAAGCCAGGCCTACACTATTAAAACACACTTTCATTTTAGCATGCATTGCTTTCTAGATGGGAATATACTCATTATGAATCACTTATATTGATTTAGGTACTAAGTTAAAAAATACAAAAGACATAAAAGATAAGCTTAAAGCTACAAAGAAAAAGTCAGTTAAACATGTGATGCTCTAACAAATCAGAGTTGCAATCTGAACATTTAGTAGCTAGCAAGGTCTTGAAAAGTCTTTTATTAAACATTAAAAAATTAAAGTAATTTTTAAAAATTAATGTACAATTAAAAGAAGCTTATATAAATTAACACGATAGAGCTTGGAGGAGACTAAATAGCGGTAGTAAAAGTAATGAAGTGTTAAAAAGAACAGTGAAAGGTTTAAAAAAATGCTGAGTTGAAGAATAAAACCTAGTTATGGTAGTAAAATTCAGTGTAGCCATGCCCATGAGATCCTTCGTAATCAAACAAATTATGCAAGGGAGAGGTCAAATGGTGACAAATACCACCACTATCTTTTTCCTCTGAAAGCATTCACAGCCATTCAGAAAAATGGGCCCTTCCCAAATAATGTGTCTATAATCAATTGTGTTGGCTGTTCTCATCTTTGCAGCAATCTAATTTAGATTGTTTAACTATGAACAGTTTAGTTAAAATCACTTTAAAAAATAGAGATTTCTACATGGCTTAACTGCTTCCATATGTACTAGTAGGGATATAACCTAGGTGCACGTGTGTACACAAACATTAATAAATAAATTATAGTGCTAAGTTTAAAAATAACACAGCAGTTAAAACTGCCTGTCAAAAAAAGTTGTGTAACAGTAAGTTTTCTAAAATCTCAAATAACTAAAATACAAAAATAAAATAAAAACAGCAATAGAACAAAACATTGTGAAAATACAGCAATTATTATAGCCCCGGCCAAAAATATTATCTTGCCTGTATAAAAAACAAACACACACAAAACCAAAACTTACTTAAAATTTATATAAAAATAAAAAATGCAAGTTAGAAAAGTAAGCAACTCAAATGTGTCATCTGCTCAAACTTGCAATTTACAAAAGGAAAATTTCAGAAATATAAAACCATATTAAAAAAAATCAAAGGCTCAGCTGGCAAGGCTAAGCCAAGCAAGTTTAAAATATTTATTTGGTCACTTGTATAAACTGTTTACAACATAGCAAAAAAACCAGAAAAATTAAAAACAAACATTTTTTTAAAATGTAAAAAGTATCTGTAAAATATATATATTTTTAAATTCTACTAAAAATCCATCGAAATCTTTCCTTCAGAATTGAAAAGCTAAGACAGTCACTCTTTCAGGCAATGTCTCCTTTCAGTCTTAACTTTGTTGGTTAACCCTTCTGGTGTCTCAATGCTTTTAACAAAGTGTAACATTTTTTTTTTTTTAGGTTTGCTGTGTAACTTTAAATGTGTGATGTGCCCTATACCCACCCCCCATACTCTTGAGTCTTCTCAACTCAGCATAGCTTTGCTGTATGCCAAATTAAAAAAAATCAAAGTGATAAGACTGGAGCTGAACTGAGTTCTTGGGGAACCAAGTAGAAAAGATCTCAAGGAACTCAACCAATATCCTTCACATAGTATAATAATCTAGCCTTTGTAAAGCACTGATCTTGCACAAGCAAGACACTAACAAGCAAGTCACTGACATGGATTATTGTTAGTGGTCGCCTCTCCTCCTGCCATCTCCCCCATAAGTGAATTTTAAAGGAAGTCAGAAATGGCACCATGGAGCTGTTCTGTTCATTAATCTGCCACCATCATTGGCAGTCCCTGAATTCGAGGATAATCTCTACCACAGATTTACATATGGGTCCTGAGATGACTCAGAAGTCCAATCCTGGAACCTCATATCCACCCACAGTATGTACAGATATTTCCTGGCAGGTCAACTGCCTGCTGGGAGACAATTCTTTCTTTTTTCCTTCCTTCTTTCTCTCTTTTCGGCTTTGAGGGCAAGGCAGAGCTTCTCCTCGAAGTGGATCACTGCCTGATGGACAATGTGGTGCCATTGAGGTAGATATTGATGTCTACATCGATTTTCTTGAGATACGTGTTCAGTGTGTCTTTGTAGTGTTTCCTCTGACCACCATGGGATCTCTGACCATGGGTGAGCTGAGAGTAGAGGACTTGTTTTGGAAGGCAAGAGTCTGGCATCTGCACACAATGTCCAGCCCAGGGGAGTTGGTGCATGATGATCATTGCTTCAATGGTGGTGACATTGGCTTCAGTGAGGATGCTGGTGTTAGTGCAGCGATCTTCCCACTTGATGCAAAGGATCTTCTGGAGGCATTGTTGGTGGAACGTCTCCAGACTCTTGAAGTGCTGTTGATAGGTCACCCAGATTTCGCATCCATAAAGGAGTGTAGGAATAACATTTGTTTCATAGACCTGGATTTGGAGTCCTGCTGTAGGTCATAGTCTGTGAAAACATCTGGGAAAGCAATTTTCCAATGGAAGCACCTGTGCACCTGATCCTGTGCTCGATCTCACTGTAAATTTTTGCATTTTGAGAGAATTGGCTACTGAGGTAGTCGAAGTGCTCGACTGTCTCCATAGTCTGTCCCTCGATGGTGATTTGTTGTGGGTCATGTGGAATGCTTGAAGCAGGCTGATGGAGCACTTTAGTCTTTTCAATATTGAGTGAGAGTCCTAGATTTCATTAAGTTTGTGCAATAAAATCCAGTGTGGACTGAAGGTCATTCTCAGTGTGCACGAGGATGGCACAGTCATCAGCATACTGAAGATCAGTAATGGACGCCCTAAGGACTTCGAGCAGAGATGTTGAAGATTAAAAAGCTGCCCACCCATTCTGAATTGGATGTCAACTCCATTGGTCTTTAACAAGGACCAAAATGACTGCTAAATAGATGGAGAAGAGGGTTGGGGCAATAATGCATCCTTGCTTAACCTCAAAAGGGGTCCATCTCCAGGCCATTACAGAGAACGGTGGCAGTCATCTGATCATGAAGAAGCCTTTGGAACTTAATAAATTTTGGAGGGCAGTCAAATCTGGCCAGCACCTTCCACAGGGCTTCACAATTGACAGAGTTGAAGGCCTTTGTCAAATCGATGAAGGCGATGCACAGGTCCTGATTTTGCTTCTGAGACTTTTCCTGTATTTGACGGGCAATGAAGATCATATACATATGCAGATTCTTTCTTTATTGGTTTACCCCACCATTTGTTCCAAGTTTTAAACCAAATGGCTCCGTACCCAAAGGAGTACATCTGTTACAGTATATTACTAGAAATATGTAACTCATTTCAGAGCCTGCTGAGATAATTGTAATATTCATAGCTAAGAATACTGTGTTATACAACTGTAAAAGATATGAGGTAACATTTTAAAAAGTATGTGAGTGATTTAGGCTCTTAGAGTGACTTATTGAAAGTCAGTGGGATTTAGGTTTCGGTGTCACATTTGAAAATTGGGTTTAGGCTCCCAACTCGCTTAGATTCTTTTGAAAATTGAACCCCTCGTCTTTACCTCTCTGTAATTTTTTTAAAAAAGAAAGAAATTACTATAATTGCTTGTGTATATCTGTTTGCAGCAAGGCTTTTGAATTAGGTAATGATCTTACATTTTATTGAGTAAATTAGTAGTCAGATTCTAGATTAAACACGCAACATTCATTTAAGTAGTAGATGAGATTTTCATATTAAGAACACCTTGATTGGTCAGTCCAGCAACACTCACTGAGAGAGTGCCAATCACAACACATCATTTGTGATGTTCTAGCCAGCCCTTCAGCCACTTGCTGGCCAGGCTGTCAGTGGCACTGGACAACCGATCGGCATAATGCACTGCAGCCCAGAACTCCTCAGTGATCCGCCAGCCTCAGCCTCCCAAGTAGCTGGGATTACAGGTGCATGCCACTGCACCCAACTTCATATTAAGAAAGAGGGAAAAAATCCACCTGAACAATCCTCAACAGAAAAAGCCTTCCTGAAGGGAGCATCCATCCATACAACCCTTAACAACAAGGAAATGCCTTATTGTGGCACCCCCCTCCTCCTTGTATCACATTCACCACTTTCACTCTAAGAGCCCCACACATCTTCAACATGTACAGTAAGAAAATGCACACATCTCATTTCCTATGATGGGGAAGTATGGAGTTGGAGTTGCTTTTGTGTGTGTGTGCTTTTTTTGTAAAGGAAAACTGGAAAAAACTAAAATTCCAGTGGATGCAACCAGCAATATTCCCAACCGGGGTCATCAGTAGGGTTTGAATCTGGATCCTTCGAATGCACACCATCCATGTTAACAAATTGAAGTAAAGGGCTAACTGATAACATTAGTATATTCTTATCCTTTATGTGGTTCAGCCACTAGTGGGGGACATAGACACACTTTGCAAATAGGTGACACAACTATGTGCTAGAGTAGTAATAGGAATCCACATACTGGCCTCTCATGCTCTAGGAGGGAAGTACTATCTAGTAGTTAGAGAATGGTTATCAAAAGGGCAATCAAGAATGTAAATTTGGCATTCTGAAAGATAGTGTGGCTAACTGGATTAGACTTGGATCAATTGTCAACTCTACCAGAAATAACCTTTCAGTTGCTTTATTTATAAAATGTGAGGAATGTAACCATAGGTAGGGATATGAGGGGCCTATTGACTAAAGTTTATGAAATTCACAGGTATATTAACTAGGGCTGTTAGTTAATTGTAGTTAACTCACATGATTAACTAAAAAAAAATTAATAGCAGTTTTAATCGCACTATTAAACAATAGAATACCAATTGAAATGTATTAAATATTTTTGGATGTTTTTCTACATTTTCAAATATATTGATTTTAATTACAATGCAGAATACAAAGTGTACAGTGCTCACTTTATATTTTATTTTTATTACACATATTTGTACTGTAAAAATGATAAACAAAATAAGAATATTTTTCAATTCACCTCATACAATACCGTAATGCAATCTCTATATCGTGAAAGTGCAACTTACAAATGTAGTTATTTTTTCTATCTAACCGCACTAAAAAACAAAACAATGTACAGCTGTAGAGCCTACAAGTCCACTCAGTCCTACTTCTTGTTCAGCCAATCAGTAAGACAAACAAGTTTTTTTTTTTTTTACATTTTATGGAAGATAATGCTGCCAGCTTCTTATTTACAATGTCACCTGAAAGTGAGAATAGGAATTTGCATGGTACTTTTGTAGCCAGCACTGCAAGTAAATACATGCCAGATATGCTAAACATTCGTATGCATCTTCATGCTTCGGTCACCATTCCAGAGGACATGCTTCCATGCTGATGACGCTCGTTAAAAAAATAATGTGTTAATTAAATTTGTGACTGAACTCCTTGGGGGAGAAAAGTATGTCTTCTGCTCTGTTTACCCGCATTCTGCTATGTATTTCATGTTATAGCAGTCTCGGATGATGATCCACCATGTTGTTTGTTTTAAGAACACTTTCATTGCAAATTTGACAAACTGCAAATAAGGTACCAATGTGAGATTTCTAAAGATAGCTATAGCACTCAACCTAAGGTTTAAGAATCTGAAGTGCCTTCCAAAATCTTTGAGGGATGAGGTGTAGAGCTTGCTTTTAGAAATCTTAAAAGAGCAACACTCCGATGTGGAAACTAGAGAACTCGAACCACCAAAAAAGAAACTCAACCTTGTGTTGGTGGCAGCTGACTCAGATGATGAAAGTGAATATGTGTCAGTCGGCACTGCTTTGGATCATAATTGAGCAGAACTCATTATCAGCATGGATGCATGTCTTTTGGAATGGTGGTTGAAGCATGAAGGGACATATGAATCTTTAACGCTTCTGGCACATAAATATCTTGTGGTGCTGGCTACAACAGTGCGATGTGAACACCTGTTCTCACTTTCAGGTGACATTGTAAACAAGAAGCAGGCAGCATTATTTCCTGCAAATGTAAACAGACTTGTTTGTCTGAGTGACTAACTGAACAAGACATAGGACTGAGTGGACTTGTAGGCTCTAACGTTTTACATTGTTTTATTTTTGCATGCAGTTATGTTTTGTACATAATTCTACATTGTAAATTCAACTTTCATGATAAAGAGATTGCACTACAGTACTTGTATGAGGTCAGTTGAAAAATACTATTTCTTTTGTTTTTATAGCACAAATATTTGTAATAAAAATAAAGTGAGCACTGTACACTTAGTGTTCTGTGATGTAACTGAAATCAATATATTTGAAAATGTAGAAAACATCCACAAATATTGAAATAAATGGAATTCTATTATTGTTTAACAGTGTGATTAATCACAATTAATTTTTTTAATCGCTTGAGAGCCCTAATATTAACCCTTGTCACTGGAAGAACTGGGACTAAATTAATTGTCTGTCTTTGTCTGATTTTGAGCACAGTCTTGAAGTGATCAATGAAGACTTTTATTTCTATGTTTCAAACATTTATTTGTACTATACCACAGGAAATTCTATTGAGAGAGAAGGAATTAATTTACATTGTATAGCTTTTCACTAGGACATACAAGCATGTTCCTAGGGATTAGAAACGAGGAAGCAACACAGTGTGGTCATTATTCTCAAAATGTAGGGTTTTACCTAGAGCAATATAATGAAAAAGAATTACGTGGTGTATGTATATACGGTAGGTAAGACACATACAACAATAGAATTTATTACAAATTCAGATTGGAGCTGCCACTAGATATCGTATTGTTTTTTTGTTTTTTGTTTATTTAAATGTAGCAGTACCTCAAATACTCAAAATCTAGACTGTATAAACTGGAACAGGAAAGAATCTAAACAAATTCATTTGAAGTTGATCTATTGTTGAGTCCTGTTTTTTATTGTCTGTTTTTTAACATTGTAAAACATTCATTTGTGCTTTGGTGAGGTGGGATCAGTTGAGCACTGTTCATTTTTTTAGATTTTATTAGGTTTTTGAGCTTTTTATCTGAATTTTAAAATATTCTTTTCTCTTTCTACAGAACCTTCTGGGTTTAAATCCCCGTATGCAAACTCATGCAACTCTTTGTTCAAGTGCAGTAAAGAAACAAGACAAGAAACATTGGAAAAGGAATGCTGATAAGAGCAGTTCAGTAAGTACTGTACTTATGATAGATCTGGAAAATGTTAATTCATTGTTAAGGTTGGAAAAAAGTCAGAAAATTGAGAGTTACATTTCCCACATAGTTAAGCAGCCATACGATTACACCTCTGGAAATTGGGGGTAAGTGCACTGACTTCAGTGATTTACTCTAGTGTAAATGATATCAGAATCTGGCCCCAGATTTTAAATTATGCCTTTTTCTCTTTACATGAAATAGGATTTTTCATTATAAACTTTTTGAATCCTTGGACGTCCCTGCTATTTTAGACACTGCCTTTATTGATCTAGGTATGTTCTTTGTTCCAATATGATATTTGACCGGTTTTATATGATAGTAGTTGTTACGTCTTCCATTTTATTTTATTAATAGTTGCCTCTTTGATTTCCCAACTGATCAAAGATGCCTGTCACGTATTTGTACTGTTTCTGTCCAGATTGTGAAGGATAGTCCTCTCAACTCAGATGACTTATCTCATTAGGTTTTATGGAATTTTTTAGGTAGAGTATTACACTTCCACCCCTATGAACTAATATTTAGCCTTGCTATATATTCTGTTGAGTGTAGTCTCTATTATGATATCCAATTGTATGGGGGTTTTTCCGGATTCCACCATATTTTAGAAATACCTGCTGTATTTAGGTCCTCTTTCATTGATAGGAGTGAAATACCTAAAGCAAATGTCCCACTTTCCTGCTTCTTCCTCCTCCCCTTGGCAAGTGTACCTCTAGTATGCACTCAAAGTTCCTGATGCTCTTAAACTTATAGGGATGTGTAAATGTTATCAACCCCAGGATGCATTTGTGGATCTTGGTAGGTGATTGAAGTTGAAATAGAATCTTAGACATCATGTAACTTTTAATTTTTTCAGGGTTCTAGCTGAACCTTTTACATAATCCCTGAATTCTGGGGTTGGGGAAGGTGCTGCTCCTGTGTGAAGACCCTTTGTGTTCAATGGGACTCCGTACAGGTACAAGAGTCTGCCCACAAGTTGCTCATTTTGTGATCGAAGCCTTAGTTATAAACAGTTATAACTCATATTTTAAAAATGGACTTGCATGGTAATATGCGGTAATTATACTGTGTGGCTATCGGCTAAAAATTCCTATTTTTAGTCCATAAATGGGGCAAAATTTTAAAATACCAGTACAAAATTTGAAGGGAGTTTTGCATTTCTATCCAAAAAATAGTTCCTATTTTAAAACTTCGTTAAACATTTTCCCCTGTCACAGCATTGTGTAACTATATTAAAAAACAAACAACCCCCCCATACATTCCCTCTTGCTTCAAAAAGCTCCCCACCCCAAGCAAGCAAACAAAACTTGATCTGGTAAACAGTTAAATGGGTGGAGTTAGTAAGATGGAAAAACTCAATGGAAATGTCTCTGCCTTTCTGGACTCTCCAGATCACCATCTATAGCTCTGGTTAATATAAATCAAAGAGTAGAGAATTGTTTAACCCTCTTTTAGCCTTCTTAATGTAAGGAAGCTATTGTAAACAAACATTAGGAGGGATGGGAATTGGTTGCATAGGAAGCTGTTTGCAGGTAAATTTCTCAATCAAAGAGCTTAAGGCCAGAAGGAACCACTAGATCATCTAGTCTGAACTCCTGTGTATTACAGGCCACCAGCACTGCCCGGCACTCACACGCTAAACCCAACAATCAAAATGTAATACAACCCACAGGAGACTAGACTATTATGTGCCACAGGCAAAAAATAGAAGGGACCAAAGTGCCCCAGTGCTCGAGCCCTCCCCAGTGACAGGAAAATGATTAAGTGAGATTACCCAGATAATCCAGGCAAGTGACCCAAATGTGTAAAAATACAATTAGGAAGGCCAAAAAAGAATTAGAAGAACAGCTAGCCAAAGACTCAAAAAGTAATAGCAAATAAAAGTACATCAGAAGCAGAAAGCCTGCTAAACATCCAGTGGGGCCACTGGAAGATCAAGATGCTAAAGGAGCACTCAAGGATGATAAGGCCATTGTGGAGCAACTAAATGAATTATTTGCATCGATCTTCACAGTTGAGGATGTGAGGGAGATTCCCAAACATGAACCATTCTTTTTAGGTGACAAATCTGAGGAACTGTCCCAGATTGAGGTGTCATTAGAGAATGTCTTGGAACAAATACATAAACTAAACAGTAATAAGTCACCAGGACCAGATGGTATTCACCCAAGAGTTCTGAAGGAACTCAGATGTGAAATTAGAGGACTACTAACTGTCGTCTGTGACCTATCATTTTAACCAGCTTCTGCACCAAATGACTGGAGGATAGCTAACGTGATGCTAATTTTTAAGAAGAGCTCCAGATGTGATCCCGGTAATTACAGGCCGGTAAGCCTGACTTCAGTACCAGGCAAACTGGTTGAAACTATAGTGAAGAACAAAATTGTCAGACACGTAGATGAACATAATTTTTTGGGGAAGAGTCAACATGGTTTTTGTAAAGGGAAATCATGCCTCACCAATCTATTACAATTCTTTGAGGGGGTCAACAAGCATGTGGACAAGGGGAATCCAGTGGACATAGTATATTTAGATTTTTAGAAAGCCTTTGACAAGATCCCTCACCAAAGGCTCTTAAGCAAAGTAAGCAGTCATGGGATGAGAGGGGAGATTCTCTCATGGATTGGTAACTGGTTAAAAGATAGGAAACAAAGGGTAGGAATAAGTGATCAGTTTTCAGAATGGAAAGAGGTAAATAGTGATGTCCCCCAGGGGTCTGTACTGGGACCAGTCCTATTCAACATATTCATAAATGATCTGGAAAGAGGGGATAACAGTGAGAACATAAGAACATAAGAATGGCCATACCGGGTCAGACCAAAGGTCCATCTAGCCCAGTATCTGTCTACCGACAGTGGCCAATGCCAGGTGCCCTAGAGGGAGTGAACCTAACAGGCAATGATCAAGTGATCTCTCTCCTGCCATCCATCTCCATCCTCTGACGAACAGAGGCTAGGGACACCATTCTAACCCATCCTGACTAATAGCCATTTATGGACTTAGCCAACAAGAATTTATCCAGTTCCCTTTTAAACATTGTTATAGTCCTAGCCTTCACAACCTCCTCAGGTAAGGAGTTCCACAAGTTGACTGTGCGCTGCGTGAAGAAGAACTTCCTTTTATTTGTTTTAAACCTGCTGCCTATTAATTTCATTTGGTGACCTCTAGTTCTTGTATTATGGGAATAAGTAAATAACTTTTCCTTTTCCACTTTCTCAACATCACTCATGATTTTATATACCTCTATCATATCCCCCCTTAGTCTCCTCTTTTTCAAGCTGAAGTGTCCTAGCCTCTTTAATCTTTCCTCATATGGGACCCTCTCCAAACCCCTAATCATTTTAGTTGCCCTTTTCTGAACCTTTTCTAGTGCTAGAATATCTTTTTTGAGGTGAGGAGACCACATCTGTACACAGTATTCGAGATGTTGGCGTATCATGGATTTATATAAGGGCAATAATATATTCTCAGTCTTATTCTCTATCCCCTTTTTAATGATTCCTAACATCCTGTTTGCTTTTTTGACCACCTCAGCACACTGCGTGGACATTTTCAGAGAACTATCCACGATGACTCCAAGATCTTTTTCCTGAGGTGGCAAGATTTGCAGATGATACAAAACTACTCAAGATAGTTAAGTCCCAGGCAGACTGTGAAGAGCTACAAAATGATCTGTCAGAACTGGATGACCGGGCAACAAAATGGCAGATGAAATTCAATGTTGATAAATGCAAAGTAATGCACATTGGAAAACATAATCCCAACTATACATATAAACTGATGGGGTCTAAACTAGCTGTTACCACTCAAGAAAGAGATCTTGGAGTCGTGGACAGTTTTCTGAAAACATCCACTCAACATGCAGCAACAGTCAAAAAAGTGAACAGAATGTTGGGAATCATTAGGAAAGGGATAGATAATAAGACAGAAAATATCACATTGCCTCTATATAAATCCATGGTATGCCCACATCTTGAATGCTGCCTGCAGATGTGGTCACACCATTTCAAAAAAGATATATAGGACTTGGAAAAGGTTCAGAAGAGGGCAACAAAAATTATTAGGGGTATGGAATGGCTGCTTATTCATAATAAGACTGAAACTTTTCAGCTTGGGAAAACGATGACTAAGGGGGGATCTGATAGAGGTCTATAAAATCATGACTAGTATGGCGAAAGTAAATAAGGAAGTGTTATTTACTCCTCATAACACAAGAACAAGGGGCCACCAAATGAAATTAATAGGCAGTAGGTTTAAAACAAACAAAAGGAAGTATTTTTTCACACAACGCACAACCAGCCTGTCGAACTCCTTGCCAGAAGATGTTGTGAAGGCCAAGACTATAACAGGGATCAAAAAAGAACTAGATAAATTAATGGAGGATAGGTCCATCAATAGCTATTAGGCAGGATGGGCAGGGATGATGTCCCTAGCCTCTGTCAGAAGCTGGGAATGGGTGATGGGATGGATCACTTGATGATTACCTGTTCTTTTCATTCCCCCTTGTGTACCTGGTATTGGCCACTGTTGGAAGACAGGATACTGAGCTAGACAGACCTTTGGTCTGACCCGTTAGGGCTGTTCTTATTTTCTTATGCAGAGGAAGGTAATAAAACTCCAAGGTCACTGCCAATCTGACCTGGGGAAAAATGCCATGCCAACCTCACATATGATGGCCATCAGTTAGACCCTGAGCATGAGAGTAAGAATCTGCCAGCCAAGCACCTGAAAGAGAGAATGTTTGGTGCCATCTCAGACCAGGCCCATGCTGCCCAATGCTGCATCTCTAGCCATGGCCATCCCTGACCCTTGAGAGGAAGGAGATTTAAAAACAAAACAAAAAAACAAAAACCCCGTCCCAGGATATAATGGGAAGGGATAAAAAATCCCTTCCTCACCCCAGCCAGCAGCTCACTGACATCCTGAAGTATGAGTTTTAGGCATATATGACAGAAACTGAGCGTGAGCTTTGGGGCTGTTGAACGCTGCCCCCCACTACCACAAGCAACCCAGTTGTACAATTGCACTCATAAAATTGTCTAGCTTACTCTTAAAACTAATTAAATTGTTTGCACCTACTACACCTTTTGGGAGGCTGTTCCAGAACCCCTTTGATGGTTAGAGACCCTTTTCTAGTTTCCAGCCTGAATTTGTTGGTGGCAAGTTTATATCCATTTGTTCATGTGGTAAAATTATCCTTTAGTGTAAATAGCTCTTCATCCTCCTTGGTATGTACCCCCTGATGTACTTATAGATAGCAATCGTATCTCCTTTCAGACGTCTTTTTTTGCTGGACTAATCAAGCGAAGCTCTTTCAGTTTCCTCTCCGAAGATAGGCCGTCCATTGCTCTGATCATCCTAATAGCTCTTCTCTGCACCTGTTCCAGTTTAAATTAATCTTTTGTGAGCATGGGTAACCAGAATTTTACACAGCATTCCAGATGAGGTTTTCCCAGTGCCTTGTACAAGGGAAGACCTCTACAGAAAATGCCTCACAGAAGATGCCTCACCTAATACATTTGTGGGATCTGATTTGTCTTTTTCATAGCAACATCTCATTGGTAGCTCATAGTCATCCTGTGATTGATCCAATTCTGAGCTGTTTATAAGCAGATTTAACTCTCTTTGAAGTCATGGTAATTGCTTCTGTTTGTATTTACATTAGGTCAGAATTTTGGCCCTTAGCATCAGTTTTTCATCAAGCTATACTGATAGGGATTGGGTAGAATTACCACTGGGGGAAGGATGGGTGTGTGAAAATACAGAACTAATTAAATTAACAGCCCTCAAAACTCTGTGAACAAAAGCTGCATCTGCTGAGGCATGCACACAGTGACTTTGTAATGTCTAAAATGCTTCCAGATGGCAGACTTACATATTTCCTCAGAATAATCTCACAAACAAAATTTTAACTCCTAGTCTGCTCTGACACATTTTTGGTTGCCCTGAAAGTAGAAACTAAATTTTAATATCCATCCAAGCACCGAAAAAGCTAAAATGTATTCTCCTTAAAGAAGGTTCCTTGTGCTTTGAGTGAGTATTGTGACTTATTTATTATGTCAGACAACCAGGCTGTTGTGTAAAATTTGTCTCTCTCAGTAGATGGAAGCCAGTCAACGTTCCCCTAGAAACTATAGGGGAAATAATTCACTGGTATTTATAAAACAGCTTTCAGACTCTTAAAATCTTGTATAGGAATGCAGGGCTCTTTTGCTTAGTCACCTGAGATTCGGATGATAAACACCTGTATTAAAGATTCAGGTAGTTACACTGAGTCTTGCTGGCAGGTGGAACCGATCATTTCCAACCAGGATGTACAAGGGAAGTGTTTCTTTGAGCCAGAGGGAGGACAGAGGCAGTCCTGGCAGTCATCCTAAAAAAAGCCATACTTAAAGAAGAAATTTAGGCTGAGGTTTTGATTGTGTTACTGTCTTTGAAGTACCAGTAGACAAAAACTTAGGAAGGAAATGAGTTATGACACTAATTTGAGATCTGTGGGCCCTATAGAGGGACTATTTCTGTTCACAGGATTGCTCTGGGTATCTCATATTTTCCTGCCACAAAGGCTTCTTATTTGAGTAAACACTGCACCAGATGTGCATACTTTATTCTGTTGGGTGTATATTAGGAGGCATTTCACATTTCAATATCTATGAACCAAATTTTGTGCTCATTTAGACCTGTTGGACCCCATTGGGTTGAGAGAGGTGCACAGGTGTAAACGAAAACTTTTTTTGACCCTACATATTATTTTTATGATTTATTACTCACTGGAGAAATCTGAGTTCAGTGGGACAGGACATTCTGTGCCCCAGGCTGAAGGAGGCTTGTGAATATTGAGGAGAGGTTTTGATGAGGAAGAGGATATAATTGAAACCATCAATTCAGCATTTATTCTCAAACACTGCTTGAAACTGCTTATACATTTTATTGCTGTACCTATAGAACAATATTAGGAATTGCTTCAGATGGAAAAGTTGGACGTAATTCAACAAAAGAAAAACGCATGAAGGGGGAAATTGGATTGTTGTTAATTGCCATAGCCTTTGTCTGTACTGAACTTCTGGCAGTAGTAGCACTGTTCTTTCTGCTTGCATTTACTAAACCTGATCAACATCTTCCAATAGCCAAACCGTTTTTAAGTGCAGCTCTTTATTGCAAGGGTATCACTTTGGGGCAAAGCAATTTGATTTAATTTTTCTGTTGCTCCTCCTAAGTATCGGAAATATAAACAGACTGATTGTTTCTTATTCTGTGACATGTTAAAATACAAACTAAGTCTGTTTGTACAGTGTTATTGTAGGCCAAGACTTGCAATTCGTTACATGATGTCTATTTGCGTACTAATAAATACTTGTTCAAATGACAAACAGCTTTTCACTTTCTCTCTGTAATTGTTTGTGAAAATTTGCACAAATGAATTTTTATTAATACAAATGTTTGAGGAATGATGGCTGTTTGTACAAATTTCCATATACACATGGAAGTAACGGTAGAAAAGACTATCCATTTGCAGCTATATGCTGTTTCTCTCTTTTAAATATTTGTTGTCCAGTACGGGAGCTGGAAAAATATGCTACTTTGGTGAGCAGTTGTACACCAAAGTTAGAGAATAATCTAAATAAACTGTTCACAGATAATTGGTGGCCTGAAAGATAAATTGTTCAAATTACAAATAAATATCAGTCAGTTTACCCATAACTTGAGAACAGGAAACTTATTGAACAAATTATTTGCATTGAATAATTTGACCAGCTCCAAAGCTGTATTAATGAAACATTTAGTATATTTATAAAAATATTCCTAAATATTGCAAAATAGAGAGCACTTATTAAAGGAAATAAGTTCAATTATCTTTACAACTTAAACCTATTGTTCACCTTTGCTAAATATTTATTTGTTCTTCTGTGTGTGTGTGTGTGTGTGTACGCGCGCGTGTGTGCGTACATATGCAAGTTCTTTTCTGAAAAGGTACACAATAGCAGATGTTTGTCTAATCGCTACCCTATTCAAATACTAATCGGTGGAACATACGTAGAATGCTAGTAGTATGAATAGGTATAGAATGGCAATAGTCTTTTTAATCACATCACTATTCAGCCACTAATCGGTGTGATGATTAAGGGACATTAGAGGGAGCACTTTGACATCTGATTCTTGGAACTGATGTCTGCTCAGGTTGTGCTTTGTGGTATCATGGCCAGACTGATTTCCTTAAATAAAACACTCTGATTCCCAAATGTGGAAAATGTTACATTAGGTTCTGTTGACGTGATTTGGGAATTTGAGAATGTTTTTTTCTAATAGTGATTGACTGTATGTACAAACTATTTACATGAATAAAACATGGATTACTTTGAGTATCAGTAAGAGTTGAAAAGTAATGTCAAGAGATCTTATCTTTTACTCATAGTATCAATAATTAAGTATTTATAGGGACTTTAAAATGTACTAGTTTAATCATTTAGCAAATTCCAACTCATGCATTTTTCAGACACACTAATTACTTTGCATTTCTTTGTATAGGTACCATACACTGTGTTCTCCAGACATTTTATTTAAGTGTGACTGTTGCTTATATTATCTCTGTACATGAAAATGATTTACCCCAGCTGTTTCTATAAAATACATGTTACAGCACTTCTCTTCTGTTTATCGTAGTTGGAATTTGTCCTTAAGACATAATAATCAAAATTTGTCAGCTGTTATGAAATCTGCCTGCCTGCTACAGATTAGCCCTTTCCCTAATGTAACTCTTCTGTTATAGAGTCTTAAGTACATTATGTCCTAATGGTGACATTGTATCTGGTTCTTTTAATATGTGTGCTAACGGTGTGAGGGTGTAAAGAGCTTTTTCCTTCCCTTGTGAGCCCCTCTTCATGCAGAGCACACACACAGTTGCAGGTCACTGGAATAGTGGCAATGTCTGTCCTACCCTAAGCAGTAGTGAGGGATTAGTAAGGCTGGCTATAGGCAGTTCCAACCAGTCTCCCTGAGAATTAGGAGAGCTGCATAGACTGGGGAATGTAATCTGCCATGAGTGCCATATTAATAGTCCTAGCTTCTGGCAAGCCATGCTGGGAAATAGGCATAGATTATATATTCCTCTTTTCCCACAAGGCAGAGAGAGACTCTGAGAGACTGAGGCAGGTCTGCCAGCATCTTCTGAAAGATCCAGGTGAATAACCCCCTCTTGCTTTATCTTTTTAGTTTTCCAGGCCTTTGCTTCATATTGATTCAGTGATGAATACCTCCCAAGGGAGTCTGAAACAGTCTGAGACTTTGGATACTTTTTTGCTGACTGTTGGCACAGGATGAAATACAAAGTTCTCTTGGATGGGAGTTTGGCTTGTTTATATTTTAAATAATCAAAGGTAATTTCTGGCCTACAATGACCCTGACCTGGATTTTGAAACTATCTCCAACCTCCTATGAAAATATTCAGGAGTCTTCAGAGTTGACATTGGGTTTCTCCTATTTTAGAGTGTGGGGTGAACCACAAAATTCAGAGGCAGGCCTGTATTTCCTGTTTTCTACCAAAATTGGTGTCATCCCAATATGGGTTTTTGGTTTGGGTCAAATGTTCTCATATGTCTATTCACAAAAGAAATAATGAAAAATCAAATGAAGACAAGGTACATCATCTGACATATGAACAAATCCTATATCTTATAAAAGCATGATTAATATTTATCCCTTTATTGGAGTTGATCAGATCAGAGGGTATGGAGAGAACCAAAGGTTAAGCCATTCTTCACACCTAACATGTAGCTGCCTCAGTGTATCTGCTGAAGTCTTAATACTCTGCAGAAGTGTGTGTGTACAGTAGTGCTTGCTTGTGGTCACTGGCTGGAGGTAAGAAATGGTGACTGCTTCTTGCGCAAGTGGCATTGCCTATTATTAAGGTTGCCCAACATTTCCCATGATAAGACCCAGTTGTCAGTTTGGCAGGAGTGGAAACTGGAGTTTGGGCTTGAGGAGGAGGAGAAGGAAATATTGGATGAGAAGCCAGGAGGGTGGGAACTGAAACTGGTGGGGTAAAGAGATTGGGGCTAAGTTGAGAAGTCTGTGGAATGGGGACTGGGACTGGCTAGGTGGGGAGAATTGGAGTGGGACAAGGAGGCAGGGAAGAGACAACTTGGTAGGGATGAAGCAGAATGGGTCAAACTTGTGGGGGAGTGGGCAGTAGATTCTGAGTCTACTAGAGCATGCTCTCCTTCAGAACCTGGAATGGAACCCAAGATTCCTGAGTTTCACAGTTCCTTTGCTGTCAGCAAATATCTGTGATACCTGATAGCAAAGTGTCCCATTTTTCTCATGCTGATTGACGTAGAGGATGATCACCTGCTATTGGTATTGTTTACTCCATTAAGTTAAGTAGCAGAGGTGGTGGATCTAAAGGTTCCGATCCTGCCGATAATACATGTGGCAATGTGATGCCACATGAGGAATTTTCCATTTTTTCAGCTTGCTTTTTTAAAAGACTAGAAGTTTACACACACACACAAATTGACTTAAGAGAACATTATGAAAGTTACAAAGTCAAGCACTAAAAAGTTAGGAAATGACAGAATTAAGGTTGCCAGACATTCACCTCCAGGATGCATCTGTCTCTACCTAGGCTCTTTCCCTTGACTGGAAGGCTCAAAGAGAATACCACCTGTGCCCCCAGCGCCTTCATCCTTACTCCCAGAGCCCTGTAGTAACTTCTGATCTGCTCAGGGTCATACCTCACAGAATCATTAGTGCTCCCATGGATGAGTAGCATGGGTAGTAGTCAGAGGGCCAGATAATCCTCAACAGTCCCTCTGTAATGTTTTGGATACAGGCCCCTGGCAGGCAGCATACCTCCTAGGATACCATGTCAGGCTGACAGATGGATGCCTCTGTCCTCCTCAGAAGAGAATCACCAATCACCACTACCGTATGTTTCCTCCTAGAAGAGGTGGTTGTGATCCCTCCCAGCCTTAGGGGTACATGGCTTCTCCTCCTCCACCTTTGGGGGCAATTCCTCCTGGCTTTTTGCCAGGGCAGCATAACAGTTCTTCATCACTATGGTGGGTCCTCCCTGTGACAGAGCCATATCATCCTCCAGGCGTATGACAGCTGAATAGCTTCCTCAGCCTTGGACATCTCCATATGAATACTCGCAATGAATTCCTCACGTGCATGGAGGATCCTCCAGGTAGCCACCTCCTCCTGCTTCCTGAGATTCCAGCAGCAGACACTTTTCACACTGGCCTGTCTTTCTGAGAGTCGGAAATGCAGGACACAGTCTTTTCAAATCCACACCAGGATCTGGGTAGAGGCATCCATGGTCAGGTTCTCTGTCTGGATACAGATGCTGGTGGAGGAGACAGTAGCACTGTTGGCACTAGTGATGCAGCCATGTAATCATGTAATTAGAGACTATATTAGAATCATAGAATATCAGGATTGGAAGGGACCTCAGGAGGTCATCTAGTCCAACCCCCTGCTCAAAGCAGGACCAATCCCCAGACAGATTTTTGCCCCAGATCCCTATAATGGCCCCCTCAAGGATTGAGCTCACAAGCCTGGGTTTAGCAGGCCAATGCTCAAACCACTGAGCTATCCCTCCGCGAGCTATAATGCATATGCACAAGAGGGCCAGAATATGGTTGCACAGGCTAAATTTTGAGTGCTTGGCTTTACAACCTGAATGCTGCTTCTCTATTGTGTTGTGCCATCTAATAAACAGTGTTCCAGTGTGCTCTACTACCAGCAGTATCTACCTCTCCTTCAGTGTTTAATTCCTGAAAGAAATCATTCTTGAAATCCCCTCTTCTGGTCTTCAAACAACCCCCCAACCTCACCAAACTCAGCAGGAGCAGGAGTAAGTTCTCCACAAACCATGATCCACCAACTCAAAGCAGCACCAGCAATAACAGATGCAAAATCTGCAGACATATCTCCAGTACTATGATGATCAATTCCCCCACAAAACACCTTTCAAGATCCATGGGTTCTACATATGCCTATCACATGGGATTTGCCTCATCCAGTGCAGTAAATGCCCCAAAAACAACTGTGTGGATGAAACTAGACAATCACTATGCTCTAAAATGAACTCACATAGAAAAATGATAAAAGACAAAAACACCCTATCACCCATGGGCAAATGCTTTTCACAAAACAATCACTTCATATCTGACTTCTCAATCCTCATCCTCAAGGAAGCCTGCACAACCCTTTCAAAAGATGAGCCTGGGATCTTAAATGTATAGCTTTGCAAGACACTAAAAATAGTGGTCTTAAACCATAAATTCAGTGCCTTTATTATTACAACATTCAGTAACCCACTAACCTCCCTTTTTTGTCCTATGACTGAAGCAGTGTTAATTGGCCACTTCATCTTGAATGGTTGCAGAATATGTGTTAACGACTTATACTAAACAATTTGTTGCACCTTGTGTTTAGTTGTGACACTCCTGAGTACCTTTCCCAGACCTGAAGAAGAGCTCGGTGCAGCTCAAAATTTTGTCTATTTCACCAACAGAAGTTGGTCCAGTAAAAGATATTCCTCATTTAGCAATATGTTACTGTTGTCAAGTGGTTTCTTAAAGATTATGTTGCACATACTTTTCTCTTTCCACTGTGACAGAAACATCACATTCCTTTGCTGCTGACTTAGCCCTGTACCCCCCACCCTCAAATAAAAATATCCAAAGCAATAATGCTATTTTCAGGGCACTTGAGATTGGTGCATGTGGGTGAACACCTTTCCCTCTCTGCAGGAGTTCCTTACAAAAGTTTTCTCTAGATGAATTATGTAGTTCTTCTTTCTTTCAGTGATTCTTACAGCTAGTCTATGCTTGAAATGCTACAGCGGCACAGTTGCACCGTTGTAGCACTTCAGTGTAGACGCTACCTATGCCGATGTGAGGGGCACTCCCATCGGCATAGGTACTCCACCTCCCCAAGAGGCAGTAGCTAGATTGATAGAAGAATTCTTCTGTCAACCCAGCGCTGTCTGCACAGGGGATTTTTCATACCCTAGGTGACATAGTTAAACTGACATAATTTTCTAGTGTAGGCCAGGCCTTACCCTTGGGCTGAAAGCCAGCAGGTCCAAACCCCCCTTGCCTGTGATGAGTGGCTTATACTGCAGCCTGCCTCAGGGAGCGGGGGCTAGTTGGTGACTGGCAGTAGCCTACGACTGAGGCGAGGTGGGGATATTGGGTGGGGGTTCCCCGGGGAGGGGAGACCCTGAGACTGAGGGGTTACTGCAAGGGGGCAGCACCGCAGATAGTGAGGCACTGGAGTCCAGGGAGGGACATGGGGGCCAAGAGGCAGTGGGATACCGGCCTGCAGAGGGCACTCCAAGACTGGCAGAGCTAATTCCCTGAGAGACCAGCAGGAGGCGCTGCAGGGGTGAATCTGCGCACCGTCACGCACATCCATTCCCGTCCAAAGAGCATGAAAATTTCAAAGGCTGCCATTGTCTTCTTCAAGGATTCCATCATTGCTGCCAGAGAGGGGAGCAAGTCTGTTGTGAGTTTTGCATCTGTTCTCTTGAGCTAGAATCAAATGCTTTATATTGTTTGAAAAATATGAGGTCAAGCATAAATTTCAAACTCTCTAGCGGATCATGATAAATCAACTTCTAAAATCAGATATTTGTCTGTTGTAGAGCTGCATAAGTGCTGTTGGTACCAATGAACTTTACTAAGGGCATGTCTACATGTACAACGCTTCAGCGGCACAGCTATGCTGATGCAGTGCGTCCGGTGATGATAACACCACCTCCACGAATGGCAGAAGCTATGTTAGTGGGAGAAGCTCTCCTGTCAATGTAGTGCTGCGCACACGAGTGCTTATGTTGGTGTAATTTATGTCAATTGGGGTCATTCACACCCCTGAGTGACATAAATTATACTGACATAGGCTGTAGTGTAAACATAACATAACCAACTGATCTATTTTTTAAATTGGGGGTTTACTGAATCTTCTACTTCTATCACATCTGAAGTCAGTGGGAATTGCAGATGATAAGCATCTCTCAGGATTTTGTTCAAATGCTTTAGGAACAAACACAATTTCTTTGATAATCCCATTATGCTTTCAAGGCTTCACAAAGGTGCTTTGTACTTTTTTCCATTTTATAGAAATTGGAGAGTGCTTTTTGCCTTTATGTAGATTAAAGCTTTTTAGAAAGTTTGGAAGAAAAAGAAAGCTTATTTTGAATGTTTAATTGACTATTTATATCTACATATGTAAACCCAGTTGTCTGTGGAGATTTTTTTAGTAACTCATAAGTGCTTGAATTGCAAAAGAAAAAATATATTAATTTTATTTAAATAACTTAGTTACCTTGTGCTTGATAGACCATGTAACAAGGCAGGGGATTCTGCGCCAAAGAGCTTATTATGATCTATTATGCTAGTAGGGAAGCCTAGTTCCTGATGCTTTTACTTGGAGGAGTTTACCATTTTGTCATTTATATATTCCTGTGCATTTGTCAGTGAACAGCCGAACAATGCGAATAAAATCTTGCATACGTTTGTAGCAATAAGTCTGAAAAGCATCCTTACCACCAGGGCTCTAGAAAAGATGCGGAGAGGCTCACACTGTTGCTAGGCAACACAACACTACCACAGATAATATTTTTCTTTTAATTTATTTATTCTTAAATTTGAGAATGTCCTGCTTGGAGCCATTTGGGTAATAGTTAGGCAAGCACACAGAAATCAGAAAACTGCAGAAGCAGAATAAAAGAATGCAATAACTAACTAAATAAAAAGTCACGACACATTTATAAAATGGAAAGAACCAGGAGACATGAAATAATTAGTGAAGTATAAAGGAGAAAAAGAAAGAAAGAAAGAGAACAAGAGAAAAAGCCCAAGCAAT
The DNA here is from genome assembly GCF_016161935.1 of Mauremys reevesii. Lineage (NCBI taxonomy): Eukaryota > Metazoa > Chordata > Testudines > Geoemydidae > Mauremys > Mauremys reevesii. The sequence goes on from NC_052630.1 coordinate 72,969,280, forward strand.
AAAATGAAAAAAGAAAAGATAGGGCAGTACTGAAGAAAAATTTGAAATGGAAAACACAAACGAAGTAAACACAAAGGAAATGGGGGACACTGTTATATAAGAAAGGAATTAGCAACTTACAGATGAAAAGGACTTGAAGAGGGAAAAGCAGAAATTGTCTTAAGTGAATGATGCTATCTCTAATTGCTCCACTTTTTCTTACTGCTCTGCTTAGACCTTGGCAACAATGGTAACATCTTTTGAGAGTTGGGGAATGGCTAATGGTTCCAATGTTTGCTACGAAAGGATACAATAAGAGTTTCGGGTTTGTACAGAACTATTCAGTGTTAGAGATTTGAGGATAAGATTCAAAACTACCTGAGTGATTTAGGAGCATATGGGACTAGGGCACCTAAGTCAATGGGACACAAATCTAAACATTAATATGCATGGTACTATTTAAATAATATTGGATTTAAATACAAAAAGTACATGAATGTATTAAGTTAAGGGTACAGATTTAGGCACAGATACTACAAACACACTAATGATCCCATTGAAGAGAATGGGACTGCTTTTCTACTTACAGTTAAGCACATATGTAAGTGTTTGCAAGATCAGATCTTTCAACTCTTCAGTTTGGGAAAATGTTACAAGTTAAGATTAAATATGCGACCTTAACTCAGATCCTTGTAATTAAAGGACCCTAATGGATATGCACAAGATCATATCCTATTTCTCAGATAATACATTCCGATACCATACAAATCTATTTTGGAACTTCAGAGGCACATCACATGCAGCATTTTGTTAAACAGGAAATTTGACAGAAAAATTTCAAAATGCTGAGCACCCAGTGGCTCCCTTTGGGGTCTATCAGAACGGCTGGGTTCTCTGCACTTCTGAACATTTGGCTGTAATATCTTACTGACTAGCAGGCTGGTTTCAAGATAGACCATTTGTTACGAACAGAAGCTATATACAGAAATGAAGTAAACAAAAGTTCCTCCTGCTCCCTGTAGCTGTACCCTGCTGCTACCTTGTCCTGGGCTTCTTTCTTTCTGTTCCCCTGCAGAAAGTGTCCCAGGAAGCCAAGTCTGCATGGAGAGTGTACAGGCAATATGGCATCTGTACACTTCCTGGAGGACTTGCTCTACAGCACACTAGCCACTTATTTAGATGCCTAAATTCATATTTAGGAGCCACACTTCAGGTTTCTCTTTTTGAAAATATGAACCTTAGATTTCCTTGCTTGCCTGGCAATTACTGTGGAGTCACTGCCGTGGGAGTAGCTGGAGTGCCTCCTATTGCTCAATAACACCCCCTTCTGGTCTTTTATACAACAGTTTTAAAAGGTGTCAAAGGCAGTGCATTCATGGGGAAGGCAATATTCATGGGGCTCCAAAGCATGATTGTGTTGGAGAGGAAGGATCTTCAGGACAAAACCATGGATGCTCCCAGTGGGAGTGAAGACCATGCCAGTAAGGCAGTAAATAGGAAAACAAAGCTAGCAAGCAATCATGATTGTCAAAATCAAAGTATTACATTGTTAGATGTCCTTGTCCATCAGCTGGCCACTAAACTGAAGTATTTTGTGGTCTTTTCTAATGCTCAAGGCTGTGTAAGGAGAAAGCATTGTCACATCTGTGTTCACCTACTACTATTACTGGCAGTGTCATGTAATGCAGTGGTGGGCAAACTTTTTGGCCCGAAGGCCACATCTGGGTATGGAAATTGTATGGCGGGCCATGAATGCTCACAAAATTGAGGGTTGGGATGCAGGGGGGTGAGGGCTTTGTCTTGGGGTGCGGGTTCTGGGGTGAGGCTAGAAATAAGTTCAGGGTGTGGGAGGGGGCTCTGGACTGGGGCAGGGGGTTGGAGTGTGTGTGGGAGATGAGGACTCTGACTGGGGGTGATGGCTCAGGGGTAGGGTTGGGGATGAGGGATTGGGGGTGCAGGCTTTGGGTGGCGCTTACCTCAAACAGCTCCCAGAAGCAGCAGCAGCATGTCCCCCCAATGGGTCCTACGTGGAGGCACGGCCAGGCGGCTCTGCACGCTGCCCTGTCTGCAGGCGCCGCCCCACAGCTCCCATTGGACACGGTTCCTGGCCAATGGGAGCTGTGAGGGCAGCACTTGGGGCAGGGGCAGTGTGCGGAGCCCCCTGGCTGCCTCTCTGCGTAGGAGCTGGAGGGGGGACATGCTGCTGCTTCCGGGAGCTGCATGCTTCCTGCCTGGAGCTTGAGGGCCAGATTAAAATGTTTGGAGGGCTGGATGTGGCCCCCGGGCCGTAGTTTGCCCACCTTGATGTAATGTGTTAAGAGCTTTGGATACCTTGATTATGATAGTCACTATATAAAATCTTGTTTTTTGCTCTGTGTGTATCCTGTGACCTTTTGGTCAGTGGAGCATCATTTAATGACATTTAAGTGACTATCATTTTATCCCAGTGATACCAAATCTCCTCTTTTGACTTTTGTGAGGTATTATCACCATACATTATTATCCCTGTTTTACAAAAGGGGAACCGAGGCACAAAGAGGCTAAATGACTTGCCCAAGATCATGTGGGAAGTCCATGATGATGCAGGGAATTGAACCTGGGTATTCCACATCCCAGGCCAATGCCCCAACCACCTTTCTTCTTTGTTCTTTGTGCTACACAGTAAAATTCTTATTTTTAACTTGCTTCTCATGAAAAAAAGAGAAATAAGTGTGATTCTTTTTCTCTGGATTTGTGCTTGTAAAATCCTAAGGTTTATTAGAGAGCCATAGTATCTTATACAAAGAACATTATGCTTATTGAAAATAATTTTCTTTTTTTCTCATTTAATTTTGACTGAAATACATTCTTTATTATTTATAATTAGGTGACAGATCAGATGGTGAAGATTTTGTAAGTAGCACAGCCATAAAAATAACCTATCTCTCTGATCTTCTGAAAAAGGATTCATAGGAGCAAAATATGTTTAGTAAGAGGAAAAAGTATATTGTATATCATGGATGTTGTACTGAGCAAGTGATTTTCTTTTCTACCTTTGCCAGCTTTTCTTATTTTTTCATGTAGCTGCATTCTAATTTCATGTTCTTTCTGGTCTTTTCCTGATACCATAGGGATAATAAGGTTCTTAATTTACTGACATTTGCTGTGATGTGCTACAACAAAATCTCAGATACTACAGTCGTGAACATGGTATAAGAACATATATAGCTATAGTCCTCTTACATTGATATGTGCAGTTTATTTTCAAGGTGCTTCTTCAAAAATGGCAGCAACTTGTTCCTAGATTAGCTGTTTTGTAGAGAAATTCATGGAAGAGCTATCTAAATCCCCTAGAATGCTTTGAAAATCTCAGAGGGACTGTTTCCTCATCTCATGGAAGATGGAAATATGAGAGAAATCAGAGTCTAGATTCTTATCCAAAGTATGTGAATTGTGGACTCACTCCAACATATGTTGTAATGTTTCTGGCTGACACCAGAGTGAGCACAGGGAAAGCCTAAAATACATAAAAGGATCGAGGCATGGTGACACTGAAAAACACCATTTGCGTTTTACATCTGTGACACTCTTCTGTCTCATCTGGTGTAATTGAATGAGACAATGAAGTCTTCTGTCTTTTAGTAATATGTAAACACTTCATTACAGCAAAAAATATGGGTTCTAATGTAAATGTCTTTTTCATCTTCCTCAAGTATGAGAGGTGCAGTAGATAGATATAAATTATATTTGTATGGTGATCTTGTCATATTTATGTTTAAGTCTGTCTATTTGAGTAGATCCTGGGAGATGCAATCTGGGAGAATCTCTTCCATTTCCCAGATAGTACAGTAGTTTGTAATCCAAAATTACATCAGTTCAAATGTGGAAAAATACTGGAACAAATTATTTAAAATATCAATTTGTAAGCACCTTGAGAACGATAGGGTTATAAGGAATAGCCAGCATGGATTTATTGAGAACATATCATGCCAGGCTAATATAATTTCCTTTTTGGATGAAGTTACTGATTTAGTGGGTAAGGAGGAAGCAGTAGACATGATATATCTTGATTTTAATAAGGCTTTTGACACAGTCCCACATGATGTTCTCATAAGCAAACAAGGGAAATGTGGTCTAGATGAAATTACTATTAGGGAGTGCACAGCTGTTCAAAGACTATACTTTAAAAATAGTTATCAGTGGTTTGCTGAAAAACTGGGTGAGCATATTTAGTGGCGTCGCACAGGGGTCTGTCCTGATCTGGTACTATTCTATATTTTCATTAATAACTTGGATAATAGAATAGAGAGTTTGCTTATAAAATTTTCAGATGACACCAAACTGGGAAAAGTTGCAGGCACTTTGGAGGACAGGATTAAAATTCAAAATCTTGAAAAGTGAGAGAACTGGTCTGAAATCAACAAGAAGAAATTCAACAAAGACAGGTGCAAATGCTCAACTACAAAAGAGGGAATAACTGGCTACGTGGTGGTAGAGCTCAGAAAGATCTAGGGATTATAGTAAATCACAAATTGAATGAGTCAACAATGAGACACAGTTGCTGAAAAAGACTAATATCATTAGTGCATTAACAGGAGTGCCGTATATCAGACCTGGGAGGTAATTATCCTACTCTACTTGGCACTGGTAATGCCTCTGCACCAGAGTACTGTGTCCAGTTCTGGGCAGCACACTTTATGAAAGATGTGGATAAATTGGAGAGATTCCAGAGGAGAACAACAAAAATGATGATAGGTTTAGAAAATCCAACATATGAGGAAAATTAAAAAATCTGGGCATGTTTAGGTTTTGAGAAATGCAGACTGAGTGAGGGACCTGATAAGTCATCATATATATGTTAAGGTCTGTTAAAAAGAGGATGGTGGTCATTTGTTCTCCATGTCCACTGAAGGTAGGACAAGAAGTAATGGGATTAATCCGCATCAAGGGAGATCTAGGTTAGATATTAGGAAAAACTTTCTAACTATAAGGACATTTAAGCTCTGGAATAGGCTTCCAAGGGAGGTTGTGGAATTCTCATCATTGGAGGTTGGACAAACAACCTGTCAGGGATAGTCTAGGTTTACTTGGTCCTGCCCTCAGTGCTGCAGGCACTTGTAGAGCCGGAAGGGACCTTATACCTATGATTCCATAACAGGAATCAAAATACGAGAGCTGGGTAGCATTTTGCTGATGTCTGTTTATGGAGCCTATAGCTTTTTCACATGCTTCAGAGCACTTACACTCACAATCTTCCTCCTTCAGTTTCCTGGGAGGAATGGCAGTGGTGGCAAAATCTGGTATAAAATGCAAGTGGTAGTTTACCAGAGCCTGCAGCATCCTCACATAGGGAGTGGCCTTCATTGACTGCAGTCTTTTTCAGTTGGTCCAAGTTACTCTTAGGGCTAGTCTACACTTACCTGCCGGGTCGACGTGGTGAGTTCAACTTTTCGGAGTTCGAACTATCGCGTCTAATCTAGACGCGAAAGTTCGAACTCCCCGCGCGCTCCGGTCGACTCCGGTACTCCACCACTGCAAAAGGCGATGGCGGAGTCGACCTTGGAGCCGCGGACTTCGATCCTGCGGCGTCTGGACGGGTAAGTAGTTCGAACTAGGGTACTTCGAGTTCAGCTACGCTATTCACGTAGCTGAACTTGCATACCCTAGTTCGACCCCCGCCCTTAGTGTAGACCTGCCCTTACAGTCAGTAGGGGCAAGTTGCATGGTAGTTTCCTTTTTCTTACTGTTTGAGCCTATCCTGTGTGATAGAGGGTCACCGTCATTGAGCAAAAGCTGACTTCATCTGATTGTTGGGGGCAGAGAAGCTGCATTTCAGTTGCACTGGAAAAATCTGGAGAAACATATTTTCTCATAGTCCTAGTGCTTGTGCCTTTGGCTGCCAGTTTCCAAGTTCACTTATTACTTTTAAGTAATTCCTTTGAGAACAGTCTTATTTTTATTTTATATTTGTCCTGACCTGTGGTAAGTGCCATTAGTTGTTGGCGGCATGTGTGTTCTTTCTGTGTGCTGCAGTGGCTCTGGCCAGATAGCCCATACAGCAGGCTCCAATCAAACTTCCCCAAAGACCACAGACTTCAGTTTCTGTAGCAAAGGCATTCTGTCAGGTTTATTGTCAATGAAGCATGGTAATAGCACCCTGGCAGACTCTGAGGATACTAAGACATGTATGTCCATTGCAATGGACTCAGCTTAGTGAATGGTGGGACTTTCCATTCCCCCCGGCTGGACAAAGACACCCCCTCTGAAGCCCCTCTTTTATACATTGATTAAAAACAAGTTACATATTGCTTCTATCACATGGTTAGTTACGATCCTTTACCTTGTATCTGTTGGTTTGATCAAAACCTCTCTATTCATCACCTTGTCTTTCTGACCTTATCTTTAAGAGGGGTCAGTGTGTCTTTGTATCATCTTTGAGCAGTGTGTTTACACCATAACCCTGTATTGGGGTCTTCTGGCACTACCCTTCTGGAATGTGTTTATGTGACTACTTAGTTTTTGTTTCATTGCTCTCTAAGTCTTTTATTGTGCCACAAGACTACGCTCAGCTTGTGTAGTATTCCAGGATAGAAGTCAATCCACAATCTGCTTTTTCTGCCCTTCACCCAGTTAGTGGGAAGTGCCTTAGTATTATAATGTCATATGTTGCCTCACATGATTGTTTTCATTTGTACAAGCAGAATTTTCCAGATATCTGAATTTTCTTTGAGTGTTGGATCGAAGTGTGTAGTGCCCTGTTCCCACAGGAGGGGCACCCTGCCTTCTTTCCCAGTTACTGCATCATATATTCCAGGGACAGGAGCTGTTCTTGCAGAGTTCTCCCTTAATTGTTCCATTGGGGTAAAGAGGGGGCAAGGTTTGCTCTCCCCTCCTGCACAATGGGAAGGCTATTTAGAACTCAGAATCCATGGATCCTACAAAACCTTCTGTGCAGAGGGCCTGTCTCTCTGCATTTTCACCTGTTTCCCATGCTGTTCTCAACTCAACCCCAGCTGCTGTCCTTGGAGGCCCCTCTTGCAAGCAGCCTATTGTAATTCTGCCTCTATAGTTGTCTCCGTAGGCTTGCTTCATCGTATGCAGCACCCTGATCACTTGCTGATTTGAACTATCCCAGTCATAATATCCCAGTCATGTGTTCTTTGCATTGGCTTGTTATAAAGGGGCAGATTGACTTTAAATTAGCACTTCTGTGTTTTAAAGACCTTATGAGTGTTTGTCAGAGCTTCCTCTTTGAGCTGTGTTCTGACAAGTATTTGGGCTCGCCCATTATATAAGGATTCCATTGATGTACCTGAAGTTAGCGGGTGATATTGCTTTTGTTGTGCTGATTTCTGTGGTGTGGACCTAGCATCCCACTAAACTCTATCTAATTTCATCCCTCCTCGCTTTTCAAAAGCCCTCTAAAGCTTTGTTGTTTCCCTTTCACATGTGTGTTTAGACCAGCCATTGTTGGCCCTCTATTAACTTCCCTTCCAGACCCTTTTCCAAATTGGACCCCCTCATTTGTTTTTGTGCAGTAATTCATTCATTGGAAACAAACAAATGACTGCAAAAGGATGATTACGGGAGAGTACACAAGTGAGTTAGCCATTTTATAGCTGAATTTATACAGGGTGATATTTTATGTTACACAGTGTGAGTTTGCTTTTCTTCTCCTGCACTTGAGTGGGTGGGTGCTGTAAAATAATTCTATTTAATCTTTGATTTCCACAGTGAGTCTGTGCAGTCACATTCATAAAGCTTTAGCTGCACATCAACAATGGTGGGATCCTTCATTCACATGCAGCGGTTAGGAGTTTGCACTCAAATGAGTGGAGTTAAACTCCTAGAGTTCTGAGTCTTTCAGTACCTAACGGGTGCTTGGATGTTTTGTATGGAGGATTTCATAAATCAAGGGATTTCTTGGAGGGAGATCTTGCTCTTGCTCTCGGTTGAGGATACTATCCCCTAAGGGTATGGCATCATCAGAAGTACTCCCCAGCTGCATTGCTTCCACTGTGTTTGGTGACCTGCATGTTACTGTCCCAGACACCACAGAAAGAAAGACAAGACACCAGGAAAATGGTTTAACTAGGCAACAATATTAATAGATCTGGTAAACTATCTGGCAAAAACTCATCTGGTGGGGGTAAATCTTCCTCCAGTAATTTGTACCATCTAGGAGAGGGCTGTTCTCTGCCCTACCCCCTATAAACCTTTAAACTGGTTCCAGCACTGTTGCTGGGACTCACTGCCCTCCCCTTATTTGAGAGTTTGGGGAGTATGGGGAAAAGGGTTTGGCCACCCTGCTGCAGCAGACATTTGGGAGCCCCCACCGCATTCACCACCTTGTTTAGGAGATGCCGCCTCCTAATTCACTTCTGATTCTGGTTCATCAGAGAACTGGACCATTGCTGAATAATTAATTCAGCTGGGCACCTGCCAAATTGCAACATTATGCATTTTACAACCTAACCTACCCACTGGGTCCCTGGCTGCTGAGAGAGAGGTGAAAACCCTCTCCATGCCCAGGCCAATCTTACAGTGAGGATAACATTCTAGAATAAAAGCATTGATTAGCAAAAGTCAATGACTCGTAAAATGCTCACAGCAAGGCCTAAAATCTGGTTGTATTTTAATCCCCAAAGAAGGAGGGTTGAGCTTTTGTTCCCAGTTGTAAATTGGCACCTTGGACAGGGGAAAGGGATTAAAACTTCCCTTCACTAGCACAGGAGATATTGTACTAAAGCTGCATCCTTCTATCTGGTGAACTGTCCAAGGACTCCCCTCCCCAAGCCCAGAAAGAAGTTGAATGCTATGAGGAAAGGAGGAAAATCAGGGGGATTTAATCCTTGAGGGGGGCTAACAGGTTTTCTTTCCCCTGTTTGCTCAGACAAAGCTTCTCCACCGCAGAGGCTGCAGGCCGGTAGGCATTCTATTTAGTGGCATCTCTTGTCTTGTCTGCTTCTTTTGCTGGATATTGTTTTCAGCAATGGCTTTGCTGTCTTGCCACATTTTCTACAGGTTTTTGTTCTTCCCTCTTGGCTTCTTTGTTTACTACTCTGTGTTTGTTATGCTGTGTGCTTTGTTCCAATGCTTCTTTCAGACATGTCTTTCTCCTCTTCACAGTATCAATATTATCAGATATGTTGTTCCCCAGCTGAAGCACATGGTGTCTGCATTTGCCCTGGCAACAGTTTGAATGGAAACACAATACTCTGCATTTGTGTGAATGTGAACAGTTTTATGAATTTACCATTTGAAATTTGCACATGGACTACATTGACAGAAAAGTTAGCAGAATGCTGTCTCAACTGAAATTGGAAGGGTTTTCACAGCTTTAGTTACACTGTAAATTATAGTGTGGTGCTTTATTTTTTTAATTGATTTACCTTGTGATTTAATTACTTGCCTTTTAGGTTTAAGGAATTCTTTTTTTTTTTTTTTTTTAAATTGAGAAAGTAAAATCTGAAGTGCCTTTCTACCAGTTAGAAATTTCTAGTTACACTGGCAGAACCAATGACCGTTAACATATTATTAAAAACATTTCTAAAATTTCTGTAGAGTTCCAAAACAGCTCTCTCAGTAAAGCATTCTCATATCAATACCACTCTTAAACAAATACTCTGGCTTTCAGGGACCACATATTTATGTGGAAGACATTAAGGGTGAGTTATATGGTGTATTTTCATATATGTACAATGCCACAGTACATTAAAGAGAATATTTTTCTGGAATACTGAGTGAACAAACTAATGCTGTTAGGCTAATGAGGCATTGATTACCACCCAGGATCCTAGTTAACACATTTTCTTGTATTGACTTTTATTGATTACAAAACTTAAGGCCCCTTTACTATTGGAAGAGTATCTGCTATTGTTGAGGTATTCATAAACATAGTTTTATATAAATGGCTCCTGTAGAATGTTCAAAATCATTTAAAGAACCCTTTTGGCCAGAGTGAATGTATAAAGTAATGTAAAGATTGCTTTATAACAAATGTTCATAGATTATGTATGATGTAGTGTCAAATGTTATGTAAACACCCTAGGGCTCAAGATAGTCTTTCTCAAGATAATAGGAATATGTACATTTAAAAAAATAAAAATTAGATTTCTTTTCTTATTGAACAGCTGGTCATGTATCGTTTTAAGCTGTCTCTACTCCCTGCTTTGGAATAAGAACTCCTTGAGAACATACCAGAAGGAGTCATAGCAAATAGGGAGGAATTTAGTAGGTCTTTATTATGCAGAATGTACACTTTTACAATATGTATCAAACATGTTTTTTTAAAAAAGAGCATATTCCATGAGTGAATGAAATGGATGCTAGGTTACCCTTTAGCAAATGGCATCTATGTGATCTAATTTATGTTACTATAGCAAAGTTTCCAGGGGTTTTCCTATATAGGAATATAACAACTATATAATTGTAATGAATCATAGCAGCAACACTACAATAAATGAAAAATGTATGTTTTAATCATTTTATCCAATAGCAGATGGGTGCTTAATCTGTGAAAGGAGATCAATGGCACCATTTAGCTTTTTGTGGTGTTTCAGTGTAGAAAGGCAATCTGTTCCAAGTCAAAAAAAAAAAAAAAAGGAAAAAAAAAGAGTAAGCTAAGTGTCTAGGTTTTATAGGAACAAAGCTTTTGCTTTAACAGTTACATACATTTGTATTGAAAGAAGTTGGCATAGATGTCTAAATTCATAACAATTGTCTATTAGTCTGTTTTTAATAATTTTTGTTTGGCATGTAATCCTGTTTAATTAGATTCCACTCTCTGTTGTTTCAAGATTCCATAAACTGGAGTCTTATATACCAGCTGCTAAAGCAGGAGTTACTGTCTAAATGATATTCACAATGAGTATTTGGAAGGTTCACAATTATACCCTTGCTAATAAATTGTGCTATTTTCCCCAACAATTTTAAGTGCTAATCTTCAGAAGGCATTTTAAAATTAGCTAAAATTCTGTCAAGAGATTTACAAAAATTGTTAGCATGAAGATAATTATGTCACAGTCCTTGGACTCCATCTCTGATTGTGTACATAAATCAGAAAATGTCAGCTGTGTTTTCCCTTAATAATTATCCTTGCAGCAATATATTACAGTTTAAATTCCTTTTATAAATTTGCTTCGGGCTTATAAAACACAAGGCAGTTATTTCTAAAGTTTTCTACTGATTAAATAATTCAGAGATTTTCGAGAATAACAAGTGATTATCAGTGCTAACATTTTATATATCAGTAAGCAGATCAATAGGGAAATATATACTCCATGTTCATTATAAAATCATCCTCAGAAGCCCACTATCTGAGTGTAATACATTTTTTTAAGGCGGCTGATAATACAGTATGTCCCAGATTTTCATGTTCATGGATATTGCTGTCCACATGGGTTGGGTTTTTTCGCCCCTTTTTGTTGTTTGCTTGGAGCCCAAGTTGAGACATCTTTTGCCTGATTTGCAAAGGTGTTGATAAATCTACAGTGGAAGCTGCAGGTCTTGAAAATCAGGCATAAGCTGTCTCAAATTCAGCATCCAAATATCTAGGTGCATATTCATTCAGTGTGCACTACTGAATACTCAGCTGCATGTCACTTTAGAAAAATGTGGTATGTTTGCTCTTAAGTCTTTATGTTCTTGCTTGTTATACTAGAGTGTGTCTGAAAAGAAACTCTAATAGGGCCTGTTCCAAATTCCATTGAAGTTAATTGAAAAAGTCCCCTTGACTTCTGTGGGCTTTGTATCATGTCTATTATGTATAGTGAGAAACACTGTTCTCTATGACTAATATCAATAATTGTCATTTAGACAAGACTAGAACCTAAACACAGAAATCCATATATTCCTATGATCTGCAAGTGGTAGAGGGGAAATGAAAATAGCAGCTTTTGTTGGAAAGAGCTCTAAAAAATCACTGCCCTGGATAAAGGTAGCTAAGAAGTATGGTGAGACACCACACTGAATTACAAGAAGGTGCCCCATGTGCCATATTATCTGTGATGTTTCGTTACATAGAGGAAAAGGGGATGTGGCCTGTGATCAAGTAGGAGGGGTCAAGTGGTGCACCTGCCCCCCCCCCCCAACCAGTAAACTTCAGTAACTTATGCAGAAAACAATGTTAGCAAGTTACTTATGATGGGTGGCCTAAATATCAATGTGGATGGAGCTCAGCATGCCATTATACAAACAGTGACAGCATGGGTAGCAGACTCAAAATTGTGGAAGTTCTGGAGGAAACTGCAGAATAGCACCAAGGGTGTGATGGGGTGGAGGGGACGCGTGTTGGTTTTCCAATGCTGTTTATCACTTTATTGACACTCCTGATTCACTTTGTAATGGCAGGCCTGGCATGCAGACTCAGAACCATGCTGTTGAGCAACGTTCTCTCATTTTGTGCAGCAGATCTTTTCATGCTACTCCTGTCTTTCCACACACATTGCTACAGAAGTGGGCATGTGGCTCAGAAAATGTAAAGTTGCTCTACCAATACTAACATTTTAGAAGTAGTAATCCTAAATACTGAGTATTCTCTGGCATCTCTGGGCAGATTAGTCCTCCAGGAGAGAGGAATTTTGGCACCAGTTTAGTTTCCTCAGTGGAATTGTAATCATATCTATTCTGCTTTAATGGTGTGCAATTTCAGCTGTCAGCTTCTTGTGGCAGTGATCATTCTGAGATAAGCATAGGACTAGGAATTGGAAAACTCCTCCTGAGTTCTAATCTTGGCTCTGCCACTGTCATGCTGGGTAGCCTTGGGCAAGTCACATAGTCTCTTTCTCTATCTGTGCTTTAGTTTCCCTCACTATATAATTGGGATGATACTTATCTGCTTCAAGGGTGATGTGAGGATTAATTAGTTAGTTTGTACTGCTATTTTGAGGTGAGAGCCAAATATAATAAATAATAATAACATAATATATTATTGTAAATATATTACAAGGCAAGAAATTAAAATACTTCTAAAGTTACTAAAATTCAGAGTGCCTTGCTAAGTCTATCAAGTGTGGATATTATACTAATAGTAGTTAGGTGACTCAGTCAGTAACTTCATGAAACTAGGGGTTTGGCAATGTAAAGACAGATTTTGAAAGAAGTTCAGGGCCAAAAATCCAAGTGCTCAACACCCACAAGTAGGGCTGATTTCCCGAAGAGCTCAGGTCCCATTTAGCCACTTAAATAAGGGCCAGGTTTTTAAAAGTGATCAGCTGTCACTGGAACATCAATGAGTACCTAACCTACTCAGTGCCTAACCTACTGAACTTGTCTGAAAATCTGGTCACTTATTTTGTTGCCTACATGGGATCTGAGTTATTTTGAAAGTCTTGCCTTGAAGTGATTTCCTTCTGAAAATTTTGACCAAAAAGTTTCTGAAAGTGCATAATAGTTTTTATGTAGAAATCTAAATCAGTGTTTCTGGGATCCTGAAGCAGTGTCATATTCAAAACTGACATAAGCAGGTGAACCTCAAACTAAGGCTCCTAATCTTTGAAAGTAAGGGTAGGCTGTTGAGATCCAGTGGTAGAAATCTAAATTGCAGTTCAGTCTCTTGGTCCCTTTTCTGTTATTGGTTCTGTCTGATATGACACAGGAATAGAAAACTTGGTGTTCCCTATGATAACAAACAGAGCAGAAGAGAAATGCAAATGCTGATTTGTTACTTAGCATCCAGAGTTCTTTGCTTTAAAGGGGTTCTCAAGTGGCAAAATTGTGTATGCTCTTCCTCTGTGGTGGAACAGACAGGCACAGTTAGTCTTTGCTGTTGAGGTTTCTTCAGATTTAAGAAAAGGAAACTTCTGGTTATCATCCTGTGAGTCGGAAGATAAAAAAAGGCAAAAATGAAAACAATCACTATTGGATCCAAACTTGTTTAATGATAGATTTTTTTTTCACAGAAATGTTCTTTGAGATGTGCCTGTTAAAGTGAGCAAAGAAAAAAATTAATAAAACAGCATGAACACGTGAAACATTTTTATGATCATTGCAAAGAAATAAACCTCCAGAGCACAGCAATTAACCCCACTTATGCAATGAGGATTTCACTGCTAAAGCAATGCTTACACTCGGAACAAATCTCATATCACTTCCCTAGGAAGCAAGGCAGCTTTTGAAAACAAATGACCCCATATACTCAGTACTTCTAAACTCAGAATATTGAAAATTATTCACCATTTGCTACTGAAGCAGGCTTTTGGATTTTAAAATAAGTATAGGTCTTGTTTGAGGCTTTACACCGATGTCATTTGTCAGATGTAATGCCAGTCAAAGTGAATGGAAAGATTCCCATTCACTTCAGAGGTCTTGAGATCTGGCCATTAATGAAAAAAATTAGATATCCTCATATGTCAAATACTTCTTTCTTTAAGATGAGACTTGGGGCATGAAAGTTCACCCTTTAAAGCATCATGCTCTAGTATCAGCAGCAACAGAAAATTCAAGCCCCAGAGGTTAGAGCTGCTAATTTTTAGAGACAAGAATAATTGTACATTTCTTGCAGTCTTTATTCAAGCAACATTCATATTGATATTATGGGAGGTTTTCCTCAGGAAACATTGTAGGATTTGGCTCCATAAATATTTGGAGGAAGCTTGATCTTCCGAAGAAGTGAGCTGTAGCTCACGAAAGCTCATGCTAAAATAAATTTGTTAGTCTTTAAGGTGCCACGAGTACTCCTGTTCTTTTTGCGGATACAGACTAACACGGCTGCTACTCTGAAACCTAAGCAAAGCAGTTAATATTTCTTAAAATACCATTGTACCTCTTAACTTCAAGAAATCAGTAGTCCCACTGGACAACAGTATTTCCACCTAAAGACACTCTCCACTAAAAGGCAGAGGGTACTTTAAAAAAAAAAAAAACTTTTGATTTTCAGCATGTCAAGTAGGATAAGATATCTACTCAACTTCAGTGATACAGGCAGCTTTAGAATAGGTCTTATAGCTATTGTCAGATCAAAAGATTTTTTTCCCAACTACCTAGAAATGTGTATAAGACCTTATCTGTAATACTGATATCTTTGAAATTCTTATGTAAAGTATTTCAGGATACAGTTAAACTACCAGAAAATGGCTTAGAGCATGATCCTGCCCTCATTTGAGTCAATGAGAGATTGATTTCAGTGGGAGTGGGATCAGTTCCTTGATCAGTAGTAGCTCACAGATGGTTTAGCTTGGGTTATGGGATAATGATCTTGTCAAAACTCAGACTCCTAAGCCCTCCAGGATGTACTGTAGTAACAGTGCCTGCTGTGACTTAGGGAGACTCTGTGTGATGACACTAGGCAGCATGAGTGTGTGTTAGATACTCTGTGAGTTTCAGAGCCAGGAGGTACTTCAGGATCCGGTTTTGAGCTAGGAGCTTGAATAAAGAATCACTTTTGTAACAGTAACCAAAGGAAAGGCAGGGCACAGCCAGGAAGTACAGACCACTTTACAAAAGCACGAGGCTGCTGAAAGGTTAGAAAGGCTTTTTTGAAAGTAAGACTTCACTTCTGTCACAACCCTAACACATAGGTAATTCTGGTGTAAGCCTTCTCGTTAGTTCAATGCTTATTAACGGTCAAGGACCTGATTTGGGAAATTCTGAATTTCCTCCATGTTTGAAGGTATTTTGGAGTCCTTGGCCTTGCTCAGCCTGTTAGAGGCAGAGTCCCACATTGTGAAGTTTGTGTCCAGATCTCGAGTTGCTATTGTTATTTATTAGTTAAAATGTGCTAGATGTGGTGCAAACGTAGTTCAGGAAGAGACAGTCACTGCCCAGAAGATCTTACAATCTATATAGATAAGGCAGACAAATTGCAATAGACAAATTATAGCAAAATGTTCCTGGTTATGTTAGGTGCAGGTCATGTTAGTGTTTGAGTTTTTTAATTCATCTCTCTTCTTTCCCCAAATCCATCCTTCCTCTTCATCCCTTACTGTACAGGTGCCCCATCAATTTGCTCTGCTTTGCTCCGATAACGTGCCTTCCTTCCTGTGTTCCCTGTGGCATAGATTCAAGCTCTATTAGTGGCTTGGGGAAGCCATCAGATGATGCCAATGTTCAGTGAATCTGAAGGATGGGGATTTTCTGGGTTGAGACCAGGACAATTACCTGCCTCCAGCAGTCATTGGCAGCTCTTGGGTGGGGACTGGAGCAGAGTGAGAAGGACTGTTACATTTTTTTCAGTGCTATTATTGTAATATTCTCTTTGTATTCAATGTTCTTATATTTAGTCTTTCTGTAGTAACCTGTATAGTCATAAAGAATAGTATAGAATGGTCAGCTGTTGTATTTTTTCATATGTGATAATGGGTTTATTTAAATGTGGTAATTATTATTATTTTGTAGAGAGACAGGATGAAATTTAATAGGTTCAATTTATTCCCGGTGGAAATAGGGTCTTGAGTCTCCGGGAATTTTTTTCCATTTTGATACAGTAGTACGCTTTAGTTCAGGTCTAATATCTATTAAATCACTTATTTATGTATCTGAACTTCTTTCCTATCCCTCTCACTTCAAGTTCATTTCAGAACCTGAAGCCTGACCTTTTATTTGAAGTGACTTATGTTAGAAATTTTTTAAAATAGATTTTAGGCTTTCATTTCCTTTTGGTTTTATGAACAGTAGCACAATATCTAATGACCTTGTTTCATTTAGTTTTGACTTTAATCATGTCTCCTTGTATTTGCTTTGCTATCATAAACCTCTTTGGGGTGTTGTTTGATTTGATATCTTATAGCACTATATGAATATTAACAGAACTAAGATATAAAATACTATAAAATTATTCCATCACACATGAAACTTTTAGACTTTATCTAGACCCATGGGGGAAAAACTTGGCAGAAAGCCACCAAAGACAATTTTTTTCATTGCTTGTGATTACATTTTCTACTATAATTGCTGCTGAAACCTGAACACCTGGGAGTTTAATTGCTCATTATAGTTAAGCCTTTGCACTGTTGTGGACCAAAAAATACAACTGTCCTATGCAATATATTTATTATATTAATCTAACCTTTATTGATATATACAGTACAGTGATTTTTATCATTTTTTTTTCCTTTTAGACTTCTAAATGTAGAATTCATCCTGATCATGGTTTGTCAAAGTTGTGGCATTTGCCAGTGCTGTAGTTAAGAGCATGATTAGACTTGTGTTAGAACTTACTGTTTTCATATGTTCATAACTTTTTGAAAAATCCTTTTTTGTTGGCTGAAATTTTTTACGCTTGGTCTCAGCCAAAAGCTGACTTTAATTTTTGTTTATTTATATCTTTGGAATCATTGGAACCAAAACCTGAAGGTAACGAGTGACCAGTGGGCAGGTGTTCCATTTTCCATTTTTGTGGGGGAGCAACAGCCTGCTGCTCCTACTTCTGCCCATGAACTGCAGTAGTGGCCTTGCAGCAGTTTCACCCCAGCTATTGCAGACCGAGGATTCCATTTCTGATCCCCATATACAAGTGGATAAGATTCCTTGGATTGAGTGTCCTTTTCCGAGTGCTAGACGGATATCCAGAAAATTCAAGGCCTTGAATAAAGTTACTTTGATTATTGAATCCTACTAATTAGGAATGATATAGTTGCAAACCATACACAATTGCCATTCTCCCCTGAAAAGGTATTTTTAAATAGCTGTGAGAGCTGGTGGTGAAAGTCATATCTCAGTTTGACTGATCAACAAGGTCTTATGCTTTTATGTGTTTGCAAGGGGTGCTGAAAGGCTTTATGTATGATTACAATAAAAGACTGTACTGGTCTTGTGGGACAGTGATATCCTTTCAGAAATGGCTAAGGAAATCGAGTGTCCATGCTGATTTTTGTAGACACCATAAAGGTGCACCTGAATACCTTGGTAGGTGTGGACGGAGTGGCTCCATCCTATTTTCTCTGAGGATTGGATGATTGCTCTGCTGACCTTAGGGCTTACTCCTGAGGTGTACTGCTGTGTCTAGTCACATGTATGAAAAACCACAAGAGGAGGATAATTAAGTAGTATGGGATGCTTGTCCTAGTTTACATACTCATCTCTAGTTAATCTGCTCTGCATGGTGAAGTTTATGGCTCTTCCAGTGTCTAGCCAAGATTGGGCCTTGGATGAGAGCTAGTTGGCTGAAATTCAAACTGGGAAAGACAAAGGTAATGTTGGTTGAAAGCAATTGATGGAAATGACAGGAGTAAGATCTTCTGTCTCAGAAAAAGGAGATTGCATTTATTGGTCTAGGTCTGTAAATTGGGTGTCTTGTTGATTCCTTGGCTACTCTTGGATGTCCAGATATTAGTAGTCAAGGGGGATTATTCTTTAGCCCGTTGCTAGGCTAGAAGATTGCGGACTTTTCTTTGAATGTGGATTTACCACCTTTGTTACTCTCCAACTAAATAAACGTAATGTGCTCTACACAGACCATGAGGAAAAGTTGGCTAGAGCAGACTCTGATGTACTTAGCAGTGCTTTCCACTTGGAATCCCTGGAGCACTGCTGGTAATGTATTCCAGTTTTTTTACAGGTGCAACTGAAAGGGGGCTGATTTTGCTCTGTAAAATCCTGTATGATTTTCCTGTGTCTCTCTTCTCATATTTTATACCCACAGTAGAGGACAGTTGGGACATTCAAGCTCATGGTTCCTAGATGGTGTCCAACTATGGCTGGAAGTAAGGTGTTCTCAATGAAGGGCCCTATGCTCTTGAACTTATCTTCTTCCTTCACTTTTGAGCAACAGAGCTTGTGGCTGTTGAGTTTGACATGCCCCAAATCCTGTCTCTTACCCCAGTTTTTTTGGAGGAGTAGAAGATATGATTTCATTTGGTTGTGAAGAAGCATTTAGTGTTGAGTAGACTTGGAGAAAATGTGTTGCCCAAAAATTTTGTTGGCAAATAATGCAGATTTGGGTCTCTCGAAAAATTTCATGAATTTGTGTACATATAGCAAAAATGTTTGTTTAAAAACAAACAAACAAAAAGTTTAAAAAATTCTAAAAAAATGAAAATATTTTGTTTTGTCATTTTTGAAATAGCTTTAAAGATTCTTTGATTTGAAAAAGCTTTTTGTGATGAAATTTCCTTTAGGCTTTTTAAAAAAATATATATAAATGTCAAAATCAGAATAAAACATTTTGGTTCAGGTCAAAATAAAGGTTTTATTTGATCCCAAATAAATTGCTTTTACTACTTGGTTTTCTGAAAAGTGTGTGTGTGTGTGTGTTTCAGAATTGCCAGCAACCCCCCCCCAAAAAATAAATCAGTTATTCACACAGCTTTGTTTGTGGGTTATGGTGGATCAGGAGTGCTTATATGGAATCACCATCATTGGAGGTTTTTATCTACAGGTTGCACAAATATCTGACAGGGATAGTCTGGGTGTTCTTAATCTTGCCACAGCCCTGGGGGATAGACTAGAAGACCTTGAGGTTCCTTCAGCCTTACATTTCTATGAAATACTGGCACTGCCAGATTGAATTTCTCAGATGTATTTTATAGAATTGACCTGTCCGTATACGAGTTTACAGCCCAAAGAACAATGCACACAAATCTAAATAAAGAAATATTTTCTTGTAGGGGTAAATTCTGCTTGCCTTACTGACTTAAACTGAGAGTACTGACTTGAGTACTCTCGTTGACCAAGTGAGTGTGGTGAGAAGGATTTTACCATACGAAGGAGTACTGATTGTACTGCATGTGAGGAAAAAACTTAATCCAATGACCATCTTGGTAGTATGGTAGCATGCAGTGGTTTTTAAATGGCATTTTAAAAAAAAGAATAACATGCAGAAAGTTCCTTACACATGTACGTTTATTTTGAAATATTTTTACTGATTTGAATTTTTTTTATTGCATGTACAGTAAGCTGTTTAATAGTATGTATTAATTTCTGTAGCATTAGTTCAAAATAAAAGACTAATTTTGATATTAGCTGGACAAGCTGATAAGACCTTTTTAATAGGAGACTGAATAATATTTTTTCTTTCATGCAAGATGTATATAATTGTGATAGCCATAGATTGGATATAATTATGAAAATGTAAAATGCGTTGACAGAAGAGGAGGGTATATTACGTTCATTTGTTCCATTTGTCCTTTTTTATCTTTTAAGATGTGCACTGTAAAATTCATCTATGTATTATAAGCAATGATAAACTACATGTAAAATAAGAATAAAATGTAAATAATGAAATTCAAAATGTGAATTGTTTTGTGTAAGCTGAATTTTGATTCTGATAAACATTGTTACTTTAGTAATTATAAGTGTGGAATTAAAATAGTAATTGAATAATAGTAATAATATTTGTGTTGTATTTCTCTAAAACTCAGTATTATGCCTCCCAAAAGGTATTCGCTTCGCAAAGTTAAAAATAACTTCAGAAGGTGCATAGCAATAGAGAATCAGGCCTATTGTTTCAATAGGAATTTGTAGAGGAAAAAAGGGCAGCACTCTGAATAGTGGCGCTTGCTATATGTTTGCTAAGAATTAACAGATTACATAAGGAGAAGCCTATTTTGGTATAATTTAAAAAAAATGTATTCTCACAAAATTGCTAATTTCATTTTAATGAAATGGAAACACTACAGTCTTTTCATTTGGAAATACTAGAGTCTTTGCTTCTTCAGTTTGGAAAAAAAAACTTAATCAGCTGTTGTGATATCTTTATAAACAGATTATCTTAAAGTTTGCTACAACATTTTGAAACTCATAGAATTTAGGTTGATTAGTCTTTTCATGTAATATGGAATGTTTCATTTGTACAGAATTTAATGTATAGCTTATGATGGCTAAATTCCGCATATTGTATTTCTGCTTTGCCACATTTGTAAGTTTGCCTGTTAGATATAACAGTAGTTTTGTAGCATTTTTTACTGCAAAAGAACACAACTGTTATTCCTTCCAAAAAATTGATATAAAAGAAAATTCTATATACCACACTATAGAACACTGATAAAAGGATTTCCATGACAACCATATCATAAGCTTTTGTTCTTACTTTGTTACTGAATTCACAGTGTCGCTTTTAATGACTTCTATGCAATTAAAACAGAATGCATAATTTGCGTGAATATATAAACAATATAAATCAGTTATGTTTGCACTACAGTGAATATAATTTATGATGCTAGAATGCTGCTTAAGAATCTAATGTGGATTTTTCCATTTATTGCAGAACTGTGAGACGCTAGAAAATAATTTTGATGACATCAAGCATACGACTCTTAGTGAACGTGGGGCACTTCGAGAAGCAATGAGGTAAGTCTGGGTCACCATAGCAACAGTCACAGATGTGGTAAAGAAAGAGTCATTCTTCATTATTGGGGGAACAAATGAGTTCATTGCCACCATTCAGCTCTATTCTCTAAGGTATTAATTTGTCAGTGGAGAGGCGTCCCTTGAGGCTGTACTTTGGTTTTGAAGCTGCATAAATGTTAAGCCTCACTGCACAGTAAAAAACGTAAATGTTTAATTTGTTATTTAAAATGCTTAAGGGGTACCTTGTTTTATATTTATACTGAACTGTGTGAATGAATGAAAATATTGTTCATCTAAATTGTGTAAGTGTTAAAGAAATTGTACAGTGGTGTTTTGAATGAGCTAGTATTTGCTCCTAATTTGTATTTAACTTTCTATATATAGTGGCCCATGCACTTTCTTTTTCTATTAGACTTTAACAGGGTTACATTACTGTATTTTATAAAAAAAATCAATGGTTTCCATCTTGCAAATTAAGAATAATCTTTTTAACACAATACTTTGTACTGTAGCTCCCTTTGTTTTATACATTCAGTATCCAGCATTATGCTTAAAACTTTTAAAAATAAATTAGAATTGCTCAACAAATGGATCTAATTCTGCCATCCTTACTCACGTTGGGTAGTGCCTTGCTCCAGGAGTTGTCCAATTAAAGTCATTTGTACTGGGCCCAAAGCAAGGTACTGCTCAGTGTGACTAAAGGTGGCAGGTCCATGGTTTCTGAAGTATCTTTTATTCTTTGAAAACTAATTTGGCCAATTTCAGAGGTGATGTAAATGATGATGGAAGTTATGTGCCAATAAGTGACCCTGAAAGCAGGGGCAGTAAAAGGAAAATCTTAACAGGGGCAAAAAATGTGTAGCAGTGCAGACCCCACTTTATTTAACTTCTCTTTGGTATCAAAGAGTGTAATTTTAAGATTGGACAACAACAAGAAGTCTGAGTCTTCTTGCAAACACATGCCACCAATTCATTTAGTTAGTATTCATAATCCCTTTAAATTTACAGATATTCAGATGAGCAGGTTTTTATCTACAGGCTTATTCACAGTGCTCTTGCTTCCCATGAACAACAGTGTAAATAACTGTTCACAAGAGTGTTCACACATGAAATGCAATCCTGGCTTTTTGAAAGCTCTTATTACTTGAACAACAAACCCACTTCTATCTGAATATTTTCACTTACTATTGTTCACATAACAATTGAAGTTGAAAGATTAGATAAATTATTTTTGGTTTTCATTTTCTTTACTTCATGCATTTGAGAGCAGTCTGTGTGTTTGGTCTTGCTTCTGTATAGCCAGTCTGTTTCCTCTGTTTGTGTGGGTCTTCCACACTGCAACAGGAGAGAGAAAACAATAGTAAACATAGAAGAGTGATTGGGGGCAGATGTGGCATGTGAAACTGCTTTTAAACACTTTCTTTTAAACAGACTAGATTTCAAGAAGATGGTCTGTTTCAAATAGTCTGTGTTACAACATTTCACAGTTACAGTGGCAGCATTTTGTGTCATGTGGCTCACCATAATGTACTGTTAGATTTTGCTACATGCTTTCTCTGGTGGTCAAAATTCTATGGCCAGTGGAATGACAGAATTTCAAAGGTTGTATACCTGATACAAGGGGCTGTTTTGGAGGTGTATATTATTCTATATGCGAGGTTCGCTTAAAAGCACCAAAGTGATTTAAGACTTGTCACAAACTTCCTTTTCAGCGATCTCATCTCCTAGTGGACAAATCAGACTGGGAAACAGGGGCGGCTCCATGCCCCAGCACGCCAAGTGCGTGCTTGGGGCGGCATGCCGCGGGGGGCGCTCTCCCGGTCACCTGGAGGGCGGCAGGCGGCTCCGGTGGACCTGCCGTGGCTTCGGTGGAGCATCTGCAGGAGGTCCGCTGGGGCCGGCGACCGGCAGAGCGCCCCCCGCGGCGTGCTGCCGTGCTTGGGGTGGCGAAATGGCTAGAGCTGCCCCTGCTGGGAAATGCCTTTTGTTCCACTGAGAGCTGTGACACACATCATATAATATTGCAATCCTCTTTTTTTTCATCTGATAAGCAGCTTTCATTCAGCTGAATTTTCTTGTGTTAAGGAGTTAAATAAAACACTTCTTACTTGTATTAGCAAGTTTCACTTGATTATACTTTAATAACCTCATATAACACAGAGGTAAGTCCTCATATCTGTTTGCACAAGTGAATAAACTGTATATATGGATGAACATTCATTGTTCTAGGGCATCACAGTTTTCAGAAGTGTGTCCCTGAATGCTTAATTTTCTGTTTTGGATCTTCGATAAACCTGAGAATTGTGACAAGTAGAGAGTTCTGTATTGACAGTACTCATGCACACCGTTTATTCCAGCAAGTACTTTGGAGGAGAAAATCTTGTGCCTGGAAATGTGGCACAGTAGCATGTTGTTTTTGATGGGAGTATCCAAATAACTTGTTCCATAGGGCTAAAACCTCTCATGGTTTTGAGAACCACCCCTGTTTTGGGGTAATTGAGTATCTTGCCTGATCACACTCCAAGTGAAGCCAATGGCAAAGCTTCTATTGACATCAGTGGTACAGGATCAAACTCCATGAGCAAATTAGTCATGTATAATTATGCTTCCAAGTACATAAAACGTTGTTACAAGGAGGAGGGAGAAAAAATTGTTCTTCTTAACCTCTGAGGATAGGACAAGAAGCAAAGGGCTTAAATCGCAGCACAGTGGTTTAGGTTGGACATTCCTAACTGTCAGGGTGGTTAAGCACTGGAATAAATTGCCTAAGGAGGTTGGGAATCTCCATCATTGGAGATTTTAAGAGCAGGTTAGACAAACACCTATTAGGAGTGGTCTAGATAATATTTAACCCTGCCATGAGTGCAGGGAGTCCGACTGGACTAGATGACCTCTCGAGGTCCCTTCCAGTCCTATGATTCTATACTAATACATCTTTGAGGGTCAGATCAGTGGAAAGACTCCTATTGACATCTAAGGATTTTAAAATCAGGCCCTGAGAGACAGGGGCGGCTCTAGAAAGTAGGCTGCCCCAAGCAGCGCGGAGCACTGCGCCGCGTCCCCCGCGCCGCGCCCCTCCCTCGTCTCCTGGCCTCGTTTCGCTCCCGCCTGTGCGGCTGCGGCCGGGTGCCGCCGGCCGCGGACCAGCGGGACCTGGGCCTGCTGCTGCCGGAGCCTCCGGGGGCGAGCGGGGGGGAGGCGGGGCCGCCCGCGCGCGCGTGTGTGCGTCCGGTCGCCGGCTCGGCCCGTCCCTGCCGCAGGGGCGGCGCGGGCTCTCAGACGAGCCAAATGCGCGCCGAATCGGCGCGCCGCCGCCTGCTTGCGCGCTGGGGGTCTCAGCCGCCCCTGCTGAGAGAACAAAGATATATTCTGGCAAAGCTATTGTATATTTCTGAGTGGACGCTGAGTGGACGATACAACTCAGATCCTCAAATACATGTGTGATTGCATGTTTGTGAAAAGTGTGTAGAGAGGGGTTACACAGAGAGACTCAAATTGTATAGCCATGGTAAAACCAATCAATTGTAAGCCTAGTCGGGTAGTTAGGTAGATCTCAGATGAGCCCTAAGTTTAGTGGGAAGTCTGCTCAAATTTATTCTGATTTGCCAGAGTGTCACTGCTGCTCTACCAGATAAGAGCCACAAATGAACATTTCTCTCCAGTGACCCAGTTTGGAACAAGACCTCCCATTTTATCTTTCTTTTGTGGGGGGGAAAAACCACTCAATTTAACATAGGTTTAAACATGCTCCTAGAATATGAATGTCACTGTACTTCTGTATAAAAAGGTCTTCTGTCTTCTCTTTGATTCCTGTCCCTCAGCTCAGCAGAGATGATGGGGCTGAATGAAGTGTGTCCCCTCTTTCTGCCTTGTACCAGCTTTGTGGTGTAGTTAATCCTTAAACCTTTTTATTCTATGTCATTCTCCACCATGTCAATCCAATGCATCATTGGTCTTCCTGTCTTCTAGGTCCTTGCACTTTGGTATGTATTATCATGTATGATATCTTTTCCAGGTCCATTCTTGACACAAATCCAAGCTATCACAATCGTCTGTTTTGGATTGTCTGTAACTGCTATCTTCTCATTTAATTTTTTATGTTTTGCTTTCTTGAAACTCAGTATTTCCGTCAGCCACTTCATTTTTCAGTCAATATAGTTTGTTCATCAGCTTTCTTCATATTCCAACATTCCGACCTGTATGAGCAGCAGTATGACAGTTGTCTCAGATATGCTGATTTTCATTTTTATTGAAATGTCTTTAGCCTTCCAGACCTTGCATAGTTTTCCAAATGCAATACCAGCAAGTCCAGTAGTTCTTTTATGTCATCTTAACAATTCCCATTCTTCTGTACTAGTCCTCCAATGTACACAAATGTTTCCACTTGTTCTAGTTCTTTGTCTCCAAGTTGGATCTTTACTTCTTCCTCTTATCTTCCAGTTGCCATAATTATTGTCTTTTCTGTAGTGATCTTCATTCCAAATTTTCCACTTTCCTGATCTACTTTGTCAGTTATTCTCCATAAATCCTCCTTAGTCAATGCTGTGAGCTCAGTATCATCTGTGAATCTAAGTTTATCCACTCTCCGTCCACATAACATGACTCTTCCTGTTTCATCTATCAGTGCTACAGCCATTATGGCTTCCAATACCAAGTTGAACAAATCCGGCAATAACATGCATCCTTGTCTTCAATGGTCATTGTGAAACATTCTTTTAGCTTCTTGAGTACTCTCACCACCCTCATCAACTTGCTGTAGATGTTTTCTAACAGCTTGGTCAATTTCTCCAGGTTGCCACACTTTCTCGAGGTTGCCAAACCCCTTTTCTGCCAAATGCTATTAAAAGCTTGTTTGAAATCTGTGAAGTAGTAACAGGTTTAGTTGTGTTCCATGTACTTCTCCAATATCTGTCTTATCACAAATAACTGATGTATTGTATTTCATTCTGACTCAAGCCTGTTCCTCTGCAAGCACCACTTCCATGTACCTCATCATTCTCCTCTGGAACATCTTGGTGAATGCTTTTTCTGGCATGCTCAATAAGCTGATTCATCTGTAGTTTTTCTTATCTCCTTTTTTGTAGATCGGTTCTATTATCACTTTCCCCCATTCGCTCAGCGCTTGCGCTTGTTTGTAAATCTTGTTAAATAGCTTGTGGATCACCCTTACTGTGTGTTTCCGGCAGCTCTGCAGTTATGTTGTCACTTCCCTTTTTCTTTTTAAAACTTTCTGTCGAGATCTTTATTACTTAGAATTCTGGTATCTGTTCTCTCACATTTGTACTGGGAAGCTTTTCCAGAACTGTTTATTTAGTGTGTTCTGCACCTCGTACAGCTCTTCAAAATGTTTTTCGATCACTTATTCTTTGGTTGTTCATCTTCAATTATTTGCCCCCGTTTTTCACTGCCAACATCTTCAACTCATATGCCCCACTTGTCTTGCGATAAAACCCCCATGTTGCATTTCTCTTCACATATTATTCCTCTTCTTTTACATTGTTTGCTTATTCAGTTGTTTCCGTCACTCTTCACTTTTGATTTGATCTCTCTGGTACCTACACTGAGACAGGACAGACATTGTGACATACTGACTTGCAAGCCGCCTTCAGTTCTAAGTCTAGTTGTTTGCACTGGAGAAGCTGACTGAATAGAGGATCATTCCTAACAACAGTTGATGAATGTAATGGGGCCCTTCCTTTGCAGTCTTGCATGTTTGGATTGGCTCCAGCCTGTAAGAGGGACTCTGTAATTTGTGTCATCTCTGACATCACAGACGGCAAGTGCTTCTTGGAACTGCATGATGCCACAAGTGCAGAGCAGTCTCCTGTTTTCCCAGTGTAGCAACATTCACATGGGCACTATTTTTAATGAGAAAATTGGCAGCAAACTTATCTCCTCTTTGGATGGCTTTGTGTAACAGACTCGAGCCTTTCTTGTTCAGCATATCCGCATCAGCTTTGTAATTGACCAGTGTGGTTGCAATACTTTCCAATCTTTGAGAGAGAGGGATAGATCTAAAAGAAGGTCTCCAGTGTGATCCAGTTCATTGAGCTTCCCAGACAGCTGTGAATTTACTTCAGGAAGATACAGAAAAACTGTGTTTCCTCTTCACTTTAATAGCTTTATGCAAAGGATATTCAGTCTTGGATTTGAACATTTTGTACAACTGCTAAGCACTCATACAGCTGAAGTCTTCTTTCCACAAGTCATCCCAGAAACTAGCAATTATTTCAGCACAGTAGATCATTAAAGTGCTAGTATTCAGCACCTCTGCAATCTGATAGAAACAAATGCAGTTCCTGATGTTTACTGCTGGTGTAACTCCTTTTTCACACCTTTCCCTGAGGAGCTGTAGTTGAAATTGATTAGCTAATTTCATGAGTTTTGTCAAGAATACGTCATCTTCTCTCATCTCTAGCACATCTGTGTAGATCCAGTACAGCATTGCTATGGTCACCTCGGGGTCAGTGTCTGACAGATCCAACTCTTCAGTTGACACTAGGTTGGCTAGACTCTAAGTCTCACTGTGGGCTGTGAGCACTGATACGTTTGTCCCCAACCTTTATCGTCAGATCACTATATATTGCTCCTGCTCATAGAGTTCAGCTACAGTGGTGAGAAGTCAACTGATGAAGGAGTCACTGGCATTCTTTTTGTTACACTCTGCAGCCAACAGAGTACATCTCTTCTCTGTATCAGCTAGTTTCTTCTGCAGATGTATTTATTCCTGGCAGAGAAGCATTAGATGTTCTTCCATCTTTACCACCTCCTCTTCCACCATCTTGGGTCCAATCACCTGTTCCTCTCACAAGAATCACCCCCCATCTCCAGGACCCTCTTGGTCAAGTGCTCTCACAAGAGCAGAAGACCTGAGTCCACCCCTTCCAGTCCTGACCGGGACTCTGCATCTCTTCCTAGAGTCAGCCTGGTTTCTTCTTTTTGTCCTTGTAAAAAAGCACTAGTTCAACTGCTGTCGTCGTAATCCTGTTTTTTAACACTGTTTCATGTCTCGTCAACATTCATTTTTTTCTTTCACCAGAGATGTGGTGTTTTTGTCCATGTCAAAGATATTAATTCTTGACACTTTTTGATTTCTCTCATGCTCAACCTCATTGATGCTAGGACTGTTAGCTGCAAATGATCTGCACAACAACATACTTAATTTCCATCTGTGATTCACAAGTATGAAGTCTGTCATGATATTCGTTTGCTGATCAAGTGATATCCAAGTCCACTTTCTTTGTTGCAATACCATATTCATTAGCACCAGGTTGTTACTGAGGCAGAAATTT
This sequence comes from Mauremys reevesii, assembly GCF_016161935.1. Lineage (NCBI taxonomy): Eukaryota > Metazoa > Chordata > Testudines > Geoemydidae > Mauremys > Mauremys reevesii. Next base: position 72,997,755 of record NC_052630.1, read on the forward strand.
AGTAGCCCTTTTCCTCTTTGTTTTGTTCACTGAGTCCAAATGTACCTTTTGCTGCAGCCCAAAAATTCCAGTTTGATCACACTTTTGCAGTAAAATTTCCCATCACCAGTAACATTTCTAGTCTGACGAAGTGGGTATTTGCCCACGAAAGCTTATGCTCCAATACATCTGTTAGTCTATAAGGTGCCACAGGACTCTTTGTTGCTTTCTAGTCTTGCTTGTATTGTTTTCTGTAGACGGTTATAAAATTTCTTGGAGCTGCTGAGGTCAAAGCATATACGTGCACCAGGCATGATTCTAAATCCCATCTTCAATGTATGAGGAGATAGTGAGTTAAAAGCCATCAGAGCCTGGTTTGCCTTCGGATTTAGCACTAATGTCACTCTGTCCAAGCATCCACTGTCTTCTTTTCCCAGGGTCAGTAGCTTGTGTTCATCATGGTAGAATTCTTCTGTGCCTTCCCATCTCATTTCACATAAACAGATTATATTGCACTCGTATCTTTTCTATTCATACATCAGTACTGCAAGTGCACCAACCTGGTATAGTGCTCTTATATTTCATGTTCCAATAAATGTCTTATCCTTCCAATTCATCATATAATTCCTTGTTCTGTGCATTATGGTGTGTATTTGTTCTAATTTCATACTTTCATACCCCCAGTTTCCAAGCAGCGAGCGTGTCACTTGTTTGCCCGGGTGATGACTGAGCTGGTATGCTTTAGTTTAGTTTAGCTTCTGCAGTCCTACAGAAAATCGACTTAAATTTTAAGTATATTTAAATTCTGAATTTAAATATTTAAGAATGAAATGAAAACCACATTTCTGAGAATTGTGTGTACGTATAATTATATAAGATATATATATAATTTGAAACGCGCAAAATATTTTTAAAATCAGAGAATATCTATAATACTAAAGCCTAGGGAATGCTCCTAGTTCTAATTTGCATATTACTTTACACCTAGATCATGAAGTAGATAACGAGATGCAAATAGTTAACATTATTCAGGGTATAATGATTGGTATGGTGAGAATTTGGTTTAATTTTAAGTACACATAATTGAAGTGCTGGTATGATTATAATGTTTTGTTAGTATTGTTAATAAATACACCATTGTGGATATACTATCATATTTTAATGTAATTGCAAAGCTTCAGTAAACCATAAAAGGAAATGAATTTTTGAATCCATGTTTACAAGTGGAAAAACTGGTGGTTTAGATATTTTGAATATGTATTACTCTCATCTTGTTTGGTATTTTATATACAGTAACTTGTCAGAAAAAATAGCATAGAAATCTATGAATAATGTCTATGTATAAGAATATTAAACTTATCCTAAATAGGACTCAATTTGATCTTAACATAGATCCACTATAGAAGAGACACATCCTGGTCCTCTGTAAAGCTTCTTTCTGCTATTTGCTGGAAGAGCAAAAGATGCGTGCAAGAAACTTAAGTGCTGCATGAAAATTCCTGTTTACTTTATGCTGTCCCCTGCAGCCTTGTCATAGGTGGCATGTGGAGGGGCATGAGCTGGGGAGGGCGGGGAGTGCTGGTGTGCCTTCAGGTGTACAAGTTTGCAGTCTTGAGGGTGATTATTATTAGAAATGTAAATTGGGTTTTTAGAGAAATAACTTTAGTTTTCATTCTCAATCAGGATAAAGTTAGAAGAAAAATAGTAAACAGAGGCTTGGGGGCAAGAATCTATAATAGAGCCAAAGGTAAAATTCAGAAGGAAATTTTTTTGGCAGGGGAATGGGAAATAACGGACGGTCTTGTGTTACTTCCTTTCATTCCCTCTAAGCGTGTTACTATTTTTAGTATAAACACTTAATGGCAGAAGCCTGAATTATTATATATCTTAAAAGGCTGTAACAAAATCTTGGGCGCTACATAAGTAATATTCAGTTGGGCATTACATCTCATGTAAATTTTCTCTGTCCAAAAGTAGAGAACATTAGTCAAACAGTGCCTCTATCAGTATCCCATGAGATCTCTCTGGTGGTCTGCATGTGTTTGTTTACCTTACCAACAAGGACAAAATGGTTTATGTCAGCAAGGAGTGTGGTATCAAGAATGGCTAAGTGGACATAAATGTATGTATCCTAATTCTAGATGACTCTATCTCCTATTTTTGTGAATGGTATCCTTATATGAGTGGGTTGTTTCTTGGGGAGATTGGCTGAGTATAATTACAAGTTCATGAGTAGAGAATAAAACCATTAATTTTTGGATACCTGGTGTAGATGACACTAAATCCCTCCTTATTACTTTAGACCTTTCTGCAGTTCCGTACAAAGATATTCAAATTTGAATTATATACATTCCTGAGCAAGAGAGGACAGATATATTTTCACCCCCATCTGTAAGAGCTAGAGGAGGAAAATTGGGCAGGATGGAATGGAATTAATTATGTAATGCATTTTTGACACACATGTCCCTTATTCTCTTATAAGAAGAACGTGGATATGAGACTACACCTCTCTACTACCTCACTTTGCTAGGACCAGAATCAACAGGGACTGATTCTGTTCTTGCTGTTGTCTTGACACCTGTTTGTCCAGGGGCTAGTAATAATTAATTTCCTCTTAATGTAGTCTAAAATCTGGGATACATTTGAAAAGTGAAATTACTCTAAAGGGTCTTGGTCTTGCCTTCTCCAGCAGATGATGGATTTCCTTTTCGGTGTTTCTACCAGGTGTGAATCAATAAAAATTCCCAAGAGACAAACATTCCCATCCTTCCCTGATATCTTGCCAGTGTTTAGTCTTAATTTCCCCAACAGGAATGGTATGTGACAATGAGCACTTACTTGCTAACATGATATTTATCATGGTTTTCATCCACTTTAATCCATCCATTTTTATCTATGCACATTGTTTATAATTGTATCTGTTGTTCAGATGCTGCTTGGGACATTTCTTGACTTGGGAGAGATAAGTGGTACTTCCTATGGATTTACTGAAAGTTGCTTTGTTTCCTCTTTCCTTCTAAGTGTAACTATGCTCCACTCCCTTATATGATTATAGCAATTCAAGAAGAAAAAATTCAGGGCCCTTTAAAATGTTCAAGTTAAGCACCCAAAAAACATTGGGACCCAAAAATCACGGGTGACTTTTAAAATTTTGTCCTTGGTAAAGGAAATTGATCATTTGGAGATCATGCTGTGTTTTTGTTTTCAGCTGTATTGAAATGTTCTCAAGTTCTAAATGTTACTCACTGTACATTTCTGATAGTTAATTTCCAGGAAGAAACAGAATATACTTAAGAGGTCATACTTTCCTTAGAATTTCCAATGTTTATAGACATCACGTGATGAGGATCATTTTACGTAACTTTTACTCATAGTAATTAATAATGTGGCAATGTATGGATGGTGCTGAACATGTCTGTGTAGCCAATTATATTTTGTATAGTATTTTATATGCCCAGTATAGGAATCGCTAGAGAACATTTGAAGCGCTTTGCAACTTTTGGTAGTACTATACCTAAGTGTATTACAAAATAAGGAGGAAAATCTATACTGTGTCTGACAGATAGGGGTTAAGTTGTCTGGGTCAAAGTGTGAATTCTATGTTGTTTTGAGAACACCATTTGGTGATTGTAACCTTCTCTGTATAGTGGAATCTTGATGTTGGGTTGAGACATCTGCTGCTGAAAATCAGTCTAATCTTTACAAGGTCAGTCTATTCTAGACATTGTGTATTCATGCTAGATTGTGGGACACCTCAAAGAGGGCTAACAATGAGACAGCCATTAACGGTGAATGACTCTTCCCTACTCGAACAAAAGGTTTTCTACCATGAGGGCCAACTTTAAATGACACGCAAATTCGTGAAGTGTTCCATATTTTTATGCCCAAATACATTTGTTAGTCTCGATGGTTCCACAAGGACTCCTCATTGTTTTTGCTGATACAGACTAACACAGCTACCACTCTGATACTTTGAATGCTGTCAATAACCAGTGCAAACCCTTCAACCACCAACACAAATCAATGGGGTAAGGCGCTGGGTCAGAAATGGGACAGACTGTTGTAAAATGTGGCCGCATTTTTAAGCAAGGAGGCCATTCCATCATTCCTGGAAAGCAGAACTTGCTAGAGAGTAAAGACAGGAGAGACTGCCTTGCCTAAGGATACTGACCAGGACACCCAGGATGAGATCAGACCAGGACAGAGCCATAACTAGGTATTTTTGCGTCTGAGGCAAGAATATAAAATTGCACCCTCCCCCAGGGCCAGCTCTTCGGCGGCAATTCGTCGGTGGGTCCCAAAGTGCCGCCGATCGCAGCTTTTTTTTTTTCCCCCTCCGCCGCTTTCTGCGCCCTGAAGAATGAATGAAGCGGCTGTGGTAGAGCCTGTGATTTTGGGGGGTCTAACTCATGATTTTTGACTGCTTGGGCTGGTAATGTTGCTTCCAAGATGGTCTTTGGTTCCAATCCAGAGAGGGACTCACAGGTTAAGAGAGGAGGGAGGTGCTGGATATCAGCAGTGGCCACTAGGGATCAGCATGTGTCCTGAGAATGCTGGGAGTTCAGGTTTGCAGGGCAGGATTACTCTCCTTCTGGTGAATGGGGCAGAGATGTGCTGACCATGGAACCCTAACTTCCTTCTGACCATGAGAGGTCTGGCCCCTGCCCTATCTCCCCACCCCCAATCTGAAGAGAGCCCAGAGGGGCCCCACAAGGTGAAGGTAGCCACGGGATCGCTCAGGCAAGGCAAGCCCTAGGCCCCTTTCTGCACCAGCTGCTGCACAGCCCTGACCCTGGGGGTGAGGGAGATTCACTTTCCACTCGGGCCCAGGTTCCCCCTTCCATCTGGAGTTCAGCCAAGCAGTGACTCCACCTTTCTTTACCCCTCCCCTCCCCTCCGGCTGGGATACCAGAGCTCTTATTCTGAAATGATCTCACTGAAACCTGAAGCCACATTTCCCTCCGACTCCACAGACAGACTTCCCTCACTTCCCCACCCCCATGACCTCCCTTCCCCCTTTCCCTTCTCACAACTGATTGCAACCCCCCTCATCCCCACAGACTTCTCCAGCCATCAGAAATTCCCCCTCTCTTTTATTGTCCCCTCTCCTCTCTGCAGAGAGATCTGGGACTCCCCCCGCTTTGGAATTCTCTGCCATTTTCTGCCCCCTGAAGAATGAATGAAGCGGCGGCAGTAGAGTTGTCGCCTAAGCACCGCTGATCGCAGCTTTTTTTTTCCCTCTGCTGCTTTCTGCGCCCTAAATCAAGTGCCTCACTCCCCTCGCCCTTGTTACGGTACTGATCCAGGGGATTGTGTTCAGGACTGTGGGTTGTTTTCCACAGATCTATAACTTCCATGTGCTTTTTTAACTTTCATGTGCTTTAATAGTAAAGTCTTGGTGGCTATGAAATTTCTTTGCTGATCCTGTGTTTGTTGCTTTATTCCCATGTTTAACTATAAAACCAGGTCTCCCACAGCCAAATGGACTCTAGGAGAGCATGTCTAAGGGTATGTCTATACTACCCGCCGGATCGGCGGGTAGTAATTGATCTATTGGGGAATGATTTATCGCATCTCATCTAGACGTGATAAATCAATCTGCAAATTCCCTCGGCAGAGGAGAGCAAGAGGCAGCGACGACGGGGGCGAGCGCACAGCGCTGTGCAGTGGAGGATGATGGGTAGGTAGTTAACTAAGATACTTCGACTTCAGCTATGCTGTAGCGTAGCTGAAGTTGCATATCTTAGATCGATTTCCTCCCCCGTAGTATAGGCCAGCCCTTAGCTACTAGTGGTTTGGGAGGGCTGAGGCACTGGTTCCAGGGTCTAGGTGGTTAGACTGCAGGATACCACTGCTCAAGAAGGGTGTCAGACATGGGGGTCTGCACCTGGGAGTGCACCTGAGAGACCCACAGCTAGGAACAGTGACCAGTCACTATCCAAACACAGGGGTCTTACAAGCACATGCAATTCAGAGGTTGGAGCATATCACAACACAATGGTGTCTCTCTGTCCTGAAAGCAGAGCTGGATCAGGTTATGACACTGTACATTTGCTAAAAGCATCCTAGAACATAGAGTGGACCTATAGCATTACATTGTTTGATTTCAAGTAATCTGCAGTCTTCAATAGATATTAGACCTTGTGTTGCATCTTTATATACCGCTTAAACTGCTAGTTATTATAATAATAAATTAGAGTACTTAATATTTGATTTGCAATTTCAAAAAACAATCAGCACAGATTTGAAATATGGGGAGCACATGGTTCGAGTTGTAGTATAAGTCACAGTGAGTTTCTTGTCATTGTATTCCCACAGTGTTTATCTCCAGTGCTTTAGAAAGTGATTGCACTGCCTTATATATAATTAAAATATAAATCAAGAAACCATAAACTGTCTTGTTTTGAGCTTGATTGTGAGATTGATCTTCAACAAAGTAGTCTACTTTATAATACCTTGACAGGAAATTTTGTTGTTGAATTGTTTTTCCAAGTTTATATGGTCTTAGAAGCTTATATAGGTTTATATGCTGTTGTGCCCATGTTGTCCAAGATATAGTATATAATTTCTGATTTTTCATTTGGGAATTTTAATTTACTTTGAGCTGGTGAGGTAAATCGGAGAATAAGCCTGACTCCTTAGGGAATACCATAGTGAGGGGGATCAGGGGAGTTTAGAGAGAGTGTGATTTCCCTTGAACATTCCTTCAATCACCTGTCTAGAATAAACTGAAGTTCTGTAATTTTAACTGACCTAAGGTGATGTACAGTACACGATCAGGACTCGTGGTTATAAATTTCTATTGAGTTCTGTAGAAAATCACAGTGAAGTGCATCTTGCTTTGCAATCCAGACTTATAATTGCTTTGTATAGGGTAACTAAGGAATAAAAACATCTAGGAGGAAAACATAATCTAAATACTAAGTTTTATTAATTTAAAAATATTCAATTGTTTAAAAATGTACATTTAAATCCCATATTATCATTACCAATCATGTGGTTATGTACAGTAATATTTTGCTTGTTTAAAAGATGTTTCATATAAACTATTTCAGGAAGACCTAGTAAGATTTCTAATAAGAAAAGCAATTTCTTCATCACTATTTTGATTTACAGGAAAAACTAGATTATATTTTGTCTATTATGTCATTGATATTATTGAGACAAGATGGGCGAGGTAATATCATTTATTGGACCAACTTCTCTTGGTGAAAAAGACAAACTGTGTAGTTCGAAAGCTTGTCTCTCACATCAGCAGAAGTTTCTCCAATAAAATATATTACCTCACCAACCTTGTCCTGATATCCTGGGACTGATACGGCTACAACAACACTGCATATTGATGTTATTGTAATGAGTAATGAAATGCAATACTTGTGCTGTTGACAGGTGGAAATGTGACAGCTTTGGCAAATTGTAGAAATGTTTACTAAGGTCTCCTCTTCAAAGTTCTCAAGAAAAAATCAGCTTAGCTCACTGTACAGCTTTCAGGATCTGACAAATTCCTGTAAAAGCAAGCTTGTGACGGCATTTTATATATATCTGTGAAAGTAATTAATACTGTGTGTTTTAGGTGGAATCCAGGATATGGGCCTATGTAGGTTTAGAATTTTTTATGAATATTAGACGCACCAATGCTTTTATTTTTGCTGAAAGCACAATCTAACACCATATTTCTATTTAAACTCTGTATTATGTTGAAGGAACTGAAAACAGAAGTTTAACAAGAACAGAACTGCAGTTTTCAGCCTGTATTAAGTAAGTTTCTTTAGGTCTGAGAAGCTATATCATGGAAATCTATTAAATGCTTTATTAATTTTCATTCATGGCTCTTAGGGGCATGATCCAAATCTTATGTTTTTAAGTCTTCAGTGGTGCTTGTATCACATATATACTTTTTTTAAAATGAGGCATGGTGACTAAGAGTAAATATGCATAACACCTGCACTCAAGCTGAAGATGGCAAAAGCAGGATGGTCAAAAGCTGATGAGGGGGGAGGATGTGTTCTTCTCATTTCCTGTGGTTGTGCCTATTATAATGGCAGAGTAAAATTTTCAGGATCTTGTGCATGTGTCATTAATAACAATAACTTGGAGTGGAGAGAGAAGAACTTGTCTTGCAATTTGTGAGGGTGAGGGAGAGAATCTTATTCTGCTTTTTGAGCCCATTAGTGTTGATTTAAGTGAAAAACCATATTGGATAAGAGTCAAATGTTTTGTTTTTTAGTATATCACAGGAGACCATATCTGACATTGGTAGCGAAAGAAAGTTTTGAAAACGACTGTGGCAGATGGCTTATCACAAAGACTCCAAAGAAGACATACATTGGTGCAGTGTCATACTTTCAGTAGCAGGATTGTTAGATATGCAAATTGTTAGAGTAGAAAAAAACACACTAAAGCAGATTGAGAGCCCTCCATCTATCTCCCTTTATTATTTTCTAAAATGAAGTTAGGTGCTTTAAGTATTTCTTTAGATTTACTTTCAGATACAATTAATGGCCAGGGATCAGTGATTTAGAGAACTCAAGCAATTCCATGCAATATGGACTGGCAGGATTTTAGCTCCTTTAGTTACATATCCCATTTCTTTTGAAAACATTTGTGCTACATTTGTGGAGTTCACAGTTGCTTTTCAAATGTGTATTTCCTTCCCCACACAACCTACTTGTGGCTTTAAAGTTTTTACAATCGGATTTCATGTTTTGGAGGTGTGAACAGTGTGAACCAATAGATTCTCACCAGCCCCAGGGAGTTTGGCAGACAATCATGGAGGTGACTTGCTTCTCTGACAAAGTCCCAAATCCCACAGCTCCAAATGTGACCCAAGCCATTGCCTGGTGGGCCAGGTTGACCTGATCACCACAGAAAGAAAGGCTGGGGGCTGGTAAAGGATGCCAGAGAGACTGTAAGAGAACTTATTAAAAGGATGCATCAGTATTTTGCTTATCATCATCTGTTACACACAGTCTTTTCCCCATAAGTTCCTTTACCTCTGGGGCAAGTTCACAGTTCACTGCGGGGGGCAGGCTCCAGCCCATGCCCAACTCTTCCTGAACGCCGTTCCTTTTTCTTAGGGTGATCGTCGCTTCTCCTGCCCCTCTCTGGATCTGTTTTCCCATTGGCACTCCTTCAGCCTGCAGTCTTCTTGCGTGTTGCCACTGCTGCTGCTCCTCATTTTCTGAGATGATTGTGTCTGGCTTATATAGACTTCTGACCTCTCCCACTCCCAGCATCGTCTGGAAGAATTGTTCAACTGGAATTGAGTGGTTCCTCCTGCCACACCCTGTAACAGTTCACACTGTCACAGATAGTTTGACAGTGAATCTGCTGTATACATACCCCCACCCCTCCACACACACAGTGTTCTGTACTCTAATGATGGTGAGTCATATACAGAGGTTGATGAGCCTGCTACAGCTTTAGCTAACACAGCTGGGTATTTTAGTTCAGGAGTTAGAGGCTCATGCTTTTACACACAGGTCCTGGGTTCAGTCTCCGCTACCACCAACCCACCTATGGTGTGATGATATATTTCATAAAGCTCATTACTTACAACCCTCTTCTTCTTTTAACATCTCCTCTGTGTGTGGTTAGAGGCAAATTCTTTATAACTACAGTAACTCCTCACTTAAAGTCCTCCCGGTTAATGTTGTTTCATTGTTACGTTGCTGATCAAATAGGGAACGTGCTCGTTTAAAGTTGTGCAATGCTCCCTTATAACGTTTGGCAGCCGCCTGCTTTGTCCACTGCTTGCAGGAAGAGCAGCCCGTTGCAGCTAGCTGATGGGGGCTTGGAACTAGGGTGGACCGGCAGCCCCCCTATCAGCTCTCTGCTCCCCTAAGTTCCCTGTTCAGCTGTCCCTCCCCATGCTGCCATGTGCTGCTCCTGCCCTCTGCCTTGGAGCTGCTCCCTGGATCCTCCTGCTTGCTGTGCAGGGGAAGGGGGAAGAGGGGACTAGTGTCAGGGTTTCCCCCTCCCCCTACTCCTGCCCCCCGCTTAACCCTTCTCCATATAGAGCTGGGCGGGGACAGGATAGGGTTCAGGATGGAGAGAGCTTGCTGGCCGCAGCTTCTGTCTCAACTTCCTGATTTTTTTAAAGGCAATGTACTTAGAGTGGGGTAAGCATTCTTAACAGGGCCACCCAGAGAGGGTGCAAGTGGGGCAATTTGCCCCAGGCCCTGGGCCCCCGCAAGCCGCTCCGGGTTTTCGGTGGCACTTCTGCGGCGGGCCCTTCACTCTCTCTGGGTCTTCAGCGGCGGGTGTGAGTGAAGGACCCACCGCTGAAGTGCTGCCGAAGCCTCGGAGCGCTGCCCGGTGAGTACAAGCGCCAAATATTTTACTGAGTTTTTTTTGTTTTGCGTTGCTTTGCTGTATTATGTCACCATATTCCGATTGTGAACCTGGGTCCAATTATGCCCTGGGATATTTAACTGTCATCAATATTAATCAGCCACTCCCCAAAAGACTTCTGAATTTATATCCTATTTATTTGTCTTGAAGGTATTTGGGAAAGTAAAAAGATTATTGAAATGAAATGTGCCATTTAAATCAACACTATTTCTGCTACTCTGGAAACTATTTCATTTAAAACAAGTTTTTATTGTCAGTCTTTTTCACAAGAAAGTAATTGAATGGGAAGCAAATTTGACATTAAAATATACATCTTATCTGGAGCTGGTTGAAAATTATCCAATAGAACAATTTTCTTGCAGAAGATGTTGATTCTTTTCAAACTTTAGTTGGGAACTAGGCTAGCAGGCATGTTTTCTGTGAGCTCTTCCACTGGTGAGCTGAATGGTGGGCCAGCAAACTGCCCAGCTCCCTGGCTGCTTCCCTCATGGACTGCCAGTTGCTTAGCTTCCTGGGTGGCCCAGTTCTTCTTCAAGAGATGTCCCTGTGGGTGTTCCACTTTAGGTCAAGGTGCATCCTAGCGTCTTTAATCGGAGATTTCTACAGCAGTGCCCCTACGGGCTGCACACGCACTGTACCTGCCTCTCGAGCTGTCCGTGTTTGAATAGTGTGTGCACAGCCCGGGTGCCTTAGTTCCTTCTCTTTCATCCCCGGCTAGTAATGGAGTTCAGTAGTGCTCTTTGAGACTAGCTAGTTAGTTTGTTTCTTAGTTTAGTTAGATAGTTTTTAGTCATTAGAAGATACCATGTTACAAAGGTGTCGGACTATCCAATCCAAGGAGGGGGATTGCTCTCTCAGAGGAAAGAGCGTTTTTCCTTCTCCTTATAGGTTGAAGGCTAGTTAAGCTTGAGGAGGTACGTATGCCTGCCTGCCTCGCCAGTGGGATGGCTTAAAGTTAACGGCTAAAACAACACGAGTAAATGGGTCTTAGTTCCCTGCATGTCATCAAACCGTTCTTCAGTGGTGGAGTGGAAACTGAGCGACGAGAGGTTGCTAAAAATGTCAGGTGCTAGGCCAACATGGAAAAGGACAACCCCCGCTGTGTGTACTTACAGTTGTAGGTCGCTGGCAAGGGAGGAAATGTTAAACCATCTGATGGAGGAGAAGAAAAGGATAAGATGTAATATCCTCGGTATCTGCGAAACCCGACAAAAGAAGAAGTTGGAAGTCAACTGGAAGGATGGAAGTGCTGTGAGGCTCAGAAAGGGAGATGGTGCTAGAAATGTTCGAGGAGTCGGATTTATTGTCAGTAAGGTCATATCATGCCAGCTAATATCATCAAATATTGGTGTGCTGCATCTCCAGATGGAGTCAAAGGCTATCCTCAAGGTCATCCAGGCCTGCACTCCCACAAGTGCAAGTGAGGACAAAAGTGGAAGAATTCTACCAAGAGCTCAAAAAAGCCCTCACGCAAAAGTCCACTTACACTGTCACGATGGGAGATTTCAATGCTAAGATCGGGCGAGGGAGAGCTGACGAAAAGTTCATAGGGAGATATGGCAGCGGCAAAAGAAATGAAAGAGGAGAAAGGTTGGTAACGATGGCAGAAATGAAAGAACTGTACGTGGCAAACACCTGATACAAAAAGAAGATTGCAAAAAGGTGGACGTGTACTGTGCCAAACGCGAAGGGTATGAATGAAATTGACTATATTTTAGTCAATAAAAGGCACATCGTTCAAGATGTTTCTGTGGTGCAGTCCTTCAGCACAGGCAGTGACCATTGTCTGCTTAGAGCAAAGTTGATTTTCGACGAAGTAGTGGAAAATAAAGCTTTACAGATGTTAAACAGGAAACAGCGCCCGAAGACATTTGATGAAGCAAAACTGAATAAAGTGATTTCTGGGTTTGACTGGAGCCAGATGGAAAAGTGTGACGAGGACTATAGTATCTTTGCTGACAAGCTGAGACGTTGCATAAAAGCAGCTGAAATTAAAAAGATGAAGATGGCAAAGAGAAGAATCTGGAACGAAATGAAAAGCTTGTTAAAGAAGCAGAGAAATATGAAAAGGAGCTCGATAACAACCTCGAGAACTCCATTCTATGCAAGCTTATACAGCAAAAACTGAAGGATGACTTTGAGAACTTCTGGAAAGAAAAGCTCCTTAAAACAGCTGAATCGCGCAAGAGCCTCAGGACATGCAAGCGGGAATTGGCGCAGTATAGATTCAGCGTAACAGCATTGAAGAACAAGAATGGAGTGACAGTAATTGACAGAGCAGGGATTCATAGACTCTAGGATCCGACACTGGAGCAAGAAGATTGGTTTTCAACCCTTGACCTCCAAGACGCATATTTCCATGTCTCTGTCTACCCTGCCCATTGACATTTCCTCACATTTTGTTGTGGGAGCGCAACATGACCAATACAGAGTCCTCTCATTTGGTCTCTCCACCGCACCACGTGTCTTCTCCAAGGTGCTGGAAGTTGTAATAGCACATCTCAAGAACAAAGGAATATTTCCTTACCTGGACGATTGTCTCCTCAAGTCTCCCACTCAGTTAGAAGCAAACCACGCAACTCTTGCAACCCTTCACTGCTTCCGCACCTTGGGCCTGCAAATAAACAAAAACAGATCTATCTTACAACCTACCCAAGAAATCGACTTCATCGGTGCCCACCTCAATTCCACCACCGGTCTTGCATCTCTCCCCCAGGACAGATTCCACACAATGGGCAACCTTATTACCCATATACATGCCAGCACGCAGACTACAGTCTGAAACTCCCTAGAGCTCTTAGGACATATGGCTGCTTGCACATTTGTGGTCACAAATGCTTGCCTGTACATGCGATGCCTTCAGGGTTGGCTAGCCACAGTATACAAACCAAACAAGCACAGGCTAATCAAGTTACTAACTATGCCCCAGAAAGTCAAGGACTCACTTCTGTGGTGGACCTCTCCCATCAATCTCTGCACAGGATTCCCTTCCGACAAGATCCCCCTTTAATTACCATCACCACAGATGCATCCCTCACAGGATGGGAGCACACACTGGCCACCTTACTGCTCGGGGTCTCTGAGCTGCTTTAGAAACCAAACTTCACATACATTTGCTAGAGCACCGGGCTGTACACAATGCCTGCCTCCATTTCCTTCCCATCATCCAAAACTGCTGAATTTGAATCATGACCGACAACATTGCGTGCATGTTTTATGTCAACAGACCGGGGGGAGCCCAATCACACTCCCTCTGCACAGAGGCGGTAAAACTTTGGAACTGGTGCCTTCAACACAATAACCATATCTCCGCCTCATACCTGCCAGGTTCTCAGAATACCACCGCAGACAAGCTCAGCCGATCGTTCCCCATACAGCACAAGTGGGAACTCAACGACACCATTCTTTCCAACATTTTCCAGACCTGGAGTTATCCCCAACTGGATCTATTTGCCACAGCAACAAACAAAAAATGGCCAACATTCTGCTCCAGAGCAGGCCTGGGGAAACACTCATGGGGAGATGCCTTTATGCTCCCATGGACCGAAACTCTCATGTATGCGTTCCTACCAATGCCTCTATTGCACAGAGTAATTCAGAAGATAAGAACAGACAGAGCCAACATCATTCTCATAACCCCAGCATTTCCCAGACAATCATGGTACCCCTTCTTCCTGTGCATGTCAGTCAAGCCACCCATTTCCCTTCCCCCACTCAGCAAACTCCTATTACAATGCCAGGGACAACTATTTCACCCTGACGTAAAACATCTCCACCTGAGGGCCTGGCTGATCAATGGTTCTCTAATGCAGAGTTAACCTGTTCAGACCAAGTGTGCACTGTCTTGCTACACAGCAGAACACACAACACGTGCACTACCTACCTGCATAAATGGAAACAGTTCACATCTTGGTGCGCTGACAAACAGACCTCTCCAGTTTCTGCTTCACTCCCACTGATACTGGATTACCTGTTACACCTTAAAACATCTGGCCTCTCTACGAGCTCATTCAAGGTCCACCTCGCGGCAATCCACCACCTTCCACCATAAGATGGACTATGTTACAGTCCATCCAATCAGTTCCTGAAGGGTATCCAGGCGTTATACCCAGACGTGAAACCGCCTGCTGCACCTTGGGATTTACACCTAGTCCTCAAAGCCCTGGTGGATAAACCCTTTGAAGCGATGGCTGCCTGCTTCCTTCTCCACCTATCCATGAAGACCGCCTTCCTCACAGCAATCACGTCTGCCAGATGAGTAGGAGAAATAGGGGTGCTTATGGCAGACCCTCCTTATACCACGTTCTTCCATGATAAGGTCACACTCCGCACGCATCCAAAGTTCTTACCTAAGATACACTCTTTCTTTCACCTCAATGAACCTATACACCTCCCAACATTTTTCCCAAAACCTCATGCTAACGCCTTTGAAATAACATTGCACACTCTTGATGTTCGCAGAGCATTATCCTTTTACCTGAATAGAACAAAACGGTTTAGAAAACCCTCCAGACTTTTTGTCTCTATTACTCAGCACTCACAGGGAAATGTTATCTCTACACAGAGACTTTCCAAATGGATTGCTGAGTGCATACGCCTTTGTTACCAACTCAGGCAAATACAACCTCCTACATCAATTAGGACACACTCTACCTGTCTCCACCTCCACAACCTTTCTCCATAATGTCCCACTGTCTGACATATGCAAGGCAGCTACCTGGGCATCGAACCTTACTTTTGCTAATCACTACACTCTCATCCACACTGCAGTGTTGACAAAAGATTGGGTAGAGCTGTCTTGTCAACAGCCTTCTTACCTCATCCGAAGCCCCAACCATCCAAAGGGATACTGCTTTTCAGTCACCTGGTGTGGAGCACCCACAGGGACATCTCGCAAAGAAGAAGAGGAGGTTACTCACCCTATGCAGTAACTGACGTTCTTCGAGATGAGTGTCCCTGTGGGTGCTCCACTACCCGCCCTCTTCCCCTCTACTGCGGAATTCGTAACGCACTCCATTGTAGAGAAGGAACTGAGGAGCCTGGGATGTGCATGCGCAATTCAAACACTGACAGCTCGAGAGGCAGGCACAGCGTGTGCGCAGCCTGTAGGAGTACTGCTGTAGAAATCTCCGATTGAAAGCACTGTGATGCACCTTGACCCGAAGTGGAGCACCCTTGAGGACACTCATCTGGAAGAACATCAGTTACTGCACAGGGTGAGTAACCTCCTCTTCCCCAGGAGGAATTTTTCAAAAAATTCTATTTTCAGTTCTCCTGAAAAGGAGTCTTTACAAAATTTTCATGCCATGGAAAATTTCTGCTAAACAGAAATTCTGATTCCTGCATAGCTCTAATTTTAGCAGAGATTTTCAAATCTGTCTATCCAGTTCAGATACAGAACTGCTATTGAAATTACTGTGAGCTGTGTGGCTAAATCCCCCAAGTGGCTGTGAAAATCCTAGCCTTTTAGTCTTCTGAAGAGAGAAAAATAAAGTATTTCCTGTCTTGAAAATGTTTTTACCATTGCCTGACTATGGACTTTGGGATCTAATGTGCTTTAAAAGTCTGTGATTTCTGTCAGGAAACCATTCATTGCTTGAATAACAGGGCTCAGCCTGACTCTTTTCAAAGCCATTGAAAACTTTATACAAGTGTTTTGACGGCTGGTGAGTACCTTTTTGAAATACCATGATTGGACTGCAAAAACTAAGGGGAAACAATGAGATTTTCAATTAGGCTCCCAACTTCTTTAGGTGCCTTTGAAAATCAAAGATTTTTAATGTTGGTGTCTAAGAGTAGGCTCCTAAATCCATATTTTGGCACTTAAATAAATGTAGCCCTATTTTTGGAAGTATTAAGTATAAGTGCTAGTGTAGAGAGTTGTACAAAGGAAGCCATTGTAATGCACAACAAATTTTACTGGTCCTGCAAAACCTAGGAACTATGTTAACTGTTCTTGAGCACTGTCTACTGGCACCTTAACCATTAACTAACAGAGCTGGTTGAAAAACAGAATTTCTATCATTCTGATATGTTTTCATCCCAAATCAGGACAATGTATCAATTTATTATTTTTATGGAATAGAAAGTTCTGAAAAAAATTCTATTTGGAAATGTCAAAACATTTACAGACATCGTCAAACCAAAATGAAATGTTTAATTTTGGCTCATTTCAAAATTGAATTGTCTGTTTGACCTGTCATGGTGCCTCCTAAAGGGAGTTGTAGTTTGGGTGCTTCATGCTCTTACTCTCCTTTGAGATGGGGTCCCCAACTGGATTACAGTTTCCATGATGCAGTGCAGTGATGGGACTCTGATGGGGGTACCCATAAGATGCAGTGCATCATAGGAGATGTCCAGTCAGGGAGCCTGACCCATTGAGAAGAATAGGAGCATGAGGCACCCAACCTACAATTCCTATGAGACACTGTGGCAGTTCATATGGACACAGATTAATGTTGACTTGACTTGAAGCTAAATGTTTAGATTTGGTTTGAAAATTGAAATGTTGCAGTTCAGGACCAACCAATCTGAAACTGTGTATTTTGTTTAGACTTTATGAACAGAAAATCAAAAAATTTTGGCAAAATTGAAAGTTTTCAGTAGCTGCATTTTCCATCAAATAACATTTTGTTGAAAAATTCCTGGCCAGCTATACTAAGGGTATGTCTATACTACCCGCCGGATTGGCGGGTAGCGATTGATCTATCGGGGATCGATTTATCGCGTGTAGTGTAGACGCGATAAATCGATCCCTGATTGCTCTCCCGGCGACTGCTGAACTCCAGCTTGGCAAGAGGCAGAAGCAAAGTCGATAGGGGAGCAGCAGCTGTCGATCCCGTGCCGCGAGGACGTGAAGTAAGTGATTCTAAGTCGATCTAAGATACATCGACTTCAGCTACGCTATTCTCGTAGCTGAAGTTGCGTATCTTAGATCGATTTCCCTCCCTCCCCCTGTGTAGACCAGGCCTAACTATTTACATCTGTAGGCCTAGAGTACTCTCTCGGCATTGTACACACACAAATGCCATTTCAATCAATGGCAGGTACAGATGCAGCTGTTCAGCAACTTTGAAAATTAGGCCACTTTTATTTCTGTGCCTAAATTTAGGAGCCTTACTTTAAAGAGTGGGTTTAAAAAACATTTTGGCCTCTGCTTTTCTTTAAAGAAAGGTGCATTGTAGCTAATGAATTCTGACCTAATCAAGTAAAATGTAATAAGATATTTGCATAGATCAAATATAATTTAATTTTATAGATAGAACTCTGATAGGATTTACAATACTGAAAATCACTGATTTCATGGGTTTAAAGTTGTTGTGGGTCTTGTTGTTTTAATAATATGGAAATACAGTTATTTTGTTCTCTCTTTTTTTTAAGACCTGCTATAGGAGCTAAAAATGTTTATAACTAGTAACTGAGTGCTTAGGAGTGCTTGGCAGTGCATAAAAAGTTGAGAGGTGGTCCTTGTCCCAAAGAATTTTCAATATAACACTATTAACACCAGCCTTTAAATATTTATATGAATGAGTTTTATTTTAGAAGCATTAAAATGTATAAAATAATATTTCACAGTTATCTAGGATGACTCAGAAAAAAATGGGTTTATTTCTTTCCTGTTGGGCATATAAAGCCATGAAGTAATCTGATTTTTCTCATGAAGAGCAAGCAGGTTTAACAGCATATAACCAATGCACTGATCTCCTCAGAAACACATGACTCATTACTCCACTGGTGGTTGGCTTTGACCTGAGTTATTGTGGGGGGGGAACCCCACCTAACCCCTCCGGCTGCAAATCTTCTTAGGTAGCAGCTGCTGCTGTTGTTTAGCCTCTCTTCCATCTTTAAATAAGTGCTGCCTCCTGTGGCCTCCCCTCTGACATAATTAATTGAGATGGGAATTGCCCTCTTTCCTAGGATTAGGGAATTAGCAGGGAACTATTAAAAATTAAATGATTTATTTATATATATATAAATAAAATTTTGAAAGATATTGCACTCCGTCTGGTCCCTATGGGATATTATCTCTTACTGAAGACTATATTGTGGCTATTAAGTCACAGCCTGCTTCCGGGAAAATTGTACAGAGGACCCTTGTAGCAGTGGCTGTTCTTGAAGGCATTCTCACTGAGTCTGTAAACATTCCTCAAGGGCTGATGGGGAAGCACAATCCAGAACACAGGCAAACACATTTTAACTTGGTGCAATATACACTCTTCCTGTCCTACTGCTATCCCAGGGTGGGAACAGTTGTGGTGCAGGAAGGAGAGGGAGAGCCCCTGACTGACATCACAGTAAACCTCTCTGCTTTTGTTGGGCAAAAATGTGTAGGGAACTCCACAACAAGACTTTATCCTCTACTCAAATGGTATGTTCCATTATTTTTTTGTTTACATTGTCTACAGTTGTTCTTATTACAACCCAAAACATACATTACAAACTATCAAGGCATTCTTAACTCTGCCCTCTTGTGAGTATGCATTATAATAGTCCTTTATCACATGATCATACACTAGTTTTTCTGCAACACCCCTCCCTCAGTTCATGTGCATGTTATGCAATGAATGAGGCTGGGTTGTGTAATGAATTGGTTTGGGATCCAGAACACTCTGCATCACTCAGTGCACAAACATATAGGTTGTGTAATCTATGAGGCAGGCACAGGAGAGCGGAGGTCAATTTAGCTAACTTGTGTTACTTAGCTCAGGTAAAATATCCTGTAAAGACACTACAACTTGGCTTTTAACTCTGGTTAGCAGCTCAGTTTCAGCCCACACGCTGCCCTTAAGGGCATGTTGACAGTGCAGCTGGGAGCGAGCCTTCCAGCTCTGGTAGATGACTTGTGCTAGTGGGCCTTGCACTAGTGCACTAAAAATAGCTGTGTGGATGTTGCTGCACTGGCTGAGGCTTGGGCTAGCTACCCAAGCTCAGACCTACCCTACTCCTTGGATGGTCAGCTTTGTCGGCGCTGCAATGTCCACACAGCTCTAGCATGAGCCCTGCAGTGAGGCTCGCTTCCAGCTACAGTATAGACATACCCATATAGGTTTTAACTCAAGCTGCTAACCCAAGTTAAAAGCCAAGTTGCCATATCTTCATTGCAGTTTTAACCTGAGTTAGCTTAATTTGGGTTAGCTCACCTGAGTAAAGAATGTATCTTATTTTTCAGTGTAGACTATCAGTTACAATCTGGTCCTGGTTTTCCCTCTCTTTGCTTCAGGAAACAAGTAAACGTTGCCAGCTCTTTACCTGGCATAGATTTTGCCTTCTATGACAACTGTGTTGTGCTGGTTCGTGCATATGGGGTGGGGGCAGAGCCATGTTTCTACCTGTTCCCTGTTTCTTCCTGTCCAATCCCTGCCCAGGTGTGCAGAAGGGAGAGTAGTTGCCTCACTGATGCTGTTCTCTCCTCTAACCTGCTATCCACCTTATGTCCTCTTATTCTTCTGCCGGGACACCATAGGGCAAGTAAGAATCTTGCTGTTAGAATGGAAAGGCATAGGCAATCTCTACAGTAAGTGGGGCTACGTACTTCACCTGTCATAAATGCAACATTGTGAAGAAATGTGAATTTTCCTTTTTATTAAAAAAACCTATAATAATGAAGAAAGCTTTGAAATCAGACTTCCGATCAATGCTTTTCATTCTGTCATACTCTTTTTATCCTTGATATAAAACAGGAATTCCAGATGCCTTTATGCTGAGAGCATGAAACCATAAGATTATCATGGTAACTCAATGTTATGTTACAAAGAAGCATCATTCCTGTAGTGTGGTCCAATTACAAAGTAGTAAAGCAGGGAAATCACACAGCAATGCTGTTTTTCTATATGTTTCAGTAAGTTTAGCACAGCAGGAAATGTGGCCTTCTTCCTAGATAATGCATCAAATCTGCAGTTAGAATTTAAGTGCAAATGGAAGTTATTTTAAAGACTTCATATATAGGCTAATAACCTCAGTTGCATAAATGAGATAATTGTATCTTATGTAATATGCTTGATTTCATTTTATGGCAAGAATTTCATACCTTAATTTTAAGTAAGTAATGGTTTTCTGTAGAAACTTTTAACAAACCTGCATGTGAATGATATGCTACAGCATCACAAAAGATTTGGTTATTAAATACTATTTCTAGCTGGATAGAACTTCAGTGTACGCTTTCTTTCCCGCCTACACCTTATTTTTGTGAAACTGGTCCAGTCTGGAAGCAATAATCTTGTGGGGCGATACAGGTATTCATCAATTTTTGAAAGAAGATCCTGCAGATACTAGAAATAATAACAGGAGTTAAAATATGAAGATAATATAATGCTTTTTCCTTGGGTTCTGAGGACTGTGAAGATGCTTGATCCCAGCACTTTAGCAGCATAATCAGTCAACCATTGGCCAGGTAGCACAGGTCCAGGGGGCACCTTTTTCACTTGTGACTAACTTGCCATCCAGAATTACCCTGCTGGGTCAAACTGGAGAATCTTAGTCCACTCTTCATTTTTAACTGATTTGCCTATAGATACTGAGCCTTTCTCTGAAAAGTTTTAAAATTAAAATAGTTAGGCACATCTCCTCCTCCTTTTTTTAATTTATTCTTTTTCTGTTCAATTATGCACTGGCCAGAAAGTAAAATCATCTCTCAACAAAAGAAATAAAGTATAGGGAGTGGCTTTATAGACTTAGCACACTGTCTGCCAGTGTGCTTCAAATTTTACTTGGAAGACCCACACTCTAGGGAATATTAAGAATAATTCAGGGTCTATAGGAAATTAATCCTTCACCTCTTTACTGAGATTGCCTTGAGAATATCTATTAATGCTAATATCTATGATGGATCTTTTTATGCAAACATTTATCTACCTCAAATAGTACTGACATCATCAGTTTCAAGTAGTTCACTAAACCACCATCATATGTTAAGTATCCAGTCATGCTTAACGTGGTCTGGATGAATTAACCCATTAAAAATATGTAATGCCCCATAGCTGCAAAAATGTTGCCAGTGACTGCAAGTTTGGGCTTACAATAGGAGTAGCAATTGCCACGAGTTTTCATAGCCTTCCATGGATCTAAAGTAATACACTTATATCTTTTTTTTAAAGAAAACATTCCTAGATGCCTTTAACATCATTGATCCAATGCAGGAAAGGTTGCTTGTCACCTGCAGCACTCATGTTTCTGAGAAGTAAGTTCTAGCTGATTTATGCATTGTTTCAGCACTGATACTTGAAGAGCATACAAAAGAAAATACAGAAGTGTCTGGGTGCATATACAGGGGTTAAGATGCCAGCTAAATAAGCTTGGTCCATACTCTGAGCCAAAAGCAATGTCATGTAGGTAGAAGAAAATAGCCACTGATTTCAAACTGAGAATAAAGAGTGTATAAGAGACTAGCACAGCAGGAAACTTGCAGACAAAATATTAATGGTTGATAATTCCCATGGAGAAAACTTAACAGCACTGAGACCAACAGCCATCTAACCAGATAGGCTCAGGTAGCCCATCTAGTTAATGCAAAGTTTGCCTACAGATGTTATCTAGAGTTCATATGTGGATTTAAGGAACCTGAGGAGCTTTGCAAAAATATAGGTCACATGATTGCAAATGGTTAAAGAAGAAATGCTTGTGAATGTTGGGAAAATGGAGACAGGTGTAGATTTGGCAGGGGGGTGCAATTGCAGTTCCTGGGTGTAGGAGTCAATGATCTTATTGCCTTGTGGATATATAATTCATTATGGCGTGGTCAAAGTTTTCCTCTAAGCAATGATATAATTTTAGTACGGCATGTGCCTGTGTTTAATGAAGAATACTAGATTATCCCCTTTTGGGACTCTGAAAGCTGGCTTAAGATCACCAGGGCTGCTTTTAAAGCTCTGGAAGCTTTGTTTTGGATTGAAAAAGCATATTTGAACATTGTCTGTCGGGGTTCTTGGGGCAATATCTTGTGGTAACAATTACAAAAGGAATATCAGTCAGAGATAAAGATCAAAACCGCAGAGTGACAAAACATGCTCATCCCTGGATATAGTGGATCAGAGTGTCTGCTCACCACCTTGCTTTGCTTTGATGACTAGCACTGACATTGAGATGTTGCTTTTTCTCAGGAACAAAATCCCACTGAATCTCTGTGTATAAGAAGTGCTGCTGTTGTTTCAACAGCTTTCTCACGGACAGATACAAACATCTCCTTAGCTACATGGGCTTCAGAGAGGCAAGCTTTAGGTTAAAGAAGAATAAAATGTGTCCTAACTTGACATGAATAATAGTACCTACCTTCTCTTTATCACACTGCCTCACAAATACAGCTGTATGATACCCAACAGAATAATAGAAAAGTTTATTTTGATTTGGTATTCCTAAAGTCAGGGATGTCGTCTTTTATGTCAGTAACCCATTCTGCACATATATAGTTGTATATAAACAATAAGATGGCAGCAGGTGGGATCCAGTTCAATTGCGGGGCCAGCCAAGGACAAAGAAAGTGACCTGGCCATGATTCTGAAGAGAAACCATGAGGTGCAGGGGAAGGATCCTGGACACCTCAGATAACTCTTTCTAAGCTCAAAGGACTTTCCAGAGTAGTGAGGAACCTGAGGCAGGGGAATGCATGTAGGTGTGTTCAGTATTGTTTGTAGGTCAGTGTATATCTCGTGCTACTTAAGTAAAGAGCAAGGGTGTTTTAGAATCCTAATGTATGTGTGTCTGTTGGCTTTCACTGTCATGTGCACCTGAGGAAAAAAATAGTAAACCAGAAAGCTCTCACATTTCCCAGAATCCCACTGCAGGTGTAGGAGCTGCTGGGATGAGAGTGGGGGCTTGGGAGAGACAGCACTAGTTTGAAGGCTAGGGAAATTGGGCTGTGTGGGGTCCTCACTGCAAGGAGGGGTGCCAGATATCAGGGCCAAAGCCAGGGCCGGCTCCAGGCACCAGCCCAGCAAGCAGGTGCTTGGGGCAGCCAACGGTGAGGGGCGGCACGTCTAGGTCTTGGGTGGCAATTCGGCGGCGGGTCCCTCACTTCCTCTCAGAGAGAAGGACCTGCCGCCGAATTGCCACCGAAGACTGAAGCGGCGGTGGTAGAGCTGATTGCGATCGCAGCTTTTTTTTTTTTTTGGTGCTTGGGGCGGCAAAACCCCTGGAGCCGGCCCTGCCCAAAGCCAGAGAAGGCCTAAACTCCACCCGGCCCAAGCAAGCTAAAGGCACATGGGGTTCAGTGTTTGGATCCCACCTGCAGCTGTCTGGTGAGTGTCCAGCAAGGTGGGAGGGCAGGCTCCACCGGATCTGTGACACCTGTATTTTTATCACTTAAAAATGTGACTTTTATTCTACTAAATATCAGAATTTGCTTTTATACTCAAAATAGTCATTTAACAGTTAATTTGGAAAATATTTTTTGTACTGTTTGCTGGCTGCATTTTAAAACAATGGGGCTTTGACACTAAATACAACATGGTAATTTGCTCACTTTGTTTTACATTTGAATTATTCCAGTCAATGGATAATGGTCAGTTAATAGCATAAACTCCCTTCTTAGAAAGCAATAGAGTCCTTTTCCTCGTCTTCACTGATTGCCAGGTTATTTGTATATAGAGAGAGACTTTCTTCTTGTATAATCAGTTTGCTGCTGCCCATTTTACTGCCAAACATTCCTTCTCAATAGTAGCATAATGTTACCTAGGGAACAGCTTATGGCTAACACATACAGTGGTGCCACAAATTAATTTCACAGTTATCAGGATATAGGGTGATAACAGCAACATGAGCTACTGTGAAATTATCATTGTTCCCATGGTGTATCAGTGTAATTATTACTTTTGTGACAACTATGCAAATAACTCATACCATCCCTTTAGGATGGGATGTGCTTTCCTTTTTCTAGCTTAGTACTTCGTACTTCAGAGAAATCTCTGAATGAATTTGAGTCTAAAGATGAACACACCTTTAAAAAATCTACCTCCACAATTTTTTTTGTGAAACAAATGTCTGGTCTGAATCATATCTGGATCTGAATATGAAGCAAATCAGAGGCTAAATTATCAGAAAAAAACAAGTATCTTCTGTTTTTCAGTTATTTCCAGGGTGAACATGCTGGTATAAACAAAAGGCATCCTTGTGCTATTTCCTGCAAAGAAACACTCAAATAGCAGCAGAAAGGAACGCCTTGAAAAAGTTGTTCTTATTAAAGGACTCTTTTGAGCTTGTTCAATGCCATTGCGTTGAGGCTGCTGTTTGTGCCACAGCCTTCTAGCAACAAAGAATGAGAAATTCAACAACTTTAAACGTTTTTACGTAGAGATAGGAAGACATATCACTAGGGCTAGATTGAGTTGTTGCTCCTGGCCTTGTGCATGAGGCATTGTGTAACTGCATTACAAAATCACACAGATACAACAGTATGAAAAGAATGGGCAATGATGACTGTGATCTCTGATTAAATAATTGGTTGATTAACAGCCCAGGCATAAGCACATATGTGTTGGACAGCTCATCTCTGTCAGGGGATACATGGAGAAAGCAGACGATATGTGATTGCCACCTATATCGGAGTTTCAACCTCTCTGGTATAGAAGATTTTGATTTTTTTCCATTTCAAAATGACATTTCATTTCCATTTTAAATGTTTGTATTATGTAACATAATCTAAAATAAAAACAATGAAATCTAAACGAAACATTTCAGTTCTATTGAAACTAAACATTTTCATCAGTCCCAAACAATATCTTCTCTGGAATAGGAAACTTCAAAATTTTGGTTGTTTCAGAATGGAAACATTTTTGAAATTTCAGATTTTCCCATGAAATGGAAAATCCCTTCCTGACTGTCTCTGTTTATTTATGTTGCTTAGACTGAGCTAAATAGAAAGCTAGATAAGTTTGTTTCTGTGAGAATTGATTTGTGGAGGAATAAATGCAAACAGCATTTTGAAGTGTGTGCACACACTGAGCATTTCTAAAAGTGCCTATCATTGTAGCATCACCTGGATTTGAGCTTCACAGATTTATTGTCATGTCTGAAAATATAATAATTGTATTTTTTTCTAGCATGAATGAATTGCATGACTATTGTCTACTTGAGATTACTAAGAATGTGGTAGAACCGTTGAAAGAGTGGAAATAACATCCTAATGATGGGTGAACATAGAGAAAATAACCATGCTGACATACTGTTCCAACACATGTTATTATTCATGTTTTTCAGCCTAATAGAATTTATTCAGGCAATTTCTCCAAAACAAATGTCAAAAAAGAAATTCCCCATATAATCACATTGTTACAGAGTGATGTTTTGTGTCCTTAGTGGAAATACTGCAGTTTACTGCATAAATCCAGAAGAAAATAATCACTTCTCCTCCATGAAGATGTCTCCTCAGATTCTCTTTTGGACTGTGTGCTACATTTAAAGAGAAATGATTAAAAGCAGTAGCTGTCTTTTCATTTTTGAGCAGTCTACCTCTGAGATTGTCTCTAGCAGAGAGACATCATGGTTCCCTCCCAGCCTTGTATCTTATATTTTGGGTGAATAGATCCTTCCACAGTTTGGGCTGAAGAAGTGTATCGATACCACATGTATCTGGATTCTGAAACTCAGTGGCAACATCTAGTGCAAATAATAATAATAAAAATATTGGCTCACTCGGTGTCCAGATCATAAATAATAAATGATTTTTAAAAGCTGGACAATCTGATAGGAGGGCTTTGAAGAATGGCGCCTGTTTGCCATATGTTTGCCATTTTTATTGGTTTTGTTACAAGTATAGTAGTTCCAATGTGAGAGGAGCTATTTATATAAAAGCAACAAAGAGGCCGCTGGCAACTTAAATAATAACAGATTTATTTGGCATTTAATGTGCCACTGGACTCCTCGTTTTTGTGGATACAGACTAACATGGCTACCCCCTGATAATTAATATGTATGGCTGTTAATTAAAATTTTGTGGAGCACAGCTTCAAAAATCTGCCTTTTTTTTTTACCTACCTACTAGATGTTGGAAATCTGAGGCAAGATTTATTGCCCTGATACTAGCAACAAAGCGTCCTGTGGCACCTTATAAAGTAATAGAAGTATTGGAGCATAAGCTTTCGTGGGTGAATACCCACTTCGTCAGATGCATGTGGTGGAAATTTCCACAGGCAGGTATAAATATGCAAGCAAGAATCAGTCTAGAGATAATGAGGTTAGTTCAATCAGGGAGGATGAGGCCCTCTTCTAGCAGTCAAGGTGTGAACACCTAGGGAGGAGAAACTGCTTTTGTAGTTGGCTAGCCATTCACAGTCTTTGTTTAATTCTGAGCTGATGGTGTCAAATTTGCAAATGAACTGAAGTTCAAAAGTTTCTCTCTAGAGTCTGGTCCTGAAGGTTTTTTGCTGCAGGAAAAATCTGCTATTGTGTGTCCAGGGAGATTGACGTGTTCTCCTACAGGTTTTTGTATATTGCCATTCCTAATGTCTGACTTGTGTCCATTTATCCTTTTACATAGGGATTGTCCAGTTTGGCCGATGTACATAGCAGAGGGGCATTGCTGGCACATGATGGCATATATTACATTGGTGGATGTGCAGGTGAATGAACTGGTGATGTTGTGGCTGATCTGGTTAGGTCCTGTGATGGTGTCGCTGGTATAAATATGTGGGCAGAGTTGGCATCGAGGTTTGTTGCATGGATTGGTTCCTGAGTTACAGTTACTATGGTGCGGTGTGTGGTTGCTGGTGAGAATATGCTTAAGGTTGGTGGGTTGTCTGTGGGCGAGGACTGTCCTGCCTCCCAAGGCCTGTGAAAGCGAGGGATCGTTGTCCAAGATGGGTTGTAGATCACTGATGATGCGTTGACTAGGTTTTAGCTGGGGACTGTATGTGATGGCCAGTGGAGTTCTGCTGGTTTCTTTCTTGGGCTTGTCTTGCAGTAGGAGGCTTCTGGGTATGTCTGGCTCTGTTGATTTGTTTCCTTATTTCCTCGTGCGGGTATCATAGTTTTGAGAATGCCTGGTGAAGATCTTGTAAGTGCTAGTCTCTTTCTGAGGGGTCAGAGCAAATGCGGTTGTACCTCAGCGCTTGGCTGTAGATGATGGATCGTGTGGTGTGTCCGGGATGGAACCTGGAGACATGAAGGTAGGCATAGCAGTCGGTGGGTTTTCGGTATAGGGTGGTGGTAATGTGGCCATCACTTATTTGTACCATGGTGTCTAGGAAGTGGACCTCCCGTGTAGATTGGTCCAGGCTGAGGTTAATGGTGGGCTGGAAGCTGTTGAAATCGTGGTGGAATTCTTCCAGAGTCTCCTTCCCATGGGTCAAGATGATGAAGATGTCATCAATGTGGCGTAGGTAGAGAAGGGGCGTGAGTGGACGAGAGCTGAGGAAGCATTGTTCCAGGTCAGCCATGAAAATGTTGGCATATTGTGGGGCCATGCGAGTGCCCATAGCAGTGCCACTGGTCTGGAGGTATATATTGTCACCAAATTTGAAATAATTGTGCATGAGGATAAAGTCACAGAGCTCAGCAACCAGTTGTGCTGTGGCATCATCAGGGATACTGTTCCTGACAGCTTGTATTCCATCTATGTGTGGGATGTTTGTGTAGAGAGCCTCCACATCCATGGTGGCTAGGATGGTGTTTTCTGGAAGATCACCAATGCATTATAGTTTCTCAGCAAATCAGTGGTGTCATGGAGATAGCTGGGAGTGCTGGTGGTGTAGGGTCTGAGTAGAGAGTCTACATATCCAGACAGTCCTTCAGTGAGAGTGCCAGTTCCAGAGATGATGAGGCATCCAGGGTTTCCAGGTTTGTGGATCTTGGGTAGTAGATAGAATAACCCTGGTTGGGGCTCTAAGGGTATGTTGATTTGTTCCTGTGTTAGTGTAGGGAGTGTCCTGAGTAGATGGTGCAGTTTCTTAGTATATTCCTTGGTGGAATCTGAGGAAAGGCCTATAGAATTTGGTATTGGAGAGTTGTCTGGCAGCCTCCTTTTGGTAGTCAGACCTGTTCATGATGACAACCGCACCTCCTTTATCACCCTCTTTGATTATAATGTCAGGGATGTTTCTGAGGCTGTGGATGGTATTGCGTTCTGCACGACTTAGGTTATGGTTACCGCAGAACTATATCATGTTCACGGGGGTGATGAGGCAAAAAGAGAGTCCCTGAGATAGGGCTGTGTACACACTCAACCTGGCCAAACTGGACAGTCCCTACGTAAAAGGATAAATGGACACAAGTCAGATATTAGGAATGGCAATATACAAAAACCTGTAGGAGAATACTTCAACCTCCCTGGACACACAATAGCAGATTTAAAGGTAGCCATCCTGCAGCAAAAAACCTTCAGGACCAGACTCTAGAGAGAAACTTTTGAACTTCAGTTCATTTGCAAATTTGACACCATCAGCTCAGGATTAAACAAAGACTGTGAATGGCTAGCCAACTACAAAAGCAGTTTCTCCTCCCTAGGTGTTCACACCTTGACTGCTAGAAGAGGGCCTTATCCTCCCTGATTGAACTAACCTCATTATCTCTAGACCGATTCTTGCCTGCATATTTATACCTGCCTGTGGAAATTTCCACCACATGCGTCTGATGAAGTGGGTATTCACCCACGAAAGCTTATGCTCCAATACTTCTGTTACTTTATAAGGTGCCACAGGACTCTTTTTCGCTTTTTACAGATCCAGACTAACACGGCTACTCCTCTGATATTTGCCCTGATACTGTATGTTTAACCCAGATAGGATTCATTTGTGAGAAATTTCTTTAACTGATTAGCAAGTTCTGGAATACCAGCTGCAGTCATTGGGTGATATAGAGGATATTCAAACAAGTGCTAATCAATCAGTCTTGTGACAGGCAGACCCTTAAGGTTGGGAGCTTCTGGAATTGCTGATCATTATGCAACTGCTAGAAAAGAGGGGGATTGAATGAGTCATTGCAGTACTCCTAGGACCTTTTCTGCTTTCCATGTCCAGCAAGGCTCTCAAGTGGGGCATAGGCCTACATTTTGTTTGATACTGTTACAAGCCTGAATGGTTCCTTTTTAGGTCACAGGAAAGTGGTTTTACTCAGAGAGGCCTCAGAGTAAGAATGTGTGTTTTATTTGATGACCCTCTTGTATATGAATAGCTACAAGAAGGGTTTCTTAAGGAGTTGAAGTTGAAATGTTTTATGGATTGTGTTTTATTAATATAAAACTGTAGCTTATTAGGCTAAAAATGGATTGCCTAAATAATTGGTGGTTTGCTGTGGAGCAACATTTAAGTTGAAGAAAATATCTTTAAAAATAAAGGTTTTGGTTGAATTACTATATCTATGTTGTATGAATATTATTTTAAAGTTTGTTAGCATTTACCAAAGTTGGCGCTATTGTAGTGTTGGTTGTGCATTGCTCGTGATGTGTATGGACTGTTTTAAAATGGCACGGCTTTAATTTCATTTTAATCTGAGTGAAGGTGAAAGTAGGGGAATCTCTTCCTACCTTTTAAAATGAGGGAATATTTAAGTTTTTTTTGTTTGTTTGTTTGGTTTTTTGTGGAAGAGAGAATGGGATGGGAAGTTGCATTTCTGTATTTTTCAGCTACCACACCATGCTAGCTACTGGATTCTGAAGCGTAAAGAAACTCAGACACAATCCCTACAGTTCTAGTCTTAAAATGAAGCATTTTGCAACATTTCTCTCCCCCACCACCTTGGATTCCACTCCCCAAGTTGCTTATCCCATGCTTTCCTCCTCCTCCTATAACTTCTCTTCTAATTCCTTGGGGTTTTCTTTTCTTTTCATCTTCCTCCCGTCTTTTTTTCCCCTTCTGTCTTCCTTCTGCTGCCTATTATTCCTGCACACTCTGCTTCCCCCTCCAGTATGCCTTTCTGCCTTTTCTTCTGCCTGCGCTCCATATTTCTGCTGTCCTTTGCTTCGCTCATCTTCTAAAACAGCTTTGCTGTAGCAGTGCTGTGTAGAAGATGTGGTCTCTGAAACTGCTCCCTCTCTTATCTGGCCTTACTGAATGAGGTTTAGCTGAGGAAGAGATGAGGCCTCTTTTGAGTAGTCTGGAGTCGTAGGCCATATAGAGTCAGACCAATAGTCCATCTAGCCCACTATACTCTCTTCTGATAGTGGCAGGTGCCATATGTTTCAGAGGGATTGAATTTAACAAGGTAATTTAAACAGTGATCCATCTTCTGTCATCCAGTCCTGCCTTCTGGCAGTCAGAGATTTATGGACACACAGAGAATGTTGAACTTACCTCCTTTTTTTTTTTTTAACCCCAAATAATACTTTTATTATTACAAGTCCCTTGGCAATGAGTTTCACAAGTTGACTGTGTGTTGTGTGAAGAAGTACTTCCTTTTGATTGTTTTAAACCTACCACCTATTAATTTCATTGGGTGACCTCTGGTTCTTGTGTTACATGAAGAGCAGCTGACTGAGGAGATATCTGAGCCATTAGCGATTGTCTTCGAAAAGTAATGGAAGATGGAGGAGAGATTCCAGATGACTGGCATTATATTTGCCCTTCTCCAATCTATAAAAAGAGAAATACGGACAACCAAGGGAATTACAGACCAGTCAGCTTAACATCTCTGATTCTAGAACACCTCCTTATTCACTTTCTCCACACCATTCATGATTTTATAGACCTCTATTGTATCTGCCTTTTGTTGTCTCTTTCCTAAACTGAGCAGTCCCACTCTTTTTAATCTTTCCTCATATGGAAGCTGTTCTACACCCCTTTTGTTGCCTTTCCCTGTACTTTTTCCAATTTTAATATATCTTTTTTGAGATGAGGCAACCAGAACTGCACGGTGTTCAAGGTCGGGGCGTACCATGGATTTATATAGTGGCATTATGATCTTTTCTATCTTATTGTTGATCCCTTTTCCAATGCATCCTAACATTGTTAGCTTTTTGATTGCTGCTGCACATTGAGCAGACGTTTTCAGTGAACTGTCCATGATGACTCTCAAATCTTTTTCTTGAGTGGTAACAGCCCATTTAGACCCCATCATTTTGTATGTGTAAGGAGGATTGTGTTTTCCAATGTGCACTTTGCATTGAATTTCATCTGCCTTTCTGTTGCCCAGTCACCCAGTATTGTGAGATCCGTTTGTAACTCTTCACAGTTAAATCCAAAGCTGACTATCTTGGGTAATTTTGTATCATCTGCAAACTTTGCCACCTCACTGTTCATCCCTTTTCCCAGTTCATTTAGGAATGTTTTTCAGTACTAGTTCCAGTCATAGGCGCCGACTCTGTGGGTGTTCCAGGACTGCAGCTTAGCACACACTGGCAGCCAGCTCCGCCCTTGTCTGCAGTGCCTCCCCCCGCCAATCAGCTCCTCCCTCTCCCTCCCAGCACCTCTCTCCCGCCACAAGCAGCTGTTTTGTGGCATTCAGGAGGCTCTGGGAGGAAGTGGGAGGAGCAGGGACAGGACACACTCAGGGGAGTGTGGCAGAACTGGGTGGGAAGAGGCGGGGCAAGGGTGGGACTTAGGAGAAGGGGTGGCATTGAGACAGGGTCTGGGGCAGGGTGGGAAGAGGCGGGGTGAAGGAGGGGGCTTGGAGGAGGCGGGCGGGTGTGGCGCAGCCTGGGGCAGAGTGGGTGGTTGAGCACCACCTCCTCCCTCCCCCGGGCCCAGAGGAAGCTGGTGCCTATGATTATAGTACAGATCCTTGGGGGACCCTGCTATTTACTTTTCTCCGCTGTGAAAACTGACCATTTAATCATGGGAGGATTTGGGGTGGGACATGTGGGGGAGGAGGTTTCCTCCCCCTCCCTCTCCCCCAACTGCAAACCTCAGGCAGGCAGCTTTAGTGTGCAATATAATCAGTTCTGCAGAGGAGACAGGAGAGTGCTCCCACCTTGGGCCCCTGAGGCATGGAGTGGGAATTTTGTTTATAAAAAAAAGTGATTAAGATAAGAAAGGGCTGTTAGGATATTTCCTAAAGTTAAATGGTCTGTTCCAAGCTTGGTGAACTACAAAAAGTAAGTAGCCTAAATGATAGAAAGTAATTGTAGATTTTTTTACAGTTGTTTCAATTGTCCTATTCAAGAGGTAGTGACAAAATTACTGATACCTTTCTTTGAGAAGATAACTGATTTTTTTAGACAAAAGAAATGCAGTACAACTAATATACCTGGATGTCAGTAAGGCATTTGATACAGTTCCACATGAGAAATTATTACTTAAACTGGAGAAGATGGGGATTAATATGAGAACTAAAAGGTGGATAAGGAACTCAGTATGACTGCAACAGGTCATACTGAAAGGTGAGCTGTCAGGCTGGAGAGAGGTTACTAGTGGAATTCCTCAGGGATCAGTCTTGGGACCAAGTAGCCCCCGGGAATCATGGTTAAAGTTGCCTCTCCTTTAAAAAAAAAATAAATAAAAATTCTGAAATGGCACTCCTGTGAGCAGGTACAGAATTTTCTGTCCCCCTTTCCCCCCATGTGTGGCCCTGTTGGCCTAACTGGAGTCATCCCGCCCTATATAGAAATCAAACTACACCTATACATTTAGTCCTTGTCTTCGTTTCCTGTCTTTTATTCACTTATTGACCCATGAGAGGACCTTTTTTCTTGTCTCATGATTTTGCTGAAGAGCCTTATATGTGGGAACTTATGAAAGGCTTTCTGAAAGAGCAAGTCTACTATATCAAATGGAGCACTCTTATCCACATGCTTGTTGAATCCATCAACAATTCTTATAGACTGGTGAGGCATGATTTACCTTTACAATAGCAATGTTGACTTTTCCCCAAGATATCATGATCATCTATGTGTCTGATAATTCTGTTCTTTGCTATAATTTCAGCCAGTTTGCCTGGTACTGAAGTTAAACTTCTGGCTTCCAACTGCCAGGATTGTCTTTTTAGTGTCTTTTTTTAAAAAATCCACATAACATGAGCAGTGGTTCCATATCTGAATTCCTTCAGAACTCTTGGGTGAATACCATCTGGCCCCTGGTGACTTATTACTATTCAATTTGTTCCAAACCTATCTCTAATGATACCTCAGTTCCTCTGATTTGTCACATAAAAACAATTGCTTGGGTGTGGGAAATTTCCCCATAGCCTTTGCTTTGAAGACTGATGCAAAGAATTCGTTCAGCTTCTTTTCAATGGTGTTGTCTTTCTTAAGTGCTCCTTTATCACCTCACTGATCCAGTGGCCCCATTGACTGTTTGGCAGGCTTCTTGCTTCTGATGTACTTACAAATAGTAACAGCATATTATTCATCTTTAGCTAGTTGCTCCACAAATTCTTTTTTGGCCAGCCATATTATATTTTTACACTTGATTTGCCAGAGTTGATTTCTATTTTCCTCAGTAGGAGTTGACTCCCAATTTTTAAAGGATGCCTTTTTGCCTTTCTCTGCTTCTTTTTCTCTGCCGTTTGGCCTTGGGACACTTTTTTGGTTCTTGTCCTGTTTTTTGGATTTGAGGTATACATTTAGTCTGAGCCAGTACAGTAACTCCTCACTTAACGTTGCATTTTTCAGGAACATAACTATGACTTTAAGCAAAACGATGTTAAGCGAATCCAATTTCACCGTAAAAATTAATGTAAATGAGAGGGGTTAGGTTCCAGGGAATTTATGTAGTCTTTTGTCTGGTGAAAAAAAATTCCCTGGAACCTTACACACACACACACACACACACACACACACACACACACACACACACACACACACACACACACACACACACACACACACACACACTTTTAAACAAACAATTTAATACTGGTGCACAGTGATGATGATTGTGAAGCTTGGTTGAGGTGGAGGAGTCAGCGGGTGGGATATTTCCCAGGGAATGACTTACTGCTAAATAATGAACTAGCACTAGCACTCTACAAGGCAGCAGGAAAGGAAGGTGTGTGTGTGTGTGAGAGAGAGATGCACATTTCCCTTTTAAGTATGAAGAGTGGGGTCAGAAGTACACTGCCTTGTTAATAAGATCAGCAAGATGATACTGGACTGCAGCTGCTGCTGCCTGGAAGCTCCCTCTGTCGTGTGTCCCCCCTGCTCTATGGAAGATGGAGTAAGCGGGGTATAGGAACAGGGGAGGGGGACACCCTGACTTTAGCTCCCCTCTTTCTCCCCCCCCCCCACAGCAAACACGGGGGATCAGCAGAGGGCAGGAGCAGCACATAACAGTGGGGGGGAGGGACAGCTGCAATTGCTAGCCTGCTGGGCAGCTACAGTACAGGGAACTTAGGGCAGCGGGGAGCTGATAGGGAGAGCTGATGGGGGGCTGTCGGTCCACCCTGGTTCCAACCACCCACTAGCTAGCTCTACCGGGATGCTCTTGCTGCAAGCAGTGACAAAGCAGACGGCTGCCAAACGACGTTAGAAGGGAGCATTGCACAACTTTAAACGAGCATGTTCCCTAATTGATCAGCAATGCAACAATGCAACAACGTTAACTGGGATGACTTTAAGTGAGGAGTTACTGTATTATGGAGTTTTTAAATAGTCTCCATTCACTTTGTATTCCTTTCACCCTTGTGACCAATGTTCCCTCTAATTTTTTCCATCCATGTGCGTAATTAATTTTGTTATGTGCACCTTGGTATGTGCGGATGGGCACCACCAGTAGAAACAAAATCCTAGATATAATATATATAAAAATATCTATATTATATAAAAAGATATATATTATATCTAGGATTTTGTTTCTACTGGTGGTGCCCATCCGCACATACCAAGGTGCACATATATATATTTTAAAGTTACCATAGGGATAATTACTACAGCCAGGACAAATGAGTTCTAAAATTCCTAACTACCCAAAGAATTAAATGTAAGTGTAAGAGAGAAATAAACATTATGAAATGCAAAGACCAGTCAAAAAACTTAAAATAACACACTTTGAAAGAATAAAATTGCAGAGAATATATGTGCACTGCAGGAAGTACCAAGAAGTAACAATAACAATAATACAAGTATGTGTTGGGAGGTGAGCGTGAAAGACTGTTTGTGTCTGACAGAGAGAAAGTGTGTGTGCTGGCTGATGGGGAAGTTTCTGAGAGACAGTGTGCTGTCTCTTTAAGGCACTCACTCTCTCACTCACTCACCTGAAAGGCTGATTCAGAGGTCAGACCACAGCAGCTCTCTCCTGCTTGAGTCCTGAGCTCCCTGTCCCTTCTCCCTGCTCTGTGGAGATGGGATACAGGGGCTGGGGGAGGGGAACACCCTGACATCAGCACCCTCCTCCACCCCTGCTCTGCGCAGCCAGCAGGAGGGTCCCAGGAGTAGCTACAGGAGCAATATGGCAGCAAAGCAGCCAGGGGAGGGGCACCTGATACATGCTGCTGTCTGTGCACGGCTCTGCTAATCAAGTGTGTGGCACTTGAATTACTCCTGGGCAGCCGCCTGACCATGCAACTTAGAGGAAACACAGCTTGCGACTGTTCCCTTTAATTTCTGTTTAACTAGCTTCCTTGTGCTTGTGTAGTTCCCTTTTTTGAAGTTAAATTCTACTCTGTTGGGTTTCTTTGACATTCTCCTCCCCTACAAGAGTGTTAAATTTAATTACATTATGGTTGTTATTATTGCATAGTTCAGCAGTATTTACCTCTTGGACAAGATCCTGGGCTGCAGTTAGAACTAAATCAAGAATTGCATCTCGCTTTGTGCGTTCCAGGACAAGCTGCTCCAAGAAGCAGTCGTTAATGGTATCTAGACATTTTATCTCTGCATCCCATCCTGAGGTGACATGTACCACAGGCGCCGACTTCTTCTAAGGCCCCAGAGGTGCCCAATCATCCCGCTCCATCCATGCTTTCAACCCCACCTGCCCCCTTCCCCAAGCTCCCACCCCGCCTCTTCCTGCCCTCATTCTGCCCAAGCCCTGCCGCCACCCCCACTCTGCCACTTCCTGCCCTCACTCTGCTCACACCCTGCCTCTTCCCCCCAGTTCCATCCCTTCCTCTGAGCGCTCCTTCTCCCTGCTCCTCCCCCCACCCCCAGCACATCCTGCATGCCGCAAAGCAGCTGATCACGGTGGGTAGGAGGTGCTGGAAGGGAGGGGGAGGAGTTGATCGGCAGGGCTGCTGGCGGGCGGGAGGTGCTGGGAGGGGGCAGAGGGTGCTGGCTGTCGATGGGTGCTGAGCACCCACTAATTTTTTTCCATGGGTGCTCCAGCCCTGGAGCACCCATGGAGTTGGCATCTACGACATGTACCCAGTCAATATGAGAACAGGCATTTCTGTAGAAGCACTTGTATTTTTTATCAATAGTCTGTCGCTTGTCTTCACACTTTCTCCGTCAGTGTGTTACTGAAGAAGCTGCTGATGAGGGTTTGCCACTATGACTAATTCTTTCCTTGAATCCAGAGGCTGAGAGAGCGTGGAGGTGATGGCTCCAGCGTAGTCAGTTTCTTTCCTTCCCTTGCTGTAGAGAAACTGCTGGAGATGTTGTGCAGTGATAGACAAGGCAGATTTGCTGCTCCCTCTCATAATTTACATCTGGCTAGTGAATGGTCATAGTGCTTAGCAGTGGCACAGCTGACACAGCTCTGATTCCTTCCAGTGGATGCAGAATGTGATCTTCCTGTCTACAGATAGCCCAGTATGCAGAAGCTCGTTCACGGCTAAGTGATTCAACGACTGCACAGTCAATTTAAAACCCTGAATTGGGGATTATGGCTAGGGCCACAGGAGAAATAGGGATTGGGATGGCTCTGTGTCCTGTGCTCTTGTGCCAATATTTAAAAAGGAGGCTCATAGGCTGCCGTTCCTCCTTTTCCTACAATAAATGCTGGGCCCCCAGGGTGCATGCACTTGCTGACAAGGAGGGCTGGGGAATATATTAATTTGTTTTCCCATTTGAACAAAAGCACTTTTTCATAACTGTAGCGAAGGAGGGAGGCAACCTCACTTGGCAAGGAAACCCATGTTACATGCACTTGCTGCAAATGTGTGCAACCGGTACCTGAGTATATGTACAAGTGCTTATACAGAAATGCTAGAAGTCTAAATGTTGAGTATATTGATAATATAATTGTATTAGGGTAGGTAAAAAAAAATTAGGAGTGTTGAGAGATCATAGAATTTCTTCTTTTAGGATTTTTTAAATTTGGCTCTTGGTGCAATCTGGTGCTTAATACAGAACAAATGTTGCTCTTCAGAAATATTTCCTGAGTCTGTGGATAAAGTTCTCTGTCAGGGAAGGTTTAGCAGTATCCAGAGAGAGGGCGAGCTGCATGAGAATTAGGGAAACCATTACAACAACCCTTCATGCTGACTGATGACAAATTTTTAACATGGGAGTCCGACATGTGTCCTCCAATATATCACAATCCACATTCCCTGGAAACAAATGGATATCAGGACAAATGGAAAAATGGTATTCTTCAATGTTCTACCCATGGGAAAAGAGTCACAAAAGACTTTAGGGCTTTGTGCACAACCATCTCTATTTACCATATTAGAAACCATGGCCCTCTAGCTTCTAGACAGTAAACCTATGTTCTCTTTATGCAAAGCACTGAAAATAAATGTTTCTTTGCTCCAAAAAATATAAATAGTTCCTCTTATCCAACAGAAAGTGTATAGGGTTGGTACCAAATCAGATTAAATTAAAACAAATATCAATTAAAACAAATTTAATTTATATAAATTAAAACGATCATCTTTCTGGCAGAGGTGGTTATTTTCTTTTCCTTGGCTTCAGAGCTAATATATTTTACAGGTCAGTGTAGAAGATGTTCATGTCACTTCTGCCCCCACAGTAAATTACTAGCTGGATCCCCTTCTGTGTACTGTTTCCTTAATGAGTTCCAACAGAGTGCCATCCCTCCATGCTTGGCAGCTCAGAGAGATTTTCTAGGGTTGGCAGGGCAGACATTTTCCACTTTTCTCAGTGAAGGACTTTAACCCTTTCTGTGCCCTGTTAGATGTTGGGTACATACACCCTGTCACAGGGAAACATATGCGAAAGCAGTGGATAGAACATAGTTTTGGGATTTGTGTACCTGACTAGTCCTTGCATTTTTCAAGGATGGTTTCATGGAGTGTTGACCACTGTTACTTTACTTTTTCCTTGGGAATCCTGTAAAATTTTGTTTTTGCTCTTCACAAAGTGAAAGACAGGGGCTTTTTCCACAGATGGATGTCATTGTGCCAAATTCAGTCTAAGAATCTATGCTGCAGTCTTAAATTACCAATCCCTAAAACATAGAACTTTTTTTGTGAGGCATTTGCTCAATAGTCTTTCTCTACAATTTTTCCCACAGAGATGTTTAACGGTGGAGTACAGCAAGGAAATTTAACTTTAGCCCACGATGACAAGCTTAGAGCTAATTGTGTTGAACCAAAGGCAGCAAGGCAGATAAAAATGGAAGATGTTTTTAAAAAACCTGATTTTAAAAAAATTAAATTCAGGTTAATTTTCTTAAAATAAATCTCTTTAAATTAAATTTGAAATTGACAAACTATTAAGGCTTAAACTTATAAGCTATTATAATAATTTATATTAAATGCAAAAAAACTAATATTAAACAGTACATATTTGCCGCAAGTTATAAAGAATGACTGAAGTAGTGTAAGTTACTGGCTAAGTACTTGGAACCAGAGTCTGTTGAAGAGCTAAACCAGCTTTTGACAGTACTAGCCTCTTGTGCAGGTTGAGGAGGAATATTTTTTCCTTGTTTCTGTTTACTCAACTAGTTCTGTTCAATGACTAGTTTATTCGAAGTTAAGAAATCAATTGGGAGTTGAAAAAACAGGAAAGTGTGTTTTCTTCTTCCAGTCTGTGATTAAAAACTAGATTTAAGGATGAGCTCTTTAGGAAGAAAACATAAAACGTCACTGATAAAGTTTGCAGGTGACAATAGTTGGAGGAGTGGTAAATAATGAAGAGAACAGGTCACTGATAGTGATGTGAATTGTTTAGTAAGCAGAGTGTAAGCAAACAATATGTGTTTTTAATATGGCTAAATCTAAATGTACACATAATTGAAAACAGAATGTACCCCATATTGTGAGGATAGGGGACTCTATCCTGTGAAGCAATGAGTCTGAAAAAGATTTGGGAAGCATGGTGGATAATCATGTGAACATGAGTTCCCAGGTCGATGCTATGGCCAAAAGGGCTAATGTAATGGTTGGATGCATAAACAGGGGAATCTCAAGAAGGAGTAGAGATGTTATGTTATTTTATTTCTGTTTTTGGCACTGGTGTGACCACAGCTGGAGTACAATTGAGGTGTCAACAATTCAAGATGTTTATAAATTGAAGAGGGTTCAGAAAAGAGCCACAAGAATGATTAAAGGGTTAAAAGCATGCCTTATTGTGAGACTCAAGGAGCACAATCTAATTAGCTTAACAAAGAGAACGCTATGGGGTGACTTAATTGCACTAAGTACCTACATGGGGAACAAATATTTGATAATGGGCTCTTCAACCTAGCAGAGAAATGTATAACATGATTCAATGGCTGGAAGTTGAAGCTAAACAAATTCAGACTAGAACTCAGGAGTGATGGTGGTTTTTTTTGTTTTTGTTTTGTTTTTTTACAGTGAAGGTAATTAACTACTGGAACAATTTACA
The DNA here is from genome assembly GCF_016161935.1 of Mauremys reevesii. Lineage (NCBI taxonomy): Eukaryota > Metazoa > Chordata > Testudines > Geoemydidae > Mauremys > Mauremys reevesii. Next base: position 73,037,611 of record NC_052630.1, read on the forward strand.
TATGATTGTGATGGATTCGCCATTGCTGACAACTTTTAAATCAGTGTTAGATGTTTTATAAAAGATATGCTTTAGTAATTATTTTGGGGAAGTTCTATGGTCTCTATACAGCAAGTTAGCCTGCATGATCACAATGGTTCCTTCCAGCTTTGGAAATCTATTAATCTATTAATTTAGTTCTAAAATCTTGAAGGAGATGGTAACCAAAACAACCAATTCAATTCACTAACCACAGATAATACTACTTTTGTTTCTAAATCAGTTAGTTTTAAATGCAAAGCATTCTTTGATTAAAAAAAAAAAGATAAACTTCTTTTATATATCCAGAACATTTAATGTAGTTTCATTCAATAAAAAATAAAATGCAATTCTGTTTTTTGTAAATTTTTAATTGAATTTGAATTTCCATCCAAATAGAGCTTGATACAAATTGCAAGTAAAAAAATTATCATCTAGTAAATAAGAAGTGCATGATTCACCATTTTCTAACATAATAAAATATGAAAATTAAGAATCTTAATATGTTTAAATTAAGCTATATAATTGCTTAAATAAATATGTATAGCTATACTGTATTGTTTTGGTTAGCAAAAAAAAGCACAAAACGTAATTCAAAAGTAACATTTAGTCTAATGCCAGATCTACACTACAAACTTACATCGGTATAACTACGTCAGTCAGGGATGTAAAAAATCCACACCCCTGAGCGACGCATTATATTAACCTAGTCCCCGGGGTAGACAGCGCTGTGTCGATCGGAGGGCTTCTCCCATTGACATAGCTCCCGCCTCTCGGAGAGGTGGATTAACTACACTGATGGGAGAAGCCCTCCCGTCAGCGTAGTAGCATCATCACTGACGTCCTAGTGCTCACAGCTGTACCAGTGCAGACCTGCCCTATGTCTGTATTACACAGGGTGGTGTGTGGGTTACATGTAGCTACATGCTGCAGTGAAAAGCAGGCTGCATCCACCCTGCTGTGTGTTGCCTCACGTGTCAGTGAAAGGCTCTAGAGGGTGAAGACTCAACTTTTCCCCACTGCCTCCCCCCTGCTTGAACCTTTTCCTTCGACCACAGTTTTTCCCTGCAGCGGGGAAGGGCTCTAGCAGCAGCGAGCTAGTAAAACCTTTCCCCATTGCCTCCCCACTTCTGGAGTCCTTACCTGAAGCAGGAAAGGCTCCAGCAATGGGGAGCTGGTAGACCCTTTCCAGGCTCCAGAGCCTTTCCCTGCTGCCAAAGTCTTTTTCTGAAGCAGGGTAAGACTCCAGCAGCTGGGAAGCAGCGGGACACGACATCGCTAAAAATAGCAGTGTAGACGGGAAGGCCTGGCATGGGCAAGTAGAGAGCTGTGTGTAGGGTATGTATTCAGGTACATACGCCTGAAGTGTATGGGTGTCTGTGTGTCACCAACTGCACTTCTCCTTAAACTCGTGCTGGGGGGCTACCCAAGTCCATATGCTACATGCTGCTGGAAGAGGTGTGCTGCATAGACATAGCCTTAGTTGCAACTCAACATGCTTTAATAGCTACCAGCCAATGAGAATCAACCTTTCTTTAGGAAAATAATTGTAGTGCATGATTAAAATTGGTGATTTAAATCACGTTGGTTTAGATCAATCCACCCTGGAAGGTGAAAGGCAGAGTCATGCAATGTAAACTCAAGGAACATGAGAACAAAGCAAGAATCAGGAACTGCATGATACTAGTGTTATGTGGAAAATGAAATGTGACTAAGAAACATTCTTTGAAAAATGGCCCCTTTTACATAGCCCATTGTAGAGCACCGAAGGCCCCATTATTTATCTCTACTTAACACATCCGTTCTCAAGGTCTCATTACAAAGACAGATCTGCTACACCAAGTCTGAGTGTATAGCAATGTGTTCCCTCCAACACCAGCCATGAAGGTTGTGATCCTGCATTTTGCCCCAATCCAAGAAAACACTTAATCACAAATTTAATTTAAATGTTAATCTGAAAAGTCCCACTGAAGTCAACATAGTGACATAAACACATGTGTAAGTACTCTGCTGGATCGGGCCAGTGCTCAGCCCCTTGCAGGGACAAGCCCCTAAGTGTACAGCTTCTACAGTACACCTTATTTGTGATGTCTGGCAGAATCAGACTCTGCTCCTGGGGATTCAACCTTTGTTTCCTGTGTGACAGTACAGAGCCCTACAATACGGCCAGTGAGCTGGCCCTGAAACAGCTCATTTGTTGAGAGCACTCCAGGGATCCATTCCAAGTTCCATCCAGAGGCTACCTGCTAAGAACACTAATACTTCTGTCACGCTGAGGATGGTCCTGATCTTGTGTGAGTACATTTCTATGAGGAATAGGATTAATAATTAATGCATGTTCCCTCTGTGTAAAATAGGATAATCTCTGACAGATGGTGGTTTTTAACAAGAACAGTACAGTAATTCAAATCAGACTTAAGCATGTTTTATCTCTATGCCTCATTGAAATAAAAAGACACTTACATGGATGGGATGTAAACTTGCATGGATTTCTTGCACTGTAACTTCTAATTATAGACTGTGGAACCCCTGATATTCAGAGATCATGTGAGATTTTTGTTGTTGTTTTAACATCAAATTTCACATGATTATGACCTTCCATTAACTGTCAAGTGAGTGTAATCAAAGGTTGCCAATTGAGAGGAAAAATGAAGTTGGATAGGAACTTAGCAGAAATATTAGCAATAAATAATTTAAAACATTGCAAGTATCTGGAAAAATGCTTTTGCTGTAAATTTATTATTAATTTATTATAAACATAAAATTTAAAAAAAAATATTTAAAAATGCCTAGAAACATGCTTTTTATGGAAGCAGATACTTTTTTTACTGAGGGCATGATAACCTAAGATTTAAAGGGCATACTGGGTACCCATCATTGTACTCAGGCTGCATTGGCCTCCAAGGAAGGGTCATCTCTCTTTCTCTGGTAGTTGCAGAAATCTATTAATGAATACTAGTGTATGTCTGATGTTCTGTAAACACATTGCATATATAGGTTCTCTCATTATATCTAAAGAACTGCTATAAAAAAGCATGCAGCAAGGGATATTGGTGATGGATGGGTGTCATTGCTTAAATGAAAGTTGTGAATCACAGCTGTATGTGCAAGTAGTTATTTCTTTCCATTTTGTAAAATACCATTCTAAGTGATTCCCCAGAATGAATCGTGTACCATACATACCATCAAAACAATGTGTAAAAGTGCTTCATATCATACTAAATAGATATAGATATGTCTGTAGCATCTAGATTGCATCCTTGAAAATGTCCATTTTGACCTTTTTCTCCAAAAGTGCTTTTTAAATACTATCAATTTGTTGAATAGAATATAGGTATTGTTCAAATCAATAGATTTGAAAAATGAAAGGTTTTTGCTGTCTGAAGGCTACTTGAAAAGCAGAGGGTATTTTTTTTAAAGAAAAACTTAAAATAAAGTTGAGCAAATTACAGAAAGACGGTTAATCTTAAAATAATGTGTTCCCACATATTATAAGATCAAAGTGAAATATATTTACACAATTAACCATTAATTAAATGATATTTTTGTTATCAATTTCTATTACATATTTGCATTGGTGTAAAGCCCAAGTCAGTATTAGGGCTCCATTTTAAGTCTCTACCCCCAAAAGCTTCCAGTCTAATTAGAAATACAATGCAACGAGTGTAACAAATCATGGGTAAGATTGTGGATTGTTTACACGCACTGGTGGGCAGTTAATTGTATGAGGAGTCCCATTGACTTCAGTGTGGCTACATGGGTGAGTAGTTACTACTAAGTAACTCAGTGTGAATAAGGGGTTCACAATCTGACACAAAAGGACTAGAATGCAGAGAGAGTAAGGATAATATAATAAGATCAGTTACAGTTCATAAGTAATATGTAGTAACGGTATAATAGCTATGCCCACAAGTGGGCATTTGTGGCTGGCATCATTGGAGAGGGCAGAGGGTGGCACAACAGACAATAGTAGATAAGTAAATAGGTACAAAATTGTGAAGGGCCTTTGTGGGTGAGGACCAGATACTTGAATTTCACACATTGGAAAATGAGGAGCCAATGGAAGGATTCAAAGGGAATGGTAATGATATAGGCAGAAAGACAATCTTAGTTGCTGCATTTTGAATGGATTGTAAGGGGAAGATGTGGATGTCAGGATGGTCAACAAAAATGAGGCTACAGCAGTGATAATGAGATAATGAAGATCTGATCAAGGAAAATGTTATGGAATTAAATGTTAGATTTAGAGGTAAGATCCTCTAAGGGTCCTTCATATAATTGAAACTCTGAAATAAGGGCAAATCAATTAGCAAAGTTGGACTAGTCTGTCCTGTTAGATAAAATGTGGGAATTGTGAACTCTATAGAGAAATTTCCCACTCTGCTTAACTAAGGAATAGCAATTCTGATACTGGTGGTACCACCACTGTTAAACCTTTTCATACAGTCCAGCTGTTCTGAAATTCTCAAGATAAGTGGGTCCAAATTGGTACAGGCAGGGGGGAAGAAGACGTAAAACATTCTGGTCTGGATTGCTAGATTCCCTTGGACTCAGACTCCATTAGACTCCTAGCCACATGCAACTTGCATTTCCTTGCATAGTTCCTTAAATTCTGAACATAGTGAAGAGAGGAATGCAGAAGGCAAAGCAATTACGAGGAGAGTGCTAGCTTCTTTTTTCAAAAAGTGGGTGAGAGTCTGTAGTGAAGCGATGACTCACCGGTGTGGTGCCTTCTGCTGGCATCTTGGGAATTAGCTCTCCAGCATATGGAGTGCCCTCTGCAGGCTGGTGTCTCGCCTGCCGTTGGCCATGTGTCCCTCCCAGACCCCGGTGCCCTTTACCTTGAGGTTCTGCCCCAGCAGTAACCGCCACTCTGGATCTCCCCTCCAGGGGAACCCCCAACCCTCTAAATCCACTTTGCCTCAGTGGCTACTGCCAGTCATCATTTAGCCCCCACTCACTGGGGCAGACTGCAGTCTGTAATGGCCACTCTTCATTGGCAAGGGGTTAGGACCAGCTGCCTCTGCCTGTCACCAGGCTGCACCCCTGCAGCCTCAGTACCTTCTTAGGCCCTCACCAAGGCCTGCAGCCTGGGGTTTTACGAGGCTGGAGAGAAACTTGCCCTATTCCCCACCACTGCTCCAGTTCAGGTACCTTCCTCTCAGGCAGCTAGCCCTTTTCCCTCCAGGGCTGGAGAGAGACTCCTTCAGCTCTTGGCCCACGGCCCTCTTATCAGGGCCAGCTGGGCCCTTATTGAGCTGGCCACAGCTATGGCTGCTTCTCTAGTCAGCCTAGCTTGGCTGCTTTTTACCCCTGCCTATCAGAGTGGGGCAGCTGCCCCACTCTGAGTCTAACAGTCTAAGAGGTGTTCTAACTTGCACCTCTTTCCAGCTTCCTTAGCATATAAATTAGACCAGCATTGATTCACTCTCACTTCTGAATTTGGCCCAAAGAATCCAAATTAGCACTTACCCCTCTGACTTAACATTTCAAGATGGAGTCTTATTCTCTTTAATAATAGTAAATCAGACTGAAGCCTTGTTATTGTGTACTCTCGATCTTTGAGACCTTCACTCATGTCTCAATTAATTTTTCATTTAACAATTTCAGTTTTGGTCTGCCTTGTAGACTGTAACTCTGTGCTTTAAAAAAAGTTTGTTCTAGATAAAGACATGTCTATGCTGAACTCCCAGAGAGAGAAGATTTTGAGATAGGGCAGCATAGGACATAGAATGGATGTCGCTTTGCTGAGTGGGCCTCAATGAATAAGGTCATTAAGCAACTGGTGGAAACTGACCTAGATCAACAGTGGGACAAGAGGGACAAGAATTGAACAATTGATACTCACAGTAGAAAGGTCCAGCAGATGGGGTTGTAAACTCAGCATGGCCTTGCCTGTTGACAAAGGATTGAGACATGACAGGCATGGGATGAAGTGTGGGCTTCTGGAAGAGGCTTGGACTTTCTAAGGGGTCAGAGAGGCAGAGTCTAAAATGGAATGCTTGGCTGCTGGATGATGCTGGCTTGATCAGAATGGGCTAAGCTTTAACCTTCATTTCTCTGTGCTAACCTATGCTGCATTCCAGTTGACTAATCAAAGCGGAGTAGGATTTAAAATGCAGCTTGGGGTCCTGCAAATATTTGCTGAGGTGCATTAGTCTCTGCAGAGTGTACAAATCTCTAACTAGGAGTGTGTCTCAATTGAATTCACTGAGTGGAGCTCACAGTTTGAAGCAGGAGTGCTGGAGCCTGGAGGCTCAGTCTCAGAGGCAATGTGGCCTTCCGTGAGGGAAGACTGGGACTCCTTGGGAGGCTGACAGACTGAAGGGGTTCCTCCAAGTGACTGTTTGATAGCGGGGGCATAGCACCATTCCTGTGGATCTGTGACAGCCTCTTTTAAGTAAGAGAAAAAAAAAGCCTCTGACCACAGCAAAGTGAATCATTTCTGGTCTGTAGTTTGGAGACCTGTAAAGGGTCACCTTACACCAGAGATGTCAGTTATCTGGCCCACAAGCTAGAATCAGCCTGTTTGATATATTTATGTGACCCATGTGACACATCCAGATTCTGAAGATTCTAATCTTTCATTTAAAAAAAAAAAGTGTGTGTGTGTGGCGGGGCGGGATTTGTTCAGCCTTCCTGGCTGGCACGGTAACATTTAGAATATGAACCAATGTTGTTTTCCCATTTCTTCAGATATCCTGAAACAATGGCTCTGAGAAGTGTGAACCCCCCTCCCCCATTAATCTCATTTGGGTTTTAACTTTAAAGCTCGATGATGACACTTTCATGTAAGCATGATTATTTATTTAATTGCTAATCATTCCAGCAGATATTATGGGGCCAGAGGTGAAATCTACAGAGAGGCAGGGTCTGGGAGCTGCTTCCGGAAAGGAAATGCGGAAAAAAAGAACATAGGTCATATACAAAGCTGAATGACAGGGCGGGAGAAACAAAGTCAAGAAATATGTTCCTAGGGGAGCATATTTCCCCACTGAGTTATGTTTAGTGCAACAATAAGACACTGAACAAATGATGAACAGTGATAACTAACGTCATGAATACATAAACCATATTCTATTCCTAATTTTTGTGCAAACTTCCCATTGACATCAGTGGGAATCCACTGTGGATTGAAGGTAGTAAGTTGTCATAAATTTAAACCTTCTGAATAGTGTTAAAATCGACATTTGAACCTCTCCATAGAATGAGTGTGAAAGTTTCTCTCCCTAGGATAAAACTATCCCTGAAACTCTGATGCCCATTGGAACTATTTGCTGCAAAACAGCAGTTTGGAATTTTTTTCCCTCTTTTTTTTTTTCTTTTTCATTGCAGCAACCCAAGGTTGAGTTAAGAACATAAAAAAATAAAAAAAAATCTAATTGTCAAAAAATATCATGTTTACTAATGTTAATACTCTTAATGTTTATATTGCTCTCTTATCCATAGTTCTCGGAGCATTTGCAGTAACACAAGGGAAATAAGGGAAATGCTGACACAGTGTTTGCAGTAGTAATAAATAGGGCTACAACAGTATATTATGGAAAACAGAGCCAGTTCTCTCTCTTCTTATGGTAGTATGTTCCAACCAGATTGCATCATTAACTCTCTTATAGGATATGATAGCTTATATTGGAATTGGAGTGGATTTGAGATGCATCTGTGAAGCTTTCAGTATTGCAATATGTGATTTATTTTGTAGCATTCCAGGATTATTTCACATTAAAATATTCTCAGGCACAGGACTGACTCTCATATCTTGTATGTAGCTCATTGCTGGATTGGGGCCTTAAAAAGGGTCTGAGTAACTATAATTTAAAAAAGAAAACACCAGAACAGTAAGGCAGCTCCTTGCACCTGCACTTCTCTGCCACTTCATTTCAAGACTTATTTCAGTCATTTGGGGCTATATTTACTTGCAAAAAAATCTGGCAGGAACCTGACCTGGAGGAAGTAGGTTGGCTGTCTCAGCTATGCCTGTCATTAAGCTGTTTAATGACATTCTCACAAAATTATGTACTACTTAGGAACAGTCTGGGTAATTGCACTGTTCTGGTTTCTTGTACTGTTCATGATATGCTCTGTAGGTTGGCAAGAAAGCCAAAGGCTTGTCTGTGTGGGGATTTTTGCACTAGTCTAGCAACATGGAAATAGCTGCAGCCACACAAACACCTTGTGTGGACATGCTGCATTCATGTAAACTGTGTGGTTTGCACTGTGTGGTTTACTTTGGGTTCAAACTGGGATAAGCTGCACCAGTACAAGCCACTTTTTACACCAGCATAGCTTCACCAGGACTTGTGCCAGTGTGGTTACAGCAAAGCACTTAAGCCTATGCTTGAGCCCATCCCTATTCAGTAAAGTCGTTATGCACATGCTTAACTTTAAGCATTTGATTAGGTCTCATGGAAGTCAATGGCACATAAGTGCATACTTACCTTTAGGCACATGGAATATAGGGGGACTGCTGTATAGGGGCTTGATCTTGCACCACAAAAGTTAATGGAAATGTTGCTGTTGCCTTCAATGGGAGGAAAATCAGACCCTGGAGTCTATATCTAGAAAACAGACACGTATCTGATGGGCAGGATAAAGAGAGAGAGAACGCTCTCAAACTATAAAGCAAAGTGAGTTAGCCAGATTGTTAAAGCTGACAGTGTTTTGCAAGCATATGTGCTGGAACTAGTGGTGCTGGGGGTGCTGCCACACACCCTGTCTTGAAGTGGTTTCCATGATATACAGGGCTTACAGTTTGGTTCAATGGCTCTCAGCACCCCACTATGCAAATTGTTCCAGCACCCCTGTCAGCAATGTGGGGTTGGAGAAGGGAAAATGGCTTTTACTGCACGTTGAGTGTCTTAGAAAACTTTTGTGCAAGAAGTGAAAAATAATAAACTATTTTGATCACTAGGTAGTTGTACTTCCAGGGAAAAGGGGGAAAAGAAAAACAAACTGGGGTTATCCAAAAGTTATTTTTGATCTTTTTCCAGATACGATTTATGCTAACATATCAGAGGTGCTATCAAAGTCCAGATAGTTAAGCTGACACAGGAATATCAAAAACAATTAATGTAATAACCACAAAGACTACGTTTTTATGGCCTTAGGTATTACTTGACTGTACATTTTAACAGAGAAATGCCGTTGAAATATTTAAAATCAGTGAGAATGAGAGTGGGACGGAGAAGAGACAAAAAAAGCTAAAAATGAGAAAACTAGGGCCCCAATCCTGCAAAGATTATGCATACACTTAACTGCTGAGTGGTCCTGTTGAAGTCAGTGGACTACCCACAATGTGTAAACTTCAGCAAATACATGTTTTCAGGATCAGGTCCTCCCTCTTTACAGCTGATCATTTGGTAAGCCTTAGAACAAGGGTAGTTAATAGGTGGATCGCGGGCCAAATGCAGACTGCCAGACACTTTTGAACGGACCCCAAAATCTTTATTATTGTTGTTGGGGTTTTTTATTATTTTCTCTGAAGTCTGGATCTTGACTATATCTTGACCAAGAATTTTGGACCTTGACAAAAAATAGACTGTCCCTGTCTTAGACGCTTTGAGCTGTGTCAGTCCAATGCATGATGATATTTTTTTACCATGTGACAAGTTTTATGGTTGTCACAGATCTCCTAGTGCTTTTGATAGAATTTACTTGAGAGGACAGAATGAAAGTCTGTAGAATGCTGGTTGCTGGTATAAGTCAGTATATACTTTCTTCTGAGTTGACAGCTGCAGCAGTAATTCTAAGAAGGATCCATGATTCCTTCCCTGTGGCTTCTCCAGGTGCTGCAGTGCCTGGAGGAGTTAAAAACAGCACTAACTTTTACAGATGTCACCATTGTAATCTGCAGAGGAGTACAATTCTGTTGATTTAAAACCTGAGTAGTCTAACAACAAAACAGTAATTAATCCTAACTGCATGTACTCAGGCACACGTGATGTTTTGTTTTTGTGTGGATTTTTTTTTCCCTCTTGAGTTTTAAAAGAAATAGAAACTGTTTGATTTTTCTAGTGGATAGCCCGTAGGAGCCCAAAAGCTCTAAAGTGAAATATTTCCATGGATATTTTTGTAGCATTTACTCACTTTCCTAATTATAGTAACTTTTAATACCAGCCTGTTTTTTGAACTTGGTGTTATGTATAAAAATAAAGAGACCCTGGAGAATGTTGTGCACTTCCTTTACCTCAGCAGCTAACTGTTGCAGAAAGATGACATTGACAAGAAAATTTAACACTGCCTTCAATGCACCAGTGCAGCTTTCGTACACTTGAGAAAATTTATTTTTGAAGATCATGACATCGGGAATCAAACCAAGCTTCTTGTGTACCAGACCATTGTTAGCCTTGCTCTCTTGTACGGTGTTAAAACTTGGGTCAAGTACAGTAGACACCTCAACGTTCTTGAGCGATACCATCAATGGTGCCTCTGCAAGGTCTTTTGAATCAAGTGGGATGACTGACACACCAGCCCAGTGTTCTGTCCCCAGCCTAAACTTCCAGCATTGAAACTATGATCATCCACTGCCAACTTGGTTGGGCTAGTCATGTTCTTTGAATGCCAGAAAATTGACTCTCAAAGCAGGTCATGTTCTCAGAACTGAGCCCTGGCCAACAAACGAGGAGTGGGCAAAAAAAGCCTTTCAAAGACATCTTCAAAGCCAACATGAAGAAGTGTAATAGTGACATTAATTCATTTGAAACCCAAACCCTCAACCAGCCAAAATGGAAAAAGACCTTGTGGCAAGGGTCCCAGTATTTCAAGACCCAATGGAGACAACAGGAAATGGAGAAACAGGAAAGGAGGAAAGAACGTGCTGAAGCTTGACTCAACAGTTGAGATCTGCCCCTTCCATTGGGAAATATTTCCAATTGTGACAAGATCTATGGATCCCAAATTTGTTTAATTAGCCACCTGTAGATTCCCAAGTTATAACTGGCTATGATTTTCTGGAAGACAGTCATCCTCAAACTCCGAGGAATTGTTGACTTCTACTGTTACTTATAAATATAAACATATTGTTGCTAAAGAGGTAAAACCTATTAAATTAACACATAGTTGAATAAGTATCAGAGGGGTAGCCGTGTTAGTCTGGATCTGTAAAAGCAGCAAAGAGTCTTGTGGCACCTTATAGACTAACAGACGTTTTGGAGCATGAGCTTTCGTGGGTGAATACCCACTTCATCGGTATTCACCCACGAAAGCTCATGCTCCAAAACGTCTGTTAGTCTATAAGGTGCCACAAAACTCTTTGCTGCTTTTATAGTTGAATAAGAAAATTCTCATGTAAAGTCATTTTACTATCCAACCAGTATATCTGAAATTGTTCGATAGTGGGTGGGATTTTCAAAAGGTGCCCAACTTTCAATGAGAATTAAGAACCTCCCTTTGGTGCTTTTGAAAAGTCTTACCCTCTGTCTTCTTCCTCCTCATTCTGAGCTAGGTCTATTTTTATACCTGTTGTAATGAAAGTTCATAAGCTCCTTTTATGTAGCACAACACTGCTGCTGGAAAGGGTGGTCAGTGGAATTACCAGTCCAAAACCTGTTTCCGTGGAACTGACATAGGATGATTAGAGCATGAAAGTGGCAAGGACTAATTAGAGGGACACAGATAAGGGCTGTGGGATCCAGCTGGATGAGATCACATCAGCTGCTCTAGAAATGCCAAAGGACTCCACTTAGATGCTTCAAATATTATTCGCCTCAGTGGCATAAATAAACTATCTGAGGGTGTGGAGGGAGGCTGTCTTTTTTTTTTTATTGGCACATACAGGTGAAGGGAAAAAGCATTTGTCCCACTTAGCTTCACCCTGCGGAAAGTACAAATATTTTTTCTTGGAGTATTCAGTATTTCAAACTATCTGTTCCTAAAAAACACTTAAGATATTTTGGTATGAATTAACTCACAAAACAGCTGGGGGGGGGGGAGGGCAGGAGAAGAAGAGAAACCGTTGCTGTTGAATTCAACAGAGCCAAACCTATTTTTTTCTTTTTATATGACAGTAAAATAATTGTCATCCCCTGCATTTTGTACTACATGTAGATGGACCAGTTCCTCATCTGGCATAAATCAGCATAGTTCCATTGATAAACTGATTTACGTAAGCTGAGGATCTAGTCCATATATGCTTGAATTTGTTGGCTAAAAACTAGGTAAACAGCAGAAGCGTGTTTTCCTTTTGTCAATGTTCTTTAATGGAAAAATAAAGTTAAAGATTCTGTGTTTCTTTGCTATTCTGTATTTCCTGGCTGAAACATGACCGTTTTATTTTGTGCATAGTTAGCTCTGATTCTCATTCTGTTTTGCTTCATTATTGCTTACTCTTCCAGATAAAGTCAATTTATGTTTATCAAAAAAGTTGTAGAATTAATGTGGCAAAAGGAGAACTAACGTGAACCTGCATTTTGGCCAACTGTGACCCCACATTCCTTCTTTCATGCAGACAATTCCTGCTCGGTGCAAGAAGTGTTATGCTTGGGCAAGTGTATGTGGGGCAGTGGCTACCTGGCTGCCTAGCCCCCCAGGGCTCTGCCACACAACCTTTCTCAGGGGTTCCATTTGCAGACCAGCTGCAGAGCAGAATGGCCACAGATTTTGTTAGAAACAAAACTGGGATAAAATGCCATCACTCCATTACACGCCCTGGATTCTGTGGATTGTACAGAGATGTAAATAATAGATAGACTTTGGCTCATACTAAATGCATTGATAAAACTACTCAGTGAAGTGTTGGAGAGCAAAATACATTTTATTCACTGGCAATAATCATTCAGTTCTAACCTTATGACCAGTTTCTTTTTGTCTGTTAGCAGCATTTACAGATTTGATTTTATATTGCATTTACGGAACTGTGAGGTGTATTCTTCCCTTTGACAGCTTTAGATAGGGTTACTGCATGGGGTTCTGCTTTAATACCACTTGGAAACTGAAGCTTGTGTACAATGTGTACAATATGATTTCATGCTTATTAATCAGTTTTCCTTGCACACCACACCTGTGCTCTGTGATCTGAATAGGCTGCCTGTTGATTTCTGGGTGGTATGTAAGGTGTTTTCATCCTTCCATGAAAACATGTACAACATAGTCCAATATGCAAATTTGAAACCATCAGATCAGGATTAAACAAAAACTGTGAATGGCTAGCCAACTACAAAAGCAGTCTCTCCTCCCTTGGTGTTCACACCTCAACTGCTAGAAGAGGGCTTCACCCTTCCTGATTGAACTAACTTTGTTATCTCCAGACTGATTCTTGCCTGCATATTTATACCTGCCTCTGGAAATTTCCATTACATGCATCTGACGAAGTGGGTATTCACCCACGAAAGCTTATGCTCCAATACATCTGTTAGTCTTTAAGGTGCCACAGGACTCATTGTTGCTTTTTATAGTCCAATATGACGACTCAGTGTCTGAGGCTTTCCAGATTTGTAGTGGAGCTAAGCAAGGCTGTGTACTTGCCCCAACTCTGTTTGAGATCTTCTTCTCCCTGCTACTGAAACAAGCTTTTGGTTCCTCAACTGAGGGAATCTACTTGCACACAAGATCCAATGGAAAGCTGTTCAATCTTGCAAGACTTAGATCTAAAACTAAGACTCGGGAGGCCCTTATCCAACACCTTTTCTTTGCTAATGACTCAGCAGTAACAGCCCACACAAAAGTTTATCTTCAAAGCCTAATGGACAGTTTTTCCAAAGCCTGCCAAGACTTCGGAGTTACTATAAGCCTAAAAAGACTAACATCATGTGCCAAGGAGTTGAGGAAGCACCTTCCATCAAGATCAACAACTATGAACTTGAAGTGGTGAATGAGTTCATATACCTGGGGTCCCCTATAGCAGTCAATGTTTCACTTGAAACAGAACTCAACATCCGCATTGGAAAAGTTGCCACAACAATGTCTAGACTGAACAAGAGGGTATGGCAAAACAACAAACAGATCTGTGTGTATTGTGCATGTGTTATCAGCACACTTTTGTATGGGAGCAAAACATAGACCTTATGCTCTCATCAGGAAATGAGGCTCAAAAGCTTTCGTATGCGTTGCTTTCATTGAATCTTTGGAATCTCCTGGAGGGACAGAGTCACCAACACTAAAGTGCTCAAATGGGCCAGCATACCTAGCATACAAACACTCCTCAAATAGACATATGTGTCAAATGAATGATGGGTGCATCCCAAAGGACATGCTCTACAGTGAATTGGCATCTGGAAGAAGACCCAAAGGACACCCAAAATTGTGTTTCAAGGATGTGTGCAAGCGAGACCTCAAAGAAATGGACATGGATGAGGACAGAAGGGAAGATCACACTCAAAACCACAGCCTTTGAAAACAAGAGCTTAACAAAGGTCTCCGGAGTTACAAGAGGAAGCAGTCCAGCTTAGCAGAGGAGAAAAGAGCTCGCAGAAGGCAGAGGCCAAAGGGTCGAAACATCACCTTTAAATGTGACAGATGTGGCAGAGATTGTCTTTCTCGAGTGGGTTTCTTCAACCACGTTCACGGCTGCCATAAAATTGAGTAAATTCTTTACTTCTCGGGGTGCATATCCATGGTCTCTCAAGACTGAAGGATGCCTACTACTTCTACTTCTACTTCTATGTAAGGTGTTTTACTTGCAAATCACCAAATAGTTGGGGGCTATTTCAAAACCACTTCTTTGCTTGTGTGATACAGGATCTGATGATGCACCAACGGTCATCATTTTAGGCACTAATGCCATAGACCTTGCTTTAAGTGGAAGGGGGCTGTGCTCATATTGCACCTTGGTAAGCCAACATCTGAATCTGATTACCTTCAGGGCATGCTGAAAACACCCTGTGTTTTCCTAGGCTTGTTCTAAGGAAACGTCTGTGTTTTTTGCTCTCTCCTAATAGTTGTATTAGAATTTCCTACATGTGCTTAGAGATTTCATCAGCATCAAAGAAATTAGAATACACAATACAAAAATAAGCTATATGTGCTTGTTGACTTTCTGTTTTGTAGTGCTTAGGATAAATGAGCTATTTAGCCACAGAAAAAAATGAGACCATTCAATCCTGAGAAAATATACTATTAATTTGGATCTTAAATGAACAGGTTCACCAACTCTGAAATTCATAATTACATATTGATTTAATTCAGCAGTTAGTTGAACACATTTGTGCAAGGAACTAAGATGATAGTCTATTAGTAATATAAATACAATTATTCTGATTTTAAAAGATTTTTATAAATCAGCTGCAAAGTTAGTCTCATTATTAAAAGAATTTGGAAAACTAAATTATCTATTTTGTAAATTTTCCTAAAGATGAATGGAAAACTTAGTTTAGTTTTTATGTATAATCTCAATTCAGAATCACTTAAATTTCAAATATATTATAAAGCAAAATGGCTGAATTTAATTTGTTGTTTACTTACCAACCAGGGCTTTAAATTTAGAGTTCTTTGTTTCTCTGGCAACATGTGAAGTTATGGAAACCTAAAAGTACTATCAATTCAGCCCTCTGTGCTGCTTTAGACTCAGAATTGTGAACTGTGGTATGTCTTGGTCTAAGCAAGTAACATGTTTTTCAATTCACTTTTAAGGACGCACAAACATTTTTAGACTCAAATTTAAATATGTATTTGACCAACTCAGAATATTGTTCTTGCATGAATGTTAATGTCTTTACCTCAGTTACATTAATAAAACTGAATGATATATTTAAGAAAGACTAATGATAGCTAAATTATTTTATAATTGCATAATTTATAAAAGAAAATATAATGGATTGCAGAAAAGCAAAATAATCCTTTATTACTGGAACCATAAGATGGTAATGGTATAATTAATAAATGTATCACAGACATGACTTCGACAGTATTTTTCACTGATGCTTTAGTGATACTTTTGGAAACAGATTTTTCAGATTAAATATTGTTCGAGACAAATGTGGTTCGAGTAGCCTTTTAATGGGAGAGGAGCAACGGAAAGCAGCACAATGAGGTTTAAAGCTAAATAGCTGTGTTTATTTTTAACAGGGGGGAGCGTTGTTACAACTTGGGCCAGGGAAGGGTAATTTGTTAATACGAACACACCTGAGATATTATTAAAATACAAACGCACCTGAAATATTGTCAACATACAAATGCACTTAAGATACTGTCAAAATACAAATGCATAATACTTACTATTCTACACTGAGTGTAACAGAGAACACAAGGAAGGGAAGATACTAGGTAACAGTAATTAGCCAGAGGTAGTGTCACAGTAAAACATACACTGCTTTATACCGAGTAAAGGGGGTACAAAATGGGAGAACTTAGGCAAAGACAAAGTGTCTATAAAAAACTTAAAATCCACATACCACACTCCAGATGCAACTGACCAGCAGCATGGACACCGAATACATAGCAGATTGGTGGGACGTGGCTTTGACATGACACGACACGAGCCGGCAAAATCCGGAGGAGACTCCTGGCTGACAGGGTGATCAGGCCTCTCAGCTAACACGCGGGGACTCCTCCTGATTCTGGCGCGAGATACAGTTTTATCTGGGGTCCCTTACTCATGTCAGCATCGGATTGGTCCCCAGCTCCTTCACCATCCGGGTTCCGAACTGGTGCCCTCTACGTCAACAGGAGCTGCACCCGGCACACTACCCCTTTGCTCACGACACGCTGATATTGTAGCACACGGCACCATAGTGTAACACACAGCACCACAGTGTAGCACACAGCACTAAGCTGACCGACAATTGGCCAGACAGAAAAAAAATCTGAGCATAGGTTTAGGGTTATGACAAATATAAAAGTGAGGTCCTTATAATTTGTTGTCATTTAAGTATAAATGTAAATAAAATGGGCAATGTTTAATTGTGTGGAAAATGTTTAGTAGTGTGTTGGGTCTGATCTCATTTGATATCTACACAGATGACTTGGAGAAGGCAGGGAAAAAGCATGTTTATGATATTTGTAGTTGATCTTAAATTGAAGGAGTTGTGAACAGTGTTGAGGACAAAGAAATAGAAAGCAACCTACAGAGAATGGAAACGGGTAGAACCTAAAATGTAATTCAACCTGGAAAATTGCCTACTAATATATCTGGAGAAACAGTACTATGAAATATGAATATTCAGTGGGGGAGAAACTTGGAAAGTAGTAATATTTTAGGGATTATAGTGAATAGAAAATTAGTCAAGAATCTATGAAGTTTGATGGGAGAAAAAAAAACAATGAATTTTTTGTGTGACATCTGGAATACTGTGTTAATTTTGAGTGGGTCTTATCAAGGCAGATATTGACCAATTGGAGGGAATAAGTAGGTCACGGTCACACACGCAGTAGGTGGCAGAACCAGAAATTGGAACCCAGGCTTTTTGATTCCCAGTTTTGTGCCTACCTCAAGATCATCCATTACCAACTTTACTGGATTTAAAAACTAGAAAATGTAGGAAGCAATCCTGAATTGAAGGAGATTGGACAGAGGAACTGACAGTTTGCTTCCCTCTCCAATGACTTCAGTGAAGCAATACCCATTTATACCAGTTGAGGCTTTAGACCATGGTAACTAAACCACCTAGGATTGTAGCAGCAGGGATACAGCCTTAAAAAATGTTTAAAAACTTTCAAGAATTTTGAAAATAGCTTTCTTTAACATGTGACAGATATAGAATACATTATATGGTTGTGGGATACAAATTTTGATGGCATTCATGGGTAATAAAATGCCAATACAATCTTTCTTACTTCATCACCATGGATTTTTTCCTCACATATATTGCACTTTCATTTTTAATATATCTATTCATATAGGTAGTGGATTGTATGTATATTACTCTGTACCTTCCACTTTCATTTTGTAGAAATCTCTTGCTACTAATTAGTCTTTTATAGAGAAATTCTTGAATGTTTTGTTTTGGGTTCCCCCGTCTCCCTGCCCCCCTTTGAGGTGTAGGAATTGATTCAAGTGCTTACCTGTAATTTATGTTTTCAATTGGCACAGTATGTTATAAAATTTCCCCTCACCCACCTACTTTCTCCACAAATCTGGAAATACTTTTACTGGAAATACTTGAACTGCTACTCAGAAATGGGACTGATGGCTAGAGGCATGAGGGGCTGCTGTGCAAGGAATACGCTGCCTTCCAGTCCCTCTCCGAGAGTATGGACCGAGATATGAAGATCTGTTTACTAACATACTTTCTGAGAACAGGAATTTTTATTAGCTCCACTAGTCCGGTACCCCTCCCAGTATAAGTAGTCCACTTTTGTTTGTTCATGTTATATTTAGGATTTTCTGAAAAGAATATTATGAACATAATTAGACTTAAAGTGCTTTAGAAGATTTTAAATTACACTTGTACTTCAGGAAGAAAATTCCCCCCCTACCCCCATTTGGAGGGTGTCCAGAAGTATTCAGTAGAATTATTAGATACAATGGGCAAGCCTTTCTCTGTTGTGTGCTGTAGGGATACACAAAACAGGTGGATCCCTGAGAGGAGAAGTGGAATTGTAAAGTTTCTTTCTGCATAGTGCTTTTTCAGAGTTGTTTATTTGCAGGCCATAGCTCCAAGATAGCACTGCTACTTCTATTAACACTCATTGTGCCAGCCCCAATAAAAATAAAACATTTGATTTGTGTATCTTACTGTAAACAAATGTGTACATGCTTGCTAACTTCTATCATAACATTTTGTCAACACAAAATATCCTTTTAATTTTTTTGCAGCACATAATGAATACCAAAGAAATCACTGTAGTAATTTTTAATAAAGTGTCGACATTAAACAATTCAGTTTATTTATAATGAGAATATTTGCAGCTTTATTAATCAGGATTGTAAATCAGGTAAAGAAGTTACCTAACTTTAAGTCAAACTGGAAGTGAGATTATACCTCTGAGTAATATTGTGTACAATTGGAAAATTGGAGTGTTGTTTTACTCTTTTGCTGATGGATTAATTTAGATGCCCAGTGAATTCCCTGTTTAGACTTCTATCTAAAAAAACCCATTAAAATGCATTCTAGTATTCTCTCATCTGATTCATTTTGATAAAATATTTACAATTAAAATTTATCATTGTGTACTAATCACAGTATACAAAGCACTACATTTTACTCAG
This sequence comes from Mauremys reevesii, assembly GCF_016161935.1. Classification (NCBI taxonomy): domain Eukaryota; kingdom Metazoa; phylum Chordata; order Testudines; family Geoemydidae; genus Mauremys; species Mauremys reevesii. The sequence goes on from NC_052630.1 coordinate 73,056,710, forward strand.
GATATTCTGAAGGCAGTAGATTAATAATAGTTTAATCTTCTTTAGTTCTGTCTAGTCCTTTGGAATCTTTAGAATGATAAAGGAAGCAGCCGTAAAAGATAATGGCTATGTAATGCTATGAACAAACATGTATGCCTACCATATTGCACCTTAATGCTTTCCTTATCAATTTGACAGGGCATCTATTAGATACGAAGACCAGGGAGATTGTGAATTGAGTACTTAGATCTAATGGGACTGCCTATCAAATTGATAAGGAAAATCATTAAGGAAGAGATACTTTTAAAACACAACTGTAAGATCTGTCATCAGTTTAAAAGACGACTCATGTTTACTGAAAAAAATTGGTGTATCACTTAGATGCAGTGGAAGAGTATGTCCTGTGAACTGATTTCTTTTTTTTTTTTTTAAAGCCAAGCTATGAACTTTTCTCTTTGTAACCAATAATTTCAAACATGAGCTGTTTTTCTTGGAATGTATCCTGCTCTCACTGGGGCTAGAGGATCAGACAAATACATATTTAAAAAAAAATGCTGAATACCAATATTGTTAGTCTCCTTGAACACTAGGAATTATCCAAGATATGTTCTGTAGAAGATTTAGAAGAGAATCTTAGCACCAATATAAATTTACCACCAAGTATTAGAGAATGTAATATACATAGAGATTATTTGAAGCACTCTAATAAATTGTACCAGCATAATTTTAAATAGGAAAATTATTTGGTTACCTAATATCACTATAACTGTACAGTTTGGACGACATCTGTCTCTAGCAGAGCTTGAAAAGTGGTGTATTGGTTCCATATTGTAAGCTCCAGTTCTAGAAAGCAACTTTTTTGACATGCAAATAAATATAGCTGTTTTTCTAGCTGCTTTATGCAATTTGTTCTCATGAAGGTGTTAAAGTCAATGCAATTACTATGGTATTCTAGTCAATGTTCATTCACAACAATGCACAATATCACAAATGCAAAAATTGATGTTATTTCAAATTATTAAAACATCACCTTACAGATTACAATTGTTTTAAAAATTGCATCATGGGATTCCATATTTGTCTCACTGGCTTCCATATTTATTTTGTTCCATTTATAAATTGGTTTTCCTTTTCTAAAAAAAAATGTCTACTAAAAGGTAGCTTTCTAAACTTCACTAGGGGTCTGAAAGACAAGTTGTACTTTTTTTCTTGCTTTTGCATCAATACCAGTAATAAAGACTCTTTAGTGGAAAGGTAATAACTTTGTTGATGATGTGAGTCAGAATAGAATCCAGCTCTCTCAGAGTTATATGTACTCTGAAGCTCTAACTTAAGTAAAAACTAGGACTGTCAATTAATCGCAATTAGCTCATGAAATTAACTCAAAAAATTAATATTAATCACACTTTCAGTTGCACTGTTAAACAATAGAATACCAGTTGAAATGTATTAAATATTTTTGGATGTTTTTCTACATTTTCAAATATATTGATTTCAATTACAACACAGAATACAAAGTGTATAGTGCTCACTTTATATTATTACACCTCTACCTCGATATAACGCTGTCCTTGGGAGCCAAAAAATCTTACCGCGTTATAGGTGAAACCGTGTTATATTGAACTTGCTTTGATCCACTGGAGTATGCAGCCCTGCCCCCCTGGAGCACTGCTTTACCGCGTTATATCCAAATTCGTGTTATATCGGGTGGTGTTATATCAAGGTAGCGGTGTATTTGCATTGTAAAAATGATAAACAAAAGAAATAGTATGAGGTGAATTGAAAAATACAAGTACTGTAATGCAATATCTTTATCATGAAAGTGCAACTTACAGATGTCGATATTTTTGTTACATAATTGTTTTGTTTTTGAGTACAATGTAAAACTTTAGAACCTACGAGTCCACTCAGTCCTCCTACTTCTTCAGCCAATCGCTCAGAAAAACAACTTTGTTTACATTTGCAGGAAATAATGCTTCTAGCTTCTTGTTTACAGTGTCACCTGAAAGTCAGAACGGGCGTTCACATAGCACTTTTGTAGCTGCATTGCAAGGTATTCATGTGCCAGATGTGCTAAACCAGGGGTCGGCAACATACGGCACGCGTGCCAAACATGGCACGCAAGCCAATTTTGAGTGGCACGCGCTGCCTGCCGTGGTCCTGGCCCCCAGCCCCACTCACCCCCGCTGCCCACCGCTTTCCCCTGTGGGAACAGGAGGCAGAAGCTTGGTCCTGCGTCAGCCAAGCTTCCCCCCCACACTTCTTCCCCCAGCATGGTGCTTTCCTGCTCCTCCTCCTCTCCTTCCCTGCGCCAGTCAGCTGATGGCCCTTGCGAGGGAGAGAGGGAAGAGCGGCAGCATGCTCGCTGCTCCGTGGAGGATGCAGAGAGAGGTAGGAACGGAGCTTTGGGGAAGGGGGTGGAACAGGGCACATCCCTTCCAGTCCCCTGCCTTGAGCCACTAAGGGAAGGGGTGGGAGCTTCCCAACGAGCTGAGCACCCCAGCCCTCTGCCCTGACCTGCCTCACACTCTCCAGCCCCCTGCCCTGAACCCCCCCACCCCAACACACACCCAGCCCTCTGCCCTGACCCCCCCACACACTCAGCCTTCTGCCCTGCACCCCCCCATACCCCAGCCCTCTGCCCTGACCCTTGAACCCCCCACCCAGCCTTCTGCCCTACACCCCCCAACACACACAGCCCTCTGCCCTGCACCCCTACAGCCCCATCCCTCTGCCCTAACCCCCCCACACCCAGCTCTCTGCCCTGACCCCCCCACACACTCAGTCTTCTGCCCTGCACCCCCCATATCCCAGCCCTCTGCCCTGACCCTTGAACCCCCCCAAGTCTGGGGTCCCGGCTGCAGGCGCTGCTCAGCCTGGTGCCGGCCTAGGTGAACAGAACCCCAGGCTGGCAGCGAGCTGAGCAGGCTGACGGCGTAAGATCAGCATTTTAATTTAATTTTAAATGACGCTTCTTAAACATTTTGAAAACCTTGTTTACTTTACATACAACAATAGTTTAGTTATATAATATAGACTTATAGAAAGAGACCTTCTAAAAATGTTAAAATGTATTACCGGCACGCAAAACCTTAAATTAGAGTGAATAAATGAAGACGCGGCACACCACTTCTGAAAGGTTGCCGACTCCTGTGCTAAACGTTCATATGCTCCTTCATGCTTCGGCCACAATTTCAGAGGACATGCTTCCATGCTGATGATGCTCGTTAAAAAAAAAAGTATTAATTAAATTTGTGATTGAACTCCTTGGGGGAGAATTGCATGTCCCCTGCTCTGTTTTACCCTCATTCTGCCATATATTTCATGTTATAGCAGTCTCAGATGATCACCCAACACATGTTGTTCGTTTTAAGAAAACTTTCTCTACAGATCTGACATAACACAAGGAAGGTAGCAATGTGAGATTTCTAAAGATAGTTATATCACTTGACACAAGATTTAAGAATCTGAAGTGCCTTCCAAAATCTGAGAGGGAAGAGGTGTGGAACATGCTTTCAAAAGAGTTAAAAGGGCAACACTCTGATGCAGAAACTTCAGAAAAAGAAAATCAACTTTCTGCTGGTGGCATCTGACTCAGATAATGAAAGTGAACATGCGTCGGTCCACATTGCTTTGGATTGTTATCGAGCAGAACCCGTCATCGGCATGGACGCATGTCCTCTAGAATGGTGGTTGAAGCATGAAGGGACATATGAATCCTTAGTGCATCTGGCACATAAATATCTTGTGACGCTGGCTACAACAGTGCCATGCAAACATCTGTTCTCACTTTCAAGTGACCATGTAAAGAAAAGCGGGCAGCATTATCTCCTGCAAATGTAAACAAACTTGTTTGAGCAATTGGCTAACAAGAAGTAGAACTGAGTGGACTTGTAGGCTCTAAAGTTTTGCATTGTTCTATTTTTGAGCGGAGTTATTTTTTGTACATAATTCTACATTTGTAAGTTCAACTTTCATGATAAAGATAATGCACTACAGTACTTGTATTAGGTGAATTGAAAAATACTATTATTTTTGTTTTGTACAGTGCAAATACTGCAATCAAAAATAATATAAAGTGAGCACTGTACACTTTGTATTCTGTGTTGTAAATGAAATCAATATATTTGAAAAAGTGAAAAACATCCAAAATATTTTAATAAATGTTATTCTATTATTGTTTAAAAGTGTGATTAATCATTTAATTAATCACAATTAATTTTTTAAACTGCTTTACAGCCCTAGTAGAAACTAAGAAAAATTTACCTTTGGATGGGGGGAGCTCAGTGGTTTGAGCATTGGCCTGCTAAACCCAGGGTTGTGAGTTCAATCCTTGAGGGGGCCACTTAGGGATCTGGGGCAAAATCAGTGCTTGGTCCTGCTAGTGAAAGCAGGGGGCTGGACTCAATGACCCTTCAGGGTCCCTTCCAATTCTAGGAGACATCCCACTGACTTCAGTGGGGCCAGGATTTCACCCCTGGTTTCAGCAACAAGCTTGATATTCTGCATCAGATTTAGGCAAATTATTATTTAAAATAGTTTTTCAGAAAGTTTTTATTGAATTAAATATGAAAATAGATAAGATAACAGGATGGTTCAGAGAAGAAGGATGGTTCATAGCTAGCCAGGAGACCATGGGTCAGTTCCCTGCTCTGCCACAAACTCACTGTTTGACTTGGCCAACTCACTTAGCCTCCTTCTGCCTCCGTTCCCATATATCATGGGGGATGATATGAAGATATATTCATTTAAAAAATTGTAAGGCACTGTGATAATATGGTAATGGGGAGGCCATATAAGTACATAAGATAAATATATACAGTATTTCAGTTGATTTCAAGTCATTTTACATTAAAAACTGAACATTTAGAAGCAACATGTATTGCAGAATTTTGCATTCCATGGCAGGTACCTCTTTTGGAGCCTTTGTTTCAGATTAGAGATTATTCTATTTGTCTACACTTGAGCCCTGTGTATAAATACCTTGCTATGGTATGAATCCTAAATATAGGCAGTATTGTGGCAACGTCAAGTCTGTGGTACGGTATTCTACCAGGTCTAGTTATGAGTCTCGGTGGGAGGGGGAAAATGGTTTAAATCTGATATATATTTTTAATAGATTATAGTATAACTACATTTTGCTTAGTTCTACCATATGTAAAGATCCTTCTCAATAAATTATTTTGGTCTCCAGAAAAGGAATGGAAATTTCCAAGTCATCAAGAAAAATTAGGTAGAGCATTATTACAGAGGTCCTAGTTCCGAAGTTGCTGAAGACATAGCAGACCCACACACTATGCAGTTATATGCAGAACACCGAGCAATGCTATTGAAATAGTTCATGTACTTTCATAAGACATAATGTGAAATATTAAGCTTTTGGGAATATCACTTCAGGGATTACCTAGGGGTTCCATAAAATATATTGTTGCAACTCTAGAGAAGACTTAGCAACTGGGGGGAAGAGGGGATCAGCAAATTAACCTAATTAACATTGCAGTGGCATTGAGGGTCCTCTGCTGCAGAATTTGAGTCCATTGTCCTTCAGAGTGCCTTGCAAGTAGGCTATGGGGCCTACGTTCCTAGACTGGCTGATGCTCTGAGCTCTTCCTGTTTCTTTTTCTCTCTGTATCTCCCCTGCTCAACATCTCTTTCTCCTTCTCCTCCTCATCATCTTTCTTCCCCCTTCAGACACACAGTGTCAGTAATTTAATCTCTTATTTCTCCAAGAGTATGATGATAATGTCATACTTTATATTCATGGTAAATTAATAAAATATTTAGTAGATATTAGCATGAGCTATTATGAACTGACTATGCAAAAAGGTGGAGTACTTGAGGGCATTTGTCACATATAGCTGATTGATGTCGGCTAAACTGATTCCATATCTTTTGGTTCATACAGAGAGAAACTCCATGCTATGTAATAGGATGAACACTGACAATTCTAGAAACTTATGTGAACTTTATTTTAGTTTTATAATGGTAAGTTAGAGTTAAATAATATAATAATTGATAGTCATTCAGATTACTTTAGTGATGTAACAGGACAAATACATTGGACCTTGCACTTTACAAATAAATCAATCACAATAAAGGCATTGTGGTAGCACCTAGAAGTTCCAGTCATGGATCAGGACCCCATTGTGCTATGCACTGTACAAAACTGGGGGTGGGGGGAACAGTCACTCCCTCAAAAAGCTTACAGAGAATTAGCAGCGTCACTACTACAAACTAGTATTGCAGACTAGTCTGGGACAATGATTTGATTTTCCAAAGTTTTTTTTTTTATTATCTTTAATTCCAGTTAGTAATCTTTAAAACAGCTCCATTTGGAGGTTTACCTGCAAGTAGTGACTTATGAGGACTATAGTATGTAACAGATGTAAAGGCTAGAGAAGGATTAAAAGATGTATAGCAATGCTGGAAAAAGGTAATATGAGTCATCTAATGAAGGCATTTCATAAAAACGATCTCAATTTAAGTAATATTTGGAAAGGAAACTATTTAGATGGTACCAACAGCACTAATTCATGGAAACCATAATTTCCAAATCTTTTGCATCAGAAATACAGGTGACGGGAATAGTGAAGTCATCAGTCTGACCCAGAGAAAAATGGATATGAGCTAATCTAGAATTATTTCCAGGTTCCAAGTGAGAATCCCAATTTCATTTTACCATGCAAAAATCTTTTTTCTTCTTCACACAAAAGCAAACATTCAATATAAATATTCAAATTTAATCCACATTTTAATTATGCAGTAGAAGATTCCTAATTTGCACTAATGACAAGAAGACCCTGTTATGAAGTGCTGAATTGTGCAAATTAGCAAATAAGCGAACAAACACAATAAAACCCGAGAATAATGCATCACATAATGTACTTAATCTATTTGGACAATGGTGGTTCAATGTTAACTATTTACGCTAATAACTTCATAATGCACTGTATTAGTAAATGTACTCAAGTGTATTTTGTAAGGATAATGAAGTGTTAATAATAGGACAACTCACTACAACAGTATTCTTGCCTCTTTGCTGGGAAGCAGGAAAAGACCACCACATATTGTATATAGTGTGCACATTTTTAATATTAGCAAACCACTTATGTATTTGTGTTCTCTGTAAAAACTACTGAACACATCTTTTGGGTTTCTGCAGGCTAAGCACACCAGGAGGGGTTTGGGGAGAGAGTTTCAAAGGCACAAATGGGAATTAGACTCCCAAATTACGTTGATTTATTTTTTCCAATGGGAGTTGGGTGCCTGAATCCCACTTGTGCCTTTGAAAATTTCCCCATGAGCTAACAAGGGTTAAGCCATGGACAAGAAACTGAAGGAGAGGAAGACAGAGGAGATTTTACCACCCAACCTCCACTAATGACTGCTGTAGAAAGAGAGAACTTTGTGACTACTGGAAGAATAGTCACTCACTCAATTTTCTGGATTGAGTGAGAACTCGCTATTTCGGTCAAGTGGTTATTAAAAATTGTGAGCAGAGTCTGTTTCCTGGAATTCCTACACAGTAGGTTTCAAACCATTGGACTGTATTTTCCACTTGGAGCAGTGGAACCACTACTGTAAAGTGAAGTGTTACTTTGGATATACTTTAATATTTTTTCCGTAGAGTATGTCTGCTCTGCAATTCAACACTGTGGCTTGCCCATGCCAGCTGACTTGGGCTCATGGGACTCAGGCTAACTGGCTGTTTAATTGCAGTATAGATGCTTTGGCTGGATCCTGGGCTCTGGGACTCTGTATTGGGGGAGGGTCCCAGAGCCCAGGCTCCAATCCAAGCCCAAACATCTAAATTGTAGTTAAACAACCCAATAGCCTAAGCCCCATAAGCCCAAGTCAGCTGGCATGGGGAAGTGTTTAATTGCAGAGCAGATGTACCCTAAGACTCAGGATGGAAACCCTGTAGTTTCTGGTAGCTTCTATATTGGTCATCTTGTTTGGGGAATTCTTAATATCATTCAACCTGCCACAAGCATTTTGAAACATGCCAGGAACCATGGTCACAGAAAATAGTGGCGATTTTGCCACAGTTGGACTCCAAAATAAAGCAATATTTTTCTGCATCAACACATTTGTGGCAGGAGCTGGTTGGGAATTTTTCAATAAAATGGTGGTTTTTTTCATTGAGAAATGCTGATTCACCAAAACTTCTTAGGGGTAAGCATCAGTTTGGACAAAAAGTTTTACCGTAACTGCTCACTTAAAGTCGTCTCGGTTAATGTTGTTTCGTTGTTACATTGCTGATCAATTAGGGAACATGCTCATTTAAAGTTGTGTGATGCTCCCTGCTAACATTGTTTGGCAGCCGCCTGCTTTGTCCACTGCTTGCAGGAAGAGCAGCCCGTTGCAGCTAGCTGGTGGGGGCTTGGAACCAGGATGGACCGGCAGCCCCCTATCCGCTCCCCTAAGTTCCCTGCAGCAGCTGCCCAGCAGGCTGCCAATCGCCGGCAGTTCAGCTGTCCCTCCCCTCAATGTCATGTGCTGCTCCTGCCCTCTGCCTTGGAGCTGCTCCTTGGAGCCTCCTGCTTGCTGTGCAGGGGAGGGGGGAAGAAAGGAGCAAATGTCAGGGCGTTCCCCTCCTCCCTACTCTTGCCCCTTGCGTACCTCTTCTCCATATAGAGCAGGGTGGGCTCAGGATGGAGAGATCTTGCTGGCCACAGCTGCTATCTCAACTTCCTGAGTTTTTTAAAAGCAGTGTACTTAGAGTGGGGTCATCATACTTAAAGGGGCAATGCACAGATCTCTCTCACACACAGGGTGTGTGTGTCTCTGTCTCTGTCTGCCATGTTGACTCCCCTCATTCCATTAGTGCTGCCTGGTACTTCACCACCTCAACGAAGCTTCACAATCATCATTGCTGTGTACAGTATAAAATTGTTTGTTTAAAACTTATAGTGTGTGTGTATATATGTATACATATGAGTGTGTGTATGTGTACATATATATATAGTTTTTTGTCTGGTGAAAAAAATTTCCCTGGAACCTAAGCCCCCCCTATTTACATTAATTCTTATGGGGAAATTGGATTTGCTTAACACTGTTTTGCTTAAAGTCGCATTTTTCAGGAACATAACTACAATGTTAAGCGAGGAGTTACTGTATTCTAATTTTGAAGCTGTCAAAATATTTTGACATTTTCTAATGGAAAATTCTGGTTTTCTGGTTCAAAATGATTTTTAATGTGGAAACGTAAGCTAATTAAACATGTTCAAAAATAAAATGGGTCAAAATGTTTCAATTGAGCAAAACTTTTTTTTTTTTTTTTGAGATTTTGGTATGACTCAGGAAAAATTGTCAAAATTTTGAAAATGTTTACCATTTCCTACCCACCTTTATTCATGATGTTAGCTGTACATTTTGGGATCCTGGGTTCCTACAGCAAATAACTATAAAAGGGAATATAAATTTGAAAATGTCTGTATCAAGAGTGTGAGTGTCTAAACTTCAATGAGCTCCATGAATCCCCATTATCTAGAGATGGTAGTTCCAGAAGATGGGGGCAGATGCATGAGAGAAAATTGGGACTCAACACAGAGGCATACGTTGCGCAACCAATCCCTTTCCCTCCCCCTTTGATAACAGGGGCTCATCACCACATATGCAAGGCTAACTGGGTGGGACTAGCCTTTCTAAGCCTAGCTCCCTACAGAACACTGGTGGAAAGGCGCATATTGTCTGATGTCACATCAACACAGCTGTCCCTAAGCTGAGCAGGCAAGTGGCATAGCGGCCAGAAGCAGATCTTTCATGAAAGAAGTATCAGTTCTTTGTGTGATTGCTCAAGTGTATTCCACAATAGGTGTGCGTGCACATGTGCACTGGTGCTGGAAGTTTTTTCCCTAGCAGTACATGTAGGGAAGCCCCGCCTAGCAACCCCTGGAGTGGCGCCTCCATGGTGCCGTCTAAGAGGCGCTACGCACTGCCTCCCACCGTCAGTTCCTCCTTGCTGCCAGTGAAGATGCTTCGGAACTGCTCTGCTCCAGCTTGTCTGCAGCTTTCCTCCAGAACTCTTGTTCGTTCAGTGTATTAGTACCTGTCGTTGAAGTAGTTAGTGTAACAGTGTAGTTTAGTGTGCTCAGGCCGGGGCATGCCCCATGCCCTGGGTTTTAAGTCGTGCAACACTTGTAGGTGACCGATGGCAGTGAGTGATCTGCACATGGACTGTTTACGCTGTCTGGGGGAAACCCATCTCAGCAATCGCAAGATTGTAGGTCATTTAAGCCTCGGACCAAGAGACATTTGGCTCCAGGCTATCCCGATGGAGTCGGTGTTGACGCTGACTCCGGCGCGCCGCTCCGAGTCGGCACCGGGTACCGCGATGTTGGTGCGTGGTGACCCCTCAGTGCCATCTGCCAGTCGGCACTGCTCCCCATCCGCGGGGCATGCCAAGAAGGCTAAGAGGAGGTCTTCTCCTCCGTGACACCAGAACAAGACTAGGGGAGAGGTAGACCCATGTTGGGCAGTGTAAACGTGCGGGACTCACCCCTGCGGCACCTTCTGCTGATTGTCTCAGGGAATTAGCTCATCCAGCCTCTGGAGCGCCGTCTGCAGGCTGGTGTCCCACTGCCGCTGGACCCCATGTCCCTCCCAGGACCCCAGTGCCCCTTTAACTGGATGCTGCCCCCCTGGCACTATCCCCACAATTCTGGGTCTCCCCCTCCCAGGGGAACCCCCACCCACTATCCCTACTTTGCCTCAGTCTTGGCTACTGCCAGTCCTCATCTAGCCCCCATTCACTGGGGCAGACTGCAGTGTATAAGCCACTCATCACAGGCAAAGGGGTTTGGACCTGCTGCCTCTGGCTACCCGTGAGCTGCCCCTGAACCCAGTACCTAATAGGCCTTACCAGGCCTGCAGCCTGCGGCTTTCCTAGACCAGAGCACCCCAGCTCCCTTGGCTTTTCCCCAACCCTGCTCCACTCCAGATACCTGGTTAACCTCCCTGCAGCCAGGGCCTTCTCTCTCTGAACTCAGAGAGAGACTGTTGAGCTCCTGGCTCCCAGCCTCTTATATAGGGCCAGCTGAGGCCTGATTGGGGCGTGGCCCAGCTGCGGCTGCTTCCCCAATCAACCTAGTAGCTGCTTTCCCTGCCGCAGCCCTCTCCCAGGGCTGTTTTAATCCCATCAGGGCAGGAGCGGGGTAACCACCCCACTACAGGCAGTCCTTGGTCCCCATCGGTCTCCAGGCCTCTGACTCAGGTTGAGCAGAGTAGCCTGGCGCATTCAGAGCAGGCTTCCCCAGATGTCCAGATGCCCTCCACACCGGAGACCCTGGAAGAGGCCCGGAACGTTACGTACATGCCAGTACCAGGGCCACCACCAATGCTGGCTCCACAGTCCAGAGGTAAGCCACCGCTGGGATCTCTGCAGTCGCTCCCGGCTCGGTACCGTTGGTGGTCGAGGGAATGTTCCCGACGCCGTTCGCTGCTTAGTGACTGTCCCATATATAGTTCATGCCGGTCACCGTTGACCCCCACCAGGTTGTCTGGCTGGGTTCCGATTGACAGGAGCGGGTCCCGTCGAGACCGAGACAGACAACACTGAAGGTCTTTGTCTCTGAGGGGCTACCGTAGCGGGTCATGACACGAACGTTGATGCTGTTCCCATTCATCGTCTCGCTCCAGGACACCGCCACAGCACCAGGAACTATTGAAAAGGGTGGCATCAAGCTTCAACCTTCAGGCTGAGGAGGTGGAGGAGCCCTCGGACGGATGGGTCCTCAACACCATCACCCAGGGCTACATCCTCCAATTTACATATATCCCACCCAACCATCCTCCGCCCCCGTCCCTCCTGGGGGACTTCTCTCATGAGGCCCTGCTTGAGCAGGAGGTGGGACGGCTCCTGGGCTTAGGAGTGGTGGAAGTGGTGCCAGTGGAGTTCAAATGCCAGGGGTACTACTCCCACTATTTCCTTATCCTGAAGGCCAAAGAGGGGCTCAGGCCCATCCTGGATGTGCAAGGCCTTAACCAGTACATTGTAAAGTTCAAGTTCTGCATGGTCTCTTTGGCCTCCATCATCCCCTTCCTGGATCCGAGGGACTGCTACGCCACTCTCAGTCTGCAAGACACGTACTTTCACATCCATGTATTCGAGGGGCAAAGGTGCTTCCTCAGTTTCATGGTTGGGCAGGAACACTACCAATTTACGATCCTCTCATTTGGCCTGTCAACTGCTCCCAGGGTATTCACAAATTGCATGTATGCGGTGGCAGCCTACCTCAGAGGTGGTGGGGTCCAGATCTTCTCCTATCTGGATGACTGGCTGGTCAAGGGCAGCTCCCGGTCACAGGTGCAGGGTCACATGGCGCTCCTCCTGTCCATGTGCGCCACCCTGGGCCAGTTGGTGAATGACACCAAGTCCATGTTAGTCCCGATACAGAACGTAGAGTTTATTGGGGCAGTCCTGGATGCCACATCGGCCAGAGCTTCCCTCCACTGGACAGATTCAAGACCCTGAAAGGGCTCATCAACACACACTCAAGGTTTCCCATGATGACAGCCAGAGCATGTCTCCAGCTCCTGGGTCACATGTCGGCATGCACATATGTGGTTCACCACTCCAGACTCAGGATGAGGCCCCTCCAGCTCTGGTTGGCCTCGGTGTTCTCCCAGGCCAGAGATAGGATGGACAAGGTCCTCACTGTGCCTGCGCCAATGATCGCCCTCCTACAATGGTGGTCCTCCCTGGGGAACATGCTCCACGGGGTCCCATTCAGGGGCAGGTCCCCATTGGAGGAGCTGGTTATAGACGCTTTGGACCTGGGGTGAGGAGACCATGAAGGAGACGTTCAGACCACTCTAAAATAAAGTGCCACAAAACCACTGCTGTGAACACAGTCCTCTATGACTGGCCATAACTCTTCTCTCCATTCTCACTGCTCCGACTTCTCTCTAAGGGGGTACAAAAGATCAAATCGCAAAAGGCATCTGTGATTCCGATTGTAGCCGACTGCACGAGAAGGCTTATCTTTACAGAAATAGTAAAGAGGAAGACACATAAACTGATCAAACTCTTACCATGATCAGACATTCTCAAACAAGGCTCAGATATACACCCAGGTCTATCAAAACTGAATTTAGCAGTCTGGCTGCTGAGAAAGAAATAAGGGTCAAGAGTGATGCCTATCAGGAAAAAGTACAGCTCCATCCCTCTAGAATGATGTCTACAGCATGGTATTTGCCAGAATATATTTTGAGATTTAAACATTGGGATTTAGAATAAAAGGTAAACCTCAAGGAAACACCAATTGCTCAAATTCTGCAGTTTCTGCCAAATGCCATGTCCACAAACTGCGCAAAGGTACAAGTGATATACTGTATTGCAGAATATGACTTCAGAAGAAAAATCTCCAAACACCTTTGCCTCTCTAGGTTTCTCCATATGTTGATGGTTGTCAATCAACATCCCACTTACTATAACCCAACCTGAGTCTCATCTTAAAGACCACCAAATGAGCCAGTGGGTTACGTTTCTTCATTTCCTGAGATTTAAGAGAATATTCCTAATAGCAAGAATCATCTGGGAACTGAGCAACTTGTCCACTGAAAAACAATGCTGAATTGTATGTGTGGACAGAGTCTTCCTAAAACTACAAAAAAACTTTCACTCCAAATCATCCTTTGAATTGCATACGTTGTAAGCAATCATCTTCTCCTTTTGGCATTCAAGCAGTATATCAGCATTGGCACTCTCTAGACATCCCTAAAGGGCACTGAAATAGTATCTAGAGAGAATAATGTTGTACCACAAGTCTCAAACCTGTTTCATAGCCTATCAACTGCACTATTAAGGAATAAAGGGGGCTAAGGACACTATCTCAGGTGGATCACAAGCTGCTTCACAGCAGCCTACAAAGCCTAAGGCTTGAAACTGCTAGAAGTCATCGAGGCACATTGATCAAATGCTAGTGCCTCCTGTCTAGAAAAGAGCAAAGATAACCCCAGGTTATAGGCCTGGGAAACAGGGAGGATTGTGATGTTATCAACCATCAATGGTAAACAGAAGTAGTGGAGTGGATTATATACTGATGGCCTTGTTCCTCATGCCTTTTCCAACTTCCATTGATGTCTTTGGGAATTCTGCCTGAGCTGGGAGTACAGAATCTGACCTGTAATATTGTACATGCTATATAATCAACTATAACTTTTTTCTTTAATTGTTTTCAAATAACTACATAAAAGAAAGAATAGCCAAAAGGCAGACATCTGCTCATTTGAAGCAAAAGTGACTGAACTACTGAAAAGAAACATTTAAATCCTCCCAACATGATTTAAAAATGCCATGCCTTTGGGAAATAGGAACAGTATAATTTTGAGCTGCACTAAATTTACAGTTGTTGGATTGCTATATGCAGCATAAGTCTAACAATATGAGTATATAAAAACTAGTATAATGCCACATATTCAATAGAAGCAGCAAAGAATCCTATGGCACCTTATAGACTAACAGACGTTTTGCAGCATGAGCTTTCATGGGTGAATACCCACTTTTTCGGATGCAAGTAGTGGAAATTTCCAGGGGCAGGTAAATATAAGCAAGCAAGAAGCAAGCTAGAGATAACGAGGTTAGATCAATCAGGGAGGATGAGGCCCTGTTCTAGCAGTTGAGGTGTGAAAACCAAGGGAGGAGAAACTGGTTCTGTAGTTGGCAAGCCATTCACAGTCTTTGTTTAATCCTAAACTGATGGTGTCAAATTTGCAAATGAACTGAAGCTCAGCAGTTTCTCTTAGAAGTCTGGTCCTAAAGTTTTTTTGCTGGAGGATGGCCACCATAAGATCTGCTATTGTGTGGCCCGGGAGGTTGAACCTGCTGAGCTTCAGTTCATTTGCAAATTTGACACAATCAGTTTAGGATTAAACAAAGACTGTGAATGGCTTGCCAACTACAGAACCAGTTTCTCCTCTCTTGGTTTTCACACCTCAGCTGCTAGAACAGGGCCTCATCCTCCCTGATTGATCTAACCTCCTTATCTCTAGCCTGCTTCTTGCTTGCTTATATTTACCTGCCCCTGGAAATTTCTACTCTTGCATCCGACGAAGTGGGCATTCACCCACGAAAGCTCATGCTGCAAAACGTCTGTTAGTCTATAAGGTGCCACAGGATTCTTTGCTGCTTTTACAGAACCAGACTAACACGGCTACCTCTCTGATATTCAATAGAGTGATTTATCAACAAACCACGGAAGATAGAAAAGATTAATGTTTTTATTACTCAGTTCTAAAATTCCTCTGAGCTGCATTGTTTTGAAAAACTGTCCCTTTTAACATTCTCAAGCCAATACTTGACAGTTGAGACATCTCTGAAAATGTTTTGTCTTTGTTACACCAGAAACTTCAGTGGGTAAAGTAGTGAGAGAGATACATTGCTTTTTATATTGATTTTTTTTAAAAAAATTAAAAATCTTTTCCCTTCTGCTTGAGTTGTAGGACTGAAGACCAAAAATATTTGTGTTTTTTTAGACTTCCTGATAGCAAATATTTACTATCACTAAGCATAGTTCAGCTCAACATGTTCTGGGTACCAATTGTATACCAATTGGACATTGACAGTCCCTGTCTGCCAGACATTTCCCACCCTCATTTGTTCAGATAAAGTTATTCTCATCTCTTGAATCTTCATCCATTTTTAAGTTCATGGGAAGTGCTATGTGGTCAGCACTTTTGGACATCAGATCCTTTATTTAGGTACCTGAATATGGATTTAGCAGCCTAATTTTAGGCAACCATATTTGAAAATCTAGTTTCTCTCATACAGTAACCAATTGTACTGGTTATTAGGTAGTGTTCTTTAATCTATAATATATGTCAGAGGTGTCTCTTTACATTAGCTTTTTTTCTCTTAGTGGAATCTTCATTGGGGAGAAATAATGGGTTTATATTACAGGGAAAACAGTCCTTAACTAGTTCTGTTATTCTATGAATACTTAAACTCTGTAGAGTTTGCTCATCTTTGTGATAAACCTTAACTGAAGATAGATAAGCAGACATACATTTGCCATTCTTGAAGGTCATGATTGAGCAGAATAGTGGAAATTAGAGGTCAAATATATCTATTAGGTCATCTAGACCATCCTCCTGTCAGTGAAACTTTAAAATAATTTCTAGTTATTTTGACTATTAAATGTTTTGCAATAATGAAGTTTATTTCTACTTTGGATAATTTAAACAATGGTAAAGAAGGAGTAGGTGCTGCACTTGCTTCATTGTACTAGCCATATTCTCAAAAGCCCCAAGTTCCTAATTCTGATTGGTCACAGACCAGAATGATTCAAATTTGTAGAGTGAGCCTTGATATCCTCCATATTAACTGCATGTTTTGCTTTTTGATTTTAAAATGAAGTTTAAATTATGTATTGGTTTCATTTAAATACCCCATATCTGGGTAGATCCCTGGGGAGGTATACTTCACTGAAGATGTTTGTAGCAAAATTTTGATCATGTGAATATATAGTGACCATTCAGCTTTTTTGGGGGCGGGGGAGGGGCATGCCTGGAGATTATTAACTTTACTGAGGTTTGTAAACAGGTAACTGTATTATCAGGCAAAATTGATTTATTATGGAATTCATAGGAGGTTCCTGATTCTCTGTGCTGACCTCTGGAGTTTGCCTGTGTTATTTCTATTGCTGTATCATAATGCCTTTTTTATTTGTACAGGGAGATACCTATTTTGAATCGTGGCTTTTTGAATACATTCAGGGCAGAAAAACAAAGCCAAATTTAGGGCAGAAAAGCAAGGCCACTTTAACACTAGCACAAAGGTTGAAGCATACATGGAAATGCCATCTATTTCTGACTCTCATCTATTGTAAGGGAGATGTATTCCTTTGCTATGATTAAAAAGAATGTGTAAGTTGTGTGCAATTTGCAGAGTTAGAAATTTAAAAAAAAATAGCAATCATATTTTCTTTTATATCTAGATCTTTCTAGCTCTGTAAATGAAATGTTACCTGAGTGTCTTACTATGCATTAATAACATAGGCAACATCCTTTCTTTGCAAAAGAAAATGGAACAACTTGCCATTACACATCTTATTATCTAGAGGAAATTAATTTGGAAATGGAATATATGCCATTTTATTATAACAAGGCCATTTTTGGATCTTCTCTGGTGGAAGATGCTCAAGATTAGCATATCATCCTAAAATATTGAATGGCCTTAATTTAAAATGGGAAGGTGTAATGGACTTCAGAATCTTTACTACTAATTTGATTCTTTGGAGCTCAGTCCTGCAAGGTGTTCAGTAGTTTGGGTTGGTCCAGCAATTCTCTCAAGCATAGGCTTAGCTTCAAACATATGCACAGTTCAGTTGAAGTCAATGGGACAACATCCATGTTAAAGTATGGTTAAGTGATTTGCCAGTGTGGTCCAGAGTGCTCGGAACCTTGCAGCATTTATCATTGGTGAGTTGACACTGGCTGAGATGTAGCACATCTAGCACACAGATAATGCTGGTTGATTGGGAATAACAATCAGAAGAAGAGGCAAAGATATGCACTCTCTTGATTGGAAGGATGTGAACCTGGCTGTTATTACTCAGGTTCATGATCTGAAAGTCTGATTGGACCCCTGGGTCCTTTTGGAGTCTCAGGCCTTGTCTACACTACAAGACTATTTCGAATCAACTTAGTTCGAATTTGTGGATTCGACCTTATGAAGTCGAATTTGTGTATCCATACTAAATACACTAATTCGAATTTCTGAGTCCACATTAACGGGGCCAGCGTCGACTTTGGAAGCGGTGCACTGTGGGAAGCTATCCCACAGTTCCCGCAGTCCCCGCTGCCCATTGGAATGCTGGGTAGAGCCCCCAATGCCTGCTGGGGGAAAAAATGTGTCGAGGGTGGTTTTGGGTAACTGTCGTCATTGAACCGTCAATCACGCCCTCACTCCCTCCCTCCCTGAAAGCGCCTGCGGGCAATCTGTTCGTGCACTTTCTGGTCAGTGACAGCGTGGACACCACAGCACTGCAAGCATGGAGCCCGCTGCGATCCTCGCCGTTTTCTCCTCCTCGCACTTTATCGTCCACCTCTTCCACATTCAGCTGCTGAGAAATTGGGCTACTTTTCAATGTTTCTGCAAGCACTGGGGGACCATAGGGAACGTTTTACCAACATGAACGTCGGATGGCCGGGCAAGGTTCCTGATGCGTGTGTTCTCAGGAACTGTGGGCTGCTCAGATGCCTGCTGGAAGATAGTTTCTTCCCGTACCACGAAATAACTGTTGTGGATGTGCATTTGCCTATAGTGATCCTCGGTGACCCAGCCTGCCCGCTAATGCACTTGCTCATGAAGCCCTATACAGGCGCCTGGGACAGCGACAAGGAACTCTTTAAATACCAGCGAGCAGCGTGACCTGTGACTGTTCAGTTTCTTTACAGAGAAGCTGAACCTGCCCCTGTTTCTTTACCCAGTTACTGTTGACTCTCCTCTTCGGTTAAATACCCCGTTCTCCCCGTTTCCCCCACTTCCAAGACACGTGTAAAAATAAAATACATGTCACACTGTTACTGAGGAGAGGTTTCTTTATTCATGACTTTTCGTTAAAGGGTTGAAACTGGAACGCAGACTGTGGTGGGTAGGGTGTGCGCTGATGTAAAGACCGCCTCTAAACTCAAGGAATGACAGGCTCCTGATCCTCTAGCGGTCCGCATTGCCGGACTGCTTGTTTCAACGGAGCCTGCCATCCCTCCTTTTTGGGATTCTGTGTGCGTGGGGCTATGTGGCCTTGTGGCGGAGGAGGACGGATACAGATTCCTCTGCTGCGTGACTCAGCGGTCCAGGACAAGGACCACTGTATAAGATCTGTAACCGCCCTCCCCCGCTAAAAAGTCACATCCCCACCGCCCACACAGAACCTGGAAACCACCTCCCATACCGACCACGGTGCCTACTGACTGCACTGTGTGTGTGACCCGCTGCTGATCCGGCCCCCGTGTCTGTACCCTGGGAAAGGTGCCTGTCCTATGCAATTAGCAACGCACTTCCCCACGCACCCCATTCAAACACAGTCTTCAGTGAAAAAACATGACGGAAACAGTACTTAAAAGCAAAGTATTTTTATTACTTAAGTACACAGTTATGGGATGGGACTGGGATTGGGACTTGTTTGAGTCCGGAAGGGAAGGACTTATGCAAACGTAGGGTATGAGAACTTTTGGTTACTTGAGCACTCTGCTGGGGTGCAGTGACAGTATTCACGGCCCAGGGCGGGCATCCTCCTGCTTATTTAGGGTGAGGGGGGTATGTGACTTTGTGGCGGGGGAGGGCGGTTGCAGAGATACTGCCGGGGGCTCTGTCCTGCAGCGGTCCTGCAGAACATACACAAGTCGCCGGAGCGTGTCCGTTTGCTCCCTCACTAGTACAAGCATTGCTTGAGTCGCCTGCTTGTGTTCCTCACGCCACCTCTCCTCCCATTCGCTGTGTGAGCGCTGGAACAGAGAGACTTTCTCCCTCCACTGCTTCTGCTGGTCTGCCTCGGCTAGGTAGCAGCCCACACATTCATCGAAAATCGTGTCCCTTGTCTTTTTCTTTCACCGCCTAATCTTCGCCAGCCTCTGCGAGGGGGATGCTGTGGAAGGTCTGGAGACAGTGGAAGCTGTGAGATGGGAAACAGTTAGTGAATTCCTTGCAAAGATACTTTTTTGCGAACAATTAACTGAGTCTAGGCTGTCTCTGTGAATTTTTTGTTGAGACCCCTGTGCCTGCTGTTGCACAAATCATTTGCGCGGTGGATTCTGGGTAAATGTCGCCAGTCATTCCTTCCTCCGGGAAAGCAACGGCAGACAATCATTTCGAGCATGTTTTCCATGAAATGCCCTGGCACACGCCATAGCGTGGCAACAATGGACCCTATTTTGCCTTTTGTGTACGTCACCGTATATGTACTAGATGCCGCTGACAGAGGCGGACCAGCAGCGCTACACAGCAGCATGCTTTTGCTTTTGCATGACAGCAGCGATGGTTACCAGGCATACTGCACCGTCTACCATACCATGAACTGGTAAGAAGACGGTAATAAGATGGTCATGGTTACCTATCCTTTTGCACTGCGCCATTTGGTGCTGTCATAAGTGCCCCTGGCCGATCAGCCAGGGGCGCAAAAGCAAAATTTGGGAATGACTCCCCGAGTCAATCCCTCCTTTTTGGGTATCTAAAAATAGAATCAGTCCTGCCTAGAATATGGGCAACTGTACTAGAGAACCACTGTATCATAGAACCAGAGAGCACAGCTGCTCTCTGTCCAATCATGCATAAATTTTGAGCTGAATGCTATTCACAGGGTGTGCTCCTGAAACAACCCCAGCTGTTCATTCCGTTCTTCCCCCAGCCTTCCTGGGTTCCAATACCATTGTCCCCCCACTTGTGTGATGAAGTAATATAGAATGCATGAATAAGACACAGGTAGTCGTTTGTGAGAAATGAGTGGAAGGAAGCCTCCAGCTGCAATGATAGTTCAGAGATGACATTAAGGGGTGTGGAGGAGGGAGCCAATCATCCCTCTGCTAGTCCAGGGGCAATTGAATCTTTTCTTTACAATGAAGGGTGGGGGCTGATGGAGCTCAGCCCCCTGTTGCAATGATGAGGACGGTTACCAGCCATACTGCACCATCTACCATGAAAAATTAGGACCAGGCGACCTTGATCGACCTGTCCCAAGCAAGTTGGTATGGTTACCAGTCCTTTTGCACTGCCCCATGTGCCAATAGGCTGATGATGAGGACGGGTAGCAGTCCTATTGTACCATCAGCCACCCATGGCGGGGTGGGAGGAAGGATGTTGTTGTTGAGTGCTGCAGCAGCGCGTCTATCTGCAGCATTCAGTACAGATACGGTGACATGTAAAAGAGTCAACAGAGGATTGTTTTCCCTTTAACTTCTGGGGGTCGGGGGGGGGGTGCGTAAATTGCCGAGCTATGCCCCGACCCACCGCGGACACTGTGTTTGATCCTAGAAGCATTTGGAGATCAGCCAAGAATGCAAATGCTTTTCGGAGACAGCAGGAACTGTGGGATACCTTGCGTCCTCGTTCCCCCCTCCCTCCATGAGCGTCCATTTGATTTTTTGGCTTTCCGTTAAGCTCGTCACGCAGCTGTGTGCTGAGTCTGTGCTATGCCGTCTGTCCGTTTATTTATTAAAAATACTTTGGACCAGGCGTAACGTAACAGTTCTTCCCCTACTTAGATGCAGGAGTCTCCGAGCGAGATAACCGTGAGGACGGGCACTGAAGGAGATAGAGAGCGCATGCTGCGTGAAATCTAGCACGAACCACGGACCTATGCAGCCATGCTCTGGGAGGCAGTGCTCCCTGAATACCGCATGAAAGCCTCGCTCGGAAAAGTGTGCTATCACGGAGCACCCAATAAGGCAGCTCTCCCCAGGAACCTCCTGCTGATGCTTATCGATTAATGGCAGGAGAGCTTCGTGGAGATCTCCCAGGAGGATTTCTGTTCTATCACCATATATACAGAGACCTCCTTTTCACACACTTCAGATTCCTGTTATATTAAGAATAAAAGTTAACATGTTTAAAGCACTTACCGACTACTCCTACCCCTGATTCAGGATCCGGGTTCATGGCCGGGGAGGGTTGGTAGGGGATCTCCGTGACGGTGATGAAGAGATCCTGGCTGTCGGGGAAAGCAGTATTGTAAGCGCTGTCGCCTGCCTCGTCCTCCACAAACCCTTCCTCATCTTCCCCGTCCGTGAACATCGTCGAGGAACTGTCCGTCGACACTGTCCCATCATCAGAGTCCATGGTCACTGGTGGGGCAGTGGTGGCAGGCTCCGTAGCATCCGTTGGCCGCTTTGATTTTTTGGTAGGCTTGTCTGGGGTCCTTGATTTTCACGCGGCACTGCGTTGCATGACGGCTGTATCCTCTGTCTGTATCATGGCTTTGGAGACCTTCTCGTAGGTCTTTGCATTCCGTTTGTTGGAGCGCAGCTCCGAAAGCACAGACTACTCGCCTCCCACACTGATCAGATCGAAGAGTTCCCGGTCAGTCTATGCCGGGTCCCTCTTTCTATTCAGAGATTACATGAACTCCTCTGCTGGAGAGCTCTGCATTGCTGCCGGTGCTGCTGAACTCGCCCCGATGTCCAACCACAAAATGAGATTCTAACTGTCCAGACAGGAAAATGAATTCAGATTTTCCCGGATCGTTTCCTGTGTGGCTGGTCAGAGCATCGAAGCTCGGACTGCTGTCCAGAGCGTCAACAGAGTGGTGCACTGTGGGATAGCTCCCGGAGCTACTAAGTTCGATTTCCATCCACACCTAGCCTAATTCGAACTAGCCATGTCGAATTTAGTGTTACTCCACCTGTCGGGGTGGAGTACCAAATTCAAACTAAAGAGCCCTCTAGTTCAAATTAAATGGCTTCCTGGTGTGGACGGTTGAGCGGTTAGTTCGAATTAATGCTGCTAAATTCGATTTAAAGTCCTAGTGTAGACCAGGACTCAGGTGGCAGCCACAAATGCTTTTCTTCCTGCAAATCTCACCAGGAGATTGTAACCTTTCTTTTCAGATCTCACTGTAGTAATTTTTGCTTTTGTCCCCTCGAAAATGTGTTACTGCAGTACAGTCTACATAGGGCTACACCTTTAGACCACATTAATTCATCCGTTGGATTGGTTAGTGCCACTCACGATGGAGAAGTACTCTAGGGTCTGTATTGGCTTCCAGCTTGATTTTGTTTCCAATTTTAAGATTCTGTTTTTAACTTGTAAAGACCCAAATGGCTTACGTTCTGGGTTCTTCAGAGGCCTTTCCCTCACCATATATCACATCACAACAGATAAAACAAGATGAGGAGCTCAAACTAGCCAACCTTGTTCTAATCAAAAGGAGGCTGGGCATTTTCAGTAAAGGTTCCTTAGATGTTTGAAAAAGACCATATAAATGCAAAGTACTCTTCAGGACAGAAAGTGAGAAGGGTGGGATTAGGACTCAAGATTGCCTGACTCCCGGCCCTCTGTCTAGCCTACTAGATAATGTGTTTTTAGGAACGTTATTGCCATCACCTCAATTTACAACTGTGAATTTGAATGAGTCCTTTTCACTCCAGGTGATAAATATTTTTATCCAATTATTCCTATCATTCCTCAAGTTTCACAAAATCCCTCCAATTTCACGTACTGAAAAAAGGTTAACTTTGTCTAGGGGGATAATTGCTGTACATATTTCCTCTTGCTCTAGCCCTTTAGCTGTTTGAGTTGAGGCATATAATCAATGTGGCAGTGGTTAAGGAGAGCATCTGCACTGATAGTATGAGAGCATAGCAGGACATTTAATAGATACATGGATTTTAAGGCCAGAAGGGACTGTTGTGATCTACTCTGACCTCCTGCATAACACAGAATATTCCAATAATGGTGGCTGAACTACAGCATATTTTTTAGAAAAAAACATCCAAATCTCTATTTTAAAATGTCTAGTGATGGAAAATCAACCCACAACCCTTGTTAAGTTGTTCCAATAGGTGATTACCTTAACGTAAAATTGTATGCCTTAAATCTAGTTTGCATTTGCTTAGCTTCAACTTCTAGCCACTGGATCTTGTTATACCTTTGTCTGCTAGAATGAAGAGTCTTTTATATTATCAAATTTCTGTTCCCCATGTGTAGGTACTTATAGACTGTGAGTCACTCCTTAATCTTCTCTTCCTTTTGATTAGTTAAATAACTTGAGTTCCTTGAGTCTCTCAAAAATGATATCAAATTAGTTTGACAAGTTTTTTCCATATACCCATGCTGATTGACATGAATTGTCTTACTCTCCTTTAAATTTGTATTAAGGAAGTACTATGTCAAACATTTCATTGTTTTTACCTGGGATTGATGTCAGACTGATAATTAGCTGGGCTGTCCTGTCTGCCCTTTTAAAATATTGGTACAATGTTACTTTACTTTTGGTTCCTTTGGAACTCCCCCAGAGCGCAAAACTTTTTGAAAATCAACATTAACCATCCAGAGAACTGTTTCACCAGTTCTTTTAAAACTCTTGGATGCACATTATCCAGACCTGCTGATTTTAAAATGTCTGACTTTAGTAGCTGCTGTTTAACATCCTCCTGAGTTACTGTTGGAATGGAAACTATATCATAATTATTATATGGTGGTCTAATATAGCATTCCACCTATTCAGTGGAACATTTTTTTGAATTATGGAATTGTCATAGGTTTTAGAAATTCCAAGGAAGTTTTAGTGCTGAGACCTCCAGCACACATCACTCAGATTGAAATCTTCCATAATGATGCAGGTTTTTTCTTACATGTAATGGAGAGGCTCTTAAGAAGCCAGTCATCTTGTTCTCTAGTGTGATTTGGTGGTCTGTAGCAGACACCAACTGGTAACCCATGTTTTGCTTTATTTCTTAAGATATTGATACATAAGTGTTTGAGATCATTTGCTTTCAGGTTGTCAATGACTCAGAAACAGATAATGCCATTTTTAACATTCAGTGCCACTTTCCTTACAGTTTTTCTGGCCTCATGCTTCCTAAAAAGTTTAACTAGTTATTTCAACATTCCAATCATGAGGATCACCCCACCAGGTTTCAGTAATACCAACAAGATCAAATTTATGCACATATGAGCAAATCTGATGCCTTTCTTTTATTCTTTGATTACTCAGGCTGCAAACATTGGTATATAACAATTAATAGATCTCGTCCAGTTTTTTTCTTGACATCTTAATTTTTGTGTTAAATGCTTGTTCATGCCCTTTCTTTTGTTGTTAAACACTCTCCTGACTAGTCTTACCTCTCTGTCCCCAGAAGACTGGATTCCCTTCTACTGAGGCCATCCTAACTGTACAACCCCATTTCCCCACAGGAGAAGGACCATTTGCCTTGTCTTCATGGCATAAATCCTAATGTACACAGAACCATTCAAAGCATTCAGCGGAACAAACAGAAAATGTTGAACAGGTGTGCATAGATGTTGAATACTGTAGACATTGTGCACTGTCATAGAGCAGTCTCTCGGTACTGAGAGAAGAGAACTCAACCCACCTTGCACTTTGGAATCTAGGACTTGGAATCTAGGAACCTAGGGACAAAATTAGAAGATAAACAAAACATTCTACAAATACACTAGAAGCAAGAGGAAGACCAAGGACAGGGTAGCTTGTTACTAAGTATGGGCGGAGGGGAGAAATAATAAAATGTGGAAATGGCAGAAGTGCTAAATGTCTTTTTTGTTTCATCAGCAAAGAGTCCTGTGGCACCTTATAGACTAACAGACGTATTGGAGCATGAGCTTTCGTGGGTGAATACCCACTTCGTCGGATGCAGTGGGTATTCACCCATGAAAGTTCATGCTCCAATACGTCTGTTAGTCTATAAGGTGCCACAGGACTCCTTGCTGCTTTTACAGATCCAGACTAACACGGCTACCCCTCTGACTTTTTGTTTCAGTTTTCACCAAAAAGGCTTGTAGCGATTAAACGTCTGATATAGTGAACACCAGTGAAAATGAAGTAGCATCTGAGGTTGAAATCAGGAAAGAACAACTAAAAATTACTTATACACATTAGATGTCTTCAAGTCACGAGGGCTTGATGAAATACATCTTAGAATACTTACGGAGCTGACTGAGGAGATATCTGAGTGATTAGCGATTATCTTAAAAAAGTCATTGAAGATGGGAATTTTCCAGAGGACTGGAAAATGGCAATTATAGTGCTAGTCTATTAAAAAGGGAAATAAGAACAACCCAGGGAATTAAGGACCAGTCAGCTTAACTTCAGTACTCAGAAAGATAATGGAGTAAATAATTAAGCAATCGATTTGTAACCCCCCAGAAGATAAGGAGATAAGTAACAGTCACCATGGATTTGTCAAGAACAAATTGTGTCAAACCAACCTAATTGCTTTCTTTGACAGATGGTGGGAAGTGGTAGATGTGGTATATCTTGACTTTAGTAAGGTGTTTGATACTGTCTTGCATGACCTTCTCCTAAACAAACTAGGGAAATACAACCGAGATGGGGTTACTGTAAGGTGGGTTCATAACTGGTCAGAAAACCATTGCCAATGCGTATTTATCAGTGGTTCACAGTCAAGCTGGCTGGGCATATTGAGTGGGGTCCCGCAGGGATCGGTCCTGGTTATGGTTCTGTTCAATGTCTTCATAAATGAGTTAGATAATGGCATAGAGAGTACACTTATAAAGTTTGTGGATGATGCCAAGCTGGGAGAACTTGCAAGTGCTTTGGAAGATAGGATTAAAATTCAAAATGACCTGAACAACCTGGAGAAAAGGTCTGAAGTAAATAGGATGAAATTCAATAAGGACAATGCAAAGTACTTCATTCTGGAAGGACCAATCAGTTGCACATGTACAAAATGGGAAATGACTGCCTAGGAAGGAGTAATTCGGAAAAAGATGTGAGGGTTATAGTACATCACAAGCTAAATATGAGTCAACAATGTTACAAAAAATCATTCTGGGATGAATTAGCAGGAGTGTGTAAGCAAGACACAAGAAGTAATTATTCTGCTCTATTCCATGCTGATAAGGTCTCAACTGGAATATTGTGTGTATGTGTTGGGGTGGCTGCCCCGCACAGGCAGAAGAAGGATTAAAGCAGCCTTGTGGAAGCTGTGCAGAACCCAGCCAATTAGAAGAGGGCTTATTCAGCAAGCCAACAGGGAGAAGGCTTAGTGGAACAGCCAGTCAGGGCCAGGCTGGCCCATATAAGAAGAGCTTCTGAGCAGAACAGAGGTCTCTCCCTGGAAGCCAAGGGAGGAGGACTGGCTGCCCTGTAGGAGGGTTGAGAGAGACAGCACCATGGACAGAGCAGTGCTGAGCAGGGTCAGGAGAGCAAGAGGGAGCTCCAGCCTGACAGCTGCCAGACTGAGGTCCTGATACAAGAGCGGAGAAGGTGCTAGGACTGCGGGGAAGTGGCCAGGGAAACAGACAGCGGAGTAGCGGGAGGGGCAGTACATGGCTGCTGGCTATAGGGTCCCTGGGCTGGGACCCGGAGTAGTGGGCGGGCCTGGATTCCCCCTCCCCCTTTTGCCTACCACTTGCCACCAAGGGGAGTGGCCAGTGCATGGACTACAGTTTGCCACCGAGGCGAGTGGCTAGACCAGAGACTGCAATTTGCCTCCAAGACAAATGGCTAGATGAGGACTGTCGGGTCCCCTGGAAGAGGGAAGAGAACCGAGGGGGGCACAGCTGGAAGGCTGTGTCCAGAAGAGGATGCTGCGGTCTGGAGAGGGACATGGGTCCTAGAGGTGGAGGCGAGAGTGACGATGGGCGGGATGCTACTAGACGAGAGCCCTCTGGTGAAATGAGAGCTAAGTCCCAGGACAGCCAGCAGGTGGTGCCATGGTGATGAGTGCCGCCCTGTTACAGTACAGTTCTGAGTGCCACATTTCATGGAAAAATGTGGAAAAATTGGAGAAAGTCCAGAGAAGAGCAACAAAAATGATTTATGGTCTAGGAAGCATGATGTATGAGGAAAGGTTGAAAAAATGGGTGTTTTAGTCTGGAGATGAAAAGATTGAGAGGCATGGGCAGTGGGTGGAGCCCCCCTTTTGGGATGCTAGCTCCTGGCTCTGCCCCTTGTGCCTGCAGCCCCCCACCCCACCGGAGGAGCCCTGGACTGGCCAGAGGCCCGAGCCCCACCCCCCACCTGCCTGGTAGTGCCCCAACTCCCCTTTCCCGGAGGAGCCCCAAGCCAGCCGCACTGTACCTTCCCAGACCCAAAGCTGCCGCGAGGAAAATCATCTTGTACTCTCCTCTGGAAGAAGCTTTTGCTATGCCCCATGCAGGTTCTGGGGCGGCTGAGGAGGCGGTATTTGCTACTCAGCTTCCTGGGTTCATCAGTAATTTCTCTGGAGTCTAGGGAGATAACTGATGAACCCAAGAAGCTGAGTAGCTCATACCACCTCCTCAGTCACCAGGGAACCTGCATGGGGCTTAATAAAACAAAAACTTGCCAGCCAAACCCCACAATGGGGGTTCAGTGGCTGCAGCAGTGCCCGGGGAAGCTCGGCCTATTATACCCACTGCCCATGCTGAGAGGGGACTTGATAACAGTAATAAAAGTGTTATTACAAAGAGGATGACAAAAAATAGTCTTGTTAACCTCTGAGAATAGGACAAGAAGCAATGGGCTTAAATGAAGGCTTAAATTGGATTTTAGGAAAAACTTCCTAATTGTCAGGGTGGTTAAGCAATGGAACAAATAGTGGAATCTCGGTCACTGGAGGTATTTAAGAACAGCTTAGATAAACACTGGTCAGGAATGGTCTAGTTATTACATAGGCCTGCATTGAGTTCAGGGGACTGAACTAGATGACCTCTTGAGGTCCCTTCCATGATTCCATGACTTGAGGCATGAGGAGGGTTTGCTCCTTCCTTCCCCGTACTCCTTCCTCTCTCTCTCTGGTAAAGCAAATCCTCTACTTCTCTAACCGCCTTTGGAGCACAGCAAGAGCAAAATCTTCAAATAGGATTTAAAATGTTTTTAAACATCTTTCCTCTTCCTAGGGAGTGTTTTGTGTTGATCTCAAGGGCCAAAAGAGTTAAAGGTGTTATAAACTCTTTTTCTGTGCAATGTTAAAACGTAGCTTTGGGGCGAGGAGGTTCTACATAGGTTCTGGTTTACTCAATTTCTTGACAGACACTCAAAAGCATTAATTCTAAAGTTGAAATTATACTGATTAAAATACACATACAAATCCAAGAAGTTAAGACAAGCATTTATATTGAAACTGAAATTGAGTAATTATGCAAAAGCATTGTAATCAAAATCTATTAAAGTCCTACATTTGGAGGCAAAATATCATAGTCTCTTATTTTCATTGACACTCTTTGTTAGATGAAAAGGAAAAGTTTAATTTTACTTTGTCCTGATGTGCGAAGCATATTCACTTCTCCTGTTTCAACAAACAAGCAGACACAAAGTGGAGGAGGAGAGACAGGATAGAAAAGGCGGGGGGAAATATGGCTTTTGTTGATGCTCTTGAAACATTGGCAGCTGGTCAGTTCTGAATGGATGCTTTAGGCGGGCAGGTCAGCCAGGACATCTCTTGCTTGGAACCAGGCTCGCATTCCAGTCAGGGATGTCGTCAGTTTGGGTCTTTTCTCCTTAGACAGGGCAGGCCATTTCATCTTGCTATGCTGATTCAGTGCAGTTGATTTCAGGATTCCCATGAAAAGAGAGTGAGCAATGGGATAGGAGGAAAGAAGCAGGGCAGAAAGTAACACAAAAGGGAAGGAAGACAGAATAAGATCTTATGTGCCACTGCGGTGCTGGCAGTTAAGTTTCCCCATTGATGGACTAAGGACTGGATGTCATGATAATATGGTGACTTTCAGGATTCCTAGGTGAAAACCAAAGTTGTTTAAACAAGAACAAGGCCTGTTGGCATTCCTCATGGGAAGAAAATCCTTTGATCTGTCGTGCTCCCTCTCCCTTGAGGTTGGGGAGACTGAGATGAATCAAGATGAGCTGGAATGAGACAAGCTGGGAAACTGAGATGAAAGTGATGAGCTGCATTGCAATGAGATTTTTTTCTAAGTCTCTTTTTAAGAACTCCAGAAGGGGGAAAGTAGGCAGCATAGTACATAGTACATTATCCATTATTTTAGGCCTAATATTCAACAAATTAATTTTGGTTCATTAATTTCTGGACCCATTTCTTCTTTATTAAATCTCAACCTGGTCTTTGAGTCATATCAGTAGGCTTTTTGCTTTTGTTTGTTTGTATGGGCTAATTCAGTCTCTCTCTTTTCTTGCACTTGTTCATAACATTCATTACTGAAAACAACTTGGCCTATTTTCCATGGGTAATTCCCAAGCAAGGAAAAAGTTACAGGTTATTGTGATATCTTATGAATTTTCATGTATGTTTTACAGTTGATCTTATAATTAAGAAATGTTTAGACCCAATAATCATAACAGAAGGCAAAATTCAAACCTTTTAACCATATTGCAAAAGTCTTTTACTTTCTGCTCTGAAGGGGAAAGGCTTTACATAAATTGCAAACAAAGCAGGTATATGTTGAAGGTTAGGAGTGTACTTCTGTGAGAAGCACACCTTCTTTATCCAAAACCCCCACAGTTAGCTTGCATTTTCTTTTATGTGCTCCAGATTGGCTTCCTGAGAGGCTAATGGACTCCAGATGTTTTATGGTTCTGCTGGCTAGCCTTTGCCTCTCCACAATCTTGGCCAGAAACCTTGAAGTTTTGTAAGCCAGTCACTCTCTTGGCCTTCTAAGACTCCAGTCAAGTAGCGAACATGCATCTGTGTGTTTTCTATAGTGCCCATCATGGTAGTGTCTATGTGCTTTCCCAAAATCTTGAATCTACATGCTGAGGTGTCTAGTGAAATTCAGAAAAGATTCCTGTCCTTCTGTCTTACCTGCTTTAGCAAAGAAGAGGAGTTTGTAGTATTTGGTGAAAATGGTTATATTCAGGATAAGCATAATCTCCTATAGAAGATTGGTCCACAGCTGAATCAGTTGCTGAAAGACATGTAGTTGGTGATTGGAAGGGGAGGACTGGTGATTCCCCTGTGAATTGTTTGGCCCTCAAATACAAAACAAAAAAACATTATCTTATCCTGCTGCTCCAGCCCTTCCTGAAGCCTTACTCTCACAAGTAATCTTTGAATTAGAGATTTACATATTCATTTGAGTGGCATTACTGGCATGCATGAGTTCCTGTACTAAGTATGAAGTCTCCATGTATGGTCTTTGTGGTCTCTGTGGTGCTGTATTAAGGAAATCAGTCCCTTCAATATTTTTAAACCTTAACTGATGCCATTTTATTAAATTTGCAATTTATAGATTTCAGTTACATTAAACTTTATCATAGTTCATTAGAGTGTTAAATTGATGGATCTTTTCCCACTAAATGTTAGTGTTAAATAATGTTTCCTGCATAAATAGAGAGATTATATGTAAGCTTCTGAAGTTAATGGCATATTGTACAGAACAATATTTCTTTGCAAGTGGGGCATACAAGATGCAGGTTCTCTAGTACAGAAAAATGTTTGTGACTTAACTTGCAGAAGAGTAATTCTTTTTTTTTTCCCTCTGAATTGAGTCCTTAAGGAGTTCCACTGTCATTGAGATAGACAACAGGTGTTTCAAAATTTGAAAATATAATTCATGTGACATATGGATAATGCCACATAATTCTTCTTTCCTAAGAGTACTAGAAATGATCCTTGATATAAGTCAAAAAGTCTATAAGACTGCTGGGAGAATAGTCCAGGTGAAAAAAAGATTATTGTGTACCGGCAAAGCTATAATAAAAACTGTCATTTTTGTCAACCTAGTCTGTCTGTCTGTAGAGAATTTAAAAGGAACTTGAACATCATGTAACAATTGTCTCCTATATGAAAGGGACTGCTGTTATGGTGATCACCAGGATACTGGTTTAAAAACTCTGTAAAGCTTGGTGTGGTTGAACCACATGCTTGGTATGGGAGATGGAAAGTGCTGTATGCCAAGGAATTTAGAAGAGTACATCTTCATTTCTAACTAAATAACACTTTTTAGTTACCAATAGTTTATATAGTGTGGTGTGGTGTGTGTGTGAGTGTGTGTGTGTGTGTGTGAGAGAGAGAGAGAGAGAGAGAAAGAGAGTGTGTGTATGCATTATAAGTATACATAAAAGTTAGGTATAACACTCAATAAAATATTCATAGACTGTGTTCTCAGGGTGGCTAGAATTATTAGTTGTTTTACAGAGTTCAGACAATTACTATTTCCAGGTCAGTACCAGATTAAAAAATGTTAACAACTTTTTAAGGTTAATCACGTCTAGATCAAAAAGAGATGAGTTGTATTGTTGTTAGCATATTTTTTTAAAGTTTATATTACAAACATAAGAATGGCCATACTTGAACAGAACAATGGTCTGTCTTGCCCAGAATCTTTTCTTTTGTCGGGGGCTAGTCCCAGATGCTTCAGAGAGAACAAGCAGAACAGGGCAATTATTGTATCATCCATCCCCTGGTGTCCAGCCCCAGCTTCTGGCAGTCAAAGGGTTAGGAACACACAAAGCATGGGGTTGCATCCCTGACCACCTTGGCTATTAGTCATTGGTGGACCTATCCTCCATGAATTTACCTAATTCTTTTTTTGAACCCTGTTATACTTTTGGCCTTCACAACATCCCCTGCATAAGTTCCATAGGTTGACTGTGCATTATATGAAGAAGTGCTTCCTTATGTTTGGTTTAACCGTACTGCCTTTTAATTTCATTGTGTGACCCCTGGTTCTTGGGCTAGGTGGAGGCGTAACTAACACTTCCTTATTCACTTTTGACACACCATTCAGGATTTTATAGACCTCTATCATTTCCCCCCTGAGTTGTCTCTTGTCTAACCTGAACAGTCTCAGTCTTTTTCATCTCTCCTCATGTGGAAGCTCTTCCACACCTTTAATCATCTTTGTTGCCCTTCTCTGTACATTTTTCCAATTCTAATCTATCTTTTTTTGCAAAGGGGTGTAGTGTAGCATGGATTTTGCAAAGGTGTGGGTAGCATGGATGTTTATGGTGACATTATTATATTTTCTGTCTTATTTATCCCTTTCCTAATGATTCCCAACATTGTTAGCTTTTTTTCGACTGCAGCTGCACATTGAGCAAATGTTTTCAGAGAATGATCCACAATGCTCCAAGATCTCTTCCTTGAATGGCAACAGCCCATTTAGACCTATGTATAGGTTGAATTATGTTTTCTAATATGCGTCACTTTGTATTAATCAACGTTGAATTTCATTTCCCTTTTTGTTGCCCAGTCAGCCAGTTTTGTGAGATCCCTTTGTAGCTCTTCACAGTCAGCTTTGAATTTAACTATCTTGAGTTGTTTTGTATCATTTGCAAACTTTGCCACCTCACTGTTCACCCCTTGTTCCAGAATATTTAGGAATATGTTGAGTAGCACTACTTACAGTGTAGATCCCGGGGGGACACCACTATTTACCTCTCTCCACTCTGAAAACTGACCATTTAGTCCTAGCCTTTGCTTCCAGTGTTTTATTCCCTTACCTCTTTCTTATCTCATGACTCTTACTTTGCTGAAGAGCCTTTGTTGTGGGACCTTGTAAAAGACTTTTTGAAAGACCAAGTCCACTATATCAATTGATCACAGTTATCTATATTCTTGTTGACTCCATGAATGAATTCTAATAGGTTGGTGAGGCATGATTTCCTTTTACAAAAGCAGTTTTGATTCTTCCTCAAGATATCATGATCATCTATGTGTCTGATAATTCTGTTCTTTTCTATAGTTTCAGCCAGTTTGCCTGGTACTGAAGCTAAGCTTCAGACCTTCAACTGCCAGGATTGTCTTTAATGCCTTTTTTAAAAATCTACATAATATTAACTTTCCTGGACTCCTGTACAGATCTTTCCTGCAGTTCCTGGTACAGAAATTGATACAAGTGATAGGCTACATACCACAGTTTGTAATTCTATGGTTTCATATTTGAATTCCTTCAGAGCTCTTGGGTGAATACCATCAGGTCCTGGTGACTTATTACTGTTTAATTTATCAATTTGTTTCAAAACTTCCTCTATTGACACCTCAGTTTGTGTCAGTTCCTCAGATTTGTCACATAAATCACCACACTGAAGACACTGTTTTCCCCTCATATCCCCTGCAGTGATGACTGATTCATAGAATCATAGACTTTAAGGTCAGAAGGGACTGTTATGATCACCTAGTCTGACCTCCTGCACAACGCAGGCCACAGAATCTCACCCACCCACTCCTGTATCAAACCTATGTCTGAGCCATTGAAGTCCTCAAATCATAGTTTAAAGACTTCAAGGTGCAGAGAATCTTCCAGCAAGTGACCCATGCCCCACACTGCAGAGGAAGGCAAAAACTCCCCAGGGCCTCTGCCAATCTGCCCTGGAGGAAAATTCCTTCCTGACCCCAAATATGGTGATCAGCTAAACCTGAGAATGTGAGTAAGATTCACCAGCCAGACACCCAGGAAAGAATTCTCTGTAGTAACTCAGATCCCACCCCATCTAACATCCCATCACAGGCCATTGGGCATATTTACCGCTAATAGTCAAATGCCAATTAATTGCCAAAATTAGGCTACCCCATCATACCATACCCTCCATAAATGTATCAAGTTTAGTCTTGAAGCTAGATATGTCTTTTGCCCTCACTGCTCCCCTTGGAAGGCTGTTCCAGAACTTCACTCCTCTGATGGTTAGAAACCTTCATCTAATTTCAAGTCTAAACTTCCTGATGGCCAGTTTCTATACATTCGTTCTTGTGTCCACACTGGTACTTAGCTTAAATAATTCCTCTCCCTCCCTGATATATTTATAGAGAGCGATCATATCTCCCTTCAGCCTTCTTTTCAAAGAATTCATTTAGATTCTTGGCAGTGGCCTTTTCTTTCTTGAGTGCTTTCATAGCACCACTGATTGTTTGACAGGCTTCTACTTCTGATGTACTTAAAAATGTTTCTGTTAGTTTTTTATGCCTTTTGCTAGTTATTCGTCAAACTCTTTTTTTGGCCTGCCTAATTATACTTTTATATTTGACTTGCCAAAGTTTATATTTGTTGGTACTTTCTATTTTCTTCAGTAGGGTTTTACTTCCAATTTGTAAAGGATTTCCCCCCTCGCCCTTCTAACTGCCTGTTTTATTATGTTTAACCATGGCGGCATTTTTTTTTTGGTCCTCTTATTTTTATTTTTTTTTTAATTGGGGTATGCTTTTAGTTTGAGCCTCTATTATGGTGTTTTTAAAAAGTTTCTATGCAGCTTGCAGGCATTTCACTCTTCTTACTGCTCCTTTCAGTTTTATTTATCTAGCATTCTCATTTTTGTCTAGTTCCCCTTTTGATGTTAAATACTACTGTGGTGCATTTCTTTGGTACCTCCACCCC
Organism: Mauremys reevesii; assembly: GCF_016161935.1. Taxonomy (NCBI): domain Eukaryota; kingdom Metazoa; phylum Chordata; order Testudines; family Geoemydidae; genus Mauremys; species Mauremys reevesii. The sequence goes on from NC_052630.1 coordinate 73,091,595, forward strand.
CCCCCCCCCGCCGAATGTTAAATATAATTACATTATGGTCGTTATTACTGAGTGGTTCAGCTATATGGACCTCTTGTACCAGATCCTGTACTCCATTTAGGACTAAATCAAGAATTACCTCCCCTCTTGTGAGTTCAAGGGCTATCTCCAAGAAGCAGTCGCTAGTGGTACGTAGACATTTTATCTTTGAATCCCATCCCAATCCTGAGGTGACATGTATCCAGTCAATATAGGGATAGTTGAAATCTTCCATTATTTTGGGGTTTTCTATTTTTTATAGCTTCCCTAATCTCCCTGAGCATTTCACAACCACCATCATCATCCTGGTCAGCTGGTTGGTTGTATATTTCTACTGATATACTCCTCATTATTCAAGCATGGAATTTCTATCCATAGAGATTCTGTGGTATAGTTTGATTCATTTAAGTGTTTTACTACATGTGACGCTATGCTCTGGAAATGTGTATAGAAGTATTAACATACAGTTTAATAAAAATTAGAGTATGATCTATCTTCCTAGAAAAGTACAATTACATTCTTAATATTAAACAGGAAAAACAGTAATGTTTAAAATTAACAATGTTTAAAGCATTTAGACTTTCACAGACATTCTGGTTCTCATCTTTTACAACCTTTCATGTTACAAATAATGGAAGAGTTCTTTCTGTTTTTAGACTAATGGCAAGAAGTCATCTAGCTAATTTATCTTCCTCCCATAAAGTGCAGGCCCATTCAGTCAGAAAGGACTATAACTGGTATAATATCAGCCAAGTTTAGGCCTGGAGTCCCTGTTTATGAATGCAATTGGCACCCTCAAAATGAGCTACAGGCACAAACATCAATATCTGCACGTTTTACTACTCATGTAATACACAGTTGGGGATGCAACTAGCCAGGACTTCGGGTATGAAAAGGAAGATGTGAATAAAGCTTGAGAAAGATAGGTCATTTTTCTGAAAATTTACCCCATACTTCTTTTACTCTGTTAAATTCAATTGTTTTCCCCTTTTAAGTCATTTTTTAAATTATAAAAAAATGTCTGGAGATGTAAATCAGGTATAATTCCACTGAAAACAATTATATAAGTTCCTTGATGTAAAATTAGTATAAGATCAGAATTGGTCCCCTGGTCTTTGTCGGTGCGAGGGAGGGAGGGAGGACGAGAGAGCAAGTGAACAAACAAACCCACAATAGCTAACAGCATGGTGGTTAGGGTAGTCACCTGGGATCTGGGAGACTGAGATTCAAGTCCTTGCTCTGCCTGATTCATATCCACATCCCATGTGGGTCTCCTACACTGGTCTATAAAATTTGACTCTCAGTTTCTTCTGTTGGAGCAGTTCAACTTTGTATAAATAAATAAATGCTCATTGAACCAGAGAGAGAGAGAGAGACCCAGACCCTATAGGTAGCAGTTACGGGGAGTAACCTAGGCTTGGGACACAGGTTCAATACTTGGTCTGAAGTAGGCAGAGCAAGGACTTGAATCTCAGTCTCCCAGATCCCAGGTGACTACCCAAAGCACCAGTCTATTCTGGGGTGGGTGCCGCTCTCGTCTCCTCCCTCCACTCCAGAAATTCCCTCCCTTTCCCAACAAGAGTTTCGTTGAAACTAGTATTTTTCCATAAAAGTTTTTGTTTCACTGAATCTGCATTTCTGACTAAAAAATGTTTAGTTAAAAAATTCCCAACCAACAGTGCAGGAGAGAACAATAGATCTTTCCAACAGTTTTAACAATAGAAGAAAATGTGAGACTGGCAACCAAAGCACTATCTTTTTCAGAGCATCTTTGATTTCCGGCCCTTGGATATACATGAGTTTTTCTGTAATTGTAATTCAGTGCAGTTATGGCATTTTCAGCTATTCTAAGCAAACTGAATTGCAATTCAGTTAAACTTGTAGCATATCAATCTGGTAGTGAATCTGTGTTTTCATTTGAGCATGCCCTCAGCAATAGAAAAATGTACCACCTGAAGTAGTAGATCTCAAACTCACTTTTTGACTTGAAGTTATAGAGACCTAAGGTGGAATCATAACTGTACATAAGAGGGCATAGATGGGTTGGCAAAAGGAAGCTTTGGGAGTACATGAGTTTGTACATACTTGTCAGGAACTGTATACCTCAGTTATTCAAATACAAAATCTAACACTCAAGGGGAGTAGCATGTAGATTTGTGACATTCACTGGAAGACACCGATACATAAACTGAGTGGATTATATTCCTTCACATAGGAGCATTTTTTATTTATGAGACATATTATCATAATAATTTTATTTATAAAGCCAAGGAGCTCAGGGTGCTGTAGAGCAATATATAATAAATAGATTACAAAAACAAAATCTATATTAAAAACAACACTAATAAAATCACCCTCCTAAAACTTCAAAAGAGGGAATCGGATGCAGGGGAAGAGGAGAGAGAGGGAGAAAGGTACTAAACATGGATTTCAGCTGTGATCATACTAAAAACACTATTATAACATTTTATATTATTGATTTGCTTAATAAGCCACACATATTTGCTAATAGAAATTTAAACTGTTTATGTAACTTACTTGTTTACAAGCCCTATCTGTGACAAACCATAACACAATGGGTATGACTTCCATTATATTTGAGAAAAGTTATTGTAGTGATTTCTGATACATCTGAAGGATACTGGTTCTCTTCTGCATTGGCACGATATCTGTGCTGCTTGCTACAAAATGCCTTAATCCATTCTGATTTCCTTTAATTAATTCATTTATAGAACATTCCTCATTCTGAAGCATTGCAAACTACTTTACAGAAGTAAAAGGAAATAATTGATATACATGAAAAAAGTGAAGAGAGTAAAACATGTTACTCACACCTTCTTGTCAACTCTCTGTAATGGGCCACTTTCTTGCCACTTCAGAAGTTATTTTTCCTCCCTTGGTATCCTGCTGTTCATTGATTTATCTCATTAGATTGACCTCACACTTGGTAAAGCAACCCCCATCCTTTCATGTATTTATACCTGCTCCTGTATTTTTCACTTCATGCATCCAATGAAGTGGGTTCTAGCCTACAAAAGCTTATGCCCAAATAAATTTGTTAGTCTATAAGGTGCCACAAGGACTCCTCGTTGTTTTTGCTCATACAGACTAACATGGCTACCACTCTGAAACCTGGTAGTCTTTGAGACAATACTTCAACAGTACATTACAGTGTGAGATAAGATGAAAATAATACTGCATCTGAATGAAATGGCAGAAGAAATTCAAAGAGGCAGAATATAATTACCTATTATGGAATTTGGCTAGGACCAGACCTATCACCATGGCTAGGTGCTAGGAGTACTGCCTCCCAACGTACTCCTTGCAACTTCTCCAGGCTGAATTTCCAGAACTGAGTAGGGTTTTGAGAGAAATTCTCAGCACTTTACTTCTTGTCTCCTGCCAGCAGTAGCTGCAGTGAGGCAGCTAGCTCTCTGCCTCTTCCCCTAGTCTGAGCACAGACGCAGAGAAGACAGAGCCAGGCAGGTATAGGAGATTTTGCTGGGGAGCTTACCAGAGTCAGAGCCTTGGGAGGACATGAGGGCAGGAAGAACTAAGGCACAGGTGTGGAAGGAATGCTGATGGTTAGGAGGAGCTGGTGCAAAGGGAACTATAGGGACTGTGGCATGCTGAGGCAGAACCATAGTGTAGTTAGGTCTGGAAGCAGGATATTAAGGGATTCCTGGTGGCAGAAAAGAAGAGGATGGAGGTAGAATGAGTGAGGGAGGGAGACTCAATGAGTTAGACTGGCTTGAGACACAGAGAGAAACCCTAGGGATGGTAGAGTAGAGAAAGGTAAAAGAAGGAAAGAAACCCCTAATGAGCAAGAGAGACAAGAAAGGTCAAAGATCAAAGGATTGAACCCCAGGGTTGCAAAGAGGGTAACCACAGGTGAGGAGGGAAGAAGTTCAAGGGAGACAAGGAGAAGGGGGACCACAGTGGAATAAAGGAGACATTGTAAGCAAGGTGGAGGAGATACTCTGTGAAAGAAAGAGGAGGGGGAGCCCAGATGAGTTGATAACAGAGACTGCAGGAAGTGGGGAGAGAGCCAAGGGGATACAGAAGGGAGGGGAAAGTTCCTAGATCTCAAGAGAGACACAGAAATGAAATTGAGAAGAGGAGGGAGGAAGCATAAAAAAAGTGGTCAGGCAGGGAGTACTGGAGCCAGTAGAGAGAAAGAGGAAAGAAGTGGCATGGGTGGAGGGAGAGATTTAGGTTCTATTTCTATATGGCTCATGTAGGCATATTCACTTTCACAGTCTCCCAAGATCAGCTCTCATCTCTGAGGAGGGCTTTCCCCCCCTTCCCCATAATCCTTGCATTTTTTATCTCCTGGCAGCAGAGAAATTCAGCCTGCTGCTGCCTCTTCTTTTTGCAGCCAGCAGCAAATTCCTGTTTGTCTCTGCTTCTGCTGCTTGCTTCCCTTCACCTTTCCTCCCTCTGACCACCTTGTCTCAGATAAATGAGAAGGGAGAACAAAGGGGCACACTCCTCCTGTTCCGCACTATGGCTGGATCCTCCAGCATGTGTGAGACAGCAGGAGGCAGACAAACATCTACAGGAGGTGGGGGGGACTGAATGGATAAAGGGTAATAGTGTGCAGGAGAGCTGAAGGTTTTTGGGAAGGTAGAAGGGCTGTGGAGTTCTGGGTGGGGGAAGAGATGTGAGTGCTGTTCAGGGAGTCCTGTTTTTGGGGAAAGCAGAAACAGTCTTGCCAACTTTCATGATTGATGTTTTTCTTCAACCCTCACCACCTGGAGTCATGTTATTTCATGAGTGTTTTGTATACCACATGCTGGGTAATAACATGAGGACTCATGTTTCTAAAACTAAACTTTATTAACAGAACTATTTACAGAGATGCTGCATCAGCTGCTGGTATTCCAGACTTGTACACTTCCTGGTGTTCCTCCAAACTCTTCCCTCTTTCAACTTGTACTGCTCCCTTCACATTCCATGAAGCTTGCTACAATGAGACTTTCAGATTTCTGTTTTTTAAAATGAGAGACCTTTCTAGCCCTCGTGGCTGCAGAGGAAATCTTGGAAATGTATCTCGAGTCTATTCTAAAAGTTTAAATAACAGAACCACACTTGGACACTACAGAAAAGTAGCATGGAACCTTTCATTTAATAACCTTGAAATAGTTGGAACTTCAGTTATGTTTTGTCCAAAAGATAAGGTGACAGCTCCAGAATCAAGAGGTCCTAATATTACCAGAGATGTATATTGGTTTTGTACTAGCTCATAGGGAAGAGTGCTAACCACCCAGCACCATTTTTTGTATTGCTTCCCCCTCACTGAGGGTAAGCTTGTGAAACCTGACAGGATGACAGTTCAAGGTGGTAAGGCTGCGGACATAACCTCTTGATGACAGTAATCATAATTGAATAGAAGTTTTAGCTCAGGATTTTAAAATGGAATTGAATTGAAAACATTGAGAGGGTTTAATGCCTGGTTTCCCTTGACCCAATAATTCCCAGTTTCCCTGTGGAAAGGGCTTGTCTACATGAACATTTAATTTGGGGTGTGTATCTAGCCTGCACTAGATTACTGTGGTCTAATAGTTTGAGTGCACCCTGCTGATGCACATTAACAGATTGTTTCAAAGAGGACTAGGCCAGAGTGCTCTAATAAATGCTTAACGTGCAGCAGCAGGTTGTGCATGAACAATTAGCCCACGGCAGACTATTGCCAGCAAGAGTCATACCCCAGCTTGCCATGATCTAATTGTTTGTGGAGTCAAGCCTGAACTTCACTCCCTACTGTACACATACTGTCTCAGTCCCATCCTTATTTCATTACACGCCCCAATGTAATCTTCTGCCATAAGCAAAAGCAGCGGATCTTCTCCATGAGTCGGGCTTGGGAGTTGCAGCAGTAGATCCCTGTCTTCTCCCTTTGCAAGGTTTCAGCAGTGTATCTTGCTATCTCTACATTTAGGCATCTGTGTGTATGGATGTGTGGGAAAGGATTGCAAAAGCTGATCTTCTTCTCCCTCCACAGGCAGGGGCAGCTCCAGGTACCAGCACAGCAAGTGCGTGCCTGGGGCGGCAAACCGCGGGGGACGGTCTGCTGGTCGGTGTGAGGGTGGCAGTCAGGCAGCCTTTGGCGGCGTTTCTGAACTGCCGGTGAATCCGCGTGACCAGCAGATCTCCCACAGAAACACCGCCAAAGGCTGACTGACTGCCATGCTTGGGGCAGCAAAAAACATAGAGCCGCCCCTGTCCTCAGGTACCTGATTACGATCACCCCAGTTGCTATTGGAGGAACAATAAGAGGGGAAGAAGACAGCTAACCTCCAAAAGCCACAAGAGAACTCTTAAAAGCCAAAGGATACAATTGCAGAGGGAAGACATGAGTTAGGAAGCTCCGTGGTGGCCTGTCCCTCTTAGGGAAGAGGGCAGTGAAGCTCTCTCTCCTCACTAAGACTGTCCCTTTGAAAGAAGTATCTCATATTTTTCACCATGTTACTCCTCTCCTGTTCAAAGTTCAGGGAACTCATTCAGAAAGTGGTCCCAGACACTCAGAGTTCTTAGGAAGAATGCTGACATATAAAGTTGTCATGATTAGGCTTCAAAGTGAACATTTTTTGAGATGAATGAGTAGCTTACACCTCTCTTAAAGCTAGTGGACCAGATCCTGAGCTGGTGCAAACTCAGAATAGCTACATTGATCAATGTGAATATACGTGTGTGTGTGTGTACACAAATACTTGACCTTTCTAAATAAGAAATTGAAAGTCCAAGTTTTTGCATGTGTATTATGTTGGAACATGTGGGCATCTGTCATTACACAATTATATGATGTGGTGCCTGGGAAATGTGCTGTCTCTCAGGAGCCCATGCCCAAGATGCTACCTCTGACCACTACCCCATGCTGCTCATCCATGTGGGCAATAATGACAGTGCCAGGTATGGCGCTGAGCAGATCACCAGTGACTGCAGAGCTCTAGGAGCAAGGGTGAAGGGATTGGGAGTGCAAGTTATGTTCTTGTTTATTGTACCGGTTGAGGGTAAGGGCCCTTACACATCCTGGAGATGAATGCATGGTTGTGCAGATGGTGTTGACGCGGGCTTAGGCTTCCTCGACCATGGGATGTTGTTACCAGAAGAAGGTCTCCTGGGAAGCGATGAGGTTCACCTGGCCAAGAAGGGGAAGAGCATCTTCATGCACTGACTTGCCAATGAGGAGGGCTTTAAACTAGGTTCAACAGGGGCAGGTGACAAAAGCCCACAGGAAAGCATAAAACATGTTCCCTTAACAGAGGGTTAGATGTTGTTGGCGACATGGAAAATTACTATAGGGTTATAGAAGCAACAAGAGGGATTTCTAGAACAAATAACAGAAATGTCCAAAACACAAGACCTGGTGGTAATGGGAGACTTTAATTACCCAGATTTCTGTTGGTAAAGTAATACAGCAAAACACAAAATTTCCAATAAGTTCTTGGAATGTATTGGGTACAACTTTTTGTTTCAGAAATTGGAAGAAGTAACCAGAGAGACAGCCATTTTAGACCTGATTCAGACCACCAGGGAGGAATTGGTTGTGAATGTGAAGGTGGAAGGCGATTTTGGTGAAAGTGATCATGAACTGATAGATTTAATGATTCTAAGGAAAGGAACATGTGAGAGCAGGAGAATAAGGATGATGGACTTTAAAAAAGCAGACTTAACAAACTCAGAACTGATAAGTAAAGTCCCATGGGAAGAAAATCTCAGGGAAACAATAGTCCAGGAAAGCTGGCAGATTCCCAAGCAGATAATATTAAAGGCACAATTGCAAACTATCCCAGTGTGAAGGAAAGATAGGAAGAATTGTAAGAGGCCAATATGGCTCCACCAAGAGCTTTTTAATGACCTGATAATCAAAAAGAAAACCTACAAAAAAGTGGAAAGATTAGTTGGACTAATTGCTAAGGAGGAGTACAAAAGAATAGCACGAACGTGTAGAGAGAAAATCAGAAATTATAAGACACTAAATGAGATATACGCAGCAAGGGTCATAAAAGGCAATAAGAAGAGGTTCTTTAAAGACATTAGGAGCAAGAGAAAGACAAAGGAAAGCATAGGTCTTCTAGTTAGCAGGCGAGGAGAGCTAATAACTCATGACATCAAGAAAGCTGAGGTGTTTAATGGCTATTTTGCTTCAGTCTTCACTAAAAAGGTTAATAGTGACCAGATACTCCTCACAATTACTATTAACAAAATGAAGAAGGAATGCAAGCCAAAATAGGGATAGAACAGATTATAGAATATTTGGATAAGTTAGAGGTATTCAAGTAGGCAGGGCCTGATGAAATTCATTCTAGGGAATTTAAGGAACTAGCTCAAGGAATCTCAGAACCATTAGCAATTGTCCTGGAGAACTCATGGAGGATGGGTGAAATCCCAGAGGACTGGAGAAGGGAAAACATAGTACCTGTCTGTAAAAAGAGGAACAAAGGAAAACCTGGGACCTATAGACCAGTCAGCCTAAGGTTGATACCTGGAAAGATACTGGAACAAATTATTAAACAATCAGTTTGTAAGCACCTAGAAGATAATAGGAGTATAAGAAATAACCAGCATGGATTTGTCAAGAACAAATCATGCCAAACCAACCTATTTTTTGGGGGGGCAGGGTGGAGGGGAACAAGGTTACTGCATTAGTGGATGGAAGGAAGTAGTACGCATAATATATCTTGATTTTAGTAAAGCTTTTGATATCTCATTGGCAAACTAAGGAAATATGGTCTCGATGAATTTGCTGTGGGGTGGGTGCACAACCGGTTGAAAGACCTTACTCAAATAGTAGTTATCAATAGTTTGCTGACAAACTGAGAATGCATAACTAGTTTGGTCCCACGGGGATCAGTCCTGGGTCTGGTATTATTCAATATTTTCATTAATGACTGGGATAATGGGGTGAAGAATATGCTTATAAAATTTGCAGATGACACCAAGTTGGGAGGAGTTCCAAGCATTTGGGAGGACAGAATTAGAGTTCAAAAGATCCTCGACTAATTGGAGAATTGGTCTGAATTGAACAAGATGAAGTTCCAAGTGCAAAGGAACTTAGGAAGGAAAAATCAAATGCTGGGCACTACACTTTAGGAAAGACGTGCACAAATTTGAGAGAGTCTGGATGAGATCAACAAAAATGATAAAAGGTTTAGAAAAACTGCCTATAAGGAAACGTTAAAAACTGGGCACGTTTAGTCTTGAGAAATGAAGACTAAAGGGGCACCTGATAAGTCTTCACAAATGTCAAGGGCTGTTATAAATAGGACTGTGATTGATTGATCTCCATATGCACTGAAGGTAGAATAAGGAGTTATGGATTTAATCTTGCAAGGGAAATCTAGGTTCGATATTAAGAAAAACTTTCTAACTATAAGGGCAGTTATTCTCTGAAATAGGCTTCCAAGGGAAGTCGTTGAATCCCCATCCTCAAAGGTTTCTAAGAACAGGTTGGATGAACACCAGTCATGGATAGTCTAGGTTTACTTGATCCTGGCTCATCTCAGGGGACTGGGCTTGATGTCTTCTCAATGTCCCTTCTAGTTCTACATTTCAATGACCCTATAACACTAAATAAAGCTACACAACAGAGCATTCTCTTGTGTAAATACTTTGCAAAAAATGGTTAATTGATATAGATGTTTTATACCTAGCTTTATTCACACAGGACAATTAGTATACCTGTGCCTACTTCAAAAGTGAGAATGCAAATGGAATCTTATCTAAGGTGGGATTAATGATTGGGGTTTTGGAGTACATTTATGTTTCAAATGAGTAATTTTCTCTCTATATAATATATTTTGTCTCAGTTGCTGTGGTATCAACACAATACATTCTCTTCTCTCTGAGTTGGTTGCTTCACATTCTTTTGAGCTGCAACTTTTCAAATGACTATTTTCATGTCTTCTGCCTTGGCCAGTGGTGGATTTAGAGTTAGTGGGCCCTGTGTGCAGCTTCATTTTCGGGGCCCTCTCTCAGGACCCAGCCAGGAAAAAGAACATTCTCTCTTATCTCCCCTCCCATTTTTCATTATTTTTTTCTTCCTCCTTCTCCTATATTCTAAGTAATGGGAAGTAAATGAAAATAAAGTGAGGTACCTTGATTAGGTCAGGGGGTTGGGGTTCAGGAGGGGGTGTGGGGTTCAGGCTCTGGGAGGGAGTTTGAGTGCTGGGTGCGGGCTCTGGGCTGGGGCAGGGGGTTAGGGTGCGGGAGAGGGGCAGGAGGTTTGCGCTTACCTCGGGCAGCCTGGCTCCCAAAGCAACCAGCACACACACCTTCTCCGGCAGTGGCTTCTAGGTGCGGGAGGGGGGCAGGGCGTCTCTGCCTGCCGCTGCACCCAGGCACCATCCCCGCAGCTCCCATTGGCCACAGTTTCTGGCCAATAGGAGCTGCAGAGTCGGCACTTGGGGTGGGGCAGCACACTGAGATACGCGCCCCCCGGGGGCTGCAGGGACATGCCGGCCACTTCCGGGAGCAGCATGGTGTGGAGAAAGGGAGGCAGAGCAGGTAGGGAGCCGCCTTAGTGCTGCTGGCACATCTCTGCATGCCCCTTGGGAGGGAGAAGGGCAATGGGTCTCCGTGCACTGCCCAGGGTGGGGGCAGCGCACGGTGCCACCACCCCTCCTTTCCCCCCCCCACCAGGAGTGCACAGAAATGTGCCAGCAGCTGGCTGCTTCCAAGAGTGGCGTGGGGCCACCAGCCATGGTATGTAAGCAGCGTGCCTGCCTGAGCCCTGCTGCGCCGCCGGCTGAGACTCAGGAGCAGGTTGTCAGATGAGATTTGTCCTGCATTTTGGGGGCCCCCTGTCATTGGAGGCCCCGTGCCACCACACGGTTTGTTTCATGGTAAATCCGCTCCTGGCCTTGTCCCTTATGAAATGTTTTAAATATAGGTTACCACGGGTAAAACTCAGTCTAGTGTGGAATGCCACATAAGGTCTCAAAATAAGGTTATAGTGGTGCTTAAAGTAGTGCATAGGTCTTGAGCTGGCTCTCAGAATAGTGAATAGCCCTCGTCTTTTAAAACAATACAATATCATAGAACTTTTATGTCTTTCTCAATGATTTAATTGTCATTCCAAGGACAGATGGGGGGAGAAAGTGTTTAACATGTATTGATAACTGGAAGAGTTTGTTGTATTTCATTGTTACAAAGATGTAAGTATGTTAATTTATATATGTGATTTAGATATGCCTAAATATAAATATGTATATGGGTTTAAATTTTTGTTTTCTCTAGGACAGATATTACCACTGATAAAAAAAAATAAATCAAGGCCATTTTGCTTTATTTTAAAATGTGAATGTATTGTTATACATTTAAATGCATTAGTTGTGACAAGTGGATTGGAGAATTTTTATTTACTGATTTTGTTGCTTATAGTGCATTTTAAACCAAATACATAATAACAGAGTGCCTTTAAAAAGTAAAAGGAGCTTTCACAAAGTAAAGGGGAATTTCAAAAGGGGCAAGGTAAAACAACAGTGTAAGCTTTGCCATTAATTTATAATGCTGGCACATAAGGGAAAATATATGTAGTATTGAGGTTTACAGCAAATGTTGGCATATTCCCCTAAGTACAGTACTGTCTCTGATTTTTCACAGTATCAGTCACTTAAAGCAATTTAGGTAATGATATTCTGGCATGCATTTCTACTATTTTATTTATGCCGTTTGCCTAGCTCATTGGAATGCAGTACCTTTGCTGTTTGGTACAGTAAAAGCACTCTATAATATCTATTATGGCATGGTCAAAGGATAATTTATTGTCAAATAGAAAAATAGGTCAACACTAATGTCACTTGATGATCAACCCCCCAAGTTTAATAAAACATCTCACCAGCATGCATTCCGTGCAGTGGCTGATATTTTATTAGGACTACAGTACCTGACTATAGCAGTAGTGTAATTACTGAGCTGTCAGTGTGATAAGTGGGATTAATGGCAGCCTGATGCACTTTAGTCTGCAGAGCACTCAGAAAACTGGAAGATGGTATTATTATCAGAGTGAGCCTACTGGCATATTCATGCCTCCCCCCACCCCCCAAAAAAGCTATAATTCAGGTTTGCTTTGCCCTGCCTCATTAACACCTGATGTTTTCAACAGCTGTTATTTGTGAACCATCTCAATAATAATAAAAAAAGAAATTATTTGGTAAAGATACTTAATAAACACAACCATTAATCTATGCATTGGCTATCCTGTCATGGGGCCTTTCTATTCATTTTTAATATAAATATACTTTGTCTTCAGGGTAGTCCACGCAGACCTGCCTAAATAGCTATTGCATTTTAAAAACTGTCTTGAGTTGGGGCAGCGGTGGAGAAAAGACATAACAGAATGGCTGCTTTTTTCTTACATATGATTCTGAAGTCTGTTCTTACCTCTCTGTCTACACAGCCAAAACTGTCAGACAAGCCCTCATCGTGTCACATCTCGATTACTACAACCTCTTCTTTTCTGGCCTTGTGTCATAAATAAACAGATCAGGGTTAAGGTCTCTTTTACCTATAAAGGGTTAACAAGCTCAGTAACCTGATGAACACCATGCAGGGGAGATTGGAGCCAAATGGGCGGAGATAGCAGAAAAGAACAAAGCTACCATCCAGGGGAGCGAAGGTAACAAGGGGCAAGCTGACAATAAATCCTACCACTGGGGGCCACCCAAGACCCCAGCTACAACCCAAGGAAAGCCTCAGACTACCGCCAGTCCCACCTCACCAGTCTCCAGCAACCCACCTCGGCCTAGTGACCCGTCAGCCGGACGATGTTTTAAATGTAATGAACTGGGACATATAAAGGCCAAATGCCCCAAGAACCCCAATCGAGTACAGTCCATTACACCATCATCACACCAAGGATCCCCAGGCCCAGATATCTCTCAAATACCCCCGAAGCACAGGGAAACCTTGAGAGTGGGCAGGAAAAAGATTACAGCGTGAAGAGACACTGCAGCAACCGTGTCAGTTATCCACCAGTCCTTAGTGGACCCAAAATTCATCAACCCAGAGGTCAAAATCACAATTTCTCCATTCATGTCAAAATCTGTAACCTTACCTACAGCTGAAATGCCTGTCCAGTACAAGGGCTGGTCAGGAAAGTGGACTTTTGCTGTCTATGACAATTATTCCATCCCCATGCTACTGGGGGAGGACTTGGCCGACCATGTGGAGCTGGCCAAGAGCGGGGGAGTGGTCACCCACAGCCAGGCCAAACAAGCTTCCACTCCCATCCCTGTTCCTGAGCCGTCCACCAGGACCCCGTCTGTGTTACCAGAGACCCAGACAGAGGTGGTGGAAGCGGATCCCATGCCAACAACTACAACAGCCATAGTACATCCAGTCCCAAAACCGGAACTGGAAGAGCAACCAGCAGCAGAACCATTGCCAGTGCTTGCAAACCCGTCTCCAACCTCATCGCCAGAGGGCGCCAGCGGGCCTGAACTGGCAGAAGCAGCAGACAACCCTACCCAAGAGGCTCAGCCAGAGCCTGAAATATCACCTAGTGCACCAGCGGAGAGCGGTTCACAGTCAACGGAAACAACCTCATCATCTACATCGCTTCCAGAGGGACCAAGTCCAAGTCCACAGTCTACGGAGGAACTCCATAGACTGTGGAGTCTCCAGCCTCAAGGGAACAGTTCCAGACTGAGCAGAAAGCCGATGACAGCCTTAAGAAAGCTTGGGCGGCGCACGGAGCAACCCACCGCCTCTCAGCTCTTCTAACCGATCCCGGTTTGTTGTAGAACAAGGACTTTTATACAAGGAGATTCTTTCTGGTGGACACCAGGAAGGCTGGCATCCTCAAAAACAGTTGGTAGTTCCAACTAAGTACCAGGAAAAGCTCTTAAGCTTGGCCCATGATCATCCCAGTGGTCATTCTGGGGTGAACAGAACCAAGGACAGGTTGGGGAAGTCCTTCCACTGGGAGGGGATGGGCAAGGACGTTGCCAAGTATGTCCGGTCTTGTGAGGTATGCCAAAAGGTAGGAAAGCCTCAAGACCAGGTCAAGGCCCCTCTCCAGCCACTCCCCATAAGGGGTACTGGCAAGTACCACTAGATGAACCTGCCAAAGAAAAGTCAGCATTCATCACCCATGCAGGGGTGTATGAATTTAATGTGCTTCCCTTCGGGCTGCGAAATGCACCCGCCACCTTCCAAAGGCTGGTAGATGGTCTACTAGCAGGATTGGGAGAATGTGCAGTTGCCTATCTCGATGACGTGGCCATTTTTTCTGATTCCTGGCCCGAACACCTAGAACACCTGGAAACGGTCTTTGAGCGCATCAGGCAGGCAGGACTAACCGTTAAGGCCAAAAAGTGTCAAATAGCCCAAAACAAAGTGACTTACCTAGGGCACCAGGTGGGTCAAGGAACAATACACCCCCTACAGGCCAAGGTGGAGGCTATCCAAAAGTGGCCTGTCCCAAGGTCAAAGAAACAGGTCCAATCCTTCTTAGGCTTGGCCGGATATTACAGGCGATTTGTACCACACTACAGCCAAATCACTGCCCCACTAACTGATCTAACCATAAAAACACAGCCAAATGCAGTTAAGTGGACTGATGAGTGTCAGAAAGCCTTTACCCAGCTTAAGGCGACGCTCATGTCTGACCCTGTGTTAAGGGCCCCGGACTTTGACAAACCCTTCCTAGTAACCACCGATGCATCTGGGGTAGGAGCAGTTCTAATGCAGGAAGGACCGGATCACAACTTCCATCCTGTCGTGTTTCTCAGCAAGAAACTGTCTGAGAGGCAAAGCCACTGGTCCATCAGTGAAAAAGAATGTTACGCCATTGTGTATGCCCTGGAAAAGCTACGCCCATACGTTTGGGGATGGCGGTTCCAGCTACAAACCGACCATGCTGCGCTAAAGTGGCTTCATACTGCCAAGGAAAACAACAAGAAACTTCTCCGATGGAGTTTAGCTCTCCAATATTTTGATTTTGAGATTCATCACATTTCAGGAGCTTCCAACAAAGTAGCTGATGCACTCTCTCGTTAAAGTTTCCCAGAATCAAACGGTTAAAAAGTGTTCTTCAAATGTGGAAAATCTCATTGTTTACATACTTAGTAGTATATGTAATAGTGCATATGTTTTATTAATCAGTTTATTTTCAAGTTCTAGCAACAAATCACCGCCAGTTTGGTTACCCACTGTCTGCGATTTGGGGGGCGTGTCATAAATAAACAGATCAGGGTTAAGGTCTCTTTTACCTGTAAAGGGTTAACAAGCTCAGTAACCTGATGAACACCTGACCAGAGGACCAATCAAGGGCCAGGATAATTTCAAATCTCTGTGGAGGGAAGTCTTTGTCTGTGTCCTTTGTTTTGGATTGAGTCTCTTTTTGAATTTAAGAGAGGCCAGTCATATCCTTCAAGTTCTCCAAGTTTCCTGAAATAGCCTCTTCTATTCAATATAGTGAGTATTAGTTAAAAAGGCGGATTAGTCTTTTGAGTTACTTTCTGTATTTGCAATTGTGTGTTTGCTGGATAAATTCTTTATTCCTGTTTGCTGTTACTTTGATTATTCTGAGGAGGAGGGAGGGGGAAGTCTCTCCAGGTTTATAAGTCAGACCCTGTGATATTTTCCATCCTGGTATTACAGAGATAGTGTACTTTCTTTCTTTCTTTAATAAAATCTTTTCTTTTTTAGAACTTGATTGATTTCTTCCCTTGTTTGGATTTTCAGGGGAAGGGAAGGGGGAAAAGTGAATCCCTCTTTGTTTGATTCAAGGAGTTTGAATCAAGGTATCTCTCCCAAGGACAAGGGGAGGGGGAAGAAGGTGGGGGAAATGGATTATTTCCCTTTGTGCTGAGATTCAAGGTGTTTGGATCTGTGTTCCCCAGGAAAAGTTTTTGGGGGAACAGGGAGTGTGTCAGACACTTAAAACTTGACTGGTGGCAGCGAGAACCAGATCTAAACTAGGATTTTAGTTTAGAGGAGTCCATGCAGGTCCCCATCTTGTGAACGCTAAAGTTCAAAGTGGGGAATAAACCTATAACACCTTGTATACTGCAGCCTTGCTCCCATCAAGTCTGCTTAGAGTACTAAGATCACTTGTTCTTCCGTGCTTCTTCAAATGCATGGAAAAAAACCTCTGTTATAAAATCCAAACAACTATTACCATATCCTTCTCCAAATTCCCAGTTAACTCATCTCTGAAATGATGTCCACAAAATACTGACTGCTAATCATGGTGAGGTAGGTAACAAGCTATAACTATTTCCTTTTCTTACTCACTTTACAACCAGTTGGAACAAACCAATGAACTGTAAGCCCCCTACGACTAGGATGATCTCTGTCTATGTTTGTACAGCACCCAACATAATGGGACCCTAATTCTTGTGGCTGTACTATAATGGTAATATTTACTACTAAATAATCATGGGAGATTTGGGAATGCTGTAGCCGTGTTAGACCTGAAAAATGTTTATTTTTGCTATTTTCTGTAAGTTGACATAGACATCTTTTTATAATTATGCTGAAAAATCCAGAATAATTAAATGAATTCTGAGTAGTATGGCATTTGGTCTATGATATTTCACTAAAGTGTAAGGCCAAAAAAACCCCCCAAAAAACAAAAAAACCCAACCCCTCATCAAAATCTTTTAACAGGGTATCATTTTAACTCTTTAGCTGATGCTTGCTTTTTTAAAAATCATGCATCAACTAGATTATTCTTTAGGGTCCAATCCTGTAAAAGGACTTGTGGAGGTGAACTTAGACCTGCATGCCCACATGGAAGAATGGGTCATTAATCACTGCTACTTAAGTCTGTGTATTTTATTATACAATATAACTTGTCATGGAGGAAAAATGTTCCCATTCTGCCCTCAGATATGCATTGAAAACTCCAGTCAATTTCAGTGCAAGTTGCCATAGGAGTTATTATTTGTACTCCCGAAGTCACAGATTGTAAACCCACAGTTTAGAAGTAAAAATTTGTCCTTTTATCTAAATCTTAAACTAACTCATTAAAGTAATTGTATTGCACAAAATAAGAGACCCAATATTTAGCAGCCATTCTTCCTTGGGACCGAAACAGGGTGAGCCATATAAATCATGAATTATTTTTATCATCTTTCCTATAAAAGTATTGTAAAACTCTATATATCTGATTATTCAGTTATCAAAATTATACTCTCAATTACACCTATAGAACTTCATTAATGAATTTCATCTGTTTTACAGTTGGAAAAACTAAGGCACAGACCTTGCCTAAGATCACAGAAGAATTTGTTATAGAGCCAGGTCTAGAAAAAAATATATTTTTAGATTGTGAAGATATTTTAACTGTTTGTGAAGCAGATACTACAGTGATGAATACCATTGAAAGGCCTATGATGAAAGTAATAATTCTCTTCAGAGCAGGGTTTGAATGGTATTTAGGAAATAAGACCCATGCCCATGCATTGAATAAGGAAGAATAAAATAATAAGGAATACAAATAAAGAGAAAAATCAAATAGCTACTCATTTAGTGAGCATCATCCATCCTGTGCACTGAACAAGGCAGGGGTCCAATGGAAAAAATAGTATAATTATATAATAAAACTGTGCATGGCACAAGGACTCCCAAATAATGTTCAATGGAGAATAAAAATTGTGGCATTTCATATCTTTTGAGTGCTTAACTTTTCAGTCTTAACATTCTTTTACCATATTTGTATGTGTAATAGGAGGGAGGGATAGCTCAGTGGTTTGAGCATTGGCCTGCTAAACCCAGGGTTGTGAGTTCAATCCTTGCGGAGGCCACTTAGGGATCTGGGGAAAAAATTGGTCCTGCTAGTGAAGGCAGGGGCTGGACTAGATGACCTTTCAAAGTCCTTTCCAGTTCTAGGAGATTGGTATATCTCCAATTATTTAAAATTTATTTTTTTATTTTTTTTAAATAGCGATAGATTGCACATTCAGAATGGTGGATTTTATGGATTTTATGGATCTGCTTATTATAGAAGAAGGCTGCTTTTCTGGCTAAAACACCCAACCAAAGAGATCAGAGTTCTCTTTTTAGCTCACCGCAGCCTTCTTGTGTGGCTTTAGGCTATTTGTTTAACATATCTATGCTTCAATATCCCCATCTTTAAAATGGGGATAATAAAACTTACCTCACTATATTGTTGTGAGAGTTAATTCAATAATGTTTACAAAGCACTTTGAAATACTTATATGGAAGTCTCTATAGAAATGTAAAGCATTATTATTTTTTAGACTTACCAATTTGTACATGAAAAAAACTTATGCTATTGGCAGTATTTGTACTGTATGTCTCCTTAACTCATTAATTTTTTTCCCCTAGATGCTTAAAGTGTGCAGATGCCCCCTGTCAGAAGAGCTGCCCAACTAATCTAGACATCAAGTCATTTATCACAAGTATTGCAAACAAGGTAAAAGCAGGCTCACAGTAGTAAATGAAAAGCAAGAACAGCAGTTGCTTGCATTTCTCTTTGTGTGATTGAATTACAATCCTTATCTTTGTAGTCTCTAATAAAATAATGTTTAGAACAGGTATGATCAAATGTAACAGATTCTTCTTAATTTCTAATTATTCTTACTGATATTGTTCTTTGGCGATATTGTAAATGCACAGACTATGGTAAATCTATTTCTTCAGCAGATTTTTTTTTCAGGTATTCGTTTTGGATGGATTTAATCGATTAATAATATTGACAAAACAAAACACTTCAGTGTAACAAATTCATTGTATTGTTACCTGACTGTGCCATTATAGTTACAAGACATTATTTTTTTCCATTTGAGAATAAATATTTTCACGAAATGATTATAATTTTCTTAATAAAATTTGCTTTGGACTGACACTTGGCATGCAGGTGCTCATCTCAGGGATGAATGTTTTTCATTACTAGGGTTCAAGTAAATAAGCTTTATCATTTTTTATTCACAAAACCCAATAATATTAATGAATTATTACAACAATAAATATAATCAACTTTAATAAGGAGGAGTGTTTCCAGATGCTATCCTGTTAATGGAGAAAAAAATACTTTCTGTTACCTTCAGATCTGTAAGTACCTTTTAACAGTCAAAAATACAAACGTTGAAGCTGACTGCACAGCTAATATGAAAATATCTGTCTGTATTAATCAGGCTGTGAGGGGCATTCTAATCCTGAAAAGATATTAGTTACCACTTACCTTTTAAAAGCTCATTTAAGTCTTTTGGTGAAGTTTGATTTGCTGTTACTCCATCCAAGTTTGGGGTCTACTGGGAGGGCTTGAGGCTGTTTTGAGTGAGAGGTTTACAGAAGCAGCTGGCCCCATCTCCTGCTACCTGTCTCTCACACATCCTGCCAGTGCTGGAGTCCACATAGTTAAAATGAGAGAAAAGTGGGTCTCGTTTACACATTGAAGGTAAGGTAGCAGCCACATTGTGGGTGAGTTAACAGCCAAGTTGTTTTTATTACACATTGTATATTATATGAGCTGAAACCCTCACAGTAAATTCTATATATTGACAATAAACATTGGGACAAAAGGAGTTATTAAGACATATGTCGTTTATAACATAATTACATGTTAACATGGTTAACAATTATTGTGGTATTGTGTCTGGCATCTGCATATAGACTGCTCTGTTATATAATCTGTTATGTCAATGCTGCATTATTTTTATGAATGCCAGGCATCTGTTTCCACTGGTACTATACTACTTCGAGGCATATCACTTCTTAATGGATCCTTGAAATATAGTGAAACAGAGAAGCCCTCAACAGAGAAGATACAAAGCAGTAATGAATCTGCTGGTCTTCCCCTTTCCACTACATTATAGTACCTAAAACTTAAAGCAAATTTCAATATGGAAGCATTGTAGTACAGTGGTTTCTCCCCTTCAAGGGCAATGGCCCTTTTAAGAATTGGTATTTAGGAAGAATTAGCAGACTGTAACTGGGAATGGGGACCAGGTGTGAGTCAGAGACCTACTCTGAGCTCAGTCAAAGGGGGAGCTATGAGAGACATGCAGGGAAGGGCTATGAGTTAAAATGGATATCCCGGGCTGTCTGAAGCAAAGCACAGCTTCAGGAATGAGGGCTCGGTTATCTTGTTCCAAGGGGAAGCTGGGGGCTGAGAGAAGCCTGCTAGGATTACAGTACAGCCCAAGGAAGGAGGGCTCTGGTCAGTCTGTCCCAAGGGAGAGGATATTTAAGCCCAGAATTGGGACTAGGAAAGACCTGAGAGAAAAGACTCTCCAGAGAGAATACATAGGTACATAAGAAGAGGTGCTGGGAGGGAAAGAGAGTGAATAAGGGTTTGAGTTACAGGACAGATAGCCCAGTTGTCTAGCATTCCAATGGCAGGGAACCCATAGTAAAGGGTGGGGGTGGGTCCCCCCTATGCTATTACCCTGGGAGAATGTACAGAGATCCCTGCTGTTAAGGGGAGGAAGAAGTGATTGATTAGAACCCTGAAGGGCTGGAAGATGAAAAGTTGAAGGCTGTGGTGTGCTACAGGACAACCCCTCAGAAGAGGGGCTTTGCCCAGCATGGGCCTGAGGTTAGAGCAAGTGGTGTTTTTCTTTGGACTTTCATTATTACGGTCACTTCAGCAACTGAACTATGCTGAAGTCCCAGAGAACCATCACCGATGAGGGGAAACTGAGGCAGGGTGACTGCACTGCCATCAGGAGGGGATATGTTCTGGGACAGCATCCTGCTACAGGTATGTTGAGATAATATTAAGGGTCTGATTTTAATGGTTTTGGATAAAATCCTGACCCAGTTGCTACTTCATCAGGAAGTTCTGCTTTAAAAAAAAAATGGTATAGCGCAGCCATTCTCTAAAGAGCTTCAGTGTTTCTTAACGGAAAATCTAAAACCTCAAATTACTCAGCAATTACTAACCTGCAGTCATAGCCTGACTTGCCTGACTTTTAGAGACCCTCCATGCCCATAACTACAGTCTCTTTTCAGAAGCAGTAACTTTTGCAGAGAAGGGCTCAACAATATTTTCTGCCTGGTGCTGGTGCCTGAAAAATGTGACAAGACTGACAGTGTTGTTGAACACAGCACAATGATAGCTTAAAGAAAATATCAAGTGGTTACACTTTCCTCATTGTGCTGGCCAAAATGTTAGTACAAAGATATATAGTCATTTACTGCGTCTGTAAAATCAGCTCTGCATCTCAGTGTTCTCAATTCCCAGAATAAGTTACATGCAGCCTTATGTTGCACTCTCTTACCCTAGCCCATGTGGAGGAAATCTAAAGTTGCCGAGCTGCATGAGTATCTCAGTGTTACAGGTGTACTGTAAATTAAAATGAACGAACATTAGTTGTTTTTTTTTAAAAAGCCCCCAAAATGAAACAAACTGATATGCTCAGGAACCAGTCTAGGCAATGGCACTGTACAGAAGAGACCACAGAGATTCTCCCTTCTCCGTCCTGCTCCAAAGTCACCACCAATGCCTATACCCCCATGCCCCCGTTCATACTTCTACCAGCTTCCTAAGGACACAATACTCTACAGTCTCTACTCCTCAAGAACCTTTAGATACAATTCTCCACATCTCCTATCATTTTCTAGCCCCTATTACATTACTAACAGGCCCCAATTTAGATCAGGACCCCAATGTGCTAGGAACTGTATAAACACACAGAGAAACGTTGTCCCTGCCTCAAAGAGTTTAAAGCTTAAGTAGACAAGACAGGCAAAGGGTGGGAGATAAACAGAGGCACACAAAGGTGAAATGACTTGCTCAAGATCACAGAGAAGGACAGAGGTACAGCTGAGATTAGAATCCATCTCTCCACCCTTCTAGTCCTAGGCCATTTCCTATAGGTCAGGGGTCAGCAACGTTCAGCACATGGCCCATCAGGGTAATCCACTGGTGGGCCGCCAGTTTGTTTACGTTGACTATCCGCAGGCACAGCCCCCCGGAGGTCCCAGTGGCTGCAGTTATTTGCAGACAATACTGTAGCTAAGAGAATTTCCAGACTGGCTTAAATCTCAAAATGATGATGTGCAGGGAGAAGGAAGGTTTCATGGATTCCAAGGCCAGAAGGGACTGTTGTAATCATCTAGTTTGACATCCTCTGTAGCACAGGCCACAGAACTTCCCCAAAATAATTTCTAGAGCACATATTTTAGAAAAACATCCAACCTCAATTTAAAAATTGTTAATGATGGAGAATCCACCATGACTCTTGGTAAATTGTTCCAGTGATTAATTACCCTCCCTGCTAAAAATGCATGCCTTATTTTGAGACTGAATTTGTCCAGCTTCAACTTTCAGCCATTGGATCTTGTAATACCTTTCTCTACTAGATCGAAGTGCCCATTTTTAAATATTTATTCCCCATGCAGATACTTATGAATTGTAATCAAGTCACCCCTTAACCATTTTTTTGTTAAGTTAAAATGTAACATACTTAAAAGCCTGGTCTACGCTTAAAAATTAGATTGACCTAGTTATGTCACTCAGGGCTGTGAAAAATTTCATGCCCTGAGCACTGTAGTTAGGCCAACCTAACCCCCAGTTTAGACGTGGCTAGGTTGATGGAAGGATTCTTTTATTGAATTAGCTACCACCTCTCAGAGAGGTGGACTAATTGCATCGATGGGAAAACCTCTTTCATTGATACAGGCAGCATCCCCACTACAGCGGCACAGCTGGAGCACTGTAGCTGTGCTGCTGTAGCAACTGTAGTGTAGACATGCCCTAAATCATACTATACAAACCAGTTTGCCTATCCTTCATTGTGTCCATATTCTTTCACTAAGTAGTTGGTAGTATGACACTCAGGTATTTGTTTAAACTGGTTGTATTATAAACATACACTGTTTTAACAGTGGCTTACTGAAAATGTATTCTTTTGTCAGCTATTTAAGGACTCCAGTCTATGTAGTATGTTTTGTTGGGGAAGAAAAAAAAACCTATTGTAGCAATCATAAAAGGTCAGGGATTCTTGTTCTCTAAAGCCTGAGGCTTTTTAGATATTTACAGGCCATGTACAATGTAGGCTGTTCCAAGTTGCTCTGCCAGTAGACCTCAGCTCAGGAGGGGGGGGGGTTCTTTCTGGGTTGAGAGGGTAATTGAATTGCTAGGCTCAATGAGCCTTGGGCCTCTTTGAGAAAAGGATGTCACTTGTGCTGTATTGTGTCAGGCTTCTGTGATTCAGTAGAGTTTATACCAAAACTTCCTTTTCATACGAACTGGATTACAGCTCTACTTTCCAACGGTACAATCTATACTATTGTGTCTTCCCAGTCAGCATTACTCAATAGCCTTCCTACAGACTGTTGTTTGCAATTGAATCTCTCAATAGGTGAGATGCAACATTAGATTCAACATACTGTGAATATTAGTTTATTTTTTAAAACTTTATTTAAAAAAAATGACAGACAAGTATTCTTTCTAAACTGCTTTTTGGAGGCCATTTATATTTAACTCCAGTGTTTAAAATGTAGCTGTTGCAATAAAAAAACAAAAAAAAACATAAAAAACTTGTTCTGAAGCTTAAGGGTATCATGTTTTATTAATCTTTTCATTTAAAATTAAATCTGCAAAGATACAAGTACTTACAAGCTATAAGAGAGAGATTTTTTTTCTTGTGTCTTATCTACTTGCAAGAGTGGTGTTAGGATTTTAGAGCCAGCCAGCAGGCTTGTGCCCTGAGTCTCTGCCCCATCGCCCCATCCCAGTTTATTGAGGCAGGGAAGAGGGCATGGCAAAATGGAGCTCCACAACAGCAGTCTCCCACGGATAGAATTCATTAAAGGACCCTGTAGCAATGGTGGATCTTATGCTGCCCAGAAGCAACTTTAGGCATTGTTGGGGCCTCAGGAATCAGGGAGTCACAATCAACTCCCTGATGTGCCACAACTCTGCTTTCCATCCTGTCCCACAACTGCGTAGTCTACCTGCCTGTGCAGTGAGACAGTCTCAGTGTGTCTCATTGTCTGGCATCTGCAGTGTCTACCAGTTGTTCTGACAAGACTGTGCTGGTGCTATAGATTCCTGTGAGCGGCATTAGCCATAGGAGTCAGTGGATACTGACTTGACAGGATTTGTATTTTGGGAAGGTACAAGGGATTACTTGCACCTGTAGGGAGCCTGATGTGCTAATGAGATAATTATCTTACCAGCTAGGTAGCTCTTAGAAGAAAGCAAACAGTATAAAAGTCTGAGCCAGGGAGCAGGTATGGGCTCTACACAACTGTTGCTCTGTTAAGATATACCTGGAGTAGAGGGTGGTATCTCTTTCTCAGTGATACTTACATGAGTGACTGAGTCAGCCATTATAGATCAGAGATGCAGAAATATAATTGTTAATGTCATAAAAAGTCCCTTGAATGGGCACAATTGCTTGAAGTCACACTTGTCTGTCACGGCAACACCCAGTTTGGCTAACTCTTATTATTTTATCTCAAGTCTAACAATATTTGGTAGTTTTTATCAGTTTCCCAGGATTTTGTGATTCCTGCCATCAAACTTGCAATTTCCCCCTTATTCAAAAGAGCCTCCATCTTCCATTAATTTGAATGGGGCTGCAGCCAAACTGCCCTGATTTAACATGACCATCATTTCCCAACAGTCTTTGCATGTAGAGGAAACTCTTCCCTTAGCTAAGATGGTTATCAACTCCCATTATTTTTAGCAAAACTGAAGCCTGGCTTCCCTCAGGAAAGATGTATTCTGTGGATAAGAGGCTGGACAGGAAACTATGAAGAGGTAGGGGAATGTGGTGAGCATGAGGGGGTCTGACGAAGTGTTGGAGGAGCCAGAGAGGGTGCTGTAGTAAGTAGTGTGCAAGCGAGAGGTTCCAGGAAAATGTATGGGGTAAGAAGAGAGTAAAGGGCATGGGGGGAATGTAGATTGCGTAGGAGAGACAGACAGATTGGGTAATATGGGGTGTAGGGAGGAAGACTGAGGGTTATGGGGGAATGTATACTGTTGGAGGCTGATGGGGGGTTAAAAAAGAGGGAAAATGTTAGGGATAGGATCTTATAAATGGACAGTGAGGGAAAATAAGTGTGCAAATATAATAAGGGCAAATGGGAGACAGGAGACAGGAAACAGTGGGGGAACAAGGAGAGAGAATGTGAATGGAAGAGGGGCTATATGAGGTTGGAAGGGAGATTGGGAAGAGAAAGAAACAGGATTGTGAGAGGTGAGAGGAAGGAAGAGAATAGAATAATTCCTCCCCCACTCCAGAGGTACTTTGGGAAACTCAATAAGGGAATGTCTTATAAAATCATGAATCAGAATTCAGTTGTAAAATAGTATAGTTGGGATACTGTAATTACAATTACTAGATTGTAAAAGGCTGTAAGATTGGTAAGAATTGCAAACAAATATGCATTACAGTTTTTAAGAAAAAATCATGATGCTCCATGTTTTTGAAAGTACAGTTTTATTCAGTTTTCTGTCTTAATCTCTACATATTTCAAGTCACTAAGTACAAAAAACATTTAAAAGAAAAATAGTAATGGTGTTAAATTGATGTACTTGAAACAGTGACTTTTCTTGAGATGTCTATTTGTAGTTAGTGTAATGGAATGGCTGACAGCTGGTTTCAGTTGCCATAGTATAATTATGTGGAATAGACTTGTTGCAATGACACTATGTCAATTAAGGAATCTCTCACATTCTAGACTACAAAGAACAAAATGACAGTACAAGATATTCCTTTCCCTCTTTTTTATAAAAAGATAGTGACACTGTGTGAAATTACAGTCCTGTTATGATGACATAAGTCAAATGATGTGAAAGTTTTCTGGATTGATTAAATATCAGCAGCATTGTAATAGAATATATGTGATATTTGATAACTCACTCTTCTGTTTTGTTCATTCTACTTTGAAATATAGGGGGGTGAGTTTATTCAAATTTGAACTGATGTGCATAGATATAAATATGTTGGGTTGTTGATGCCTATCTTCTGTATCAATATATGTTTTTCAGTTGTTGTTCCTTATGTCATTTTAAACAACAAATTTGACCCAACACATTTTGATTTTTGTAAAAACTTAAGAAAACATAAATAACAGTGGACTGGAGGTGAAAGTAATTTTCTTGGAAATTTTGTTTTGTAATTGTGTCCATTTTTAAACATTTCACCAAGAGACACAAAAAAGAAGTGAACACTGTTTTATTCTCTGCCTTTCCCTCCCCCCTTTCCCTCCCACTCCTCTTCCTACCTTTCTGCTTTCACTCCACTCCATCTCTACATCCTGGCTAAGCCAGTGCTTTCATTCTTTTTATACAGAACACAATCCTGCAGTCACTTTGTTGTATTTGAGAAAACTACAATATCAGAAAGTCATGATCTATGTGAAATTTATATGAAGTGTGCTTAAATTAGATGAATGAATAGAGGCTGTAAGAATTTCCTGATAATAAATGTAATTTCTTTTCATCTCACAGTATTGATCCTACATGTTTTAATAGGTTTTCTCAAGTAAAAAAAAGTCTCATTTGCATGCAAATTATGTAATACTTCCAAGTGATACATGTAGAGATCCTCCTCTGCCTGCTTTCCACTGATTATTGATGTCTGTTTAAGGCTTGTTTCTGTTCTCTCCCTTACCAATGTGTATTTATTGGCATTTTGATAAAGGAAACCAAAAAACATCCTATCCAGTTAGATTAATTTCTTTTTGTGGAAGTGCCTAGGAAAAAAAGAGATTTTATGCATCAAGGCATGAGGAGGCATTTATCCATTTAAATAAAACAATCTCCAAAGCATTCTAGTTCTCGTCCTGCTTCCTCTCTGACGTCTACAAGAATTAGCCAACTGAGTCATCTGCTTATTTATTTATATGTATTTAAAAATATCCCAAACTATTTTAATTCTAAATTATTGGTTTTTTAGGTTGTGCAATAGCCTTTGCTGGGTCATCCTCTGTTCAGTTGCACTGTCTAGCTACCCCTTTGTGCGTCATGTCTTATATTAGTTCATAAACCCCTCCTGGTAGGGGTCAGATCACCTTACCTCTTCTGTGAGGGATCTAGCACATCCTTGGGCTCTGTAAAATAACTGTTATGGTTGTGTTATATGAATATGATTAAGAATCCCATTAACTTAATTGAGAATTGGAATAAGTGCTAAATAAGTGTTTGCAATTATATAATGTAAGTATTTTTAATATTAGAAGTACTTTCCTTACATAAGAAGTATCACAGAAAACTAAGATACTGAGGTAACTATCTCAGTTAAAACTGGCAAGATTTTAAGGGTCCCCACCATAAAGCACCCAAAGATTTTCGGATGGATGGTGTCATATAAGTGCAAAGTATTCTTATTTATTATTTGTTAATTTGTCTCTTTCATATGAAAAATGACTTATTGTTCTAGTACAACAGTACTATAATTTTCAGCGGCATATTAAAACTAGATTATACTTCCTGTCCTTATTAGTTTTTGTAAAAGTTTAGAAAAATGCATTATTTCTAATGATGTCTGGCATGTGTTACATGAGAGCAGTATAGTAAAGAAGGGATAAATACACAGAAAGAAACCATCACAGAGTTGCAAATATTTTAGATGTTGTATTAAGGATTTCCTCCTCTTTTCTGCAGTAAGTTTTTTGTAGTTGATAATTAGTAACTTGAGTGCCTATAAAGTAGCATAGTTGGTCTTCAACAAGCAAGCAGTAATATAACTAGTAAGTCAAGTGCAAAAGGTGTGTGGAAAACTAAATTACCTATCTCCGATCTATAATTCTAAATTCTTCATATTTCTGAAAAGTCTTTTACTAATGCTATATGCTTCCTTAGGACAACCTGCCTTGTGTTGTCCTAAAATTTCCTTTCTGGAATAAAGTTGCTGTTTCAGCAAATGACAGTTATGCACAATTATGAGAAACATCAGAGGTCTCCTGAACACATAGCTTATAGCAGCAGAATCTGTATAACATCGCAATAAAATTCTCCCAAATGAGCTAGTTAGTTGCTCATGATGGGTGAATTTGGATAGGATCAGAAATTGAGGATTTGGTTCAGTGGCTGATTGAAAACTATGGTAGCTTATCTGAAACATAGTAATTATTTTAGAAAAATATTGTTAAAAGAAATATTGTTCCATATTATACTTAAATACAACACAGAAAACATCTAAATATTTTATTGTACTACAAAACTGGGGTAATAGAACATGAGAGCTTTTCACTAAGATTACCAGTTCAAGTCAAGTACAGCTCAGAACAGACTGAGGGCAAATCCTAAGCTTGAAGTTGCTTGGGCAACTCACTTGGGAAGGTGACAAGGATTTCATCTTGAAAGTTACCATCTGATACCTGTTAAGTAGACCCTGTAAAATGACTTATACTAATAAAACAATAGCTAGCTTCCATGATAGTGGAGGCCCTTATCATCCCCGTTTCAAACATGAGGAAACCTGAGGCATAGAGAAGTGGTTTGCCCAAGGTCACCCAACAGGCTAGTTGCAGAGCTGGGAATAGCATACAGGTCTAGGGCTCTATCCACTAGGCTGCACTTCCCATGATGTTGATACTATGTTGTTTCTGAATAGACATATGTCCACATTACAGCATTGCCACCAGTAGAATTGACACTAATTGGCTTCTTTTTGGCAGCCTAAGTAGAGAGGCTGAGTGAGCATTGAACCTAAATTCCCCTTTGACTTCTAGAGGTGATCCCTTTAGCACCAGGTTGAGGCATATTGTGGAATCTGTGTGGAAAGCTTGCAGTGCTGCTGCTTTTGATATGCTTGTTCTCTGAATAAGTAGCACACTTTGAGCTCTAGCTTTGTCAGTTTGGTGCCTTTTTATTGATCACTACATTCACTTAAAAGTGTTAACACTACAAAACATTTTATACATTCAGTGCATATTGTTTTACTACTTGGCATTGTGATGTGTGCGGCATATCTCTCAGTATTCGTATTGTAAAAGTCTCTATATAAAGATATGTAATGGCTGCATATCAAATCAATAAGTAATGTTCCTCAGCTTAAATTTAATCAAGATCATAATTCAATAACACAGCAATCAACATGATTGAAATTACATAATGGAGATTTCTAAGGAGGATGCCACTGAAGCAGTTTGAAAATGTTTTAAACTATTTCATTCATATATATATATATAGGAAATTTTAGGACAACACAAGGCAGGTTGTCCTAAGGAAACATATATATATATATATATTCTGTCTTAAAAGAAAATATTGTGAAAATTGTACTGGCCTATGATAAAAATTATTCTTAAAGAGGAATAGTTAGTTAATATGATAGACTAAGTATGTTAATTAACTGCATGCACCAATTTTAATTATGAAGCTTCAAAGATGTATGAATCCTTAATTATCTTGCTTAGATGAAATTACATTTGGTTATTATAATTCTTTCTCTTGTACCAAAGTTGAAATCAACAAAGATAACTGTCCTGGGCACAACCCCCCCCCCCCTCCCCGCCCCATGAAGAAACCCAGCAGAATGTGAAGCAAAACCAAAATGTGAAAGTTTGAATTCTGAAGACAAATGCCCAACAATTTAGCTCTGTGTGGTCCTTTTACAGAGAAACAAGGAAACAATTCCTCTAGCCAATATTGAATATTGAACTTAATGTGCTGGATTCTCATTTAGATTGAAGATCTTTTACACTGCTCTGGCAGAATAAAGGAGCCATAAAGTGGGTGTAAATTAATTTTTTAATTAGGTTAATTAATAGCCACTTTTAGGCCCCTTTACATTGCCAGAACAGTGAAAAGTGGACAACATAAATGGGAATCAGGCCCAATATCTCACTTACCTGTCATCACAGACAAAACCGCTGAAGGAAGTCCCTTCACAAATGACTCGCTTAATTAACCAATTTTTTCCTGTTTGCCCAAGACTAGAACTTCCAATTGATGTAGTAATTTAGGAGCAAACCCCTTGAAAATCTATGCATAGCTTTGTGATCTGTGTAATCATGGAATGGCCAGTGGAGTAGGCACTTCAATATGTAGAAGAAAGGCTCAACTACTTCTACAAAATTGTTTCTTAAACATTGGAGCCCTACTGGAACTCACTGTCCCTGACTGCGTCATCTGGTTGAGCCTCTGAACGTTATGCCCAGTCTTTTAATGTGCCTCTTGGTTAATTAGAACATTTCAAATCATATATGACTTTTTTTTGTAATCCATATTTTGTTACATAATCAAATCTTGAAAATGTTCTGCATATTCACTACTTGAGTCTCACACTGTGTGGGATATTGTTCCCTCTGAAGATTCATGGACTCTAGGACTGGAAGGGACCTCAAGAGGTCATTGAGTCCAGTCCCCTGCCTTCATGGCATGACCAAAACAAGATGCATAATGGAAGGTGGAAAATAGAACTCTCCAGCTCTGCACTGGGAAGGGGCACCTGTCAATGGGCTCTTCACTTCCCACTGGCTCTACAGCTTCTGATTCTTCTGAGCCAGTTATCGTCCTGGTTGGGAGAATGACTCCCTGGCACAGACCAGTGTAGTGATAGACCAGCTCTGAAAACAATTTTCATTAAAAAGTTACTGGAGAATGAGATGTGGAAGAGGTGGCTAGAGGGAATGGAAAACAAGACTTTTCTTCTTGCAGTTGTTCATAGGTTGGAATGGCGCTCACTCCCATCTGCATTTGCTAGCACAAGTTCTCCAGGCCTCTTAATTAGTGCATGAGCCTGATGCTGGTCCCCTGCATAGCTGTGACTTTTATCTTCCCATGATCAGTGGTGGTCTTTAGGGAAACCTCTGGCACCCAAATGTTTCCTGGGCTCTTCTTGATATTTGTTGTTGTTATTATTTATTAGGAAGTGAGTGAATGGAGAGAGAACTTGGGGCTACAGTTACATAGTGTCTGTTCACCAGCTGCATAATTGACTTAGGAATGGAGAGAACACTTACTGGAGTATAATACACACAACATGTTATGTTTAAAATAAAACTGTAAATCCACTACACAACCCTACAAAAATAACTGAAAATCAACATAAAACAAATTAGAATATGGCAAATTTGTGTCTTTAAATTTTTATCAAAGGTGCAGTGTTATTTTACTAGCCACATAAAAGGAACAAAATTTTGGATCTCCTCTCTTGAATCTCCGCTTCCCTGTTATGTGGCATTATTGTTGATTTTGTTTTCTTCATGCAGAACTATTATGGAGCTGCCAAAATGATTCTTTCTGACAACCCACTGGGCCTGACATGCGGAATGGTATGTCCAACCTCAGATCTTTGTGTAGGTGGATGCAATTTATATGCTACAGAGGAGGGACCAATTAATATTGGTGGATTGCAGCAGTTTGCTACTGAGGTATGTAAGACATACAGATGGCTGGTATTTTTACATATGAACCAAATAATTTTTTAATGATTAAATTTCTTGTTGGTGATTTCATTAAATCAAACATGTTGGAATATGCTGTATTGCTAAAGTAAAAATATAATGGATTAAAATAACTAGTACTTTCCTTGAAGCACATTCAGTAATTTAGCTATTGAAAATAGCTTTTCACAATAACTTATTTCATAAGAACATAGAGAATTAGTTGTAATCAAGACAACAATTTAGCTTGCCACCCTGTAACATCCCATGTGGATACTGCCATAGCACAGTGAAAGTCCTGAAGTGTGGTTTGACTCATTACACCACCACACTCTGAGATGTTAAATAGAGAGAGGAAACTGGATTTAACAAACTTTTCATTTTTAAATTATTTAAGATGCTGTTAGAAACTAGGTTAAGACATTTTTTATTTAAATATGTTTTTAAGTTCAGAGTCCTATATGTATATGTGTACATTTATTTATTTGTTTTATTTATGTATTGGAATGCATTTAACTTATTAAGGGCCAAAGCCTATTTCCTTATGCTACTCCCTAATTCTTTCACATCGGGCATCTAGAGCCCAAAAGGCAGCAAAAGTAGTGCACTTCTACTTTGCAGTGGGGAGAGGTGTTCAGTTTCAGAGAGCCTCCATAAGGGACCCAGGGGAGGGGCACAGCTAGTGGATTTGTGATTGCATGGATCCACTATCCAAATTTTCCCTTGTGAGGAAGGAAAAGGGTGGCAGATGCTACTCTAACTAATGAGCTGCTGTAGCGGCCATCGAGAAGCTGTGTCAAATTCATGGTCTCAGGTGATATGGAGGATTCCATCTCTTCTGATCATTTGTACAAGACCTGCATACCTGGACTCTGCAAAAAGAAGAGAGGGTGTGGCTCTGTGTGAATAAAATGTGTGCTTATATAATGTTTACACCCTGTATATTTTATAATTAACCCTATGATTAGAGAATCAGTCATGATCTTTTATATATGATGACCTATTTAATGGGCCATATTTATAAATAGAGGGTGAAATTTTGGCTCCCTCCACAAAGCCTGGGAAAAAGGCCGACCCACAGGTCAAAGGATGGAATCTTTATTCCGCCTCCCTGGGAGCATCTGATTGTATATCTGCCTTTAGTACAGCTCATAGGCTTCATGTCCCCTTTGCACTGTTTATGGCCAAAGAATCTATCTGCAAAGGTCATTGGCCTACTTCCTCAATCTGTCTGCACATCTCCTTTTATGCTCCTGCTAAGACATGTCATGGAGTTTCTGGAATCCCTCTGTGACCCCTCTATGTTCTGTTTGGAACCTCCTTTCTCCTCTGCTCCAAAACAACAGACACACTTTGATCCAGTCCAAGTTTGGGCCTGCTAGAGTAGTATCAGGAGGACTTGGACCAGAATGCTCATCTAGGCCAAGGGACTAGAGGAATGACAGCCAATGACAGTCTGTAACTTTTTGTCTTACCTTTATATTGAATGACTGGATCATCACAGTCAAGGGACAATATAATCAGCTCTTTAATGACCCGGGCCAATATGCATAAAACTATAACATTTGCTGCAAGACATAAGGCTTACATAAAAGAAATAGATTAAACACTTGTCAAGTATATGATAGATATAATAATGAAATATTACTGTTTAGAAACCAAATGCAAGTATATCTGTTAAAAATTGATTTGTCTTTCCCTTTAGTCTTAATGCCATGATTAATAGGAGGGAATTATGGCTTGATAGATTTTGCTAAATATCTGCCATTCTTCTTCAAAAATCTTTAGAATTCTATTAAAAAAAGCTCAGTGCTGGCACAATGATTGATGCTAAAACTGCAGGACAGAATGAATAGCTCAGAACGGCTTTCACCACAGTGTTTTAAGTTTTGTTTAAAGTGATGTATTAGTATCTAAAGTCCTAACACAATAAAGTGATGCTGTTCAATTCTGCATAGTAATTTTAAAATTTACTGAAATGCACTTTTTTGTTTTGTCTTTTCTACATACAATTTCATTATTTTTAGCAATCTGAAAATATAGCTATTGTTGATATTTTACAACTTAATAAGATTTTAGATTTATCACAGTTTGTTGTTTTTGATGACTTCATATACGCTATAGTAATCATAACTAGCAATAGTATGCAGTCATATTTGTAATAAATATTGATTTAGTGCTGACAGTTTAATTTCTACTAGGTAAGACAGAAGATCTCTTTAGTATTTGAGTAGTAGAAATCTTAGAAGATATTCAGCTTATTCAACAGAAAGAAATATAAGTACTAACAATTCTGTATAACTGAAATTTAAAAAAAGATCAGTACATGCAACAGTAAGTACTGAAGGAATCGTAAGTCATTACCAGTAACACAAACGGGCCCTGATTCTGCAAACATTTAAGTGTGCACATAGATTTATTTACATTAATGCTTACAAATTGTATATTTTAGACAAGCAACATGTGGGGATATTAATGTGAGCTTCACATCAATGGTGCTTTTCATGCACTGTGTAAAAGTTTTTTTCTGCCTAGTGTCTTATTTACTAAAAACTACATTGTGCTTAAAACCAAATGTAACAAATTTTTGCATAGAATTAATCTGAGGATAATATATGTGATTCATTGCAAGACAAAATAATAATAAAAAGGCACCCTATTCAGTTTGCTGAGATGAAGACAAATTTGTAGTATAGCAGGAATGCAAATTAAAATGGGAAAATACATGGGTATGAGGTATGTCCCTTTTGTGTTTCTGTACAGTGCCTAATCTGTTCATACAGCAGATAAAACTCACTCACTGTAAAATATTTGTCTTGCATATTTTAAAACACAAAATATGGAACCTCCCACTATTACACTTTCCTTATTCCCCTCCCAATTTTTGTAACTATTTACCTCATTGTAAAAAAGATATTGTAATCAAATAAAAAAAGAGAAATGCATTTGAATAAAAGGAATCTAGATCCTGACAGTTAAATGTGAAACTGGACAACATTTTATGTTATACACTCTATGTTTGTGATATAGAATGTGTATATTGTGTGCCGTTACCAAGGTAACAGTTGCAGCTAGAGAATAGTGTGGAGTAAAAACTCACTGTGATAAATTAAGGGAGTGTCAAGAGCTCAGGTCAGACCTTCTGCTGCACAGGTCAAAATTATATTAATATCGTTTCTTCCCTTCATTCTCCCCCTCCTCCCCATTACCTAGTTGCTTTTAAAATCATGAAATATTTCTGTTTCTTGGAATGCAAGTTATGTGGAACTCTGCACTGTAGAGTATAGTGACAATAAATATAGGTAGAGCTGTATGAATATGAAACCTACAGAATGTACTAACATTTACTTCTTTCTCAATGTTTAGGAACATTTTGTAGGTTTGGAGCAAAAGTGAAGTGCCATTTATTTGACTGTTATTTATTGATGTATTAGTAAGAAGTCTAACAAATAATATATTTCTGATTAATATTATTGAGTTTAAAATTAATTTTTCACTGTTTCCATTGAATTATTCTGAATGGAACAGCAGAAGCTAAATAAAAACTGGATTATTTCAATACTTAAATATGGTCTGGACCATGTTCTTCCCTGACTCTTCTCTCCTTACTCCATGGAGGCTTTGTCTCTCTTTAAGGATATCTTCTGGTTGTTGTTACAGCAGGAAGCAATTGGGAAAGGAGATTTAATAGAACATTTTCCTAGAGGCAAGTTATTTGTGGGTAGTTGCTATTAGATAAATTTGATAGTGGCTTCTCTGACTTTAAGTGTTCACAGGGAAACTGGATTGCTATTCTGATACTTACGTCACCTCCTGAGGTTACCCATCAAAATGAGAACTGAGCATTACTCTCTGTTAATTTTTTGTATTTGTCTTGATTAAACCCTTTGTCCTAAGGATTGCTTTCATTCTTAATTTGAAATCAAGTTGAAGTCTAAAAAGACCGAGTAAAATATAAAATTGTGCAGCTTGTTTGAGGTGATAGGCAGGATTTAGTGCCCCGGCACAGGATGTGGATCCAAGGACTTCAGATTTCTCAATCTGGTATTGACACAGACTCTCTGAGTTCTTGGACAAGTGAATTCAACGGTCTGGATGAAATTCTGGCTCTATTGAAGTCAGTGGGAGTTGTGATATTGTCAGGGCCAGGATTTCACCTTCTGTCTCAGTTAACCAGCTTGTAAAACAGGGTATAACAATATTCACTTAACTGCTTGACAGAGCTGAGGATTGTTCTTCAAAGATAAGCAATATTTTCTAAATATTATTTAGGCTTACAGAATTTGAGTAGTCTTTTGTGTGAGGCCTTGGGCCTCAATTTTGTTGGCACTTACTGATGTTCACAAATGTGTGCGGAATTAGTGATTTAATTTCTGCTGGTGGAAAAAAAAAAAGGTCAGTTTTAAGTACCTGCTCATGGATATAGTCTATGGAAAAGCCTTTATTTCCTGGACCATACATTGCTACTAAATAAAACTACTTGAGTGAGAATAAAATTTTACAACTTCAGGAAGGCTACAGATACCTGTACTTTTCTTAATATTGTATTTAATTAAAATTAATCCACATGCTTATTTTTACTTTAATAATATGTTCAAATGTACCTTAATAATGCATTCCTGCCTACAGCATTCATTCAGACAAGCTCCATTGGGAATTTATTGGAATGTATGAGGATAGTACAATCAGGTCTTAAAATTTACTGGCTTTATTACTGGGAACATATATTTATTTTCAGTTGGTGAGCTACTAACAAAACAATATTAGAATAATTCAATAATATGAAATGTGCTAAAATGTTTCAAGCTAAATTAGCTGAAGTCTACTCTAATAGCTGCTTGGCATCACATTACTCTTAATGAAGTGTTAAAAAAGCACAGTTTTAAAAACTTTTTAATCAAGGTATCTTCACTCCTTGTTAAATATGGGGCTCCAGAAATGTGCACTACACAATGGTGAAGTTGAAGCTTAGGTTACTTACTAACAACTGAATCCTTTCAAGTGCCTCCTTACTTTTCACAGATTTTTGGAATCAGTTATTTTGTTTCTAAAGAGGTGGTCATGAAATTGAGGGTGGGTCATTAAATAGGACTGCTGATCATCCTAGAAGGTGTATTGCTGTGTAGGTGTACTGGACTCCCAATTCTGAATCCAGTCTATTATATACTTCATTTTATATTAGGAGTTATCAGAGCCGCAGTTGTAGTTTAATGTTGAGATCCATCTTCCATTCTATTCCCACTTTTCCATAACTTTCCCAAACAAGTTATTGGTCTCAATCCAAAGATAAATTAGAGCAAAATTGTTTAGCCATCTCTGAATTATGCACACATGGGGAGAAAGAAAATCTTCTATACTTTCCACTAAGGAATATGGTGTTCAGACAACTCAGAAGTGGTTGAAATGAGAATTGTTAAATTTGACTTATTTTGTAGATTTCATTAAGACTTGAACCATAGGGTCCCCTAAACTGCTCTAAGGGCTTATAGTAGCTTTAGCTTTTTAAAATCACACTGAGAACTTGGTGTGATATAAACAGTTTATTCAGCTTCTAGAGATTCAGTTAAGGACAACACATCATCCAGGAGGCCTCACATAAGGAAAACAGCCGGTTTTAGGAGATATCACGTTAATTAACTCCAGAACAAGAGAGTTACTGGCTTGGCTTGGTAAAGCCAATAGAATTTATAAACTCTGAAAACTGAATGGTCTGACTTTAATTTCCCCATCCCACACTTGTATAGATTTTGTTGTTGAAGGATATTGTCATTCTTAAGGTGCCTTAAGAAACTTTACCAGCTTTCAAATTCAAGAAAATGAATTGTACATATCTTGTTTTCTTTTGTTATACAATAGAGAGTAAAATCTTTGTTAGAATGTATGGGTTCCATTTTTTAAAAAAGCTAGCTGGGTATTTTATTTATGTGCAATGCTGGGAAGGAGCCAGTGGTTGTGGTACAGGACGGTACCAGTGACATAGGGAAAGATAGGATAAAGGTCCTGGAAGCCAAATTGAGGCTGCTAGGTAAAAGATTAAAGTCCAGGGCCTTTATGGTAACATTCTCTCAGATGCTTCAAGTTCCACATGCAGGGCCAGTTAGGCAGAACTGCAGGGTCTCAATGTGTGGATAATATGATGGTGTTCAGAGATGGGATTTAGCTTTATTAGGAACTCAGGAACTTTTTAGAAAAGGAATAGCCTGTATAGGATGGGTGGGCTCCACCTACGGTGACCAGATAGCAAATGTGAAAAATCGAGATGGGGTATGGGGTAATAGGAGCCCATATATAAAAAAGCCCCAAATATTGGAACTGTCCCTATAAAATCAGGACATCTGGGCACCCTAGCTCCACCTAAACCAAAAGGGAACCAGATTGCTGGCATGTAAAACTAAAAAGTTCGTAGAGGAGTTTTTAAAGTAAGGGTTGGGGAAAACCCAGGTGGAAATGAGCACATGATTTGGACAGAGACATACCGCAGGAGGATTTTATTCAAGGGGATGCCGTATATCCTAGTAAAGAGGAAAGGATAGAAGTTGGTAAAGTACAGGTAGAAGCAGAAGAGGAACAGTAAAATGAAAGATGAATAGTCACATGAAGGCGGCCAACTAAATATTGATAAATTTTATAAGTGCTTGCAAGCAACTGCAAGAAGTCTAAATATTAAGATGGGTGAATTTGAGTGCCTGGTGGAATGATGATAATCAATGGGCCACGGTAACACCTGCATACAAAATATATAGGATGACAGAGTAGGTTGTTCTGGTGGTGGAGTGGCACTATATGTGAAAGAAAACATAGAGTCAAATAAAGTTAAAACATTAAATGAATCAAACAGTACCACAGAATCTCTATGGTTAGAAATTCCATTCTTGAATAAAAAGGGTATAGCAGTAGGAGTATACTACCAACCATTTGACCAAGATGGTGATGGTAACTGTGAAATGCTCAGGGAGATTAGAGAGGATATAAAAACAGAAAAAAAACAAAAATAATGGGGGATTTCAATTATCCCCTATTGACTGGGAACATGTCACCTCAGGATGGGATGCAGAGATAAAATTTCTAGACACCATTAATGATTGCTTCAAGGAGCAGCTAGTCCTGGAACCCACAAGGGGGGAGGCAATTCTTGATTTGGTATTAAGTGGCACACAGGATCTTGTCCAAGAGGCAGATATAGCTGAACTGCCTGGTAATAGTGACCATAATGTAATTAAATTTAACATCCTTGGGGGCATTTAATTTCAAAAAGGGTAACTACAAAAATGTGGAAGCTATTTAAATGGAAATTAAAAGGGACAATAGCAAGTGAAATGCCTGCAAGCTACATGGAAACTTTTAAAAAAACACCATAATGGAGGCTCAAACTACATGTTATACCCCAAATTAAAAAACATCAGCAAAAAACAGGAGGAAGAGCAGAAAAAGAAATACCTTGGCTAAGTAAAGTAAAAGAGGCGGTTAGAGACAAAGAGACATCTTTTAAAAATAGGAAGTCAAATCCTGCTGAGGAAAACAGAAAGGAACATAAGTGTAAAAGTCAAGTGTAAAAGTATAATTAGGCAGGCAAAAAAGAAATTTGAAGAGCAACTAGCAGAAGGCACAAAAACTAACAGCAACAATTTTCTTAAGTACATCAGAAGTAGGAAGCCTGCCTAACAATTTGAGGGGCCACTGGACGATCAAGGTGCTAAAGGAGCATTCAAGGAAGAAAAGGTCATTATGCAGAAGCTAAATTAATTCTTTGCATCGATCTTCATTGGAGAGGATGTGAGGAAGATTCTCACATCTCAGCCATTCCTTTCAGGTGACAAATTTGAGGAACTCTCACAGCTTGAAATCTCTGTAGAGGAGACTTTGGAACAAAATGGTGAATTAAACAGTAGTAAGTCACTAGGACCAGATGGTATTCACCCAAGAGTTCTGAAGGAGCACAAATATGAAACTGCAGAACTGCTAACTGTGGTTTATGACCTGTTGCTTAAATCAGTTTCTGTACCAGATGACTAGAAATTAGCTAAAGCAGGGGTCGGCAGCCTTTCAGAAGTGGTGTGCCGAGTCTTCATTTATTCACTCTAATTTAAGGTTTTGCGTGCCAGTAATACATTTTAACATTTTTAGAAGGTCTCTTTCTATAAGTCTATATTATATAACTAAACTATTGTTGTATGTAAAGTAAACAAGGTTTTCAAAATGTTTAAGAAGCTTCATTTAAAATTAAATTAAAATGCTGATCTTACGCCACCAGCCTGCTCAGCTTGCTGCCAGCTTGGGGTTCTGTTCACCCAGGCCGGCAGCGGGCTGAGCGAGGCCTGCGGCTGGGACGCCAATTGGCAAGGGGAGCAGCCGGGACCCCAGACCTGGTGGGGGGGTCGGGGTCAGGGCAGAGGGCTGGGTGTGTGTGTGGGGGGTCAGAGGTCAGGGCAGAGGGATGGGGGTCGTGGGGGTGCAGGGCAGAAGGCTGGGTGTGGGAGGTTTCAGCGGTCAGGGAAGAAGGCTGCGTGTGGGGGGTTCAGGGGTCAGGGCAGAGGGATGGGAGGTGTGGGGGTGCAGGGCAGAAGGCTGGGTGTGTGTGGGGGGGTTCAGGGGTCAGGGCAGAGGGCTGGGGTGCTTGTTTCGTGGGGGTGCTCCCAGCCCTGAACGGCTCATGGCAAGGTGGCTGGAAGAGATATGCCCTGTTCCACCCCCTTCCCCAAGGCCCCGTCCCTACCTCTTCTCTGCCTCCTCTATGGAGCAGCGAGCACGCTGCCGCTCTCCCGCCTCCCCCTCGCAAGGGCCATCAACTGATTGGCGCAGGAAAGGAGAGGAGGAGGGGCAGGAAAGCAGCACGCTGGGGGAAGAAGCGGGGGAGGAGGGAAGCTTGGCTGCCACAGGACCAAGCTTCTGCCTCCTGCCCTCACAGGGGAGAGCGGTGGGCGGGGGGGGCTGGGGCTGGGGGCCGGGACCATGGCAGGCAGCAGCGTGCCACTCAAAATCAGCTTGTGTGCCGTGTTTGGCACGCGTGCTGTAGGTTGCCAACCCCTGAGCTAAAGTGATGACAATTTTTTTTTAAAAAAAAAGACTTCAGATGTGATCCTAGTAATGACAGACCATTTAACTTCAGTACCAGGCAAATTAGATGAAGCTATAGTAAGGAACAGAATTGTCACTCACACATATGAACATGATACCTTGGGGAAGAGTCAACACAGCTTTTTTAAAGGAGAATCATGCCTCACCAATCTATTAGAATTCTTTGTGGTCATCAGCAAACTTGGACATGGGGACCCAGTGGATATAGTGTACTTGGACTTTCAGAAAGCCTTTGACAAGGTCCCTCATCAATGACTTTTAAGCAAAGTAGGTGGTCATGGGATGAGAAGGAAGGTCCTCTCATGGATCAGTAACTGGTTAAAAGATAGGAAACAAAGCATAGGACTAAATGGTCAGGTTTCACAGTGGAGAGAGATAAATAGCAGGGTTCCCCAAAGATATATACTGGAACTAGTGCTGTTCAACATATTCCTAAATGATCTGGAAAAAGGGGTGAACAGTGAGGTGGCAAAATTTGCAAATGATACAAAATTACTCAAGATAGTTAAGTCCAAAGCTGACTGCAAAGAGTTATAAATGAATCTCACAACACTATTTGAGCATAAGCTTTTGTGGGCTACACCCCACTTCATTGGATGCATGCAGTGGAAAATACAGTAGGAAGATACATATGTACACAGAGAACATGAAACAATGGGTATTACCATACACACTCTAACGAAAGTGATCAGTTAAGGTGAGCTATTACCAGCAG
Source organism: Mauremys reevesii (assembly GCF_016161935.1). Lineage (NCBI taxonomy): Eukaryota > Metazoa > Chordata > Testudines > Geoemydidae > Mauremys > Mauremys reevesii. The sequence goes on from NC_052630.1 coordinate 73,132,672, forward strand.
GAGAGAAAAAAAAATTTTGTTGTGGTAATCAAAATGGTCCATTTGCAGCAGTTGACAAGAAGTTGTGAGGAACAGCAGGGAGGGGATAAACATGGGATAAAATCCTGCTCAGCCCTCCTGCAGCCTTGGGCTGGAAAATGCCCAATGAAGATGGAAACTTTGTGGAAAGTCTAGTAAATCACTACTGAGCATGTGGAAATGGATAGCAAAAGCTACATCCCTTACACCAAGGCCACCTCTCTGGCAAATTTAAAGTCCCACCTCCAAAGCATTGTGGCACTAGATATGACAAGATCATGGGCAGGAATGGATAGAGCCCTTGAGGTGAGGCTGAAATGGAGATTTTGAAAGGGAAAATATGTGGATGAGTTCACCCTTTCTTGAGGGCGGGGGAGAAAATGGTGAAAAGGAGAAGAAAGAACAGGACAATTGGACCAACTCAGAAAACTCAAACTGAAAAGCACATTAGAGAATTGGTTCACAACCTTTTGCATATACACAAAAGTAATGCATGAAGAGAACCTGGGGTTGAAGTGAGGCTCTTTTAAAATATATGGATAAGGAGGCAATATGGCCTAGTGGTTAGGATGCTGGACTGGGAATCAGGACCTGAATTCTTATCCTGGCCTTGCAGCAGACCTACTGTGTAACCTTGGGTAGGCGTTTTTTCTCATTTGAGGCAGTGGAGGATCAGAGTTTTCTGTAGGAACAGAAGACCAAGACCTATGGTTGAAATGCATTAAAGAAGGGGGTGGTGGGAGTGTTTTAATTCTTCATGCAAATACAAACATGCATAAGGAGTGTGGAGAGCAGGATGGCATTTGTTAGAAGTTACAAGGGAAAGAGAAAATCCCTGAGTGGTAAAAGTCCTACTAAGGATTGCACTTTACCTCTCTTCGCCAAGGTCGTCATAACATTTCTTTATAAGGTGCCCACAGTCAGGGCGGAGGAAGAAGGGGAGATGGTATTCACATGTAAGGTGGTATTTTACACTTACTTGGTATGCAGAAATAATTACCTTCCAACAGGATTTGTACAGTGGAACCCAGTGAAATTTAATCTCTTGAATTATAATGTAGTGAAACTTCACTGTAAAATGAGTGAAAGTCTTTTGAAATGCACTGAAGCAATTTGCAATTTTCACACTATGGGCCTTGACAGCCTTAAAATGCAAAACTCCCATTGAACTCCAGATGGCAAGATATAGCAGGCTCTGCTGTATAAAGACAGGTTTAGCCTATGCACAAGAAGACAGAATTAAGGCTGAGCATTAAGACTTAACTTTTAGAATTTCCTGCACGATTGCTTGATTTCTCAACCTTAACATTGCAGTAATACCTGATTCCCCCCCACACCATTTATTATAACAATTGGTTAGATTATTAGTCTGACGTAGGTCTATACCATCTCAGTTAGTGCTCCTATTTGCTGAACAATGTATTTAAAAATAAAGAAAATGTACTTGAATAATATTTGTATATATATATACTGCATAATTTATACATTAAAATATGCTAGATACATAATTTATATTACTGACTAGCATTCTAATACTGTGCATGTGCCTTTAATATATAAAAAACTAATGGAAATGTAAAAAATGGAAAAACTGCTACCTCCTTCTATATGAATTTAACAAAGGAAACATTTAAAAAAAATCCTATTCCATTTTAGTTATCACAGTCTAGTTTCACAGTACAATGTAAGCTTTTCAGCCTGTGAAATCCATTAATAACCACATTAAACCCTCCCATATTGTATGAGTTGTCAGATATAAATGATTCTTTTTTAAACAATTATCTATCTCTTGCTTCTTGCAGTTAGTTAAAATGCAATGCCAATTTACAAAGGCTGGTAAAAAAAATTTATTTTTAATCATTGGTTTACCTAGCTGAGAGTTTTCAAGTCAGTGTGAAGAAAATGAACATTTATTCAAGCCATAAATGAAAATTTCAGTTCATAAGTTTATTGTGCCAAAGTTTAACTTGAAAAGAATATGCACTTCCCATTTCTGAGGAGAGTGTGCTAGATGTCACGCACAATTATGGTAATGAGTTTATTAACAGTATACGTTTATAAAGGGCTAGATGGTGCCTGTAGGGTGCAGCTATGCATTGGGAGTTACATAGCACTGTACTGCCCCTGAGAAATACTGAAAGGTGCTTTGCCTTTGAGAGGCAGAGTGATTCCCAGGGCTCTCTCTAGTGTGATTCGCTGAGATTTTTCATTGGCAGCACAAAATGTTCACCCCTTTTAAATGTACGAGACTGCAGTGCTGTTACCAAGATACACTACTGGGATCTACAATGCCCCCAAAGTGCCAGAGATTAAATGGAGCCATAACTTCCTTCCCCCTTTTGTACTAGCTAACAAGGGTGGGATTCTACATGGAAAATGCTTAGAGGCTGCAGTTCTGTCCTGTACTTACACAGTCCATAGAAGGCAGAGAGGGTCCTTCTTCCTGCTGTTACACTCTGTGGTCATGCAAGGGCCAGGCAGAATCTGGTCCAATGAATCTGGAATCTGTCTCTGTATCTGATTTAAACTGTTGTTTAAAAATGCAAAGCGTGAACAAACTTTGTGATGTTTTTCATTGTAAAGAAATAACTGCCTAAGTTATATTTTCAGTTATAACAGCTAGTGGCTTTGTCATAGACCCCAGAATCAGAGCTATGCCCCAGCTTTTAAACGGGAACCCCATCAGTCTGCCAGTCACCCAAGGGACCCCAGTCTTCCTTTAGGATAGGCCACACTGCCTCCCGACCTCAGAGACTGAGCCTCTGAGCTCAAGCACTCCTGCTTTACACTGAGCTCTGCCCAGTGAGTCCAAGTGAGATAGGCTCCTCCTCATAGGCTTGTACACTCTTCAGGACTAATGCACCTTAGCATATTTGCAGTGACACCAGGCAGTGTTTTCAAAACAATAGGGTTTATAAGTCAAATGGAACACAGCATTGGAAAGTCCTTATATTAGCATATGGAAATGAAGGTTAAGACATAGTCCATCTGGCCAAGCCAGAGCCATCCACCAACTGAGCTGTAATGGACTCCAATATCGTTTCTGAGTAGCAGTCATGTTAGTCTGTATCCGCAAAAAGAACAGGAGTACTTGTGGCACCTTAGAGACTAACACATTTATTTGAGCGTAAGCTTTTGTGGGCTACAGCCAACTTCATCAGATGCACAAAATGGAACATATAGTAAGAAGTTATATATACATACAGAGAACATATATAGCTTCTTACTATATGTTCCATTCTATGAAACATGTTCTCTGTATGTATATACATCTTCTTACTATATGTTCCATTCTATGAAACATGTTCTCTGTATGTATATACATCTTCTTACTATATGTTCCATTCTGATGAAGTGGGCTGTAGCCCACAAAAGCTTATGCTCAAATAAATTTGTTAGTCTCTAAGGTGCCACAAGTACTCCCATTCTAATATTGTTTCTGTCGCTCTCAACTTGTAATGGGCTCCATTACCACTTCAGTCTCTCTCTGACCATTTTGTCAGTCTCAGATGAAAGCAGCCAGCCTCTTACAGAAGTCCACTCCTTTCCCATTGCCAATCATCTCTCTGCTCTTTGTTGTCAAGGTGATTTCTGCTCTGCTTCCCTGCTGATAGGTGTGTGTGTGTGTGGGGGGGAGGGATTAACCTCCTTCCTCTTGGTCATTGATAGCTAGGTGTGAATGATTTAGTCATTGGTGCTTCCCATTGTCTCTTTCGGATTCTGCATTGATATGAGTCTCTTTCAGCAGGTTCCAGACAGTTCCTTAACAACCATTTGCTGCTCCTCAAACAGCAAGGCAACATACACCCTCATGTCTCCTGTGCTGCCCCAACAGCAGACTGAATGTCCCCCCTCCCTCCCCCACTGGGTAGCAATACAAAGTATGGAGGGAAACTGAAGTCGACATAGGATTAATAAAAATATTAGAGAAAATTATCACCTGAGCTCTCAAAATCAGGCCCATTTAAGTTGTTCCAAATTAGAGACCCCAAATTGGGGCACCCAAAATCACTGATCATCATTGAAAATCTGGCTCTGAAGGCTACATTTTTAGAGTTCTTTAGGTACCTAAAGAAGCAGATAAGAACCATGTGGGATTTTCAAAAGCACCTAACTCCAATTAAAATCAATAGAATTTAAGTGCTTAGGAGCTTTCGAAAACACCACTAGATGCCTGTCTACTTCTTTAGACATCTAAATACCTTTGAAATGTGGACCTATGTGACTTGCCCAAGAGAGACACAGAAAATCTGTGGCAGAGACAGATCTTGAGTTTCCAGCTATTGCATTAATCACAAAAACATTTTTCTTTAACAATAAGGCTAATCTGGACCTGTTTTGAAGGAGGCACCCAGTAAGGGGCTCCACATCTTTTTTTTTTTTTTTTTTTTCAGTGTTGTCCTTCTCAGATGGGGATTTTATCCATCCCTGAACTTTGTTTCCCATAAATCTCAATCCTAAAGTAACTTTGGGACTCTGTTCATGCTTTTCATCAATGCAGGCTATATTTAATTGTGCACACTATATTACTACCTTGGGCTCCTCTACTTTCTATTTACTTGTGCAAGCAGAGTAATTCCAAGTGTTTTAGTTTCTATTGTTGAATGACTTTGGTGGAAGTATAAAGCATCAGGTTGAAGGTCAAATGATTTGATCCCCCGAGAAATGAAATAAAGAAATATTCCAAGCATGGTATCTCATTACCAGGAATCCTAGTTTTCCATGATCAAAAAAACCAAAATTCTCCACTAAACCCCATAAAAATCTATGTTTTTCTGCTATTAAAATGAAATGTGATAGTGGGAGCCCCTCTGCCCAAGGCAGAAGCATCCCCATATTCCTGTGTGTGCACCAGTTGCATGGGGTTCCACTGTATCTTTTTTTTATTTTTTTCACAAAATGTAAAAACTAAAGATTTTCTGTAAAATTGCAAATTCTGCATTTCTTCCATGGCAAATGGATTTCTAGGATCACTATTTATTACTATTATAAGTTTGATATTATGAAAGGAAAAATAAGTGGTGATGCTTGAGTATGTTTGACATATTGCTAATTTCTCCACTAATGTCTCCTTTTATGGTCATGTGCTTTCGTCCTTTTAATGTGCCAATGGAGCTCTGATGGTTTATACCATCTGAGAATCTCACCCCACATTAGTAGCTTTGTAAAGACCAAAAAGAACCCCTAAAGAAACTAAAACTGAGAACACAATGCTGCCGTAACATGAAAGGATACATGGGGTGGGGAGTCATGGGAGATTATTGTAAAACATTCTGCAATTGTGTTTGCCATATTGATATAGTTTTTAATAACTAAATCCTGCTCTGAGCTGTACTGGTGCACAAAGGGTGAAGGGAGCTAAGGGAGTAACTTTTCAGCCAGGCAGGATTGACTGGTAAATTGGGGATGAGAGGAGCAGTCTATATGCTGTGCAATGAAAGATTTTCCATTAGAAATCTCTTTCCCTGGACCCAAATGAATATTTGTATGCATTTATATAATGGTAGTCTATTTTAATGGACTGAAATAAAAAAAAGTAATAATTATAGCAGAAAATTACATTGTGATCAGTATTTTAAAGCCATTTATAGTAAAGTTTCAATACTGGGATTGTCATTGTACAGTATTTAACTTCTTAAATGTATTTCTTTTCAGGTGTTCAAAGCTATGAATATTCCTCAGATTAGAAGCCCTTCCTTACCTCCCCCAGCAGAGATACCTGAAGCCTACCATGCAAAGATAGCTCTCTTTGGTGCTGGGCCTGCAAGTATAAGTTGTGCTTCTTTTTTGGCTCGATTAGGTTACTCAGACATCACCATATTTGAAAAACAGGAATACATTGGTGGCTTAAGGTAAAAACTGGGCAAATGGGTGTTTCCTGTGGTTGTGGGACGCATATAATGAGGGGAGATAATGACAAATTTTAAAGATTCACTTAAAAAAAACCTAACAACCAACCTTCCTCATCCATGTTAAATATTGTCCTTAGTTGCACATTTGTTTGAAAATTCCCATTCAAGTTCAGTGACTGTAAAGAACCAAATTATGTTAAAAAGTAGACTAATATATGACTGCTATGAAGGGAAACATAGTTTTAACATCTGCAGCTTTTTCATTTAGCCATGGAAATATGAAAAGAATTGGAACTGAGATCTGCCTTCTCAAAAGGGTATACACGCTTTTGCTAGTTGAGGTTGGACAATCACATCAGTATCTGTGTATGCAAATCCTTGAGCTGTACATTTATGTGAGGCTTTGCTCAGGTTCTAGAGAAGCATGCACAAAAAGTGGCTATACATTTTTTTTTTAAATTTTGGTTCTAAATGTCCGAACATTAACTATTTTAATGGCTCATTTATTGCATTAATAAACAACAATGTACAGTGTTTCAAGACTTTTAACATATTGGAATGTCACATGCTAAATGGGCTGATCCTTCACTCCATTACACCAGTTGAAAGAGCAAAGAATCAGTCCCACTATGTCTACATATTTTAAAAAGACTAATGTCACATCTCTTTTCATTTAAGAGGTAATCCAGGACACAAATTATCTTTTGTTTACCTCTGACAGCCATGAGTAGCCAATTCTGTGTGGTGATTCTGTGAAATACGGAATGAGTGTTCTCTACCCACTTTTAGTCTGCTCTATAAAATACAAAGATGCAGTATTCACAGGTATTATTAGATGAATCCTTTAGAAACTCTAGTAATGAATACCTTCCCCTAAATCCAAAAGTTATATTTAAAGGATGATGAATTGCTGTGGCTCTAGCTCTACCATGTGCAATAATTAATAGATTTGTTTAACATAATTTAAAAGCCTTTTTAATGTGGTAGAAATGTCTACATTTAGAATGATTTTATGACGTTCCCTATGCAAGTATACATGAAAATAAACACAAAGCAATCATCACATACAGTTGGAGTGAAACCTGTGTTTACAACTTCAATAAATCATTCTGTAAGGGTGAAATTCACACCTGATTTCCACAGCCATTTACAAAGCCTGAGTAAATGGGATTTTTGCAGGTAACTATACAATAGAAGGATAGAATCCATTTCTTCAGTCAGGGTGCAGGGCAGCACTGCAATCTCTCTGCACCACTAGAACATCACTTACACCATCACCACACAGAAAGTACAGTAACAGGTCCTCTGCACTGAGGGATGAATTTTTCCCACTATTACTGTAATTGTGATTATGTCTTCCAAGACTGGTGGCACCTCTAAATGTGTGTTAATATATTTTAGAATTTGAATACTGCGTAAATGTAATGTCAACACACAAATAAAATATCACACATTTAAAACAATCACAGTGAAGTGTAAAAAAGAAGAACCAAGTCTGTCCCTGGTGCAACACCACTGAAGTTAATGGAGTTGACACCAGTAATGAATTTGATCCTCAATGTCAAATACTTAATCCCTGGAGGTTACAGAGAGTTAAGCAATGCTAGAAAAGTAGAGCTGATGACTTCCATTTAGGTTCAAAACTGTTCTGCCTAATTATCAAAAGTGTTAATTTAGCTGATTGTGTTATAGACACTTCACCACACAGACTCATTTTACTAACATCGACTGCCATAGGGGATTGCAAATTTTGTGCAAGACGTATCTACCCACTTAATGAAGTAGCATGTATTGGTTTTTAAAAACATTTTATTGAAAGTCAATTTAGTCACTTTTTTAAAAAATGCTGTTTCGTACACTATCACTTTATCCTGTTGACAATTCACACCTACTTTGTGCTCAATGCTGCAACTTTGTTATTAGTTTAAAGGAACCCTTTCTTCAATTACATGAAATATATATCAATGCATATGTAATCTGAGCAATGTGAACTTTACTTTGTGCCCGTTCATTAAATTTCTACCTGAATTAAATTTAAATTTAAATTTAAATTTAATTCAGTCACCTTGTCGCCTTCCAAAAGGCCTTACTTCAGGAGTCACCCATTCCCATGCGGTCTGTGATCTTCTTTCCTACTTTCCATTCTGGAAGATCACAAGGTTAGTAGCAGCCCTAAATAATGGCAATGCTTTACTCTCATTCTTTGTGCAAAACACCCACTGACATTTAATGGGAGTTCCACATTTAGAATAAAGACAGAACATGGCCTTGACTACTTTTGCTCTCACTTTGACATTGGTTTAGAAGGGAAATTAATCTGAGAGCTGTCATAACTGGGGCCACAGTACCTTGCTCAAATTAGGCCTGAATAAAGACGGGGAGTTGATGGGTCACTACAAAAAGTAATTTTCCCTCTACTGATACTCACACCTTCTTGTCAACTGTTGGGAATAGGTGATGTCCTCCTTGATTGCATTGGCTTTGTTAGTACTAACCTCCCACTTGGTAAGGCAACTCCCATCTTTTCATGTGCTGTAATATATATCTACTGCTTACTGTATTTTTCACTCCATGCATCTGATGAAGTGATTTTTAGCCCACGAAATCTTATGCCCAAATAAATTTGTTACTCTCTAAGGTGCCACAAGGACTCCTCGTTTTTCTAGTACCTTGCTAATATTTTTTTAACAAGTTCAGCTGCCCTGATTCTTTTTTAAGTGACTTTGTAAATAATTCAAAATGGCTAAAAAGGCCAAATTAGTTTTGTATTTGGAATCAATTGCTTATAGATGCAATGTTGGTGCTTTTTTAGGCTCTTTTTTCCTGAGCATGTTGTTCTTCCCATGTATATCAGGATTATACCTAGTTTGAAGAATATTTACCTTGGAGAAAGACAGCAGATCATTCCAATTTCTGTAACATCAGAGTGCATCAGTATTGATCTCTCTCACTTTCTCACATGCGCTCTCACACACAAGCATGCTCCTTTTTGAAAGAATTAAGGAAAATATTCTTGGGACTAGGGACAGCTACTGAATACTGCCAGTGGTATACTGGGCCCATCTCATATTTGAGAAAATGAAAGGCCTTCAACAAATATATTTATGGGTTGAGAAATAAGATTTTGTTATTTTAATGGATTTCTTTATTGAATCTTTATTCCATTATCCTTTGTCTTGGCTCACTCTTTTCTTATTGTGACATGAAAGTTGCATTGTCATGACACATACATTATGTTTGAAATATAGAATGCTTTTAGTTATATGCTGAGCAGAAGAGCACCAAGATGGTCAGTATTTGAAACTACGTATTAAAGAAAGTAGTAAAGTCAACTTTTTTGCTATGTATTTATGGTTGACAAGCCTTAAAATAAATGAAACCTGCCAGTGTGTCAGAGTTAGATGTAAAGGTGTTGGAGTGGTCAATAATAACATGTAAAATGGAGCTACTACAAATCTCTCTGTCCCAGGGCTTTGTTACAGAAATTATAACTATATTAATTTTGGCAAGAGATTAGGTTTCCAGAAGCTTTAGGAGTGTCTTTTACCTTCTGGATGTTGTATCATTTCATTTTTATTGAATGAGGACATTTAAAATGGCCTTCACTAGACTTAATGGGCCAGACTGTTCTGATTATAAATTGGGATAGTCCCATCGAAGTCAGCACTGATTTATACTAGCTTAGGATCTGGCCCTATATATTAATACTCCTGGAGCAGTAAATCTGTGGTATTGGGACATTGAAGAAGACTTCAACACCCTCATTGCCCCCCACCCTCAAGAAAAAAAGAACAAAGTAAGAATATACATTAATTTAAACAGTAATCTTGAGTCCGGAATAAGACCCTATTTCAAATTACGGACTTTGTATATTGTAGTAGAATGTAAGGGAAATTGTAGAATATAACAGGAGGGTGAAATGTGCCCAGCATTGACTAGAAAATAATTTAGACATCCAACTTAAAAAAAATGGAAGTTTGACTATTAATTATTGGGTAACTTCATCATTTGTGGCTGGAATCTCTCTCTGTTAGGTGGGCACATTCAGTATAGAACGTGTTTGTTAATATAGAGAAGGATTAGCCATTGATAGTTACAACCTGTTGCAACATTGATGTTTTTAACCTTTATAAAAAGCAGAAGGAGTTCTTTTTAGATATTGTTACTGTAGAAGGTGTAGGAATGTAGTTGTGATTCTCTGAGAAACTGATCAACCTCTTAGTTTTTTTATCAAACTGGTTGTAGTTCCTGGTTAACAGAGATATGCAATAAACAGCACTGGACAAAGATAAACAGTATTTAGAATCCTGGTTAACAAGTAAAAGGGCTTATGAAAAAAAGGATAAAAAATAAAACAATTTTTTGTTTCCTATTTTGAGGTGGATGATTTTGGTTTGTCAATACTAAATCTGTTTAATTAAATGAGTCATGTTCCTTCACAGTTCTGTTAAATACTTGAAAATCATCTTTGTACAGACACAAAATTCACAAGATTTGTACTGTATGTGTTTAAAGTTTAGTAACTGAAAAGTCCTGGCTCTTTAATAGCTGTCAATTGTTTCACAGTCTTTTGTTTTTTCTAGTACGTCTGAAATCCCTCAATTCCGTTTGCCATATGATGTAGTGAATTTTGAAGCTGAGCTTATGAAGGACCTTGGAGTGAAGGTAATGAAAACTATAATCTGCCTATGTATAGCTCAAAGAAAAAGGAGCAAGAGCTCTGTCAAAGATTAACAGCAAAATGTCATGCACATTAGTGAAGAACAATTAAAACTTATACTAGGCAGAGGCAGGAAGATGCTTCCTCTTGCTCAGGGCATTTGTCTGTCTGCTGTCTGAATGCCACTAGTTTGGAAAAGGGCAATCAATAGTTCTCATCTGGCATGCCTGCATGTGATTAATTGTCTGTAAGAAACAAATTCGTAAATTGCTTTAGGGGTTCAATGTAACTATTGGAATGATTTGATTTCTTTAATCAAGTTGTTTTCATGCATGTTTGGTACTACTTAATACATTCGTATTTGACACGTCTCCCTCCATCCCAGTTTTCTTTTAATGGCTTGTAATGCAATCTCACATTGATGTTTATTTTACTTATTACATGCATTAAATTAACAAAGTAGTGACATGATCTGTTATAAACAATAACAGTAATTCAACTTCTTGGAAAGCAATAGTTTTCCATTGGCTGTATTTTATTAAACAAACACTTCTTGATTATTTTTAGATAATAGGAATGTTTTATTGTTCATTCAGTGCTTGCTGTAGAGATGTATTTAGTGTGTATAACTTCCACTCATTTTAATAGAAGTTATGTGTGTGGAATATATTTCAGAATCAACCCCTAACACAGAAGACTAGATAATAACTTTTTAACTGATTAAGGTCATATAAGAATCATATGAGTAATCTTTACTCACAGTCTTTTATCTTGGTCCAGTGGATAGAGCAGCAGACTGGGAATCGTGAGACCTAGGGTGAGATCCTCACCCCCCTTCAACACTCTATGCTCAGTAAAAGGCCTGGAGCAGTATAAAGGGCCTGTAAGGTTAATCTACACTATGGCTGGGAGCATGCCTCCCAGATTGTGTAGACAGACCCATGCTAGCTCCATTTCGAGTAGCGTTGTAAGAATACCTGGGGTTCAGATGGATTGTACTCAGGTGGCTAGTCCATGCTGCTATCCTTGCAGCAATGTTCATGCTGCTATTTTTAGTGTGTTAGGTCAAGGAGAGCTAGCACGTCTGTCTATCTGGATTATGAGGCATGCCTCCAGCTGCAGTGTAGACATAGCATAAAAGCCACAGATCTTGTCAAGTGAAGATTACCCTGGTTCAGGACTGTGGAAGATACCAGTAAGGCTACCTTCTGAGCGTTCCCTCACAAGCTGTGACATAGAGGGCATGCTAGAGGCAAATCTGAAGGCATCAGGCATGTGAGGGAGGGGTCACAGAATGTAGCATTACAGAGAGTTTAGACAGTTCTGTGGCTCATAAGCAGCTGACGACAGGCTGCAAAATTTAGACCAGCCCCCAAAGCTGTCTGCTACTCCAGAAGTTTTGGAGCGGTACAAAATTGAGAGCTTAAAGTTAACATGGCCACTCCCTTCTTCTGAGGTGTGAGTTCTGTGCTGTGCCACTTAGATGTGCAGCACAGAATTTTACCCTAGAGTCTATTCTCAAGCAGGCCATTGATTAGCTATGTGACATTGGGCAAACCACTTAACTAAGTACCTCAGCTTTGTGCCTCTGTAAAATGGGAGTATCTTACCTACCTTTGTGTAAGCCATTTTGAGATCTTTGATGAAAAGTGCTAGAATGTATAAATGCTAAGTATTATTGATTGATGTTAGTAATTCTGTTGACTTCGGTAGGAATTACTCAGATAGCTAAAGGTTACAGGACTGGGCCTTAAGGGATTATAAATCCTCACATAAAATTAGTAGTGAAGTTTAAATTGCATTATTAAGTTTTCATAATATATGTACATATTAGAATAAAAATCTATAATAATTCATAGATGGTATTTTGTACCCATTGAATATGCAGTCTATAGTCAAAAGGATCACAACTACACACAGCTTTAGCATTTGATAATATAAATTATATCTAATCTATAAAAGGAGAAAATAAGAAAGGGCCAGTCTTTAAATAAAATATATTACATTTTCCATCCTCCATTTTTTCAGGGATGGGGAAAACACATCTTCATAAATTTCTAAAAGGGAATACAGATAAATTCAATAAGAGTGAGAGAGGCAGCATTAGAAGAAGCATTTATACAGTGGACAATCACAAGTATAGGAGTAACAATGAAAATGAACAAACAAAAACCAGAAACAATCATGCATGTATTTACAATTCTTCCTTTCCTTTTTAAGCTAAATTCACCCTGGAGGGCCAAGCTGACTGTTTTAACCTGAAAGGCCACATGGAAATATTTAAATCTTAAATGAAGACAATATAATAGACAGACACTAGAGCAGGGGTCGGCAACCTTTCAGAAGTGGTGTGCCGAGTTTTCATTTATTCACTCTAATTTAAGGTTTTGTGTGCCGGTAATACATTTTAACGTTTTTAGAAGGTCTCTTTCTATAAGTCTATAATATATAACTAAACTATTGTTGTATGTAAAGTAAATAAGGTTTTTAAAATGTTTAAGAAGCTTCATTTAAAATTAAATGAAAATGCAGAGCACCCCGGACCTGTGGCCAGGACCCAGGCAGTTTGAGTGCCACTGAAAATCAGCTCACATGCCGCAGGTTGCCTACCCCTGCACTAGAGACTATAGCCATTAGATTCAATATAAGTTTTGTTGCACTGATGAAGGCCATGAAAAGTGGGCAAAAACATGTGAATAGAGAAATACAGTTTGACACACAACAAACTAAAATTATGGATTGTCCTGAATGAAGGACTGTGGAAATTTGAGAGAGCTAGAATAGGAAATACTAACTACCAAAAAGGAAGTAAGGTCTAGGGCAGCTGCTCATTTGAGCCTGCTGCTCTCCTCTTAGATCTGATTTTCCTTTGCGTGTTCATGCTCTGTGCAGATCCTCTAGCTTCTGCCCTGATATGCCCATTTTGACCTGTGTTGTATGCATTTCCTTGTGAGCTCTGACACACAGATATCTTCGGCCTGGTCTACTCTACGCGTTTAAACCGATTTTAGGAGCGTTAAACTGATTTAACGCTGCACCCATCCACACTAAGAGGCCCTTTATATTGATATAAAGGGCTCTTTAAATCGGTTTCTGTACTCCTCCCCGACGAGAGGAGTAGCGCTAATATCGGGATTAACATATCGGAATAGGGTTAGTGTGGCCGCAAATCGATGGTATTGGCCTCCGGGCGGTATCCCACAGTGCACCACTGTGACCACTCTGGACAGCATTCTGAACTCTGATGCACTGGCCAGATACACAGGAAAAGCCCCGCGAACTTTTGAAATTCATTTCCTGCTTCCCCAGCGTGGAGAGCTCATCAGCACAGGTGACCACGCACAGCTCATCTGCACAGGTAACAATGCAGTCTCCTGAGAATCGAAAAAGAGCTCCAGCATGGACTGCACGGGAGGTACTGGATCTGATCGCTATATGGGGAGAAGATTCAGTGCTAACAGAACTGAGTTCCAAAAGACGAAATGAAAAAGTATTTGAAAGAATTTCAAAGTCTATGACGGATAAAGGCCACAGCAGGGACTCAGTGCAGTGCAGAGTGAAAGTTAAGGAGCTCAGACAAGCCTACCAGAAAACCAAAGAAGCCAACGGAAGGTCCGGTGCAGGGCCAAAAACATGCCGCTTCTACGCTGAGCTGCATGCAATTTTAGGGGGCTGCGCCACAACTACCCCACCCCTGTCCGTGGATTCCGAGGTGGGGGTTGTAATCTCTGCCATGGCTGAGGATTATGCGGACGGGGAAGATGAGGAGGAAGAAGAGGACGACGAGATTGCAGAGAGCACATAGCACTCCAGTAGCCCCAACAGCCAGGAGCTTTTTCTGACCCAGACGGAATTACCCTCCCTGCCCTCCCAAGCCAATGAAGCCATGGAAGGGACCTCTGGTGAGTGTACCTTTACAAATATCAAGCATTGTTTTTTAAGCAAGCGTTTTTTAATGATTGATTTTCCCTGAGGACTTGGGATGCATTCGCAGACAGTATAGTTACTTAGAAAAGTTTGTTATCATGTCTGGGGATTGAGCGGAAATCCTCCAGGGACATCTCGATGAAGCGCTCCTGGAGGTACTCCAGAAGCCTTTGCAGAAGGTTTCTGGGCAAGGCAGCCTTGTTCCGTCCACCATGGTAGGACACTTTACCACGCCATGCATGTAGCAAGTAATCAGGTATCATTGCATGGCAAAGCATAGCTGCGTATGGTCCCGGTGATTGCTGGCATTCAAGAAGCATCCGTTCTTTATCTCGCTGTGTTATCCTCAGCAAAGTGATATCATTCAGGGTAACCTGGTTGAAAATCAGGAATTTAATTAAGGGGACACAGAGATGGCCATTTTCCTACTGGGTTCATGGACTGCAGCAGCTTAAAAAAAATCCTTTCCTGCACGTAGCCAAGCGAGGGGAGGGGAGGAGTGAAATACCGATGATCTTTTTCGCGTTTGGTCAGCGGGGATCTTCCCAGCTAACAGCCACACAGTGGGGGGGGGGGGGAAGGGTGGTGATTAGCAGTGAGCTTGCATGGTATCAGCCATGCATTGGGGGGAGGGGTAAATCACTGCAGAAGCCGAAAGACAGTGGCTTACCATGGCCGCATGCAAGCTGAATTCTGATGCCCGGACCTGTGTCTGTGAGATCTGTAACACCAGAGCTGCAGGCACTCAGTATTAAGATGAAAAATGCGACCTTGTAGTGAAATCACATGTGCTATGTAAGGTGAATAGTGCTGTTCACTGAGAGAGAGTATAACAATTGTTCTGTAAAATGTATCTTTTTAAATACTTCTCTCCCTCATGCAGCTGCAAATTTTTCAAGCCTCCCTACTCCATCCCAAAGGCTAGCCCAGATAAGGCGGAGGAAAAAGAAGACGCGAGATGAAATGTTCTTGGATATTATGGAAGTTACCCGCAAGGAAAGAGCTCATCTGAATGAGTGGAAGGAGGTGGTATCAAATTACAGGAAAGATGCAAGTGAACGTGAGGACAGGAGGGACACCCGAGATGAGAGGTGGTGGCAGGATGATCAGCGGTGGTGGGATGCAACTCTGGGGCTGCTGCGTGATCAAACTGACATGCTCCGGCGTCTGGTGGAGCTTCAGGAATGGCAGCAGGATCACAGAGTGCCGCTGCAGCCCCTGTATAACCACCCTCACCATGTTCCACATCCTCCTCACCCAGACGTGTAAGAACACGTGGGGGGAGGCTCCGTGCACCCGCCCACTCCACCCCCGTGGACAGCCCAACCAGAAGGCTGTCATTACTGTGAAATTTTTTTAGTGGGCTTCTCCATCCCTCCTATCCTCCTCCCAAACCACACCCTCAGTTCTCTCCCTCTTTTTATAATGAATTAATAAAGAACACATGATTTTTAAACTATAGTGACTTTATTTGCATAAGTAAGCTGTACTCGAAGGGGGAGAGTAAGTTGCTTACAGGGAATGAGTCAATCAAGGGGGGTGGGTGTTCATCAACAAACACAGCAGTCACACCGTACCCTGGCCAGTGATGAAGCTCGTTTTCAAAGCTTCTCTGATGCGCACCGCTTCCTGGTGTGCTCTTCTAATCTCCCTGGTGTCTGGCTGCGTGTAATCAGTGGCCAGGTGATTTGCCTCAGCCTCCCACCCCGCCATAAAGGTCTCCCCCTTACTCTCACAGAGATTGTGGAGAACACAGCAAGCAGCAATAACAAAGGGAACATTGGTTTGGCTGAGATCTGAGCGAGTCAGTAATGTGCACCAGCGCGCCTTTAAATGGCCAAATGCACATTCTACCACCATTCTGCACTTGCTCAGCCTGTAGTTGAACAGCTCCTGACCACTGTCCAGGCTGCCTGTGTATGGCTTCATGAGCCATGGCATCAAGGGGTAGGCTGGGTCCCCCAGGATAACGACAGGCATTTCAACATCCCCAACTGTTATTTTCTGGTCTGGGAAGTAATTCCCTTGCTGCAGCCGTTTAAACAGAGTAGTGCTTCTGAAGACGCGAGCGTCATGAACCCTCCCTGGCCATCCCACGTGGATGTTGGTGAAACATCACTTGTAATCCACCAGTGCTTGCAGCACCATTGAAAAGTACCCCTTCCAGTTTACGTACTGGGTGCCCTGGTGCTCCAGTGCCAAGATAGGGATATGGGTTCCATCTATCGCCCCCCCACAGTTAGGGAATCCCAGTGCAGCAAAGCCATCCACTATGGCCTGCACGTTTCCTAGAGTCACAACCTTTTGTAGCAGCAGTTTAGTGATTGCTTTGGCTACTTGCATCACAGCAGCCCCCACAGTAGATTTTCCAACTCCAAATTGATTCCCAACTGACCGGTAGCTGTCTGGCGTTGCAAGCTTCCAGAGGGCTATTGCCACTCGCTTCTCCACTGTGAGGGCTGCTCTCATCTTGGTATTATGGTGTTTCAGGACAGGGGAAAGCAAGTCACAAAGTTCCATGAAAGTGCCCTTATGCATGCGAAAGTTTCGCAGCCACTGCGAATCATCCCACACCTGCAACACAATACGGTCCCACCAGTCTGTGCTTGTTTCCCGGGCCCAAAATCGGTGTTCAATGGATAGAATCTGCCCCATTACCATCAGGATCTCCAAAGCGCAGGGGCCTGCGGTTTGAGAGAATTCTGTGTCCACGTCCTCATCACTGTCATCACCACACTGCCGTATCCGACTCCTCCTTGCCTGGGTTTGAAGGTCCTGGTTCACCATATACTGCACGAGAGTGCGCGAGGTGTTTAAAACATCCACGATTGCAGTATTGAGCTGAGCAGGGTCCATGCTTGCTGTGTTATGGAGTCTGCACAGTTCACAAAGCAAAAAAGGCGCGAAACGGTTGTCTGCTGCTTTCAGGGAGGGAGAAGTGAGGCTGTACCCAGAACCACCCGCGACAATGATTTTTGCCCCATCAGGCACCGGGATCTCAACCCAGAATTCCAAGGGGCGGGGGAGACTGTGGGAACTATGGGATAGCTGCGGAATAGCTACCCACAGTGCAACGCTGCAGAAATTGACGCGAGCCTCAGACCGTGGACGCACACCACCGAATTAATCTGCTTAGTGTGGCCGCGTGCACTCGATTTTATACAATCTGTTTTACTAAACCGGTTTATGTAAATTCGGAATAATCCCGTAGTGTAGACGTATCCTTCCACAGCATACATGGAGATGCAGTCCCCCTCAGAGGTTCTGTACTGAAGTGCTCACTAGCACAGCACAATGAAGGCTGCACAAGCCCTGTTATGCCATTTGCAATGGAGACCTAAACACTCTAGCATTTTTTAAAAAACAAAAGGGTCAGATTTTGCCCTTATTTCTGCTGGTATAAATCCAAACTAATTCTGCTGATTTCAATGGATTTATACCAGTTTAGCTGACAAATCAATCCCTCAGTTCACTGTCTTCTCCAGAAACAAGCCTAGGATTCTTAGGATTCTCTTGAGCTCATTTGTTCTCTTTGCTTCAAAACCCTTTTGTTTTGTTTTAAGATAAGTTTTAGATCATGCTCCTCAGGCTGCATGGTCCATTGTACGGAGCATAGGAACAGGAATAAGGAGGCTTGGTTGCTAATCATGGTTTTGCTAAGGACTTGGTGTGTGACCTTGAACAAATGACTTCCCCATTTTGAGCCTCAGTTTCCTCAGCTGGAAAATGGGGACCATGATTCTTATCCTTTGTAAAATTCTTTGAGATCTAACAATGAGCAGTGTTTTATAAGTGCTTGTTGTTTTTATTTATTACTTTTTTTGAAATTACTATCAGTGAAATAAATTCATCTGCATTTACTGCATTTATTTTTTACATATTTTGATTCATTCCAGCCAATGAAATGAGTGGCTCTGAGCACCATTGATCATTTAGAAGAAATACAATTAAATAAATGAAATTACAAACCCGAATTATTAATTCCATTCTTAACTGGTTAAAAGATAGGAAACAAAGGGTAGGAATGGAGAGAAGTAAATAGTGGTATCCTCCAGCGGTCTATACTGGGACCAGTCCTATTCAAAATTTGTAGATAATACAAAACTTCTCAAGATAGTTAAGTCCAAAGCAGACTGTGAAGCGCTACAAAGGGATCTCACAAAACTGGGTGACTGGGGAACAAAATGGCAGATGAAGTTCAGTGTTGATAAATGCAAAGTAATGCACATTGGAAAACATAATCCCAACTATACATATAAAATGATGGGGTCTAAAGAGAGATCTTGGAGTCATTGTGGTTAGTTCTCTGAAAACATCCACTCAGTGTGCAGCGGCAGTCAAAAAAGCGAACAGAATATTGGGAATCCTTAAGAAAGGGATAGATAATAAGACAGAAAATATAATATTGCCTCTATATAAATCCAGGATATGCCTACATCTTGAATAGTGCATGCAGATATGGTCGCCCCATCTCAAAAAAGATATACTGGACTTGGATAAGGTTCAGAAAAGGGCAACAAAAATGACTAGGGGTATGGAACAGCTTCCGTATGAGAAGATATTAATAAGACTAGGACTTTCCAGCTTGGAAAAGAGATGACTAAAGGGGAATATGATAGAGGTCTATAAAATCATGACTGGTGTGGAGAAAGTAAATAAGGAAGTGTTATTTATTCCTTCTTATAACAGAAGAACTAGGAGTCACCAAATGAAATTAACAGGCAGCAGGTTTAAAACAAAAGAAAGTATTTTTTCACACAACACACAGTCAACCTGTGGAACTCTTTGCCAGAGGATGTTGTGAAGGCCAACACTATAACAGGGTTCAAAAAAAGAGCTAGATAAATTCATGGAGAATAGGTCCATCAATGGCTATTAGCCAGGATGAGCAGGAATGGTGACCCTAGTCTCTGTTTGCCAGAAGCTGGGAATAGGCGACAGGGGATGGATCACTTGATGATTGCCTGTTCTGTTCATTCTTTCTGAAGCACTTGGCATTAGCCTCTGTCAGAAGACAGGATACTGGGATGGATGGACCTTTGGTCTGACCCAATATGGCTGTTCTTATGTTAAATAATTTTGAAAATCTGTATTAGGTTCCCTTGAATTGTTGTCTTTTTCCTTGAGAGTAAGTACCGGGCCCCTTAATCTTTCCACAGAATAAAGATTCATCAAACCTAATGTTGTTTTAAGCCCCGATCCCATGATTGAATCTGCATCGGTGGGCCCTTATGCCCACAGACAGCACCATTGATTTGAGTGGGGCTCCTTGGTGTAAGAGGTCCAGTTACAGAATCTTAAATTAGTTTAATTTTTGCTGCATCCTCAGTGAGGCTATATTACCCTTCCTTTGGTACAGTGACTAGTATTGCACGTAGGATCACCTTATTTGTTTGATGTTCTGACATGCTGTTAATCCTATCTAGTATCTTGTTTGCTTCTTTTTTCTTTACTTCTATGCAATAGACTGGTGGCATCAATATTTTTTTTCACAGTAACCCCCAAGACTTTTTCCTGATTAATGTGCTGGATGATTGTTCCATTTACCATACATTCCCTAGACTGGTGCCTTGCTCCCAGATTAGGTTTCTTAAATCCTGAGTTTCATGTGGGGATATTTCATTACCAAACCAGTATCAAAATACAACCATTTAAAACTGCTGGTTTTGCTGTGCTGTTGTGTTCCATGCACAGGTTTTTTATTTCTTTTCTTTTTTCTGTTTCTTTGCTTGTTGCTGGCTGCGGTTATGCCAGGAACAAAATAGACCCTCAGCTGTCCCCCACTATCAGGGGAATACAAAGGTGTCTTTAAGCCATTTTATGCCCCCTACCTGATTTTGGTCAGACCTGAGGATCTGGCCCTGTAAGTCTAGCTCCAAAAAAAATATTTTATTTATTTGATTAATTGATCATTATGAAACTTTTTGAGATGCCAGTAAGAGGAACGTGACAGAAATTAAACCAATTTTAAATTATCAAATTCAAATTACTTAATACATCTTTATCATATTTTATTTTAGATAGTTTGTAGTAAAGGCCTTGGAATAGAAGGAATGACAATCAACACCTTGAAGGAAGATGGCTACAAAGCAGTCTTCATTGGAATAGGTAGGAATGTTTTATTCTCCTTTGTTTCATTTTATTTTGTTTTGTTGAAAATTAGAATGGTTTTCTGCCAATAAATGGGCTGTATTTCGGTATCTTAGTAAGACAAGTTTAAACATCTTCAGTGTAAACCAAATGATGTGGTAAGAAAAAAATTTCTCTCATCTGTTTGACTGGTTTTAATCTGGCTCTCCCTGGCAGTTACTGCAAGCTGCTCCTGCCTGATGGTAATTCAGTGGTTAATGTGAAATAATTTGGACAGTTCTTAGTGGACAGGTGAGCATATAATAAAAAACTCCATAACAATTGGCACTAAATGGCACTGTGTCTGGAAATCTCAACAGAGACCAAAGATTAAATAGTGTTATGCACAGGCCTAACGTATTGCACCTTGGGCTCCCTGTAGATCAGGGTTGAAAGACATAGGTATGATAGAATCAAGAAGCTTGCACTGCTGCAGCTCGTACTATATTTGTAGCTAACAGACATCAATTTCCAACACTTTTCATGAACTTTGAAAGTATTGAAATTCTTTTCCAATTACTTATCTGAAAACTCTATGCAACTTACTGTATATATGTGTGTAATAAATTATAAAACCAGGAACAAAACCGCTTACAGGTTTTCTCAGTTTGATGTCATGTACCCTTTTGAAAAATAGATATACTTCATGAGAGCTTACTAAGAGAATTCAGATACTTCCCACGAGATGGCTTTCACACCACAAAATTAAATAACCAGAAGCAATGCTTTCCACCGTCACTTCCATTTTCCTTACAGAGGGAGAAGGAACTTTGCATTTACCTTTATTCTTTTACTCTGAAAGTTGGAAAGAGAGTCAGCGTACCGTTGCAGTGGGTTTTTTTTTGTTAGTTTAATTTTTTTGGGTAGGGAGGGTTTATTTGTTTTAACTTAAATTTGTTCAGACATAAACTTAAACAATTCATATGATAGTTCAGCAAGCCCTTCAGAAACATAGTTTGATTGGTTTTACTTATTGTTTAGTGAAAAGTTTCAAAAGTGGATGTAATGAAAGTTACTAGCAATAATTGCCATTCTGGCCTGAGGGATATGCAAGCACAATTTTCAATTTTTGTGAACAGCTTACTATACCCACATAATTAACTAGTGAATATGTAAGCCAGTGACACTGCTTTATTGCTTTTTCTTTCACCTATAAGAAGAATCGACCATCCTTCAGAGGTAGATTCCAGAGCTAAATTGAATTATGGTGGGGATTGGCTTTAACAAAATAAGTTGGCTTTGAATTCTACTTAAACTAAAATAATAATTTAATCTCCACTCCCATTATAAAAATACCCATCTGATATTTAAACCATTACTGCTAGCTTAATTAGATTAGGTTATGTGTTAAAAGTATTTTGAAGTACAGCAGTACCCATCCCTAACATATGATAGCCATGTTGAATATATACTGTCTACAGTTGGCATGAGGCTTAATGCTCTTTATTGATCTAGACATTGCCTAAGTGAACATAATAGGAAATAAGTTGTCCAACTGTTCCTTCCTATTATTGATTAGAGCGATGTAATTCTTAGTACAGCGACAACTGCTGTTTACCATCTGGGTATTCAGTATAATAAGCTTTGCAGGTTCATTCTCTCATGTGATTATACTACCAACCATTGTGATTTATATAATCCTAAATCCTTTCATTGTTAGAGACATTCACGCGTAGGAATTTCATGCGGTCATATTTCTGTATAATTGTACACAGGGCAATATGCCAGGTTATCTTCTTTCCTGTTTTAATCAACCTGACTATCCCTCTTCTAACTCTTTTGCTTTATAAAATCCTGGAAGTTAGGAGGGAAATGCATAAATGAGCATTTGTTTTCTCAGCATCTAATGGCTAGAACAAACAGCCATCCTTACAGCGTCAGCATTGTTAGCTATTACAACATAGATTTATTCAAACATTTGAAAACTTCTTTGTTATTACTGATTGTCAATTTACCACTGTGTATTTTACCTGTAGAATGGCTGGATCTTATATATAGAGAGACTGTTTGTTTCCTTGCTTACACTTGATAAGGTTAACCTGGCATACAACATGTTTTAAATAAAGGCATTTAATTTTATGTAAATATAGACATTATTGTGTCTCACAAATAAATATATGGAACCAAATAGTGATTTTACTTCTGTGAGAAGTGCTGGGTAAGTGAGCAGATGCAGAGTTCTAGTAAACAAGCAGAGGTGCTGTGCACCACTTGCTTTGGCCACATGTAAACAGAATGCATTAGGAAACAGAAGGGGAACAGACCGTATAACACTCCATAGGTGGGCTGGTGAAAGGTACTGTGAACTCACAACAACCCTTGCTGCCAGAGGCTGGCAGACGTGCAAGAAGCCACCTTGTTATGCTCCCTTGTGGAGTGCTGCCTGGAGCTCTAGCCAGCACTTTCTTTTTGTGGACAGTGATCACTAGTGTCCTCATTCCACCTAGATCCTGAGCACAGGTGGAAGAAGATGGAGGGGCAAGTGCAAACTGAGCCCACAGCGTTTGTATAGCACAACAGAATATTTATTGTACGCTCTACTAAAGATCTTTATATATGTTGATTCTGAGCACTGGTTTCTCTGTTTGTGTTCTTAGTCTACAAAACTTTTATTGGGGGGGGGGACACAGATTGGACAATCCAGGAAGTTTTTGGAAAGTGTAGGGGACAATTTCCTGGTGCAAGTGCTGGAGGAACCAACTAGGGGTAGAGCTCTTCTTGACCTGCTGCTCACAAACAGGGAAGAATTAGTAAGGGAAGCAAAAGTGGATGGGAACCTGGGAGGCAGTGTCCATGAGATGGTCAAGTTCAGGATCCTGACACAAGGAAGAAAAGAGAGCAGCAGAATGCGGACCCTGGACTTCAGAAAAGCAGACTTTGACTCCCTCAGGGAACTGATGGGCAGGATCCCCTGGGATAATAACATGAGGGAGAAATGAGTCCAGGAGAACTAGCTATATTTTAAAGAATCCTTATTGAGGGCTCAAGAACAAACTATCCCGATGTGTAGAAAGAATAGTGAATATGGCAGGCGACCAGCTTGGCTTAACAGTGAAATCCTTGCTGATCTTAAACACAAAAAAGAAGCTTACAAGAAGTGGAAGATTGGACAAATGACCAGAGAGTATAAAAATATTGCTCAGTCATGCAGAAGTGAAATCAGGAAGGCCAAATCACACTTGGAGTTGCAGCTAGCAAGAGATGTTAAGAGTAACAAGAAAGGTTTCTTCAGGTATGTTAGCAACAAGAAGAAAGTCAAGGAAAGTGTGGGCCCCTTACTGAATGAGGGAGGCAACCTAGTGACAGAGGATGTGGAAAAGGCTAATGTACTCAATGCTTTTTGCCTCTGTCTTCATGAACAAGGTCAGCTCCCAGACTACTGCACTGGGCAGCACAGCATGGGGAGGAGGTGACCAGCTCTCTGTGGACAAAGAAGTGGTTCGGGACTATTTAGAAAAGCTGGACGAGCACAAGTCCATGGGGCCGGATGCTCTGCATCTGAGGGTGCTAAAGGAGTTGGCGGATGTAATTGCAGAGCCATTGGCCATTATCTTTGAAAACTCATGGCGAACGGGCGAGGTCCCGGATGACTGGAAAAAAATCTAATGTAGTGCCCATCTTTAAAAAAGAGAAGAAGGAGGATCCGGGGAACTACAGGCCAGTCAGCCTCACCTCAGTCCCTGGAAAAATCATGGAGCAGGTTCTCAAGGAATCAATTCTGAATCACTTAGAGGAGAGGAAAGTGATCAGGAACAGTCAGCATTGATTCACCAAGGGCAAGTCATGCCTGACTAACCTCATTGCCTTCTATGACAAGATAACTGGCTCTGTGGATGAGGGGAAAGCAGTAGATGTGTTATTCCTTGATTTTAGCAAAGCTTTTGATACGGTCTCCCCCCACATTCTTGCCAGCAAGTTAAAGAAGTATGGGCTGGATGAATGAGCTATAAGGTGGATAGAAAGCTGGCTAGATGGTCGGGCTCAATGGGTAGTGATCAATGGCTCCATGTCTAGTTGGCAGCTGCTATCAAGCGGAGTGCTCCAAGGGTCAGTCCTGGGGCCGGTTTTGTTCAATATCTTCATTAATGATCTCGAGGATGGCGTGGACTGCACCCTCAGCAAGTTTGCAGATGACACTAAACTGGGAGGAGGGGTAGATACCCTGGAGGGTAGGGATAGGATACAGAGGGACCTAGATAAATTAGAGAATTGGGCCAAAAAAAAACCTGATGAGGTTCAACAAGGACAAGTGCAGAGTCCTGCACTTAGGATGGAAGAATCCCATTCACTGTTACAGACTAGGGACCGAATGGCTAGGCAGCGGTTCTGCAGAAAAGGACCTAGGGGTTACAGTGGATGAGAACCTGGAGATGACTTGACAGTGTGCCCTTGTTGCCAAGAAGACTAACATCATTTTGGGCTGTATAAGTAGGGGCATTGCCAGCAGATCGAGGGATGTGATCATTCCCCGCTCTTCGACATTGGTGAGGCCTCATCTGGAGTTCTGTGTCCAGTTTTGGGTCCCACACTACAAGAAGGATGTGGAAAAAATGGAAAGAGTCCAGTGGAGGGCAAGAGCACATGATTAGGGGGCTGGAGCACATGATTTATGAGGAGAGGCTGAGGGAACTGGGATTGTTTAGTCTGCAGAAGAGAGGAATGAGGGGGGCAGGATTTGATAGCTGCTTTCAACTACCTGAAAGGGGGTTCCAAAGAGGATGGATCTAGACTGTTCTCAGTGGTAACAGATGACAGAACAAGGAGTAATGGTCTCAAGTTGCACTGGGGGAGGTTTAGTTTGGATATTAGGAACAACTTTTTTACTAGGTGAAGCACTGGAATGGGTTACCTAGGGAGGTGGTGGAATCTCCTTCCTTAGAGGTTTTCAAGGTCAGGTTTGACAAAGCCCTGTCTGGGATAATTTAGTTGGGGATTGGTCCTGCTCTGAGCAGGGGGTTGGACTAGATGACCTCCTGAGGTCCCTTCCAACCCTGATATTCTATGATTCTATTAACCTGAATGTTGGAAGCAAAATTAAAAAAAAAACGTTGCTTGCATCAAATATAGTTTTGTAAGATTGTATTAATTCAATTCAAAAGATCACTTACTTAGTAGAATAAGACCAGGCTATTCTCAATTTTCTCTACCAGAGGAAGTGGAAGTAAAAGGGCATGGATGATTGAAAGAAGATGGGTGTCTAGGTAGGAAGAGGAGTACATGAGACTACGTTTTTCACAGAGTAATGGGACCTTTGAAGGGATGCCTCTTGGAAGTGAGGAAGTACTTGGAGATATGGGAGTGAACAAGTGTCCAGAAGTTTTATGGGGTGAGTGAGCATCCACATGGAGACAAATGTCTTGGAAGCAGATGGAGGCTGAAATTGCCTGGAGAACCCTGAACATCACATGGCTGGAATTTTGCATCAGGAAGAGGAATGTGTCATGGAATAGGGGGTAAAATGGGTCTAAGTGAGGAGGAGAGAGCACATGTGGAAAGTAGGCATCATAGGAGGCATATTTAAGGTTGTCTCCCTAATATTAGCATGCATATGGAAGAAAAACATGTGGTGAGGCTTCTGTATGGGGGCAGAGATCACACCTCTCCATTTATTTCTTTAATAACTTTAGAACTGGGTCTTGTGCTAACTCCATGCAAAGGGGATCCCACCCAAAAGCTCTGGGAACCCTTTGCATATATTTAAAAGCAAAAGAACATTGAAGCCACAAAGTAGAATTCTACCAGAGCAGCAAGCACTTCTTCTTTATCTGAATCCTGTCACCCATCATCTGATCATTAACTATGTGGCCAGTACACATTAAAACCTGCACCATGTTTTTCAACCAAACAAATCTTGTCCTCATCTGTGTCAGCCCTTCACCAATCGCCGCTCAGACAGGTTTTGCAGTGTGCCCTGGCAACAAATTTGAGCTATTTCAGATCTTGGGAAAGGAACCCTTACAGAGAATGTTTCATCAGCAGCTCCCTTTCTTTTTATAATGAAACAAATCGAGCTTGAAGTCCTCTGTGGATCACAGCTGTGACATACTGCCATAAGAAGAGGTAGTCTCTCAAGTAGGCAGATCCTATAGCATTTAGATGTTTATAGGGTAAAACAAACACCATAAACTCTACCTAGAAACAAATTGACAGCCAATATATGTCATGGAGCACTGATAATATATGCTGTCTCCAAGAGTTATCACTTAATGTACGAGCTGCTGCATTCTGCACCTGCTTAATTTTCCAGATAAGATATAGCCCACATAGAGTGCAGTGTAATAATTCATAGAGAGCGTGAGGCGACAAATACATGCATTACCATAGCATGGTCTGTATCCAAGAGAAAGCAAATAAGCAAAAAGCATGCCTGGTCATTGCAGCAATGTGATCGTCCAACAGCAGATGGGGATCCAACACAACCTCCAGTCTGCATACCCAAGTAACACATGGCAAGCATGCACTATCAATCAAAGGGGATGATATTAGCCTTCCTGTGTATTCCAGTTGCTTCCTTCAACCTAGCATTATCACATCATGTGGACTGAGTTAACACCATATTCCTATTGTTTCTGTAGGATTCAGTGAGCTGCTTGCTTCGTCCCTGCCCCTTATGTGGTCCTGTAAGCCCACTTTCAGTTTTCTTTCCACAGAGATCTCTGCTTAGCAGAGTCTTGTGGCACACATCATCTCATGTGTTTTACTGAAAGTTATAATTCAGAAGGGCAAAGTGGTAGTGAATTACAGCATTTTACCCTTGGACAGCTGAATTCACATCACGCCTCAAGTCAATAATAAAAGTTAATTTTGGGGTCACATCAGAGTTCCCATTTGTGCAGAACAAAAAAATGATCATAGAAATTAGTACAATTGGCAGTTACTACACAGGACTGGAATGCTGCAGCAGGGGGAGGAGAGGAGGAGCAATTTAAATCAATATGGCAGGTTTCCATTGTGCTTACTCACCCTCAATGGTTGTTGCTTTTCACTTCCATTTAGCTAAATGCTCAATTTCTAAAGCTTTTGGCATTGTAGTTTAATAAGTTTTTTTTTTAAATGGCAATTAAGCATAGAAACACATGGCTGGCAGTGAACGCTTAAAAATGTCATTTTGAGACTCAAACTGTCTGCTAGCCATGGGTTTTAACTTGTCACGTTTCCTCTACTGTTTTTAAAACCTAACCAAGATGAATTAAATCTTTCAGTTAAACTTTTATGGCTAAGTTTGCAAGTGGGTCTCTGAATTTATGGACCGAAAACTCTTATTTTACCCATAAGAATGTGATAGTAAGGCTCAGTTACCTGCATAGTGCAGGCTCTGCTTATGCAGAGAGATGCACAAGTGGAATTTGTGTGACCAAGTTTACAAATCAATTTGAAAACTTGGCCTTTACAAGAAAAATTTCAAATCAGTAGCTGCCATGTGTAAGTATTGTGGAGACCCATGGTCAGCAGAGAATTGGCATTTGTGTGAGAGAGATTGTGGGGTGATGAACTATACAGAGTATGTAGCCCTTGAAGGCTGCAGTATAGGGCAGCAAGAGATAGGTGTGACCCATGGACCTCTCAGCACTAACTGGCAGAGGTCACGGGGTGCATAAGGTTTACAGAGATCCTTTGGAGCTGGTATTTACATTCTAGTTCACCAAAGTGTGTCACGTACGATTTCTACTGAAAGCCTGTATCACACTGGTCATCATAAACTTTGTGAAAGACACTTATGTCCCAGGTTGACTATTGTATATTGTGGCTCTTTTATAATGAAAGTCTATTTACATACTGAGTCAAGTGCTAAGAGATTGTGGGGACTTCAGAAAAAGAAATCAACAGGAAAAAGTGAATGGGTGAAGGGGACTCTGTTTACAAGTTAGGAACAAAGGACTGATCTCACATATCTAGGGATGCAGAGATACATCCTGACATCCTTCATCTAGAGAGACAAACTGCCAACAGCTTGATTTTATGAAAAGAGGGTCTCAGCCATCCTCATTGCAAAATGCTGTGAAAAGGACTTTGGATAAGCAGTAGATTATTAAATAAGAGAGCATCTTGGTACTTAAATTTAAGCTCTAGAATGTGTGTTATGATTTTATTTTATATGTAACCCTTTGTTTCCATTAACCCTACTTGCTTCTTATTGACTTACTATTCTTTGCTAAATAAACTTATTCTTGTTTTTACTATAAACATATCTAAGTGCTGTGAGTTTAAGCGGAGCAGTGTTCCTGAGGTAAAATTGATAAGCTGTTATGTACTATTCCTTTGTGAGTAGTGAACCTGTGGATTCCGTGACTATTCAGAGGATCAGGGGCTGGACATTCCAGGGGAATGGTTGGAGGACTCGGAGGTTGGAGTGTGCCTATAGCTAACCTGTATGAGCGACAGCAGGGTCTTTGTGAGCAGAGAGGGAAGTGCTTGTGTTGCCTATGGCTGAGGTTCTCAGGGAGCTGACCCCTGACAAGCACAGACAAGGCTTCCTGCTAAGGGCAGATGGTAGCAAGGTGCTTCACAACCCTGGGTACTCTTGGGAGGTATCACAGTAGGTCCTAAGGAGACAGGACAGCTTGAGTACTCAGTGTTACTGTATCTTTTGGTTGATTTGTAGGACTGAATACTTCTTTTTTAATTATGTTTTCTCTTGAAGGTAAGCTAAATTATTTGCAAGCCAGGATTCTTTCAAACAGGGCTTTGGAGCTGTGCTCCAGCTCCACTCCAGCTCTGGGCAAAAACCTGCAGCTCCACTGCTCCGGGGCTGCTCTGCGCTCCAGCTCCGGGCTCCACTCCAAAACCCTGCTTTCAAGACCTCAGAAAGCATTAAACAGTCACTTTTGAAGAGAGAATACAACACAGTTACTTTGTATACAAATATTTATTTGAATAAAAATTAAAAAGGGCATAAATATTTTAACAGCAGGTAAAATGCTGTTAAATAACGTTTAAAACATGCAAACCGTAAAGATACAAGCATATCCTTCCTATGCAGACTTTTACAGAGACTAGTCTTATTTCAGAGACGGACTGTAACATGTGCACTACAGTTTAGGGTTTCTAAATAACATTTACACTCCCCTCTTTTAGTTCGCAAGTATAGATCTACTTTTTACAGCTGATCATCAGAGGTGACTCTTTAGGCTAAAATTTTGAAAAGTGCCAAATTCCCATTTTCAAAAGTGACTTGGATGCTTAAGTCCCATGGACTTGGAATAAGACTGCAAGTGTCTACACTGGATCTGGAGGTGTAATTTCCAGTTCAGGTGAACACACCCACACTAGCATTGACCAAGCTAGTGGGCTAAAAATAGTAGTGTAGCCACAACTGCACCAGCACCGGGACAGGCTAGCTGCCCTGAGTATAATGCTGTCTGAAACCCTAGGTATGTATGTGGAATGGCTAGCCCATCCCACTTCCCATGCAGCTGTGGCTACTGCAGGTACATCTGCTTGAGCTGGAAATCACACTGCCAGCGCCAGGGTAGACATATCTTAAGGCTATTTCTACACTATGCACCACTGGTGGCAGCATGTAGTGTATGTGTAGCTACATGCTGCAGTGAAAAGCAGACTGCACTCACACTGCAGCATGTAGCTACCTGCCAGCGAAAGGCTCTGGAAGATGGGAGGCAGCAGGGAAAGGCCCCAGCAGCTCCCCACTACCAGAGTCTTTCACTGCTGCGAGGAAAGGCTCTGGCAGAGGGGAAGCCTCAGGGAAGAGCTCCAGTGGGGAGCTGCCAGAGCCTTTAACTGTGATAGGGAAAGGCTCCACAGTGGGGAGGCAGTGGGACACTATACTGCTAAAAATGGCAGTATAGACGGGGAGGTGCAGCTTGGACGAGTAGGAAGCGTGTACCGTATGCACTCGCATACATATCCATATCTTTATTCTACTTGCTTAAACCATGCCTCTGCCTATCTTCTCTTTATACTCATGCTAGGGGGGCTAGGCGAGAGTATGTACTCTACACGCTGATGAAAGGAGCATTCATTGTAGACATACCCTTAGAGTCCTAAATCCCTAAGTAACTTTTGATAATGGCATTTAAGCTTGTTAGGTGCGTTTGAAAATTTTACCCTTATTCTCTATCATTATCTAAAAGGTAACATGCTTCTTCAACTGACAAAGCAGAATTAGAATGAACATTCATGTGTCTTTCAGTCAATATCCAAACATGTTGGCTCTATCAGCAAACAGCAAAAATCTTTTTGGTGAATCCTTTTAGCTAATAGCATTTATTTGTCAGCTAATGGGTGACTTGATTTCCTTAGAATATCTAGTCGGATAGGAAAACGTTTCTATAAAAATGTTGCATGTTTGAAACATCAGCATATAAAAAAGCCACTGCATGAATTTCAGTAGGGCATTCATTCCTATATAGAGCCCATTTGTGCAATACTTACTAACATGAGTGAACTTTTGCTCAGATCGGGGGTAGGCAACCTATGGCACATGTGCCGAAGGTGGCATGCGAGCTGATTTTCAGTGGCACTCACGCTGCCCGGGTCCTGGCCACAGGTCTGGGAGCTCTGCATTTTAATTTAATTTTAAATTAAGTTTCTTAAACATTTTAAAAACCTTATTTACTTTACAT
Organism: Mauremys reevesii; assembly: GCF_016161935.1. Lineage (NCBI taxonomy): Eukaryota > Metazoa > Chordata > Testudines > Geoemydidae > Mauremys > Mauremys reevesii. The sequence continues at coordinate 73,163,841 of NC_052630.1, forward strand.
ACAACAATAGTTCAGTTATAGACTTATAGAAAGAGATATTCTAAAAGTATGAGTATGGGTTACGCAGTTTGGCACTAAATATTTATAGCTTGGGCCAAAAAAAACTTAGTAAAAATTTCAGAAGAATGTGAACACCGAGGAGGAACATTGTTTAGGGTGGTCCACGGAGATGGGGTATAAAGCAAAAACAGTGAGATCAAAATGAGCAGATGAAAATGTTGCTCAAATTTCAGGAATTAAATCTGCCAAAGGAAGTGGTGTAAGTTCCATTACTTGAGCCTTTTACAATTTGACTGAAGAAAACATTATAAAATATGCAGTAGCAAACAATCACTCCTGTAGTTGCAGGGGGGTGGATAATTCATTATCTAACAGGGTATTTTCCCTCTCTAATTTCATATTAGTTTTGTTAGTTTTACATACTGTATGATATTGTGTTGCACTTGGAAACACTTAACATTTGGTTTGTAAAAAAACACTATTTCTTCCTCTATAGTGTGATATTGGATTGCTATAACACCTGTTATACCATTCTAGATTCCCCAGAGGCTATATCATTTAATGCAAATTTAGTTAGTTTTACATGAGCACAAAATAAATCCGAGAGAGAGTCCTTTATACTGTATAGTATGTCCTACTTGCAAGAGTTAAATCAATATATCAAAGGGAATAAATCAAAGACCTCATGTACAGAACCTCTTCAGTAATTGCAGTCATTCATTGTTAATTAACATAGCATTAAAACAATGTTGTCTTCAAATAATCTCATTGATTGTAACAAAATTACACACCAAAAATAAATTAAAAATCCAAGCCCTGATGCACCTCATTTTTTAAAAGTTGTGAGATTGATTTACTATCTTATCCCCAAAAAGTAAGTAATCTCCTCATGCCTGTTATTATCTTCTGATTAACTATGCAGTGCCACCTGGTGTGCAGATGGGAAGAATATTACACATCAAGAGCTCTGTTCACACCCACCCACACAGCTACAAACCTACATGGCAAAAAGTGAACAGATGTTCATTTTACTGGTGCTACAGAAAAAAATTGTGCATCTTACTCCTGATCCATAAACTAAATTTGGAGGACATGATATCTGCATATGAAGTGCATAGGCCCATGGCCAGCACACAGATTTAACTGCAGACAGTTTTTCTGTCTCACTTAATTCTGTTTTTTTTCCCTTTTCCGTTCCTATTTGCAATTTTTCCTTTTCCCTTCACTTGCTACTAAACTTGTCACCTCCAAAGAGAAGAGTGGGGATGCCAGTTTCATTTGAAATTGCTTCCAGACTTTTGCAGTTGGTTGCTGTATTTCAAAAGTGATAGATGCTGCTATTTGGAGCCTCGGTGTATCATCACTTAGGGTTCTGCTCTCTGAGCACTCTGATGCAGATCCAGTAAAGTGCACAATACATGTGCTTAAAGTTAAGCACACACTTAGGTGCTTTGCTGGATTCAAGGACAAAAATACTGTGTACCTTTCAGGATTAAGCCATTAGACTCTGCTGGCTAAAGAAATGTTCTTGTTTCTCTGTCTTTATTTTGGTGTTGTGCAGTGTTATTTTATAAAACCCAACAGTATTCATAGAAGAATGACTGCTCCCCAAACAATTTATACAGTGTCACAGTGAGTGACAGAGAAATGGGCCAGCTCAGATCTGCATATAGAAGGCAACATGAAAAAAGAGATACCTGTGGGAGAAACAGATCAATTGGGTATTAAGGCTGGCATTGCTGGTGCAGCAGAAGGGGCATGGGGCAATCGACTGGGAGACAAGACCAGGCAAGCAAAGAGGGCCTGAAACACGCAGTGCATGGAAAGAAAGGACAGGAAAGGCCATTTTCCCCACTATGCAGTGGTATAAATGACAACACAAGTTGCAGAGCCATGGAGAATCAGGCTTGGAGTTTCAATGTTATGAGATGCAGAATGAGGAGCCAATGAGAGTTAAAATCCAGGAAGATCATTTTAGTTGTGGAGGATTTTAGGAGGCTTCAGGGAGGCCAAAGATGCTGCTGCTGAAATAATCAAGACTGAACCTGAAGGCATAGATGAGTTTTAGCTGTCTGAATAAAGACAGATGTTGTGAAGGAAACAATGGCAGAATTTAGACATAGCCTGGATGTGAATGGAGAATATACTACTACATTGTTATCAGAGAGCAGCTAGAAACAAACTGTCCATTAACATTCCCATAAAGTACACATGGAAGCAGAGTGATTTATCTATTAAATACTATTTAAATTTAAAGTAATCTCTCCATCATGGGCTGTGTCAAAAAAGAGCTGCAGTTGCATCAACGCATTAATGGAGGAATTCCCCTGCAGTAGATTGTGTACTTAAATCTAGAAGGAGCAATGTAGAAGTTCAAACAAGCCTATGTGCACCACTCAGCCCCATGCTAACAGCTCAAGGAATGCACAGATCACCTGTGGAAGTGAGTAGAATTTCAGCTTAGTGTGATCTAAGTCACAGTCTATTTTCAAATTCCTTCCATATTGAGTTAATGTTTATTTTCACTACTATGATGTGAAGGACATTGCTATATTATGGTTGTGCATCTGTAAACAAAACTGACCATAAATCAGTTTTAATACAATAAACTGTACAACTTCAACATAGTTGATATTCTGTCCTTGTACATTACTTGAATCACAACATTTTTTAAAGTCTCCTCAAAACAGGGATCGGCAACCTTTCAGAAGTGGTGTGCCAAGTCTTCATTTATTCATTCTAATTTAAGGTTTTGCGTGCCAGTAATACATTTTAATGTTTTTAGAAGGTCTCTTTCTAAAAGTCTTTAATATATAACTAAACTATTGTTGTATGTAAAGTAAATAAGGTTTTTAAAATGTTAAAGAAGCTTCATTTAAAATTAAATTAAAATGCAGAGCCCCCCTGGACCGGTGGCCAGGACCCGGGCAGTGTGAGAGCCACTGAAAATCAGTTTGTGTGCCGCCTTTGGCATACATGCCATAGGTTGCCTACCCCACCTCAAAACAAAGGAAACAAAATTGCATTAGAAGAAGAGCTCTGTAAAAGAACCTGTTTATATTGGGTGCTTTCACTTCTTTATCTATTCAACATGAGTTTATTTGTAGAGAACAGCAATTTTTCTCCCTTTTCACAGAAAAAAAGGAATTTCTTATTTTAAAGGAATCTTTCTGCTAATGGCATTCATTGTAATCTGCTCTTCTGATTCTACACTGCTCCACTTGATATTAGTGGAACCTCCTTAATACATATCAGCAATGCTAGATAGTGGAAGCTTTTGGGGCTCAGATGCACAAAACAGCTTATTTATTATTAATAATCTTAAGACACTTCCAGAAAATACTAAAAATCTGCCCTTGGGCATCCTTAACCTATTCACTTGCAAATTACACAGATTTTCATTCTCTTATTTACTTATCTTTCCTACCAAGAAACTACTTAGCATAACAATTTCTGTTGCAGATGTTTCACAAAACTCTCTCCTATCTGTTTCTAAGATGCTGGACTGCTTTCTGAAAGAACATGCCCATCTAAATGCAATGGGAAAATCAATTTTGTGTTTACATTTGGTTCATATTGTTTGAAGCAGTTAAATGTATGATTACCTTAGAAAATTCATAGTGGCAAGATGGGTGACAGAAGTTGGTCCAATCTAAGATATTACCTCACCCACAATGACTCTCTCATATCTTGGGAGCAAAATGGTTACAACATTGGAAAATTAATTTTGTTTAATACATTTTAACCATATTGTTTAGAATTTAATCAATACATTTATTACAATATTTTTACATTTGAAAAAATTATGTAAAGAAAAGATAAATATTAAGAAAGATGGAAGCGTTAGATGTAAGGTAATTCTGTGTCTGTGACACTTTTTTTTTTAAAGCTCTACTGTGCATGTGGAAGCGTGCTTTGTGTCCATTATTTAACTAAGTTTACCTGTGATCATCTGATTGTCATACAGAGAAAACATGGCTCTGTGTGCTTGCATGATGCTTTCAAATGTTTCTTCCCCATGGGTCATAAAGCTACAAACCAGTTTTTTAAAATAAATTGGTTATTAGTTATAATGTCATTTTTAACTTCCCTGTTAAGAATCAGATACAGAATTTATAAACATCCATAAAGTGGACAAAATTCAACTCTGATACAAGTTGGTGCAACTCCATTGACTTTCACTGAGTTTTGCTTTCTTAAAGCAGTGCTGCATTTGGCCCAGTATAGGTTTAATGCTTCCGCATACATTTTGAAATAATGTGCCACCTTATACCATATGAGGACTGACACAATACAAAGTTTAAACAATGGATCCAGAAATGCCTATTCTTTTCTCCCTTCATTTTACTTTAACCCTGAGGCTAGTTAGAAAACTAGGTTTGTTGGATTTTTTGAGACTGTACAGAAATGGAAAATGTACCAAAATCTCACTTGACATTTAGTGCCAATTATTGGTGAGAAAATAGCAGGTCTTTTTCATGTTAATGAATAAAGTTCCAAGAAGTCTTCCTGTATAAATTTGTGTCTTATAAATGTAATCATTCAGACTTCAGATTCCTTTCACTGCCCAATCAATAAGGGAGTAGCCACTTCTTGGGCTGAATTGACAGGTTAGACAAAACTCAGATTTGTGAGGTGGATTTTTCGTAGATCTCCAAGGACTTGGGCTTGGCTACACTTGCAAGTTGCAGCGCTGGTAGTTTGCAGCGCTGGTCATCCAGCTGTGCAGGGCCAGCGCTGGAGTGTGGCCACACTGACAGCTACCAGCGCTGCAGTGTGGCCACACTTGCAGCATTTGCAGCGCTGTATTGAGAGGTGCATTGTGGGCAGCTATCCCACAGAGCACCTCGTCCCATTTTTGCGCTGTGGGTTGTGGGAAGGGGACGGAAGGGTGCGGATCATTCCGCTTCCTGTCCCAACGCCCCGTGGTGCATCGCTTCGCATCCCAGCATTCACAGTTTTTCCGGCCACGTTTGGCGCTATTGTGAGTCGCTTGCTGTTTTTTACTCTCTGTCTGTGAATCGCGATTTCTGTGGGAAATGGAGCCCGAGCTGCTGAGGACTGTGATGATGAGTGTCGTCAGCACAACACGTTTGGCAGTTGGGCTATTCCTTCAGCTCCAAAGTGACAGTGAGGAGTCTGACGATGATATCGATGATATCGAGTTGCTTGCCGCGTGTGACACTACAGTGCTTGTGGCATTTACGGAAATGCTCAGCACCGTTGAACGCCGCTTTTGGGCTCGGGAAACAAGCACTGAGTGGTGGGATCACATCGTCATGGAAGTCTGGGATGACGAGCAGTGGCTGCAGAACTTTTGTATGAGAAAAGCCTCTTTCATGGGACTGTGTGCTGAGCTCGCCCCCACCCTGCGGCACAAGGACACAAGATTGAGAGCTGCCCTGACGGTGGAAAAGCAGGTGGCTATTGCAATCTGGAAGCTGGCAACTCCAGACAGCTACCGGTCGGTCGGGAACCAGTTTGGAGTGGGAAAGTCGACCGTTGGAATCGTGTTGATGCAAGTTTGCAGGGCAATTAATCGCATCCTGCTAAGAAGGACCGTGACTCTGGGGAACGTGCAGGACATTGTGGATGGCTTTGCACAAATGGGTTTCCCTAACTGTGGAGGGGCGATAGATGGGACGCATATTCCTATTCTGGCACACCCCCCCACCTAGCATCAGAGTACGTTAATCGGAAGGGGTATTTCTCTATGGTTCTCCAGGCGCTTGTGGATCACCATGGGTGTTTCATTGACATTTACACAGGCTGGCCTGGAAAGGTGCATGATGCACGCATCTTTCGGAACAGTGGCCTGTTCAGGAAGATGCAGGCAGGGACTTATTTCCCAGACAGGAAGATCACAGTAGGGGACGTCGAAATGCCCATTGTGATCCTTGGAGACCCCGCTTACCCGTTACTGCCTTGGCTCATGAAACCCTATACAGGGAAGCTTGACAGGAGCAAGGACCGGTTCAACTACAGGCTGAGCCGGTGCCGAATGACTGTGGAGTGTGCTTTTGGGCGTTTAAAAGCCCGCTGGCGGTCCCTGTATGGGAAGCTAGACTTGGGGGAAAGCAGCATCCCCGCGGTTATATCCGCATGCTGTGCCCTCCATAATATTTATGAAGGGAAGGGTGAAACATTCAGTCAGGCATGGACCACCGAGGTTCAAGTCCTGGAGGCTGAATTTGCACAGCCAAAGAGCAGGGCTACTAGAGAGGCCCAGCACAGGGCTACAAGGATTAGGGGTGCCTTGAGGGAACAATTTGAGGCTGAAAGCCAACAGTAATGTTTGCTGCCTTGCATGGGAGTGAAGTGCAGTGGTTACACTGTTAGGATTCTATTATCCTACACTGTTAGGATCTATTATTCTATTATCCACATGATTTCCAGTGACTGTTTCTTTACTGGGATAAGGTATCTTTCACTATCTGCAATAATAAAGACTTTTCAAAGACAAGATTTATTTTATTGAAAAGAAAAATACTTCATTGACAGACACACAACATTTCAGGAACCTAGGGCAGGGGGGTGGGTTGGTGAACTGTAAAGTCACAAGTTTGCATATGTCCTGTCTGCAGTGCTGTGCAATGGCTGCTGCACTTCAGGGTGCATATACTGCATGGTGATGGGGGTTGAGTGCAGAGGGTCGTAGTTCTCAGGGCTGGTTGGTGAACATACAGGTGTTGGAGGCAGCTGGTGGTGGTAAGAACCTGGATGCTGGGGAAGGGGGTTAGGAGCTAACATTGGGGCAGAAGAGAATAAAATTTGGGACGGGGGGTCTGTGGGGCAGCACGGGACTGCTCTGCCTGCATGGCTACGAGTGCCTGGAGAGAGTCCGCTTGGCGTGCCAGGATGCCTAGCAGCTGGTCTGTGCTTTTTCTCTTTGCCACAGCGTTTCTCCACCAATGTCTCTGGCGGATCCTGCTTTCCCTTTCTCTCCACTCCTGCAGCTGTTTACTCTCTCGAGCAGAGTGATCAATAACTGTTTTCAGCATATCTTCCTTGGTTTTTCGCGGCTTTTTCCTCAGATTTGTAGTCTCTGTGCTGTGGTAGTTCTGGGCAGTCCAGCAATCAAGGTCACTTCTTGAAGGCAAAAATGGCAACATTTAACAGGGTAGCATTGTTAATTATCTCATCCAAGCAGTAATTCCCACACACTGAAGGAGTTTTCAGTGTTCACTTTAGCATTCTTTTCCCACACATAACACAACAGGAGACATGAAATGGTGAGTAAGGGGTACTGAGATTGCTTCAGGGCTGTGCAGGGGTTTCTGTGCGTTGGGGACAGCAAACAGCTGCATGGGGGATCTACACTAAACAGTCTCCCAACATTTTCCACAGGAGTTACTCCTGGAAGATATCTCCCTGCTGCGGGTCACCAGGGAAGAGCGGGAAGGTCTTCTACAACAATGCGGATTCCGCCCTGGCCCCTATGCAGCTTGCCTGTGTGCAGCAATGGTCCCCCCACCCCTCGCGGCACAGTGGCGCGGATGTGTTAGCCTGACTGGGACAAGGACCACAGTGGCTCTCCCTATAAACCTGCGCAGGCACATTGCCCACGCTCTGGCTGAAACTTTTGAGGAGATTACTGCAGCCGATTACCGCGACGTGATAGACCACATCAATGGGCTATTCCACATCTAGGCATGCATGCATGCATGCAGCCCTAACCCCCTCTCCTCTCCCGAAACATTTCCACCCTGAAAATAAAAGCCGCTTACCGGTAACTCACTCCTCTGTTTGTCCTTCAGCAACTGCTGGCTGCTGCGATTGGCTTCCTTCCTCCTGGCTTGAGAAGAGCACCTGGCTGCATGCCTCCTGGGACTCTGGGGTGTCTTCCCCCATCCCAGTAGCTTCACTCGTGGTTTCCTCCCTCCCCACCGCCTCCTCCTCCTCCTCCTGTCCCCCACCCTGCTCAGAAGTGTCCATCGTGGTCCTAGGATTGGCAGTGGGGTCACCCCCAAGTATCGCGTCCATCTCCCTGTAAAACGGCAGGTTGTGGGGGCAGCGCCGGACCGGCGGTTTCCCTCGCGGGCTTTGTAATAGGCACTCCGTAGCTCCTTTACTTTAACCCTGCATTGCAGCGCGTCCCGATCATGGCCCCTATCCAGCATGGACCTTGATACCTGCTCAAAGATATCATAATTCCTACGGCTGGAGCACAGCTGGGACTGCACAGCTTCCTCCCCCCCAAACACTAATGAGGTCCAGCAACTCGCCATTGCTCCATGCTGGAGCTCGTTTGCCACGTGGAGGCATGGTCACCTGGAAAGATTAACTGATTGCACTCCACACCTGGCTGCAGCAAACAGGAAGGGGATTTTTAAAATTCCCAGGGCACTTAAAGGGCGGGTCACCTGAGGCCAGAGCAGTAGAGTGCAAACTGATGAGCAGAGTGGCTGAACAGGAATTCTGGGATATCTCCTTATTCCCTGGAGGCCAATTAAAGCGCTGGTCTGTGTCCACACCTGATGAGCAGTGCTGGATCACCAGCGCTGCATTCCTTATACCCCAACCCGAACGGGTGCACAGCCAGCGCTGCAGCCAGGGAGTTGCAGCGCTGGATGTGCCTTGCAAGTGTGGACGGAGAATAATTGCAGCGCTGGAAAGCCTCCACCAGCGCTGCAACTTGCAAGTATAGCCAAGCCCTTTTAGGAATTGCTGTAGGAAATCTATTTTGGCTGTCTTTTCCCCTGGCTTTCTTATATCATTTGAAGCAGCAAGAGCTCCTGTGGCCAGTGTAGCCAGGGCTAGGGTAAGGGGCATCAGCAGAATGATGTGCGGTGCTAGCTGTCCCTGCAGGATGGCTGCTTCTCTGCAAACTCTAGGGTCTGTGAGGTTGAGAGACTTCAGACTCCATGGGCCCCCAAGCTCTTCTTTCAAAGAGAAGCTTCTCAGGTGAACTTTAATGAGTTTTCTTACTAACTTTTCTGCTCCATCTGGCCCCTTCTGACAAGTTATTTTGCAGGAGAAGGGGAATCTCCTGATCCCTGGAAATGCTGGGGAGGGGAGCAGCTTTGGCCCTTTATGTAACTTGGAGCAGCCTCTGGTAGTTAGAGTGGCCTAGGATGGCCAGAGCACAACATGCACTGACTTACACTCTCTCCTACCTACAGCATGTTTTCTACACCAGAGAAAATCCCTGCTGCGTGGTTCAGGCACAAGTCAATTACAAAGCTTTTCAAGTCCATTAGTATTTCTAATTTTCACTTCAGATACTTTTTCAGTGTTGATATAGTGCAACAGGTTTTGGGTTTTTTTTTTTAATCGACAAAACACTATGGGAAACACATGCCAATGTAGCCAGGGCACAGTGTGTCAACAATCTATTGTAGTTTTAATGAGATTGGCAACGAATACCTGCGAAGAAACATTCAAGTACTAAAACAATATGGTAAATGTTCTTATTAAGCTATGTAAATATTTTTGCTGCTATAGCTGGCACTTTGGTTTAATAGAGACTATCCAAGCTTCTGAGTCAGTTGTCACTTTGTCACGTTAGATCTTACTTTAATGTCTTTTTTTACATTTTAGCATGATTGACTGTCTCTTTCTACCATGGTTGGTTGTTTTGGTGTGTGTTTTTTCCTAAAACACTATGAAGGTAATAGGCATCTGGTAAATACACATATTAATCAAACTGCTATATATCAATTTTTAAATATTGATAATTAAAATTTTTAAAAATATAAAGGGAAAAATACCGCATGGTAAATTCTCCAGGAGAAAATTTAACATGCACACACAAATATTTCTATGGTCATGGGTGGCACAGCGATTTGCTGTATTAACCTATTGCCTTTGGACCAAGTTTGGAATTCCTCATAAATAGTCATTTTGGTTATCCTCCATGCACATCTTACCACATTACAAACTCATCTCATAATTTAGCACAATTGACTTTTGCTTATCAGTGGCCCATTCCTGGAATAGCAGGGATGTTGCAAGTGAGAGTTGTGCTGTCCTGGCTGATGTGTGTATAGTAACTATAGATCAGTGTACACAGTGTTTTCTACATTTTTCTGAATCTACACTGTGATGTTAGTGTTTTCATGGTGTTAGATCTAAAATTCAAAAACATTATTCTAAATTTTATTTTTAAAAAGACCGAAAAAGATTGTTAGACGAAAATAAGAATACTAAATAATCAAAGTGTTCAAATAATCATGAACAAATTACATGGTTATCTAACAGATATTTCCCAAATCTTTTGTCTTTGGCAATGTTTTCTTTTACATGATATCCTTTGGCTATTGTTATTTATTATGCAGAATAGAAATGAACAAAGTCTGCTTGATAAATAAGTCCATGTTCACTGTTCAAATTTTTACACATACTCCTTATTTCTTTACGTGCAATGATTTTTATGCAATAGATTTGTGCCACAAATGTAGCCTCTTAAACATGGACCATTATGGAAAGCAGAAATAGGTATCAGCAGTTCAGTATGGCAGTTGTTCAAAATTCTCTCTAATTAATGAGCTTTGGTGATTAGAGTTTCAAAGAACAAAATTCAATGATAAGAATGTAAGGGTCAACAAGATTCAGTAGATTAGTCTTTAATGCTGCTTTTATAATTGTGCTGAAGCTTATTAGTTACTTAGAAAGTAGGAGGCTTTTTGTAACAGATAATAAATGTTTGATTTTTTTCAAATGTAGTAAAAAAAGTTGCTTTTTGTTCACTCATGTCTCAATCATGTAAGAAAAAAGAGTATAATTGATTATTAATGTACATTTGTGGTTTCTTAGAAAGAAATAATTTATTGTTGTATCTGTGAATATAATGAAGACAGATGGTTGTTTATTTACATATGGTGTCTATTTTTAAATAGATTCTAACAGTTTAGTGAGTACTGGAATTGAAGTACCTTCTCATTATTTTGGAAAGGACATCTTTAGCCTTTGTCACTGATCATGTCTCAGTAATTCAGAATGTATAGCTTTTTTCTCCAGTAACTTGGGGGTTTTGTCGGTGAAGAACATATACTGTGTAAAATAAATAAATACATAAAAATCATTAGTATAGCATTTAGCACTTGTGTATTGAAAAATGTGCCACAATCCCATCCATTATTTGAATGTACAATTGACTCAAGCATGACTATTTTGTACCTTTATTAAGAAGCAGAGGATTTATATTGTGGTCATGGCTGAGAGCAAATATAATTTTTGGTGAGCAAAAATAAAAGTAGAGCTCTGAGAGGAGATTATCTGAATCTCCAAAAAAACAAGGAAAGGAGGTTTGAGAAAGCAAAACAGAGTTTCTTGCAAAAAGGTTCCACATTCAGTTGTCTACTAGACCCAAAACAGCTATTGTATACATATTTCATGTTGTTTGAGGCTTATCAGTGTGATATGCTTTAACTTGGTTTTTCTAAGGGAAAATAGATAAATTTTGTACTGGATGAGCTGGAAAAACATATTTAAGGCAAATCCCAGATACAGTGCATTGTGAGAGCATGTTCTGGATTAGTTTTCTTTCTAAGGCCACGTCTACACTACCTGCTGGATCGGCGGGTAGTAATCGATCTATTGGGGATCGATTTATCACGTCTCATCTAGACATGATAAACCGATCCCCGAATCGATGCCCATACTCCACCTTGGCAGGAGGAGTAAGCGGAGTCGATGGGGGGGCCACGGCAGTCAACTTGCCGCTGTGAGGACAGCCAAGTAAGTCGAACTAAGATACTTCGACTTCAGCTACATGAATAGCATAGCTGAAGTTGTGTATCTTACATCGATCCTCCCCCTAGTGTAGACCAGCCCTAAGTTTTTCAACGTACTAACTTAGGACTGAATCCAGTAATCATGTAATGCCCCCATTGGGTGAGATTCTCCACACGCCAGGCCCTTTATGCTGAGCAAAGGGGCTATAAAAAGGGACACAGAATTCCCCTGGTGCAGAAACTGAGGACAGCATGCTGACTTCTGAGGACCCATTCTACAGCCCCATAGGGTGTGGGAGAGGTGTGCTGGGGTAGGAGTAGGGTGACCTGATAGCAAGTGTGAAAAATCGGGACAGGGGATGGGGGGTTATTGGCACCTATATAAGAAAAAGCCCCAAATATTGGGACTGTCCATATGAAATCGGGACATCTGGTCACCCTAGATAGGAGAGCAGTAGTGCTGTCTAAATTAAACACAGGGCTACTCCAGCCCCTGGAGCAGCCAAAAATCACGAGGGCGCAAAGGTATTTTAAAGCCATCTTAGCCTTATTCCCCTAGTCTGTGAATTCTCACTTATTTATGGCAATGGAAGTTTTGTGTAATTATGGAAGATTGAGACCTTAACTGGCAACTTTTGTGTGCCAGGGAGTATGAGACAGTCAAACGTAGAATTTATTGTATACATTCTGTGGGTGTTCAGAAAAGCTCCTGTTGGGTGCATTGTTCTAAAGTAGCAGTTGCTCTGTAGAAGCAGTTTTGAAACTATGGGGTGGGCCTCCCAAGGGAGGGACGAGCTGTGTGCATTTTTTCTTAAAAGAGCTCCTGCTGTTAGCCCTGGGTGGCTGGGGCTCATGCATAAGGGCTGTGCACACCCAGGAGGTGGGGGGATGGGATAAAGGGGACAACTGGAGCGCCACTGCCCCGGGGCTGTCAGCTGGAGCCCCACCCCCCCAGGCTCCCTTTTCCCCTCACCGGGAGTTGGAGACAGGGCTCCAGCTGTTAGCCCCAGGGTGGCAGCAGCATCACAGAAGTCAGGCTGGCAATGGGACACTAAATCTGCTGTGAAAAGTGATATTGACAAATATCACTTTTCACATTACCATCCTGACTTCTGAACTGCAGCTTGCGTGGCACTGCCCTCAGAGCTGGGCACCTGGCCAGCAGGCGCTGCTCTCCGCTCTGCCTTCAGAGCAGGGCAGCGGTATATTTACTTGTGTTGGGGATGGCGTAAGTGACTACAGACACAAAGAAGGGGGCATGATCAAATAAGTTTGAGAACCGCTCTATAGTTAAGGTTGAAGTTGGCCTCACAGAACAAATCCGATTTTTTAAAGCCTCTACTTCTAAAAACTCCAGAAAAATCATCCCAAAATTCCATATGCCAAATCTTCTTAAAATAGATTTTTTTCTGGGAGGTCTGATAAAAACTTTAAAACATTTTTTTTATAATTATCAGATGAAATCATGACTCCAGTGAAGTCACAACATTCAGTAGAGCCAGGATTTCACCCACAGTGTTCTGAAAATTTACCTAAAAGGGCGCCACACAGGTGCAAGAGTCTGCTCATATCCAATGCATGAAGGATTGGACCCTTAGTTTTCAATGTAAATAAAAGTCTTTCCATGCATTGACCTTATCCTGAATCCTACCAAAGTTCAGAAACACTCCCCACCCCAGCCACTTCTGGATACTTTCTACAGTCTGCAGGAATGAGGCCCCATTTGATGGGCCTTATAAGGTCTGTATCAACAGAGGTCTCCAACCACATTTAAAATTTTGGTGCTCATTCCAAAAACTGGGGAATATGCAAACAGAACTCTTAATTTAAAAAGAAGTAAGGAAAGAAGTTTGCTGCTTTGTTGTTCAGAAATCATATTACTTACTTTAAAAAAAATCATTTGTTTAAAGAAATATCAAATATTAGTATATTTGAAAATTGCCATTAAGATGAAGCTGTGTGTCCTAATGCAGTGGTTCTCAATGAAGGGTATGCATACCCCTGGGGATACGCAGAGGTCTTCCGTGTGTGTGTGTGTGTGTACATCAACTCATCTAGATATTTGCCTAGTTTTACAGCAGGCTACATAAAAAGCACTGGTGAAGTCAGTGTAAGCTAAAATTTCATACAGACCATGACTTGTTTATACTGCTCTATATACTATACACTGAAATATATAACTACAATATTTATATTCCAATTCATATTTCTTTGTAATAATATGGTAAAAATGAGAAAGTAAGCAATTTTTCAGCAATAGTGTGCTGTGACACTTTTGTATCTGTGTCTGATTTTGTAAGCAAGTAGTTTTTTAAGTGAAGTGAAACTTGGGGTATGCAAGAGAAATCAGACTCCAGAAGGGGTACAGTAGTCTGAAAAGGTTGAGAGCCACTGTTCTAGTGGACAGAGCAGTAGACTGGGACTTTGGAGATGTGGATTCTAGTCCCAGTTCTGCCACTGGCCTGCTGTGTGACTTTGAGAAAGTCATTTCACTTTTCTGTGCCCCAGTTTCCCCATGTGTAAAACGGGAACAGGAGTACTTACCATGTATTGATAAAGCACTATAGAAGAGCTAAGTGGTATTATTATTAGGGATCAGCCTGTTTTTTGATTGTATATAATCCTTCATCCTTCACTTCAACCAAATTATGGTGTCCACCCAAACTTAACTTTTAGCCCCAAATTTGCAAAATTATGTGCTAAGGTCAAAATAACAAATTGACAGGAAAATCATACAAAATGGGATTTTATAAAGGGGAACAATTTGCCAGAAATCTAATAATTTCTAACTGTAAGCAATCGTAATGATGATAATAAATCTGATATCTTGTTGCTTCCATTGTTCCATTTTCTTTGTATTGTCAAAGAGTTATGTTCATAAGGGTATAGGGTTTCTGTTTTCAGAAATGAAGTTTTAATAATTTAAAATGGAAAAAGATACATCTTCCATAGTGACTAATATAAATTTATTACAGCATTTCAAATATGACAGAATGTATCTTTGCTTACATGTTTATATATTACTTATGGGATGGAGAAGAGAGTTTTGAAATGGATCTTACTGTATTTTAGAAGACAAGTCTGATTTTCTTTCCTTTAATCCTAGGAGAAAAAATATTTTTCTCCTTTTATACCACACTTCAGAATTCCTTGTAGTAAAATCTGCTGCACAGTAGGGGTTTCCATATTTCTAACAAGCATCCAGTAGTAGTAAGGGTCAGGGACTAACCAGTGAATAAAAGTCAAAACTCAAACCGAAGTACCTTTCCTGTTTAGCACTGGCCACTTATAGAAACTGATAATGTTTGATTAATGAACGGCAGCCTTGCAGCGGGTGGAAACATCTGTAAGAAATGATTTATTATTTCACAGGTATTGGAAGCTTGCCATATCTTGCGGATTTAACTACGTGTGCCTGAATAAAATAAATGAGATGCAACATGTGAAAAATGAAAACACATTACTTGTAAAGGATGTGTCACAAGCAGAATATTTTTGTTCAAGTACACTTTGTCATAGGGATTTTTAATGTTGTTCTGAATACAAATCATTTAACTGGTTCATAAAATCAACTCAGTTGGAATTCTTGCATCTATCATCCAAGACAGAAATGAGGGTTAAACTTAATGTGGTGTAACTTCCCTTAAATGTTCATATTTTGCATTATATACAACTATTGAAATTACACATGGTCAAAAAAACTTCTCTTTTAAAAAATATATTAGAAGTGAGAAACTGCACTGATGTAATGTTAAGGTTGAAGTCAGGAAAACTCAGACTTTGGGTTCCACAGTAACCTTTGTTCTGTGCTTTTGTGGATATGTGTTACAGCACACTATGCTTGCCACATGATGGGGCCTGAGTGTCCTCTAAGACTCAGATAAATCAAAGGTTCACTGAAGGCAATAAAGTTATACTGATGTTAAATTGGTGCAAGTCCGAAGGGAGAATCAGACCCATTATTGCGTTGTGCATGCTACCTTATTTCAAGTCAAAATAATATACTGTACTATGATATAATTCAAGTGATACACCTGCTCCTCCAGGAAGACTATGCTAATAGGTTTAATTTTGTGCTGATTTATATTTATGTGGCACCTTTTGCTTTAACTTTAAATGTCTACAGTGCTTTCCTGTGGATAAGTTGGAAGATCAACTAATGAGATTTCCTACTGTGGTGTATGCATACAAGAGAAGAGATTAAAGGAACCTTAACTCCAGTTGTCCTGACTTTTGTGTAATTTAACTCCTACTGTTTCATTAATGTAGTTGCTTATTCTCAATTTATTTTAAGAAAACAAGTAATTAAAAATTGGAAAAAATACTTTGTGTTTCAATAAGGGTGAAATTCTGCTCTCCCTGCACAAAGCTATACTAAATGGACTGCATGTGTGGAATTGAGCAGGGGCTGGAAGATGTGGATTTCACTTCCCTTAACACTAGAACTAGTCTTTTCCACTGATGCTGTTTCAGGCTATGGGCTGGAATAGTGGCCTGATCCTTTCCATGCTCTCCCTGTTGTGCAAGCACAGATCCAGTGTCCCTTCCTTGCCCTGTCCCTACTGTTCTACATTGGCCCACTAAGAGCTGTCATGGGGCTTTCTTCCATAAAGCACAGGATGGTTCAGATCTCCCACCTCCAAAGGCTGATCTGCACCTCCAAAAATGGCAATGCACTGGGCAGCTGCACAGGGGTGAACTTCATCCTTTGCATTTAGTTATTTTAGTCATTCAGCCTTTGTTTGGGGGAGAGATTTTGGCAGTGATGAAAAGAAATATCTTCCTGTAGCCCAACCACAGTGCTCAGCAGAGCTATAGAACTGAGTGAACCACAGAGGTTTTTTTGTAAAGTGAAGCAGGAACTATATTAATGCTCCTCATTCAGTTTTAGAACAAACATTTAGGTTCAACAGTGGGGTAAGCTTTCTCAGCCTTGTGCTTCATCATTCAGCCAATGTGTGCATTTTTACTTACTAATGCAAATCCTGTTGCGTCTCATTGTTATATACAAGTTTATTTTGCCCATACATTAACTTTTAATATGTTTCTCTGGGGGAGGAGGAGGGTCCAAAGCTATGTTTTTATTGTCTAGTTCAATCAGCCCTTAAAGGGTAGACTGTGCCTAGACTGAGCAGTGGGCAAGGGATGCTGGATAAACCATACCATCTCAGAAGTTGTTTGGAAGGCAGTATGCTTCAGAGATGCTCCTGCCAAGGCACAAATACTTCTTCCTTTCCCCTGGGAAGAAAGTTACTCCAGTCCTTGAAACGGTGGAGCGTACTTCTACTCCTCATGCCTGGCTAGTGACTGGGAGTGGACCAAGGCTCTGCCTTCTTGCTCAGAACAGGAAGTATTCAGAGACCACGGTATGCACTCCACAGCAAACCCAGACCCAATATTTGGATAGGTCTCACTCAGTTGAGCAGTGGACTTAATCCCCTTTGCTCTTCTGCTCAGACAAATAAAACAAGGGCGTCCTCTAGCTCTATGTCAAAAGTGAGTGTTTGAAATATTTTTTTCGGAGGGGAGGGTGCTGACCTCTTACATTGGGGTGAACTGGTAGCTGGACAGTAGGCTGAACAGTTACAGAGACAGATCTTCATGGAAAAGGACAACATGGTTGGGTGAAAAATCTGATTACGTTTACAAAGAATTTGTCCTTTTATTAATGTTACATACTGTGATGGGTTGCCCCCCGTACGATGCCACCTGGTGTGCTGAGATACCGCTGAGCCTGCCTGTTATGCCAGCCTGGGCACCTGTCTTGCTGAGCCAGGCTATTAAGCCTCCTCCAGCACACCCACAGGCAGGGCCACTCCCAACTGCAGAACAAAACAGACACTGAGATCAGCTCTGGGAAGACTCAGCTTAAGGGACTTGCCCCAGTACTCAGGTGTCCACCTCCCTTGGAGTGCAGACCCAAAGATACATTATGAAATCCACCTCCTACCTCAATGTGAAGGAAGATATTCACAGCCTCTTACCCCTCATCCAATTATGAATTGTACTCACAGGGTTATATTACAAACAAGAAATAAGTTTAATGACTACAAAAAGTGAATTTTAAGTGAATATAAGCGATAACAGAACAAAGCAGATTACTGAGCAAATAAAACAAAATATGCAAGCTAAGCTCAATGTACTTAATAACAGGTGACAAAATATAGTTTCTTACCCTAAACATTATTTTAGGCAAATTGCAAAATTTCTGTGGTTTAGGGTTCCAGTTATATTTCTTTTCAGACTGGACCCCTGTCTCTGGAATCCCCCCTTGCCTTCCCTTCAGGTGTCTTTAGAAGTTTTTCTTCTTGGGCAAACAGGTCATGGAGAGGATGAGTCCCATTTGCCTTACTCGCCACCCTTAAATAAGATTTACATAAGGCAGGAATCCTTTGTTTCCCAAACTTCATCCCACTTCCCTTTCAGTGGAAAGTTACAAGTCCCAGATAATGTTTAGTACCAGGTGACAAGACCACTTGACCTAGTAGTGTCACAGATACGTCTCTGGACCCCTCCCAGGAGGGAGAGACATTAGTATCTTCATGGTTATGTTGTTTCTTCCTGAAGGCCAATCAAATCTAATGGCCTGTCATCCAGTGGGTGTCTTCCCAATACACACCCAGTTGTAATTGTTATTTAGTCCATATTTCTAACTTTAGATACAGAAATGATATGTGCATACACATTAGATAATCACATTCAGTAAATCATAACCTTTCCAATGATACCTTACGAGAACCATCTTGCATAAAGTATATCTCAGTTACGTCATATCCATAGTATAACCATATTTCCATAAAGAATATGGATTGTAATGTCAGACATACCCTTTCTATATTGACCTGTTAAAGGGCTATAGGATTTAGAGTTTTGTTAGCAGAATGACCTACCAGTGAATATCGATTGCAGTATGTTTGGGTATTTAGGGAGAATTCTGTTTAGGAAAAAATTGTTTGTGATCCTGTTAGATTTATAATTCCTAGTAGTTATTTTCTCCAAACAGACTTGTGGCTGCTTTTCTCTTCGCATTGTTCTAATCTTATAGATTCCTCTACAGTGGGAGTCAAATAGGGTAGTGAAAAAAAGGCCTTTTCATCTATGATTCTCCTTCTGTGACATCTGTAATATACTGCATATTTATAAATATAAAAATAAAAGAGGAACTTCATCTTTCCTCAGTCCGTGCCTTCAGCCAGTTCTTTGGATTCCATGAGTTATACCTCTCAGCTTTGAGGTGTAAGCGTAAGTTCATGTCAAAGTTGGTTTCTCTTCTCCCTGGGCATTAGAAGTCATTTTTGTAAGATGTTCTACGTAGTTTAAGCAACTATGAGAGCAATGAACATCTAGTTTTACTGTCCCAGGATTTGATAAAGTAGCACTCCATCAGTGATAAAAATATCTTTCATTTAAAATGGAAGCCGCAACCTGAGTATGCTGAAGTAGTGACCTTTCAACCTACAAGTTGAGTGCAATTATAGTATTATGCCAACTATGAGGTTTTGGGAGTATTTCTGCAGCAGGTGTTCACCCACAGAACATATGGAATAACTACTGTACACTGATGTCTTCTGAGCTCTAGCAGTGTCCTAACCCTTATAAATTTTGGACAGAGATGAATTAGGTAGTCATAGTTTACAGCAGTGCCATGCAGTTGTTCCTATAATTTAATTTAAGAACCAAGTTGAAGACCTCAGAAGCAAAGACTAGGAAAAGGGCAGGGGAGGTCATGGTTCAGCACAGAAGGACCTTGGAAGCCTATTCCAGTGCTTAACTATCCTTATAGTTAGCAACTTATTTTTTTTTAATATCTAGCCTAAATCTTCCTTGCTGCAGATTGAGCCTGTTACTTTTTTTCCTACCTCCAGTGGACATAAAGAACAATTGATCACAGTACTCTTTATAAGTAAAGTGTTTAAAATACTTTGCGTTCCTTGCATTCAAGAACTGACTGGCTTCCAGTTTGTTTTCCCAATGCAATTTAAAATTCTAGATGTAACCTATGAAGGCCTAACAGACTGGGGTTTCTATACCTGCAAGACCACCTCTTGACTTTTGTGATTCGGCATCAGCTGTCATTAGCAGATGTGCTTGTGCTAATAGGGCCTTGGTTTAAATATAAAAGGTCTGAAGGCATGGTTCTTCAGTAAGGGGTCCTTGACTTTCAATCTTGCTTCTACTGCTAGATCTCCAGAGTTCAAATCCTTCACCTTCAGACTGGGAATCAATGTGCAGGAGAAGAAGAGAAGTGCATGGATGGACCCCATTAAAGTCAGTGGGGCTTCATGGAATTTAAGGGTCACCTCATGTGGTTTAGTGGCAGGTTTAGGGCCTAAATGGAGAAGAGGTGATGTTATAATTATTTTAATGGGGCTTTTGTGAGGCAAAGTAATCTCTGCTTTACCTCTGTGATAGGCACAGCTCAGCACAACCTACATGCACATGGTGCTCATGAGGTAACAATTTTGTTTTTCTTTAACAAAAAAGCAAACCACCTTGTTGCACTGGATAGCTGAAAGAAATCACCTTTCATGAGACAATTATGATGTGTATTCATTCAATGGAGCAAAAACACCTTTACAGTAAATAATCTTGGGCGCTTAATAAAACACTGACAGTCTTTCTACCATCAGTTCAATAATGTTTCAATTTCGAACACTTAAGAACATTCTAGACCTATTTTATTCAATTGGTAGGGCCTTAAATGTCTGTTTTTTTGGTTTTAATGATTATACCTTCCCACTGAACTCAGGCTTGTTAACTTTTTGCAATGACTACTTATGCTAGGATCAGGTTGGGAAGGTTAGGCATAGAAATGTTGAATGCTGTGGCCTTATGAAAAGAGGATCTTGGTTTTGTGAGGATCTAATGAGACTTGCAAATATGGCATTGATTTTTTTAGCAGGCTTGTCTTTGAGTACCTTATTGAAAGAAATCTATGCAATGCCATCACATTCAAAATCACTGTAAAGAATCTAAATTAAAGCTATACAGAGTTTAAAATCTATATTGTTATAACACTCTTAGGAGCAAGATTGTGCCTATCGGATGTATGCAGAAATAGGAGGGAACAAGGAGTCTCTCTCATCCTTGCACTCATATACAGGGGTCAAGCTGACACAGCACCAGAGGTGTTGACTGGGTGCAGAGGGGAGTGGGTCCTGTACATTCCTGAAGAGTGGGGTAGGAGCTCTGCTTCCCAGACCTCCAAGGGTTTGTGGCTGCTTGAGCTCAGTGTCTCATGGAACTCTAGATGGGTCCATGTACTACCTCATCACCCCCATGTCGACTGTGCCTTAAAGGCATTGTGAAGCCTGAAGATTGTGATACAGACTAGCAGAAAACAGGTAATTCAAAGTTAAAAGGCCAAATTCAGCCCTCTCATGTGCGTGCAGAGCTCCCAGCCTTGAATGTTGCACCTGCATCCAAATTTAGCCCAAGGCTCAACTCAAGCTGTAGTAGATAAAAGGCAGAATAGTGACTCGGCAGGGGTGGACTGGAGGATGCAAACAGCATGGACCATAACCACTGTAAAACCACAGAACTCTTCACCATTTTTTCCCTTTAGTTTATCAGAATTACAGTTATGCTTCTTTATTTCCTCTCTTCACCCATATCTTGCTCTAGATGTGGGAGAGACATTCAGTCAGCCAGCAGCAAAATTCGCCCTGGGAATGTGGAAAGTATGCCCTAGCAGGAATCCCTTTCATTTTCATTTCCATAGAATGAAACAGTTCTGATGCCGTCAGATTTTTATCCTGTGATCCTTGCAAATAGTATGCAGATTCTTCTCTCTCCCTCCCCATAAGCCAGGGAAATCTTCTCCGGTGTGTGTGTGTGTGTGTGTGTATGTGTTTTCCTCCTCCTTCCCCACAAATCAGGAGAGTAGTCTGACAGGATCAAATTTCTTCCCCCACTCAACCGCCATCAGGAGAGACTGCAGCTAGTGCAGTATTCATCTCCACAGGCAAAGGAAGGGAGCTGATGGCGGGGTGGATAGAATTCTGAGCAGTAGCTCAAGCCAATGTGTCTTTAGCAGAAAAAGCTGAGCCTACTGATCAGCCTTCAACTCAGTCTGTCTGCTGTATGTTTAAAATAATTTGGAAAAACTCTGACTGAACACGTGTTGGAGCCACTTTTCACATTTTAATTATATAACATTATGGCCTAATCACATGCCACTAGAATATTTTAAATCAGAGTTGTGGCTGTTTTAAATTATAAGAGAGCAAAAAAGCTACCTGAACTGTTTTTCACATTAGAATATTTTTACAATAGCCAAACTGATTTACTCTTTCTACACTGGGGTGGGGTGCGGGGGGAGACACACATTTTTTTCTGAAACTTTTGTCAGTTTTCAATCCGGACGCATTTTTAACCTGACAGTAAAACAGATGTAGGACTTAATCCTACACGCGTATATGCACTTAAGTAACCTCACTTCTGTGAGTATTCTCATTGAAGTCAATGGAATTACAAAAGTAAGGATTATGCCAGCAGTAATGCTGACAGCCTCAGTTACTGTATTACATTCCCACAACTGTACAGTAGGCCAATATTTAAGTCAATATGATTTTTGAAAGACTGATGATATTTGGGGCTGCTTTACGATCATCACAATTTTCTGGCAAAGCAAAAACATAAATCCTGGGTGATAAATTATAATATGCATGCATTACGAACAAACATTTCAGGATAAACTTTATTATGTTGTGTGCTTTAAAATACTGTGCTAGTTTTGCTCACATTTTTTTCTTCAGCAGGAATGAAAGCATATCTATAACAGTATGACTAATTATCTATACATGCATTTTCACTAAATAAACTTAACACAAGACAGCAAGATTGTTTACTTAAGCAGTATAATATTGGGAATGGTAGATAGCTCTAGAACATAGGATTACATTGCCAGAATGGCACTATTTATTAAGCTATGATAACACTAATGTTCCTCTTTGATGTATAGCATGTGCGGCTTCAGCTGAACTTGTAGAGAGCCTTAAGGATGTTTCATTGAACATTTAGTATGGCAGCAAGCCAGAACACATTTAGCCTAAGCCCAGATGACAGGTTGGTAATGAGGTAGTGATTGATGACCATTGCTTCCTTATGAAAACCTGCTTGATATGCTGGGGGGGAAATGCATTGCCAGCTCTTTTCATTTCACTCCCTCATATATTAGTTATTCTTACTGTAGAAGAGTTACATGGGCTTGTGGTTATTCACTCCTGGCTTCACTGTTAGATGAAAATCAAGCATGAGTGTGAGATTTTTGAAGCACAGCCCTATGACTATATTTATGTGTAATTCAGATCTTAATTTCAAGGGTTTTTATTATCCAAAATATCAGCAATTATGTTACCTATAAAATACATTATAATATTCTTATTACCTCCCTTCTGAATTTTACAAGTTCTATGATTCTCCATCTGTGCCATTTCAAAACATTGCTTTTCTTTTTACTATAATGTGAGAAATTCGGTCCAAAGGTTGTAAAACATCTCACAAACAAACGAACCTGAAAGAAAGTCTGTTCTTTATTTTCCTTCAGTCCTCTTGATGTTTCTTCTGAATAGCTTTTCACGGTATTTATTCAAAGGGTGGGGCTCAGGTAGGCCATTGGCATCTGTACACCTGGAGGAGGGTATATAAACCCTGTCCTTCTGGATGGAGCTCCCCCACTCCCCATGCCTGGAGTATCAGGAGAAAAAAAAAACTGTGAGGAGGCAACAGAGCAGCCTGCCGCAGTTACATGGGCCTGAATTTGGTATCTCTACTCACTGTTTGTAAACTGGCAGGCTTGTGGGATTTGGCCAGGAGGGCTGAGGCATCCAAAAAGATTAATTTGCATGAATACAAGCATGACCATCTTAATTTTCATACCCTGGGTGGTATCCTTACTCTTGGCAATTGACTGTCTCCTCCGTCATGGCCAGAGCAAATGTATTATTAAGGACATATTAAGAGATGGAGGATTTATTGAGCTTTGGACCATATCTGAAGCAGTGCAATAGCTTTTCTTTAAAGGAGGATTGGATGAGAGTTGGGCCTGAAAGCTGAAATGGTACATGTTGGTAACTGTCTGTTTTTCATGTCACTCAGAGTATGAAGTGGAAAGAAGTTGAGAGTTGGTGCAGGAAACCAGCAAGGAGCCTTTTTATGTGTGGCTTAGTCCTCTGGAACCTCACTTCTTGACAAGTTCTGTCTTAATGCAATGCTAAAAGCACTTTGAAAGGAATTCACTTCAACTCCAGTTGAGGACATGAGTGAGCCTTCTCCGAATTTGACACTATGGTCCTTGATGTCATGGATACATTGATATCATAGGCTAATTTTGGGTTGTTTACTGAGCTGTACACTTTACAGGAGGATACTGAATTAACAGAACCTTGGTATCAGGTTTTAGTAAGGCTGTTGGAGAGGTGGTCTTGATCAGGATAAAGAAAGCTAAGTCACTAAACAAATTTAATACCTTTTGGGGTAACAAAAGTCCAAATAAATGTCCAGACATATGATTCCTCCGTCCCTCTTGGGCTACCCTACAGCCCACCTTCTAGACTCAGTTCTCAGCCCATTCTAGATCAGTGCTTCTCAAAGCTGGTCCACCGCTTGTTCAGGGAAAGCCCCTGGTGGTCCGGGCCAGTTTGTTTACCTGCACCGTCCGCAGGTTCGGCCGATCGCAGATCCCACCGGCCGCAGTTCGCTGCTCCAAGTCAGTGGGGGCTGTGGGAAGCGGCGCGGGCCGAGGGATGTGCTGGCCGCCCTTCCCACAGCCCCCATTGGCCTGAAGCGGTGAACCACGGGCAGTGGGAGCTGTGATCGGCCAAACCTGCGGATGGGGCAGGTAAAGAAACCGGCCCAAACTGCCAAGGGCTTTCCCTGAACAAGCAGTGGACCGGTTTTGAGAAGCACTGTTCTACACTACATTTAAGGCTTTTCCTGCTCTGTTATGTAGACCCCACCCACCCCCAGGCTGCTTTCCCTGGAGTCCTTTTCACAGTCTACCACTCATTGGTGTTCCCTCTTCCTGCAGACCCTTCCAAAGGAGCCCAACCTGCTCCCTCTAGTTCCTCTCATTGAGTCCTCTCAGCCTTTCCATGAGGGCCTTTAATCAGTCTAATTCCTGACCCCATTAGTCCCGCCACCTCAGTCTGGGAGGCACCTAATTATGGAAGAGCCAGGGCTATTTAACCAGGCCTGGCTTTCCCAAGGCTTCCTGTTACACAGCACATCCAGTCACCAGTTCCTGTGTCTGAAGGAGGGGATAAACAGGAAAAGTTAGCACATATACACTTCCTGACAGAGACCTGCATACCCTTTAGATGCCCTTTGGATGCTGTAATTGGTAGGCAGAACTTGTTGGGTTTTTCTTCCAAGCTGTGCTGTATATGCAAACAATCAAATTCTCAACAAATTGGATCCCACTTCATCAAAGGAACCTCAGCAATACGTGCTCTTTGACATTGCCATGAACTGAAATTTCCTATTCTGAGACTAATTCCCCTCCCAGTGAGGGAACAGTGGCCTGGCACCAGCAGTCCCCTCATCGTCTGTAGTTCTTTGATTGGACCAAATTCCAGCCTTCCCCCACTCTTGTAGTACTATGACTCACCTTTCCAGCCCTTAGTTGTGTTTTTTTTAAAATTCAGACACTGAGAGTGTTTCAGATCTTCACTCCACCCCAGTGCAGATGTATACATTCCAAAGTCCTATCTAAATACACTGGGGGAGGCAGACAAGCTAATTGCTGGCATCTCTTGGTGGCAGGTGTCCAGTGCAGGTACTTGATTCATAGGGAGTCTAGAAAATTGGAAAATTCTAAAAGTGGAAGTTGACCTAGTAGAAGACATCCTCTAAAGAAGCTGAGGAATAGGGTTAGAGTTGCTAATATCAGGTACAGTGAGGAGACAACCTCTTCTCCCCAGCCCATTTACCCTCGTACGAGGGGAGGGCAGTGGGATCTCGGCAGTGGACTGGGAGTGAGGAACTGATAGCTCTTACAGGGGAGGGCTGCCAGTATTGTGTAGGTCCCAGATGAGATATACCAATGAAGTTGCAGCCTAATTAAGCTACATCCCTTGTATCTTTTTCTCTCTTTCTGCATGTCTGTGATAATCATCTTTCATTCTTCATCTCATGCTCAGCCTCTTTGAATATATATGTGCCTACATGGTAAGCTTCTCCAGGAATGTTGTCCTCCTGTTTATCTGTAAAGTGCCCATGTAGCACACATTAAGTGCCAGTAAATTAATACATCTTTATAGCTAAATACCTCCTGCAGCTCATGTGGAATAATTGTTCACAAACTCTCATTTTGTGCTTGTAGCGTCCTCGGGCCAGATGTGTTGTGTGAGTGAGAACTGCAGGATTTGTCCCCTCATGTTTAAATCAAACACTTATTTGCTTATGAACACTTTGTTGATTGAGTTAATCAGACATTTATGGTTCTAAAATGCTACTAATGGAGATGGCTTTCTTTTGTTGACCAGTGACAGGAGTGCAGTATGTCTTTTTGATTTTTTTACTCTACCCCTGGAAAACCAATGACATTGAGGGATATGGTGTGGGGAAGGAGCTAATGACCATGTGCTGTTACAGCTTGTTAGAGTGACCAGACAGCAGATGTGAAAAATCGGGATGGGGGTAAAGGGTAATAGGAGCCTATATAAGAAAATGACCCAAAAATCAAAATCTGTCTCAAAATTATGTGTGCAAGGTAAAGCCTCCTCCTTGGTTTGCTGCCAAATCAACATACAGGACAAAATCAGCTTTTCATAGTAGATCTCCACACTCCATAATTAGGGATGAAGACTTAAGAAATGTGTGAGGAGTCGTAGGAACTGAGACCTATGCATGTTAAAACAAGCCAAACCAAACCAAACCAAACCAAACCCCACCACCTTAGGCCCCAATCACACACAAACTTTTATGCACGTGCGTAACTTTATACATTGTGAGTAATCCCATTGATTTTAATGGGACTTATAGTGCATAAAGTTAAACATGAGCATAATTTTTTGTGGGGTCAGTTCCTATTTTATTATAGAAAAGTGATTGTTAGTTAACACTGCTTAGAATCTTCACTTCCTATGCCCAGAGGACCCCTATGTGCCAAGCAGAGGCAGCTGCAAACAATGTGTGAGATCTTCTCTGATGGCATCAGGCTTGAAAAAGCTCACTGCACACTTCCCTACTATTTGGCAACCAATTGCAGACATTGCCATGTGATGGTGTAGAACATTTTTACATTTAGCCATTTCCATAGCCATTTACTACAGAGATTTTTTTTTCATGAATGGATGGCATAATACAAAATTCTGTAGCTCATTTTTATCTTTATTATAAACTTTTTTTGGAGATCTTTGCCCATTTCACACATTTTTACTACAAAGGGAAGCTAGTAAGCATTAGTCCCAATCTTTAATACAGCGTGAGTGGCTGGATTTTTGGTGGCCAACAAATGAAAAGGCTGTTTTTCTTCCGTTTGTGCCAGTGTAATGTCAACTTCCTATAGTGGTGTTACAACACAAGGAAATAAACAAAGCACTTTCCAACTCCAGTGGTAATTAGGGGCTGCTATCTAACATGTGGGGATACTATGACTGTTCCCAGAAAATGAGAATCTTTGATCCCCAGTGAGAATACATCAACATCATCCTATAATGTCACATCTTTGAGACTTGGTGCATGAAGTTTGAACCAAAGTATAATATCAATACTGCTCTTTCCCACTGAAGTTTGCCTCATCCATTCTGGCTTTTAGTAATGCAGCTACCTTCCAGGCCTTGAGAAAGTAATAAATTTGTGGTGCTTTCTAATATATTGTGGCTAGTTTCAAAAATTAGAGCAATATCAAAATACAACGTTTATTCCCATCCAATCTAAAGCTTGACTTTTATTAAGAAATTGTCTACCAATTTTGCCACCATGCTTTGTTTTCTTACTGGAGATATAAACTTACAATTTACTTCGCTAGCAAAGTTTTGATAAGTCTGAAAAACAGACTTAACCTGTAATGCTTTATTTACGTTTTACTAGGGCAATGATAAAGCTGACAAATAAGAAAATACTGTCTCCAAAGCAGCTTGAAGCAGACAAAACTCTGAGCTCTAAGCCCCAAGACAAGCAACTGTTGAGAGTCTTGTTAGTTTCAAGCTGCTGCTGAAACAATGTTGGTAGTATGTGCACAGAAAGAGAAGAGAGACAGAAAAGGAAGACATGGAGAGCGAGAGAGAGAGAGAATTGGAAAGCAAGAAAAAAGATAAGTGGGATACACAAAGGAGGTAGATGAAAAAAAAACAGAACCACAAGGAAATGAAGCTCAAGAAGTCGAAGTAAAAAGAAAGAAAAGTTGGATACAGCAGAATGCAGCAAGAGAAAAAACAGAATTATGTGTATGCAGAAAATTAACACTAAAAAACATAAGTAATACTTAGAAACAAACAAAAATGGAAGTAATGAAAATGTAATACAGAAACCTCATATAACTATTTTGGCTACATTTTTCAAGATTTTCTTCCCTGGAAAGTGAGTAAAACTTGTTATATGAATGAAATGTGTGCAGATCTTTTAATACTGAAAGCAAACCTATCTACTTAATTTGGTGTATAAAATAGGTGTATAATATTTATAACATAGGTAAAATAGTTGTTTTAATAAAGTTTAAGTATCTCCTGAATCTCTTTCCTGGCCAATATGCTATTATTACAGCTGGTTGAAAAATGGAAACAAAAATCTGTGCAAAATTGGTCAATTTTTATTTTATGTAAAAATTTCTACCAGCTCTACTTGCATAGAGTCATTGTTTTGATTCTTTTCTCCTAAGTGTAGAATTGAATATTTATTTTCATTGAGCTGCTGGTGCCATTTACCAGTCAAAATATAGTACTTACTGTGGTTTGTTTGCTATGATTTGTTTTATTTTTGTCCTTAAAAAATGAAATAATCTCTCTATATATCCAGTAGGTACTTGTTTCCATACTAATTAGTGAGGATTAATTTGGAATGAGTTTTCATTTAAAAGTCAGTACAATTGTATGTTGATATATTTTTATATCATCAGAAGTGATTATTTCCGATATCAGTGAGGTACTTATTCTAGATTGAATTCATAGGCCCTACACTTTTAAAAGGTCCAAGCACATGGAGCGCTAAAACCCTGTGATATCCCTAATGAAATCAATAGAACTCTGTAAGAGAGTGTTTGCGCGAGTGAATCCTTTTGCAGGATCAAGGTTATAGATTACTTGGCATGAAGAACTACTGTGGACAACTATTGCACTGTTTTTGTTTGTTTGTTTGTTTTCTGGTACTGGTGAAATAATCTGATTTTTTTATGAAAACTTCTTTCAGAGTTCATAGACATAGTATATTCGGAGAGGTACTATTCATTTGCATTTTTCCTCCAATCTTGCTTATCTTTGTCAGAGATAGAAGAGAAGAGGTAAGAAGTGGAGGACACTATCTCTTGTATAGCATTTTCATTATATTTATTTATTTTATCATTATATCTTTAAAATAATCCACAAAAGCCACAAGCTGAGACAATTGTTCTTCGGGATACATACTTTGTCAACCCAAAGAACAAAAATTTTCATATGCCAGTCAATATCTTTTATTTCAAAATTTCACAAAATTTAAAAAAGTCACAATTAAGATTGTTAAGTGACATACAAGAAAAGACCTACCATTAAACATATAATTAAACCCCCCAAATATTAAAAACTATGTAAATCACAAGCAAAGGTTATAATTAACAATGACAACACCAACATTAATATCAAATTCACATACAGAGATCATTAAACAGAAGTCTCAATGCCCAGCACCCAAACAAGTTTATCTCTGCCTCTTTAATTGAATGCTTCAAACTACAAAGTGTAACTGCCACAGATTTGGGAATATAGGTGCCACAGTAATACTACTACTAGTTGTAAAAATAATGTGCAGGTGACATGGGACAGCAGACACATTACATTTCTATATGCATGAATAGCATGTCCTAAAGAGTAGATCTCCCAGATCCATGGGGCTACAGTGCGAGACCTTCAGTCTATTCCCGTAAGAGGTACTCAAATTCTTCCCTCTTCCTGTCCAATGAAACAATTTGGAGAAAATTCCATATGGTAAACCTCACATTCTGTTCCCTTAGTCCTCTCCTGAGGTAAGGGGTGATCTTTCCCCCAATTAATTTCCCCTTTAAAAATAATAATAATAATAATGAATAAAAAATAAAAACCTGTTTAAAAGTAACTACATTTGACCCTTGATTACACCTGTACAATAGTACTGAACATGACTTTTCAAAGATAATCGCTAATGGCTCAGATATCTCCTCAGTCAGCTCCTTGAGTATTCCAGGATGCATTTCATCAGGCCCTGGTGACTTGAAGACATTCATTTGTCTAGGTAATTTTTAACTTATTTGTTTTCTATTTAGCCTCTGACCCTACCTCATTTTCACTGGCATTCACTATGTTAGATGCCCTGCTCTCTGTGCAAGTCTCTTGCCCCCAGGCCTTTAAAGGCACAGTGACATCTATTTATCTGCCTCTGTGATCTGTTAATCCAGGTATTTAGGTAATTTGAGTTTGATGTATGATTGCATGTTTCATTAACTAATAATGTGCCTCTCGATTTTGTAACATCTGCATACTGGGGAATTTGGGTTTCAGCACAATAATCTCGCCTGTTTGTGTAAATGATTGAATGAATAAATAATAAATAGCCAGAGTCCCAAAACTATCCCTATGTGCTTCAATGCTAATCTTGTTTTATCTTGGAAGGATTGCATTTAGAAATGCATTCATTCATTTCATGCCTTTGAACAGTTGTGCATTCCAATATACATCTCTATCCTGCTATAACGTGACCCGATATAACACCAATTCAGATATAACACAGTAAAGCAGTGCTCCGGGGGGGCGAGGCTACGTACTCTGGCGGATCAAAGCAAATTCGATATTACGCGGTTTCACCTATAACTCAGTAAGATTTTTAGGACAGTGTAGCAGGGTGGAGGTGTACTACAATTTGACTTATTTCATGACATTGCTCCTCAGCTGTCAATCTCTGCAAATGACTTTATTTTTGTGTTTGAATTTATCACATTGGTTACCATTAACACAAGTCAACGTTTGATACTTTAATTTGCACATTATACAGGTCACTACTAATTCCACGATTTGCCTACAGATTTGTGAGGGTGCTGCATGTTCCCCCCATAAAATAAATATGAGGGGAAAACTGTGGTATCTTGGTATCATGATATTTAAAGATAGGTACTGTATGTTGGCATATGGCTCTTGATGTTCATTTTCTGTATGGTACTATATGATTAGTGTATTTCTTTGTATTATACTTGTCACACATATACTATCAATGTTTGGGCCTGGTGTGATTTTAGCATTTGAATATATAAATGAATAACACAACTCTATGTACATATTGTGACAAAGTTCCTCCTCTATCTTGGTGGGTACTGCACTTATTGGCAGATTTGTTTGCCTCAGAGATTCACCATGTGGGTCAGGGAACAGTCCAGAGACCTTCCCCTCTGGTAGAACCCACAGTCTAGGTCAATTCCTTCTGTGTCTGATCAGGAGTTGGGATGTTTGGGGGGAACCTGGGCCCACCTTCTACTCCGGGTTCCAGCCCAGAGCCCAGTGGACTGCAGCTGTCTAGAGTGCCTCCTGAAACAGCTGTGCGACAGCTACAACTCCCTGGGCTACTTCCCCATGGCTTCCTCCTAACTCCTTTATCCTCACCACAGGACCTTTCTCATGATGTCTGATAATGCTTGTACTCCTCAGTCTTCCAGCAGTAGGTCTTCTCACTCTCAGCTCCTAGTGCCTCTTGCTCCCAGCTCCTCGCATGCACAGTACAAACTGAAGTGAGGTTCTTTTTAAACTCAGGTGCCCTGATGAACCACCATGTCCTAATTGATTCTAGCCTTTCTTCTTAATTGGCTCCAGGTGTCCTAATTAGCCTGCCTGCCTTAATTGGTTCCAGCAAGTTCCTGCTTGTTCTGGAACTGCCCCTGTTACCTTGCCCAGGGAAGAGGGAGCTACTTAATTTGGGACTAATATATCTGCCTTCTAACACTCTCCTGTAGCCATCCGGCCTGACCCTGTCACAATATGTACTATACTTACTAATAAAGAAACAATCTCCAGAATGCAGTAGGCATGAATAAGTTTTCTTAGTACAGAACAGGAGAACCACTTTGTCCCAATCTAGTCATTCTCATACTACTGATGACTGTTAACTAAAGACCTCTTGTGTCAGTTTTTTGACTGTTGATGCCTCTTTTCCCTGCAAAGCAGTGGGCACAGTCTGGAACTTCACATGCAAAGTCAAATCAGTTTGCTTTTTCCTGCTTAGAATTACTGTTGTGGAGGGTCACTATAAGTGGTTCAGTGATGCTAAATTCCTGAAGGACAGTTTTATAAATGTGGCAGTGGGTATGCAAAGTGTGCTCTCCCATCTGCATCATGGGATATTTGCATAGAACATAGGCATAAAGCATGTCAGAGTTTCATAGTAGAAAAATAGGGGAGAACTATCCACAATCAGATTTGAGGAATGGTACTTAATATGATGATGAAAAGAAATTTTTTCATAGCAATGGTAATTATATTACAACATCCATGACTATAAATGATAATATTTGGGAAAGACACTTTTGAAATATTGTCTAATAGTTTAAATCATCTGAGAAGGAAAGACAAATGTATGAAGGTTTCATTTTCCATCTTTGAAGTCTTTAGCTCAATTCTTTCTCCTTATGTGGCTGGTAACTCAGCAAGAGTTATGTGAGTGAATAAGGCAAATAGAACTCAGCCGTTCATATACAAAGGGGCAGTGAGGTGGCGAGTGAATGTGGGTATTGTTAATTGGAGGCATAGAATACTTGTAAGGTGTTTAGTGTCCTCAGCTGTCATTGGCTTCCCTGGGACTTGAGCGCATTCTGCATCTTGCAGGATCATACATATGAGGAATTATTCATTGGTTTAAAGTTAAGCCTCACTTCCAGGACTTCCCAGGAATGCTATCTTCATGAGAGTTTAAAAAAAATTTACCAAACACCCATTAGCTGGAAAACCTATCAGCAGACATGTTAATCAAAGACTATGGTTGAAGGCTTCATGTGTCAGAACCAGGTGCAGTGCCCGGGTGAGAGAAAATCTAAACTCCCTTGTACCTCTAGCTACTGGAAAGAGGGCTGATGATTTGGCTTCTGCTAGGTTGCTGCCTCTGGATTCTGACTAGAGGAAGCTTTTCTATGACTTCTGGTCAATAGGTGTCTGATGCATTTGAATTTTTACCATCTTCTGGCACTCTCTTCTCCCTGTATATAGCCTTATGGCTGCTATGTAGGGAAGTCTTAATTAGGGTAAACTGTCCAAAATCTTCTGGCTGCTATGTGTGGTGTATTGAGGACTGTATTGGAATTGCAAGTGTGTGTGTGCATGTGTTTGTGGGGGGATGTGCGTTTGCGGGCTATAAGCTGTTTGTAAAGAATAGATTTTTTTTAAAAGTGAGAGATTAAAGGAAACCTTTGAATTTACTACTGGTAAGTGGGTCAGTGGATTTTTTTTTCAAGCCCTAGGGAATTTTTTTCAAAAGTATCTAAGTGAATTAGGAACCTAAGTCCTCTCTTCAAACGTGGAATGCACTTAGACACTTGAAAGTCTATGGAACTTAAACTCAAGAAGTCATTTCAGCCCTTTAAAATGAGACTTAGTCTCCTAATTCACTTAGACAGTTTTGAAAATGTTACCCCTACTCTTGATTTCTATAAGAAAGCTTTTTTGTTTGGTTGGTCTGGAATTGCTTTTGCAGATATTCCTAGGTGGGCATCTGGGACAATACAATGGCAGGTGCATTTTCTTGGCCATGTACCCAACACACCCTTCTGCCACATTAATCCCATGTGCAGCTTCCTTGGAAATCAGCTGGGACCTCAAACAATATTTGAACACTACTGAAAATGATCCCCACTAGATGTATCAACTTCCCTTATGAAACCATCTCAGTTAGAGCCAAGTTCTACTTGACTTATGCACAAATAGTCCCAGCGAAGGGAGAATAGGGAGCAGGATATGGCTCTCCATGGAAAGATTTTTCCATGCATAAAAACATTTTGTACAAATTCAATATAACAATGGCTGTGTAAGCTCTATCGACATGAAATGATTTCCTGTTTTATGTCAGGTGAAAATCACTGATTTCCTGCTATAAACACCATTTTATCAATTATTGAACACTGCTGAGGTGGTGCAAGCTATTTTTACTTTTTCAATTACAGTATCTACATTGAATAATTGTCTCTGCTCAGCCTCATTTTATGGTTTGTATGGATGGTAGTTATGTTAAACAAGAGTACTGACAGACTTTAACAAAGCTAAAACAAATCGGAAATAATTCCTCTGCTTTACTGAGTTTTTGGTTACCAGGAAGGTCTGATAGCTAACTGAAGATTGCAGATAATGTCAAAATATACAGTTGCAAATTGATGTTGGCATTAGCAAATTTGACTGTATTAGTGTTTGTTTAATGCCTACCACAAGGGGGGGCAGTCTTGGTCCATAACTGGGGCTTCTAGGTGTTGTGGTAATGCAAAAAATAAATAATAATAATAATAATAATGTATAAATAAAACCCATATTGCTGAAGTCAATGAGAGTTTTACCATTGACTTCAGTAGCACCTGGATTTGACCCTGAATATGCATTCTTTCGTGCAGGACCTGATCCTGTGAATTGCTCAGCATGCTTACCACTGCACTAAGTTCACTGTGCATTAAACTCTTTCAGCACCTCAAAGGTTTGAGTCCCAATATTGAGCAATTTAGATTATCACAGGGCATATTAACAGTACACAGAGATTCTTGTTTTTGGTCTACCTTGTTTATCCACCACAGAATGTTTAGGTTTAGCTCAATACATTTTTATAGACTTTAAACTATATCATAAAAGCCTTTGATAATTCTGAGCAATTTTATCCCTGAGCTGAAAAGAAGACAAAGCTATAAAAAATTACAGTTAACCCAAAATCTCCTCTTCATTCTAATAAAACTGATTTTTAGACACCAATGGAAAACTGAATTCTTACCCCCTGTGGATTAATAAAAAGGCTGCATTTGCTAGAACTACCAATTACTTGCATTTCATGAAAGCTAAATTTGTTTAAAAAAGAAACAAAGAAAAGAAAAGAAGAAAAATGAGAAGCTGCTTTTTAAATTTATTCTAAAGCCTTTTGACTTGGATACTAGAAAGTAATTTGAGGAGCACATTTACATACAATAGAAACCTGTAAGCAAATTAAAAGTGCTGTTTAGGATCCATAGAGGAGCAAAATGTATACTCTATATCTGACATATTTGTCCAGAGATTTATGACATTTTTCATTGGATATAACATTTAAAGTTAATTAAAGATATAATTTGCTATTTAATAAACAATATGTTTTGTAACTTCATTAAGGATGCTGCCTTTCTTAATTGTAATGGTCCAAAAGGTTGTCAGAGAACTGTACATTAACTGCAGCAATAATAATGATTTTATATGCTAATAATTTTTAAATGAATAACTGGTGTAGTTTTTCAGCCACCTGGGGAAAATAATTTATATTCCTAAAGCTTACTTTGGGGGGAGTGGATATCCTGGTGTAAAATGTTCATTTGTTTTACATTAGTGCTAATGGCAAGAACGTTAGACCCACTGGTGTGAAAGGATTAAAAGCATCAGCATTAGACAAGCGTGAACATTTCAGAGAGAAATCCTTGTTAGAGGGACCTATTGGGACCTTGCAACTTGATTTTCTATTTATTGATTAGATGCTTCTTGTTTTTGTTATGTGAATCTTATTGCTGTACAATACTGAATACAAAAATATGCATTAAGATAACATCAAGGGGTCTATTCTCCCCTGGATGGTTGCATGTAACTTCCATTAACATTAATGTAGGTTACACATGTGCATCAAGGGAAGAATAAATACTCTGATATTTGACTTAGCCAACAAAAAGAATGGACTCTTAAGGAGATCTGTCTGTGGATCTCCCAGAAAATTTCTACATACCTGCAAGTGCCAGTTTTCAATGTTCCCCTAAATTATGGATGCTGAATATTTGGCTGAGGGGGAATTTGGAAGATCTGCATCCTCTTACACCCGGTTAGTGTTCAACCAGTAGTTATGCCCATGTTGGAGATTCATTTGGTTTGGAGTGTGGTGTTCTAGAACCCTGTCTGTGGCCAACATTGTATGAAGCACCAGAGGAATAATACATGAGACAGATGCCATACAACAATATTGTAATCAACAAACAATCCTAGAACATTTATTCTTTAAGAGAAAATAACGTTTTCTTCATTATGCACAATATGTTGCAATAAACACAAGGCACACTAGTGTTGAGACTAGGGTTGCCGGTGTCCGGGAACCGTGGCCAATGGGAGCTGGGGGAGCGGTGCCTGTGGGCGAGAGCAGCGTGCGGAGCCTCCTGGCCCCCCTGCCTAGGAGCTGGACCTCCTACTGGCCACTTCCGGGGTGCAGCGCAGAGCCAGGACAGGCAGGGAGTCTGCCTTAGAGCCGCAGCACCGCCAACCAGGAGCCGCCTGAGGTGAGGTGAGCCCGCACCCCAACCCCCTGCCCCAGCCCTGAGCCCACACCCCAAACCCAGAGACCCCTCCTGCACTTCAAACACCTCATCCCTGGCCCCACCTCAGAGCTTGCACCCCCAGCCAGAGCCCTCACACCCCTGCACCTCAACCCCATGCCCCAGCCCAGAGCCCCTTCCCACACCCTGAACCTCTCATCCTCAGCTCAGAGCCTGTACCCCATCCTGCACCGAACCCCCTGCCTCAACCCGCAGCCCCCTGCCACGTTCCATATCCATTGGTCCCACCCCTCACCGTGGAGCCCCGTCCTGCACCCCAAATCCCTCATCCCCAGCCTCACGCCAGAGCCCTCACTCCCTCCTGCACCCCAATTCCCTGCCCTATCCTGGAGCCCCCTCCCATACCCTGAACCCCTCATTTCTGGCCCCACCCTGGAGCCCTCACCCCCTCCCACACCCCAACCCTCTGCCCCAGCCCAGTGAAAGTGAGTGAGAGTATGGGAGAGTGAGCCACCAAGGGAGGGGAAATGTAGTGAACAGGGGGCAGTGGACAGGACCTCGAGGAAGGGGCAGGGATAGGGTGTTTGGTTTTGTGCAATTAGAAAGTTGACAACCCTAGTTGAGACAGGGAATAAGGACTTAGTCTTCACCTTCAAACAATGGAAAAAAGAAAGACTTAAGAAAAACTGCATAACTGGGTTTTTTGTGATTGACTTCAGTCAGAAGAGGATTAGCTACAAGGTATGATGATGCACTCTCACGTTATATATATGAAAGTACATAGATATATATGCTACCGCTATTAGATACCTGTTCTGTGTTTAACAACTTCTCACTCTGTGTAGTATGTCGTGTAGAGAGAATACTTACATAATACTCCCACCTCAGGTCCCAGTTCAAAAAAAGCATGTATACATGTTCTGTGGATGCTTTTCTGAGTAAGGATGCTTTCTTGAACTGGGGCCTCACTGACCCCCACCAGATTGTTACATGAATTTCATTTGAGTGATAGTGTTACCCATACTGATACATGGCATGTGGGAAAATAAAGCCTGTGCTAATTTAGGCTTATTACTCCACAGCTATATATATATAGATAGATAGATTCTGCATGCAATTTCTCTAAATTGATAGAAGATGTTAGGGACGAAACATGATGAAAGCATCCTTGTAATGTTATTTTAAAAAGGTGAACAACAAAGTAAATTCACATGCAAAGTTTTGATAGGTGATGCAAGGGTTTATAACTGTTAAGGATCAAAGGGGTATTCGTGTTAGTCTGGATCTGTAAAAGCAGCAAAGAGTCCTGTGGCACCTTATAGACTAACAGACGTATTGGAGCATGAGCTTTCGTGGGTGAATACCCACTTCGTCGGATGCATAACTGTTAAGGAGCCGTTAGAGCACATCTTATAAACATATAGTTACATATACACTGATAATGTGTAAAGTATTTCCTTGACAGAGCCAAACGGGGCCTTCAGTGTAATAGTAATTTTCCAAAGTCACTTGTCTGCTGTCCTGCATTCAGACACAGTTGTCCATGTTTTGGACTAATTGGTTGACAAATTTATTTTCTTTTAAACAAAACCATTTTAGGGTTATGAGTGCCAATAACATCTGAAACCAGATTTTTTCACAATAGTTTAATTTAAAAATGACAGACTAACTTTTATAATGTGTGGAGTTGATTTGTTTATTTAGTGTATATTCCAATTTTCCACACGAAATGAGTGCTAGCAGTCATTGTATAAACCTGTAAACAAAGTGACTATAATAGAAATACTGACACAAACTTACCGATAGTGGCATGGATGGATACCACTCTCATGAATAACTGTTACCTGATAGTATTTTAACAAAGAGCTTTTTTTTTTTAACCCATTGCGTGTGTATTTTTTCTGTGTTTAGTATTGTCAACTGAAGACCCAAACAGCACTAGGGGTAATGAGAATGAATGATAGTTTAGATATATTCTTTCCTTGAACTGCTGGTTGAATTAAATCTTTCGTTCTCTCTGCAGACATACAATCTATAACATTATTTTGAGATGAATTTAGAAACAGGGGTCTGCATTCTTTTATTCTTGGTCCAAAGATTAAAATTGATCACAAGAGACACAAGGGAGCAGGCTGTAGTATCACAGCTCAATGTGGTTAACGAGCATAGTGCATGGCTTCTGTTCTACTTAACTGCTCTTACAGGTTACAAATATTATTGATTGCAGAGGTCATTGCAGGCTGGAGAGGTTATGTTGCTTGATGCTATTTGGCAATTTTTGAGGGATGAGAGCTATGAGCCCTCATAGCAGTTGGGACAGGTATAGTTTAAACCTGACAAAAGGAGATATATTTTTGTGTGAACTAGCAAAGCCCTTCAGGTAGAAATAATGAATCGAAAATTGATAGGTTGTTTTATCATAGGTCAAATGCTGTGCTGTAGAAGAAGCGGGGGAGGGGGAGACTTTAATTATTATCCTTTCATCAGAATGCACTGATGATAGGTTTTCAGTCCTAGATCTGAGCTGTAGACAAATTAATAGTGCTTAGAAAGCTTTTTACAAGGCATCATTTTTAGTATATGTAGAGATGGTTTACCTAAATTTGGAAATACAGCATAGGTGGAACAAAATGTGAATATTACCTTCCAGTCTTTAGAATATGCTTTTTGTTCTTTCATGTGGACAAAATGGCTATATTAATATACTCAAGATTTAAGTTAAACAGCAGTATTGTATGTTTTACTAAGTTTCCAAAGAACTAGCGGGGGGGGGGGAACTATTTGCTTTCTGTATTTAAATTTTAGATACAAGATTGTAGTGCTGTGTGGTAGCACTTAAAAAAATGCACTTTTATAGCTCAAGGTCAACATACATTTGGATATTGCTGTCCCATTTGAGAAATTAGGCCCAGAACATGCCCCATATTTCAGTAAGATGAATGCCTATTCAACCATAAAAATAAGAATAAGCTGGGAGTGAAGTAAGAGGCCATACCATCTACAATTAATATTTAGAAAGCCTGATTCTCTTATCAGGTTGTTAGCATTTTACAAATATTTTACACAAATGGCACAAAGCCATAGATAATCTGGCCCACTGCTTATATGGTCTTCCTATGTATACAGTTTTTAGGACACTACGTAAATTATACCGAATAACAAATCATAATCCAAGTGGAGCTAAACTGAATATTAAAAAATTTAGATTTTTTTTGCAATTCTGTTATTCAACTCAGTGACTTTAAGAAAAGAACAGAATTAAAGAACATTATAAATATCAATAAATTTTATACTTGGTATGCTTTAAATATTAATCAGGTGGTATATCAATACTGTATTACATGTATAAGGTCAGACCTTCAGCTGTATAAATTGGTGGTGTTCCATTTACTTCAGGGGAGCTTTGTCAATTTACACCTGCTGAGGACCTGACCCATAATATTACACCAAAATACTACCATTCATAATAAATGTCACTAATATAGAGTTGCCACTATTGACTTTCAACCTTTGCTTCTCAGTACGATGAAGAACATTGATGTTAATAGCTTTTCTTTCTGTTGCCAACTGAATACGTGTGACTTTTTGTCTAAAACTTCTTTCTGTGTGAATGTGTTTTCCAGAGGCTTGCATTGATTTTACTCACCTCCCAGTACATTTACTGTATGTGAATTATATTGATCCGGCTTTTAAAGATTTTGTTCAAATGTTGCAATATCAATGCTTCACATGAAGAGTATATTTCTATTCCCACATTTGATTGTTCCCGATGCAGATTCCCATTCACTTTGATCACTTCCATGTGCCAGTATGGATCCCTATAAATTGGGAAAGGTGCATTAGTATGCTGTTTTTGAAGTAGATCAGCCAGCAATAAAAAGAAGTTGGATTTTTTCCAGAATTTCCCCTTCGTGATTTCCACTCCACTGCTTTTGGACAGAATGCTACTCCTGAATCCCTGTCCCCACCCTCATTTTATATACTTTAATTTCACCCATACATGTTCAGACTTGCCATATAACATCAAATGTCCTTCCTGCCAAAGGGACCCGGATGCTTCTCCAGAGCATTTGGTGCATGGTTTTGGGGTGTCTCTCTAGACAGCTGAAAGACAGTCACCAGGGGACTGATTTTACTGCCTTTCTGCCTACTTCACCTATGCACAATGTACTGAATAACAGGAGGAACTGTGGCCAGTAGAGGCTCCTCCAGTGTGGTGTAGCACATCCCACAGATAAATAACATCTGGCAGGTGTCTCTAGGAAATGCAGCCCCCCTCCCTGCCCATGTCTTTCCTTTGGTGTATTTAGTGGGGAGAGAGAAAGGAACCTGACAGCTTTGGTGTCTCAGATCTTTAACTGAAGCACTCATGCTATGCCAACAAGCTCATCAGTGGTGACAGCTTGTGTGAAGTGACCAACTATCCAATAGGGACTAAAAGTCAAATTAAACCCTAGAATAATCAGAGTGAAGCTAGCGCTGTTTCCTTCAGTGGAGATGCACATGCTTACACTAGGGCTGACCTTGGCCCCAAGCTGAGATCATTAAACTCATTTTCCTTTGTGACCTTTTCAGATTTGTACCCAGTATATAACTTTGCTAAGATGACATAAGAAAGGTTTGCAGCAATCTTCCACTTTATTTTTTAGAGCCGATGTTTCTTCAGTTACTCTGTATTACAACTTGTAGAAGTTTCAGATTCAGCAAATCAAGAAACATAGCAAATTGTTTCAGCTCTTTTAGTCCTGCCATAAACAATACTAGGCAGAATTCCTGCATTCATCATTCAGTGTGAATGAGGCTTACTTCATAGAAGGCTTTCTGTTCCTGCAAGCCCTTTTTCAGAGCCTACTGTTTAATTTACTAGCATCCTTGGCTTGACCCTTACTTCAAATACATGTGTGATGGGGTGTACTTCCCACACTAGACCTGCAAAAGCTGAATTAGGTCAGGTGGGCCCAATCAGCTAATTAGGCTGCAAGAAGGGATCAGCTAATTAAGGACAGGCTCCCTTGAGCAGGTACAGGCAGGGCCCACATAAAGCCAAGTAGCTGGATGTCCCTACTGAAAAAGGGTAGTTACTCTCCAGGAAGAGGGAGGAGTATTTGGGGGCTCCTGCGGAAGGCTGCAGAAAAGCAGGTAGCAGTCACTTGCTGGGAGGAGGGATTGGAGCTGATACATCCAGAGTAAGAAGGGGAACCAGGTGTGGTAGGAAACCCCCCAGTCCAGGGAAGGTGCAGTGAAGGCTAAGAGAGGAAAGCCCAGAATTGCTTAGCTGAGGGTCCCTGGACTGGAATCCTGAGTAGAGGGTGGGCCTAGCTTCCCCTACTCACAACTGGGGAAGTAGCACGAGCATTGGAGGCACTAGCCAGACAGTAGGTCTGGAAAGACTGAATTACCCAGAAGGAGTTGACTTTAGTGACCTGGCCAGAGGGTCAAGCCACAGAGAGGAAACTGCAGACTCAGGAGTGAGTGCGGCAGCAGAGGGAGAGCACATGCTGGCAGACCTAATCCCCAGGATGGCCAGAAGGAGGCACTGCTTGCAGTGAGTGGACCCTGTGACATGTAATATTAAACATCAGCATTTCACTTAAGAAGAAACACTTATTTTAGGGAGACTGCATCTGTGACTATCTCAGGCTTCATATCCTTTCTTCAGATGGTTCTTTTAAAGATTGAAGAACAATATTTTCAAAATGTCTAGTGATTTTGAGTGCTTCAAGTTTTTGGAAGGTCAAGTTTAAGACATCTTTAAAGGGACCTGATTTTTAGAGGGCATGTGCTCAGCACTTCCTGAAAATCAGGGCCTTTTTAAAGTGCTAGCACTCAAAAATGAAAGTATTCAAAATCATCTAGTCAGTTTTGAAAATTTTGTCTGATCCTGTTGCCCTACAATGTTATTTTTAAAGTTCCCATAAAGTTTCCTTATTTCACACACTGTTGTTATTCAGGCGAAGTTTCGACTGCAGGACCAAGTCCAATATGCTGACAGCAGTGGCATTAACAGCCCCCCCCAAAAAAAACCCAAAACCTAGAGATGGGCTGTGGAGGCCATGGTAGATTTATGTAAGGATATATTTGAAGCCAAATTAAGACTGGGGTGCGGGGGTAGTTTTAGATTTCATGATGCTAAAATGTTATGAGTTGTCCTTGTGACATGTCATCCCACAACTGAGGAAGTCTTGTGACAGCAAAGTTTTCTTAGAAGATTTCCAACATTGTGTGGCACATTTCCATGACAGCTCATGAGAATTCGGTGTTGTTTAATCCAAATCTAAACTTGTGCCCTGATTTGTTTTAACTCCAAACTGTAACAGAAACATAGTTTACATCTAAACGTTGCCTGCTCCACCCATCTCTAGTTTCCGATGAATCTGCTCCTGTGAACTTTTGGCCCCATCTGAACTGAAACTGAACAAGAAGCTCCTTTGGGATTTTGATCCAGTCCATGGTTTGGGGATTCACATCTGTTTCCACTTCTGTCCTGCTCTTACAGTGAAATTCAAAGGGGTCCAGATGCAAGTTTCTGGTTCAAGGTGAATAATAGTTTCTGCATGAGGCCTGTAAATTTCACAATTTAAAAATTAGATTACAGTACTTATGCAGACTTTGAGAGAGCCCTCAACCCATATATTGTTGTTTAACTTACTACTTAGTGTTTGCTTTAACACTAAGTCTACACTAATTCTCATTAATAAACATATGACATCTTCCTTCACATACTCTACTTCACATGTATTCTGATTTGAATGTAAGAAAATGCTAACCCAACAGTGGTGGTGTTTCACATTTCAATGTGGGGGTTGGGAGGGAAGCAACTTTCAAAAGGGGCTCCGGATGCTCTTCAGTTTTTGAAGGATAAAATGTAAAAATTAGTCTATTTCAGGAGCATTTTTGTGATTATTTCGTATATTTTAATAACAATTCATATGGGTTTACTACAACAAAATTGCCAAACTGGCAACTATTGATGGAGGAACGTACTTGATTATTCAAGGAAACCTGTAACAACTTCATTTCCATTTAGACTAAATATTTTAAGTTCTAGTTCTGTACTTCCGCAACCTTTCTGATGAAATTGACCAAGGTACAGAACACTCCCATCCTGCATAGTTGCCTGATATAGTCATCCTCACAATTATAGTTTATATATGCCAATCCCTCATGACCATGCTGAGACGAGAACTGATTCAAGAAAGCACCCAAGAATATGCTTGGGTCAGGGGAAAATTTAGGACTGCTGTTTGTGAACGGCAGCAGAGTGGGAAAAGAAAGTTTGGGGGTCAAGATGCCTCCAAGCTATCTGCCTTTTGCTGTGAGGCTAAGGAGAATGTTAATCAAGGATATAAAACAAAGACTATTTTTCCCAGAAGGACTTGACTCTGATGCACTAAATAGCAGGAAGCTCTTTTTTCACCAGCCAGTTTGTTTAGTCAAGACAGGCAGGTAAAGGGAGAACAGTAAGTTGACAGAGTGCATCGTTGTCTGTTTGGAAGTGATGTACATGGTTGATGATAGCAATGTGATGACCAAAACTAATTAGGAATCCAAAAACAAATTCTCTCTATACACCCCACAGCCTGGGGGGCACTGTCCCTGTGCACACACAGCACCATCCTTGTGCACACACATCTGTATGCATATGTGGGTACATACACACATACCAGGGCACCTCCCTCTGCCTGTGTACACACTCCTCAGAGGCCCCATTGCTCTCTACATTTGCATCCACCTCCTCCCCTGGGCCTCCATCCATCTGTGCATCCCCGCCGAGTTTGTTGGGCTCAGGCAGCAGCTGCCACACAACAGGCTTCAGTGTGGCCAATGCACACGTGCTACAGTTCAGCGTTCAGTGCCTCCTTCTGGCCATCCTGGGGATTAGGTCTGCCAGCATGTGCTCTCCCTCTGGTATGTCTTCTCTTGCTCTGCTGCCGCACTCACTCCTGAGTCTGCAGTTTCCTCTCTGTGGCTTGACCCTCTGGCCAGGTCACTAAAGTCTGCCATAACACAAGGCAGGTTATGAGGTAGGGTCCCATTCCCCCACACACTGTGAGGTGCTCAGCTTTACCTGGCATGAGGGACTTCCCTCAGGCTCCTTGTGTACTGCTCTCCCACCTGGAATGAAGGGGGGGGGACTCCCCACCCCAACCCTATATAAGTAGTTCCTCTGTACCCAGGTGCCTTGTAGTGATTTCCTTCCCCTCCCCCCACTTTTCTCTTTTTTTTTAATTAGCAAAGCCCTCAGCTATCATTAGGGAATTACTCTTTAGGACTGGGCAAGTATACCCTATCCCAGAGTAAAGAAATCATTAATAAAAAACAGTAAAAAGAAGCAGTTATATTACAAAATAAATCTACCAGGCTTACAAAGGAAACAAATTTGAAAGAGCCACCTGCTGTGGAGATGAGGCAGTAATCTCAACAGCAGGAAATAAAAGGGGGAGAGGAGAAAACTACAAAAGCATAGACATTAAAAA
Organism: Mauremys reevesii; assembly: GCF_016161935.1. Taxonomy (NCBI): domain Eukaryota; kingdom Metazoa; phylum Chordata; order Testudines; family Geoemydidae; genus Mauremys; species Mauremys reevesii. Next base: position 73,208,612 of record NC_052630.1, read on the forward strand.
AGTAATTAAAACACTTATCTCCATCAACATACATAACAAACAAAAAAAATCAGGCACCTAAAAACGTACTCTATTGAACTGCACAACAGGAAGTAACAAAGCTGCCACCATAAGAAAGCCTTCTCCAGGAGAAAAGAGAAAGATCCTTTAAAAATATAAGCCTCAAAAGTATTTACTAATGTGCTAATCACTAATGGCCTGACCTCGAGAGATGTGGAGCACCTGCAGAGCACCCGCAACTTTATTGGGAATTGCATTTCTCAGGATTAAGCCTTTAAAAATATACAGTGAGTAACTCTTTAGATACCAGTGACTTTCTGTTGAATATTATTCCGGTGGTTGTGTTAGAATGAATTTTAATAGAGCATTGGTATAATAAGTAGTGTTCTACAGTTGGAGTAAGCAGTAGTATAATGTTGCATTTTAGAATAGTTCAAAACCTAAATCATTGTTTAACATTGATGGATTGACAGCTAAATTATCAGTACTTAATCCTGTTCATCATAAACTGATGTAAACAAGTAGGTTGAGCATGTAAAACTGAATACAGATATGGATCTGATGTCTAGGGAAAACTAAGTTTTGGACAGTTATGAAAAGCTACTGTTTTAATATTATCGTTTAAGGTCGTACTTTAATGTACTTAAAACTTGTAATACAGTTTGCTCAGCGACATAGAATAAAACAGATTTTTGTGCATAGATTTTTGATCTCCTTTTCCCCTGATCAGAACCCCGACATGTTGAAGAGGAATAGAGCATTTAAAAATAATAAAGGATATTTATAGGATTCTTTTTAAAATATCTCTATATTCTTCTCTGTCATGCATCTTTGCTGTTTGGTGATCATACAGTACCAGTGTCTGTCAATTTCCTGGCAAACGGAGAACTTTATCAAGCAGAGGTAGGGTGACCAGACAGCAAGTGTGAGAAATCGGGATGGGGTGGGGGGGGTAATAGGAGCCTATGTAAGCAAAAAGCCCCAAATATCAGGACTGTCCCTATAAAACTGGGACATCTGGTCACCCTAATCAAAGGTGTATATCTGAAATATTTGATAGAGAAGTATGAGAGGCCAATGAGAGAGCTGAGTGCATAAAAAGTTAGGGACAGAGTGGAAACATAGGTGTCTTCGGTTAATTCAAACAGGCTCTTTTCAGCAGAAAAAAATAGGTATATGGATGCTCCCTATAGGAGGTAGGTCATTTATTCATCTAGCCTAATAAATCATTTTAAGAGGGGAAGAAGAGTGATAGTGAGGATGGAATCTTTGGGGATATAACTGCTAAAATCAAAGATTTTTCTACTGACTATATACAAGCTGCAATTTTCAGAGGTTTATAATGTGGCCAAATCTGGGTTGATGCAAAGGCCACACCCTGATGCAAAGGCCACACCCTGCCAGATTTCAGGTCTTGCTCCAGAGAATGAGATGCTAACACATTTCAACAAAAAGGTGGTCAGAATTTTTTAACATGGGCAAAACAATGTGTTTTTTCCTAGCCTCATTCTTGACTGACGTTTTCCAAAAGTAATTCATTCTGAGGCAAACACCCACCATGGAAAATTTTATCCCAAAAGGTCAATGTTTGACAGAGTTATAAGCAACGGAAAACGGACTTATAATAGAAGGTATTGGGCAACCTCACTAATAGCGTTATTACTAATTCTGTCTATAATTATGGCCATGCTGGTCCATAGCCGAGTTCCATTTTGTTCTTAAAGAATTGATTCAACTTTTTAATTAAAAAAAGTAGCCTTTAGTTTGAGGCTTCTATGTGATAATAGCTCTGTATCCCTACCTTTTGACAGCAACAACTCTATCTGAAGTGAGGAAGCAGAAATGCAAGGGCATAGTTCAGCTTGTCTGAGGCTTTTTAACTGTACATTTACTTACTTACCAGTGTTTAAGATGTTTTTAAAATATAACCTTAACTCTGAATTTTCTGACTTTTCCGTGTTTGGATTTTTTTAAAAAAGCCCTCCTGTTAGGCTACTGATATATATTTAAAACTTTAACTCCAGCTTTTGTTTATATTTGACCCTTACCATGGAATAAGGCTTATTTTGTGTGTTAGTTATTAGAACTGGTTGAGAAGTTCATACACACCTGTAAATCTGGCCGAACGTACCAGATTTAAGTAACCCAAACAACGAATGCAGGCTTAGAAGGGGAGAGGGAATTTAATCCGAGTGGGAGGGAGATGTATGCTGTACCTCTTTGCCCCAGCCTCCTCTCCCTTTTAGTTTTCCTACCAGGCCTGGGCAGTAATTGCAGCAGTAACAGCAGCATTTTCTTTTTTTAAAGACCTGGCTGAGGGTGTGTCTTTGCTTGTGAGTGTACAAGGTTACATGTGCGTTGTTGTGCCATAATCCCCCTACTGTCCGCATCTAAATTCCTGGAGCAAGTTCCAGAAGGATAGCCTAGTGTGTGAAAGCTAGCATCCTTAAGGGGTGTGGGTACATACATGCCTCTGCCTTGAACCCAGTGCAGTGTGGATGGCAGCAAGGGGCATGTACCAGGTCATGCATATCAATAGTCTTCCAGCATCAGTTCCACAATGCATTGATCCCTTTGTTGCCTGTCCTTTACCCAAAGATCTCTGATCCTCCATTCCCAGCAGTACTGGCAACCAGTGCCGAGCATTTTCAGTTCTCCCTTGAACTATATTGATCAGCCCCAGCAATCATGGACTATGCTTAAAGAACTGCTGCCTGGTCTCTGGAGCACATCTGGGTGCTAATCAGTGCATGGTCAGAGTACGCTGTTCTCCCGACTTTGTCTGTACGAGCAGAAACAGTCTCCTGTATCCGGAGATTTCACAGAGGGCTATAGGAGACAGACATTCACTAGACTCCATCCTTGTGCTGGGAGCACATGAAGCACCCCAGGCACCTGTACTAGAGAGTGAAGGACTCAGTCACTCCTGGTGGGGATCTAGCATATGACCTTACCTGGACTGGGTGCTCTCCATGGCCATGAGTACTGAACCTGAATTCAGACACACACACCCCCCTCAACCCCACCAGTCTCATCATATGACAGGACACAGCTGAGGGTCAGGGAGGCAACAGGGACTTTAGAGGAAGCCAGGAGAGACCCGGAGGAAGAGGAGCATGTTACTCAATACCTCTACCTGGCAGACCCGGTTCAGAAATCCCCTCCCCCCCCCCCCGAGGAGTCATTTTAGAAGGATCCTAAGCTGTGGCAGGAACTGGAATCTGAGGTTGGTAAGTTAGGGTGCACCCCCACACCCCCATCTGGCTCTAGTAATACATGCCTGAAGCCGGCCCCCTCACCACATCCACCCTCACGCCACCTCAGCCTGGTCCCTGAGCAAGATATGGCTGCAAATCAATTATTTTATTGAAATCCCATGAACCATTATAAAACATTTAGTGGAAGCTATAACAGAGTATTAACGAGCCATCACTGTGCCCCTGTATCTGTGCTTTTCTCAGCCCATGCTGACAGTGGCAGCCCCTGGGCCACACAAAACGGGTGAGACGGAGGGAGAGAGTGCAGGGTAGGTTTTTAAAGGCCCAGGTGCGGGAAGAACAGTTTAATGACATTTATGGTTTTGCAAAACCCCAACCCCCCGCTCTCCAAAGTCCCGTCTTTTCCTTCCCCTTATGAATGGGAGCTACGTGGAAAGGCAGTGGATGTGGTTGGTGTGGCTCACCTTATTCTAGTAAGGGAAAGGGAACTGTTTGTCCATGAAAAGTCAGAGTCGTCCATTCACCCTGTGACCATTTCAAATATTTTCTATCATTCCCAGTCCTTGGTGGCTGTCCTCTTCCCTGTGGTGAGCCACTCTGCAGAAGCCAGGAGAAGTGGGGGTGGGTAAAGCATCCACTTTGCCAGTTCTGCAAACACAATGCCTTGTCCCTTAGCCATGGAGAGGCAACTGGCTTGCAGCGTTAATCCAAAAGTTCATGGAAGTCTGGTGTGATGGAAAAGCAAACCATTTTATTCCTCCCAAAAGCACCCCCTCCATGAATTTGCTAATTTTTAATTAAAAAAAGGGTTCTTGACAATTAAGTAAATTGTTGCTGTCCAAAGCTCCACAACGAAAAGCAGAGGAGAATTTAACTGAAATGTCTTTAACAATTTATGTAACAATTCAAAGGAAATAAAAATAAAATAATATTCAAGATATCTGACACTGAACAGTGCTTTTGTGCCCCCTAATCTCCCATCTCCACCCAACTTTACCACTGCCAAGCATGAGAGTACACAGCAGTTTTCCTCCAGAAACTCCCCTAGAAGGAGTGTTCCTCAGTGCAGCAATGGGAAGTGGCTAAGTTATTGGTTTATGTTACAGGCAGGAGATTTGGAGATGAATGATTGCTTATGATCAGGGAATACCAAACACTGAACAAAAGGGTCTCTTTGATGGCTTACTCGGTGGATTTTGAGAGGCCAGAATATACTCACTAGAGCCTCTGTCGTTTATGTAGTTCTGTAGTGTATACTTCTTGGGTGGCTGCTGGCTATTGTGCATCAGTATCAGTAAAGTATGAGTGATAGTCAGACTGAGGCTTGTGAGCCACAAGTGTCTCTTCAATGTGTCTCCTGCAGCACATGATATTAAAACACTATGTGATTTAAGTGTGTCAGTCTAAGTTATTAACCAATCAGGATGATTTTACTATGTTATTAACCAATTGTAGTTGATAAAATAATACTTCATCAGTCATTTTGCTGTGAGAATAATATATAGCCAATGAATTCACACTACTGTGGCTCTTTTGGTTAATGTTGATTGCTAATTTGGCTTCTGAACCATTGAGGTCTGGGTATCATTGCTCTAAAGGATCTCTTTAATGCATCTTCAAAGACTATTTCTCCTGGGTGGATAGTGTCTCCAAATCCTCTCTCCCCTGGATAGTTCTTTACCCTGAATTGTATCTATCATTGGCGACTGTTTGTTTTTTCCCCAAATTGTATCTTTCCTATGTGACTCTTTTGCTCTAAACTATATTTCTTCTATGTAACTGTGTTTTTCCAAATTGTCTTTCCTGAGTGGCTACTGGCTATTTATCAATATTTGATCTCTCTCTAACGTGTATTTCTGTTAGGTGACAGTTTATTACTGAAGGGTATCTCTGCAGGGTGGGTATTGGTTCTTGTATCTCTCTCTCTCTCTCCATATAAAGTCTCTCTCATGGGTGGCTACTGGCTGTGTGAAGTACTTGATGGTACTTGATCTCCTTCTTGTTTAATTGAAGTATCTGCAATCGTTACCATGGCAAACACCAATGAGAAAGTTTATATCTTAGAATCCAGTACAGCCAGTGTGAAAAAATAGCAAAGGGCTTGTAACTGTGCCAGACATATATGAGCATGTGAGGGGAAATCCCTTAGCATTTCCTTCAAATGTAAATAGTATAAATGTGGTTTTCTTAGATTTGTCTGTGAAAAGAAAATGCATCTTATGCAAATAACAATAAAATGAATTCTAAGCAGTAGATCCCTGGTATTCTATTTTGTTATCACGGTAGTCAGCATAAAATATCTTGGACCAAATTCATCCTTGATCCAGTTCCATTGGTTTCAGTGGTATTGGACCAGCAGTGAATCTGGCCCATTAGCATGAGACTCTTGGCCTGATTCTGATCCTCTTAAGATTAGTGGGAGTTATGTCACCGACTTTAATAGGGGTAGAATCAAGATCAGTTACAGAGAGAGACTGTACAGGTAAAAAGGGATGAAAGTTCTTTTGGTTTGGGGAGAGTATTGTTTTCATTTTTGAAGGTCGGGGTGAGGGAGATTAGGGACACATATTACCTTTAATTCACACTGGAACTCATGCTAATGTCAATGAGTTTTGCACACAGATTGAGGTTGGAATGTCACCTCTGGTAGTGTAAATCCCAGTAGCAGCAGTGGCTCAAATCTCTCTCTCAACTCTCTCCTCAGTCTTTTGGGCAGAGGCTTAAGCACTGAGAGTTAGAGAGAGGAGAGTGCAGTGCTGTAGGGCTGCTTATTGTGGTACCCATTTTAGAATGATAAAACAACATATGGATAGCAGGGGAGAAAGAGCAATCATGATCTGTACAATTTTTGAACCATTTCATATACATATTTTACATACTCTTAATAAATACACACCAATTAACTGGCAGCACCTCCGCCTATCCCTTATTCATTGTTCATTAGCAAATGTTCTTACTTTCAGAGGAAGTATGATTTTCAGGGGTTGTAATCTGCTATACCCTGAATTTGCACAAGTATTTCCTTACCTGATTTTTCTCAACATCTAGCTATAGACATGTAGTATTCCCAGCTCCAAGTGTTCAAAAATCATGAATCGTGCCAAAAAAGAAATTGAAGAGCAACTAGCAAAAGACACACAAACTAAGAGCAAAAGTTTTTGTAAGTACATTGGAAGCAAGAAGCCTGCCAAACAATAGTGGGGCCCACTGGATGATTGAGGTGCTAAAGGAGCACTAAAGGAAGACAAGGCTCTTGCAGAGAAACAAAATGAATTCTTTGCATCGGTCTTCACTGCAGAGGATGTGAGGGAGGTTTCCACACTTCAGCCGTTCTTTTTAGGTGACATCTGATGAACTGTCCCAGATTGAGGTGTGAGTAAAGGAGGTTTTGGAACAAACTGATAAATTAAACAGTAATAAGTCATCAGGACTAAATCTGAAGGAACTCGGATATGAAATTACAGAACCACAAACTATGGTGTATTACCTATCACTTAAATCATCCCCTGTACCAGATGACTGGAGGATAGCTATTTTAACGCTGATTTTTAAAAAAGGATCCAGAGGTGATTCTGGCAATTACAGGCCATTAAACCCTAACTCCAGTACCAGGCAAATTGTTTGAAACTATAGTTAAGAACAGAATGAATAGAAACACAAATGATCACAATATCTTGGGGAAGAATCAACACTGCTTTTTTAAAGGGAAATCATGCCTCACCAATCTGTTAGAGTTCTCTGAAGATGTCAAGAAACATGTGGACAGCGATGATATAGTGGATATAATGTACTTGTGTGACAGACTGTACCCCTATGTTGACCACTTTTACAAGACGATGATAAATTATGTACAAAGTATGCCTTGAGAGGTATGGTTTGAAAATTCATAGTTTGCTGATCATTATTGTCCTGGTAAAATGTGTGGCAACCTTGTTTGTAAAGTTATAAGATTCTATTGTATGATATTATTAAGGCATATTCCAAATCTGGGGAAGCAGCACAAATCAGTTCCTCGGAGACAAAAGGCAAACTGATGACTCAGCCAAGTGTCAACAAAGTCAAATGGACTATCACTTGATTAAGTGGCCATTCTTTGGCAGAAAGAAGGGTGTGAGTGAGTAATGTACATCTTGGCAAAGGAACAGACTGGCTGTCACCTGCACCTCAGGTGGAGAGGATCCTCAAAGAGGAGGAAAAGTAATAAAAAAAATTAGGAACAGGGGCCCCAAATTACCTCTCTCCACTCATCTCTACTCATGGCATCAACATTTGAAAGACAAAGGAACCATCATTGAACTGGGGGAGTGGTTCTTGGCTGAAGTAATCCAGCCAGACTGCAGCAAGCATATGGTGAGAGAAACCTTTTGCTTTAAGCTCACTTAGCTTGTTAAATTAGGTATTAGTTTGCATTTTACCTTGTATTTCTTTGTAACCAATTCTGACTTTTGTGCCTCATTAATTTTAATCACTTAAAATCCATCTTTCTGTAGCTAATAAACTTTTGTTTTATCTAAACCAGTGTGTGCTTGCATTGAAGTGTTTGAGAAACTTCATTTGAAATAACAAGGCTTGTGCATATCATTTTCTATTAATGAAATGACTGACTTTCTATGAGCTTGTGTTGTCAAGGAGGGTACTGGATAGTACATGACACACATTTCTGGGGACAAGTCTGGAACTGGGAATTTGTTGGTGTCACTCTGTAATATAATTTAGGATTGGGTGGCTAGAAGCACTGATATACATCAGATCAGAGTAGTTTACATGTTAGAGGCTGTCTGTGAGCCAGGCCAGGAGTGGTTGCTCTCACAGCAAAGCAGTGTAAAAAGCACCCCATATTAATATGAGAATTGAAAGATGGATAAGGAACTAGTTAAAGGGAATACTACAGTGGGTCATATAATGGCTGGAGGGAGGTTATTACTGGAGGTCCTCAGGGATCGGTCTTGGGACCAGTCTTATTTAACATTTTTATTACTGACCGTCTCACAAAAAGTGAGTGTGCGCTAATAAAATTTGTGGATGACACAAAGAAGGGAGGTATAATCAATACAGAGGAGGACTGGAATATCATACAAGAAGATCTGGATGACATTGTAAACTGGAATAATAGAAATGGGATCAAATTTAATAGTGCAAAGTGCAAGGTCATGCATTTTGGGACTAACAACAAGCTATAAGCTGGGGACTTGTCAGTTGGAAGCGACAGAGGAGGAGAAAGACCTGAATGTATTGTTTGATCACAGAATGACTATGAGCCATCAATGTGATATGGCCATGAAAAGGGCTAATGCAGTCCTAGGATGCATCAGACAAGGTATTCCCAGACAAGACAGCGTTAGTACCATTATACAAGGTACTAACAACTGTTCACCAGTCCAGATTGTATCCTGGGTAATGTTGCAACTTGGACTTTCAGTAAACATTTGACAAGGCCCTGCACCAAAGGCTCTTAAGCAAAGTAAGCAGTAATGAGATAATAAGCAGTCTCATAGATCAGTAACTGATTAAAAGATAGGAAACAAAGGATAGGACTAAATTGTCAGTTTTCTTAGTGGAGAGAGGTAAAGAGCAGGGTCCCCCCAGAATCTGTACTGGGACCAGTGCTATTCAGCATATTCATAAATGATTTGGAAAAAGGCATGAACAGTGAAGAGGCAACTTCCATTTCCCTCCTCCCCCACCCCCCGCCACCCCCCAGTTCTTTTTTCAAACTGGGAAATTGATCAAAATCAACTTTTCCCCATGAACAGTTTCAGTTTTTATGAGTCAGTACTTTCCAATGAAAAAATGTTTTGTTTGAATTTTTTATACTATATAATTACTAATTATTTGACAATTACATACCTCAATTATCTAATGATTTTAAAAGTTAATGTATTAGAGAGTATTTTGTTAATTTGTTTCCTGTTTAGATATAAAAGTCCAGACTTTTGTTGAAAATGTCATGTTATTTCATTCAATTTGGATGAAAAATAACTTCCTAATTCCCATGCCATCTAATCCATTTTCTCTGCTACCCAGCTGCACAGAAATGGAAAGACATCCTTTGCAATCTTTTGGTTTAATTGTGAAGTCTCTCTACCTTATCACATACTGTTGCTGTACAACTATGTTATTAATAGCCATAAATAAATAAAGACCAATAAGAACTTGCAGGTTCCTGAAAATAAATCAAGAACAGCCACTGATGATGATGTACAAATATGTTCAGGGCAGATATGCAATTCTGGTACTTATGCCCCTTCCTAATTGATTAAACTGACTGGTTAGCATCGTGGTGTTATTTTCGGATGCAAGGTGCTTTGCTAAGGCCCCTGGTTTGATAAAACTGTTGGTATTTTGGTGGGTTTTAAGACTGTTTGCCCTGCTTAACTCTTGTTTTTTAATCTTTGAAGTTTTCTAAATGATCTGCTTACAATTATATGTATTAGGTTTACCAGAGCCAAACAAAGATGGTATATTCCAAGGATTAAGAATGGACCAAGGTTTCTACACATCTAAAGACTTTCTACCACTGGTAGCAATGGCAAGTAAACCAGGTGTGTGTATATATAATGTATTGTTTAAAACATGTTCAATAGATGGTTAGCAATTATATTAGTACTTAGTGGAGTTCCACAGTACACAGACACTTGTACAGTGGTATATCCAATAAAGGCGCATGTGTAGATGCAGAAGGATGTATGGTTTAGATCGTTGTGTCGCAGCCCTCTTAGGGATGATAAAAGACAACCAGGGAGGCTGCAAGTCATTGAAAATTTGATTACAATTCTACAACAAAGAAAATGAAATGAATTTAGAGAAGAGCAAGGGAGAGAGATTATAAATTACTATAATTATATACTAAATTATAAATATTAACGTCAAATTATATTTGGATAAATTACATAGGCTTATCATGATTATCACTGATACATTGTATGCACTTTTCTAGTAAATATAAGGTAGTCATGAAAACTTTTGAGGTTAAATAAGGGGTTGCCAGCTTGAAAACTTGAGAAACATTAGTCTATATAGATTATGGGTAGTGCTATGCCTTTTTAAACGTTAAGAATTGTCCTCTTGAAAAATAAAATCACACTGGGCATTACAGTATATGACCGTGTGTTAGTCAAATGATTGTTTCTATATTCAGTTATCCAGGCTTATATACAGTACAATCTGTATGCAATAGTTATGCCATTATCACCTACAGAACGGATCAGTTCAATGTGCTCTACATGGAACTGCAATTGAAGACCATTCACATGGTGTTGAAAGTGGCTGCCTGCTTACTTAACAAATTGATAAATTCAACAGTAATAAGTCTCCAGGACCTGACGGTATTCACCAAAGAGTTTTGAAGGAAGTCAAAGGTGAAACTGCAGGACTCCTAACTGTCATCTGTAACCTATCATTTAAATCAGCTTCTATACCAAATGATTGGAGGATAGCTAGTGTGATGCGAATTTTTAAAAAGGGCTCCAGAGGTGACCCTGGCAACTACAGGCCAGTAAGCCTCACTTCAGTACCAGGCAAATTGGTTGAAACTATCATAAAGAACACAATTGTCAGACACATAGATGAACATAATTTGTTGGGAAATAGTCAACATGGTTTTGTAAAGGGAAATCATGCCTCACCACTCTACTAGAATTCTTTGAGGGGGTCAACAAGCATGTGGACAAAGGAAATCCAGTGGATATAGTGTATTTAGATTTTCAAAAAGCCTTTGGCAAGGTCCGTCACCAAAGGCTCGTAAGCAAAATAAGCAGTCCTGGGATAAGAGGGAAGGTTCTCATGGATTGGTAACTGGTTAAAAGATAGGAAACAAAGGGTAGGAATAAATGGTCAGTTTTCAGAATGGAGAGATGTAAATAATGGTGTCCCCCAGGGATCTGTACTGGAAAAAGGGGTAAACAGTGAGGGGTAAACAGTGAGGTGGCAAAATTTGCAGATGATACAAAACTACTCAAGATAGTTAAGTCCCAGGCAGACTGCGAACAGCTACAAAAGAATCTGGCAAAACTGGGTGAGTGGGCAACAAAATGGCAGATGAAATTTTATGTTGATAAATGCAAAGTCATGCACACTGGAAAACATAATCCTAACTATACATATACAATGATGGGGTCTAAATTAGCTGTTACCACTCAAGAAAGAGACCTTTGAGTCATTGTAGATAGTGCTCTGAAATCATCCATTCAATGTGCAGCGGCAGTCAAGAAAGCAAACAGAATGTTGGGACACATCAAGAAAGGGATAGATAAGACAGAAAATACTATATTGCCTGTATATAAATCCATGGTACGTCCACACCTTGAATACTGCCTGCAGATGTGGTCACCCCATCTCAAAAAAGATATATTGGAATTGGAAAAGGTTCAGAAAAGGGCAACAAAAAATGATTAGGAGTATGGAACGGCTTCCGTATGAGGAGAGATTAATAAGACTAGGACTTTTCAGCTTGGAAAAGAGTTGACTAAGGGGGAATATGATAGAAGTCTATAAAATCATGAGTGGTATAGAGAGAGTAAATAAGGAAGTGTTATTTACTCCTCCTCATAATTCAAGAACAAGGGGCCACCAAATGAAATTAATAGGTAGCAGGTTTAAAACAAACACAGAAAAGTGTGGTTTTATTCATGCAATGGACTGTCAACTGCTGGAACTCCTTGCCAGAGGGGTTGTGAAGGCCAATACTATAATGGGGTTCCAAAGGGAGCTAGATAGATTCATGGAAGATAGGCCATCAATGGCTATTAGCCAGGATGGTCAGGAATGGTGTCCCTAGCCTCTTTTTGCTTGAAGTGACAGAGCATGGATCACCTGATGATAACTTGTCTGTTCATTTCCTTTGGGGTACCTGCCATTGGCCACTGTCAGAGGACAGGATACTGGGCTAGATGGCCCTTTGGTCTGACCCAGTATGGCCGCTCTTATGTTCTTAACACAGTTTCCCACAAACAGCTTGCACAAATGGTCTGTTGCAGGAACTTTATTTTCTGCTTATAAAAGTGAAATTTTATGTTAACCCTTTTTAGTACAAAGTGGAAGTGTTGCAGAAATAAAGATTTATCCCTTCTCTATTCCATCCTTACCTGCTATGTTAAATAGGTTACTTTTATCCATTTTCTTAAGCTGAAAATAAATGTAGAAACAAAAATGTGTGGGGGTTGGAGGAAGGAAATTGTTGAGAAAGACTTGGTTTAAAATAGATGTGATGAAGAACTATAAAGCATTTATTGATTTAATAAAAATAAAACCATATAAAAATAAAAACCACTACCTTGAAACAGTTATAAAATACCCAGATTTATATTCTAAAATACAGTACAGAACTCAGTGGGATGACATGTATACTTAGTTACTCACATACATACGTGTTTGCAAGATCGGGATGCAGGTTCATTAAAAATGCCATCTCTCACTGAAGGAGCATATTGTATTTGCTAGAAGATAAAATTAATTTTATTTGATTTATTTTGAAAAGACTAAGTATAAATTTTGAGGAAACAGACAAATTTCTCAGATCACTATAAAATACTTTCATCAATACTCTGTAGGTATTTGGAATCCTACATTAATAAATGTATCTGTTTTATATACATTGCTTTTTCTGGTGCCTGTCCAAGGCTGTAAGCACTTCATGCTATTTAAAACACAGAATTTGAAAATAATATTTAGTCACCTAACACAATATTTTTTCTTCTTATTTCCAAGATGACAATTCTCCAGTGATTAGACTCCCCCACGATATATATATTTTCTCCCTATTTGCAACACTCCACCTAAACTCTTTCAATTTTCAGCTCCATTGCTTATGAATTTATATTCCCTCAAATTGGTTCCAAGAAATAGGCCTCCACATTAAAATAAATGTGTGTGAAATACAAATATCTACACATGCCCCCCATTTAAGCCGCCAATCCTGCAAAGATTTATACATGTGAGTATCCCCATTAACTTTTAGGCCCCAATCCTACAAGTCATTATGTGTGGGCAGATCTCTGCACCCATGTGGAGTCATTTGCAGGATTGGGGCCTTATCTGGGAGAGAAACCAAGATCTGAATGGCATTGTGACTAAACTTCTTGCTCATTCAAAGTGGTATTTCTAGGCATGTTGGAATGGTGTCATAGGCTTGCCTTGCACTGTCATCTCCCATATTGTGCTTGTTCTTTGATAAAATAAAGGAGTTCATTTTCCATTGCTGTCAATCTACCACCTTTCATCGGATTGAATTCACTTTGGAGATAAATTATTCTAGACAGAAATAGATACAGTAAAGTAATCAAAGCCCCATGCCATAGGCACATGGAAAAATGACCGAGTCTTGCAGTCTGTGGTACCTTTTCCAAGTGGAGAGGGTTTTGGGGATCAGGATATCTTTGTTCTTCTTTTGTGAATTTAAATTTAAAGTATTATTTTCTTGAAAGAATTGATATTTGTGCTTTTGCACGCTTGCTGTGAAAATTCACAACTGTTATAGCACAAAGTTAAGACTTACAGAGCACTGATTATATGGTCAACACAGACTCTTCTGAATGAAACTATCACCAACTCATTGAGATTATAGCTTTATATTATTTATGCTATAATTTTTTTAAAATTACTGTAATTTGTCTAATCAGCAGTTAGTTACATTTAAATTGATGCTAAAGTGCAATCCAATATATGGAGCACATGCATTTTAGTTTTACTTAAGAATCTCTTATAAGTGAATTATCAAATAGAGCACCCTGGATAATGAACACTTAGAAAGTCCTAATTCTCTCTGTTTCTTTTTGCAAATAAAGTCTGTAGAAAACCAATATAGATTAAGCACTTAGTTCAGAACAGGGTCCCCTAGAAATTATTGTAAGAATAATAATCTTACTGCACCATGTTCAGCTGCCATAGGGAATGGCTTATGAGAACCATGCCATAATCAGGATATATTCAGAATCTTTTATAAAAGTTACTTAATTTATGTGGCTGAGACCAATATTATTAAATTATCAGATGGGGCAATAAACAAATCAAAAGCTGTTAGAAAAATACAGCTTTTTAAACTATAAAATGGTTTTTACTTAGGAGAATAATGAATCTGATGAAAGTAGTCAAAATTTAATTTTTGAATGATGACCTCAAATTGATTGAATCCAGTATGACAGAGCCTACATTCTTAAAAATGTATTGTAGTTTATAACCCTCCGTGATGGGCAGGCATTGCTGCTAAGGGTACTGGCTATGAAATTATGTATATGAGCATATCTTAAAAGTGGGAATAAAACTGTCTTTCAATGAAGCAGAATAATTTGATAGTGACACTCCATGCTTGGAAACTGCAAGATGCAATTTTACACTGCTTTGAGTACAAGTATCTTTTGAGTTGTCATGCAGAAATGGTTCTCTACTTGAAAATGGGGTTTTCTTTTCATCATTCAGGAATGTGTGCCTGTCACTCTCCATTGCCATTGATACAGGGAACTGTAATTGTACTTGGAGCAGGAGACACTGCTTTTGATTGTGCAACATCTGCTTTACGCTGTGGAGCTCGCCGTGTATTTGTGGTCTTCAGAAAGGGATTCACTAATATCAGGGCTGTCCCTGAGGAGGTAAAACTGAACAATCAGAATGTTTTTGTAGTAGTAACAAGACTGATTTTATGAGATGGAACACTGATTATCATTGTTATTTATACAGGCCCAACTTGTGCAAAGCACTTAAAACACTGTTACATAAGGTTTAATTCATCAAAATGAAACTGAAATTTGTAAATGTTTATTCAAAGTCTGAGGCTCATTTTATGTTGTGCCTGTGTCAAATTATGCCCTCAGTTATGCTTGTGCAATTCTCCGTGAAGTCAATGAAAGTAGCGCTTGCGTATCTGAGGGCAAATTTTGGTCCTAAAACTCTAAAATATGTAGAAATATTTAAACACATGTATGCAGCCCAGATATCAAATGGTGAGGCATACCTGAATCATTATGGGCCATTCTAGTATTACTGGTGACTTTTCAGGAATCTGATTTCCCAAAAAAGGTGCAATTCTGGAACACACTTAATGAATTGCAGTGATCCATACAAAGACATGTAAAAAGATTAGTTAAAATTCTTTGTGTTTTTTATGCCTATCAAAGGCTGGTGAGCGATGGCATTCAGCATATATTTCTATGCTTAACTTGATTTTGATAAATATTTTTTATTATGAAACCGTTTTCATTTGTCTTTAATTATTAGATTTTGGTGGTCTTATTTGGTTATAATCTATGTGGCACATACTTTCCATTGTTGCATAATTTATACTAATGAGACATGGAATTTATGTGAAAATGGTCCTGTCTTTTCAAGAGAAAGTGTACATCTTTGGAGACCTAATAATTACGCAAAGAGGATGACGGTACACAATAAGCAATGTAATTGCTCAATGTGCATAATTTACTTCTGTTTTCCTTGCCATAAAGCAAACAGTCAAATTGGGGTGGGGCATTCTTTAAAAAAAAAAAAGAAAGGAAGAAAAAGAAAGCTTATTGATATAAAATGTAATTCATGTACTGATCTGTTTTTCAGTTCATCAGTATTCAGACTCCCATGATCTCTTTGTGAGTGTATGTGCAAATCTTTGTATTTTTAAAAGTTGTCATTCATAAAGTCTGTAATTATACCTATTAACTAAATCATACTACAGATTAGAAATTAATAAAGTAAAAATTGCCCCTAATCAAGCATAGCCATTATTGACATTTTAAACACTGCCAGATGCTGAAATGCTGTAGAATATCACAGGTATGGAAGAGATTATTTGTCATATAATCATGTAGGGCCAAATCCTGACTGGAGAATTTCAAATATAGTACCTATATTTAATGAGGTGGGGAGGAAGTGATGTGGGAAACTACAGGCTCATTAATTGGCCTCAATTGTATGCAAGGTCTTAGAACAAATTTTGAAAGAGAAAGTAATTAAAGACAAAGGTAAATGGTAATTGGTATAAAATACAGCAAGGTTTTACAAAAGGTAGATTGTACCAGACCAACCTAATCAATTTTCTAGACATAGCAAATGCACTAGTTCTAAACTACCTGGATTTCAGTAAAGCATTTGGTACACTTCCACATGGGAAATTATTAGTTAAATTAGAGAAGTTGGTGATTAATATGAGAATCCAAAGATGATGGGTAAGGAACTGGTTAAAGGGGAGACTACTGCTGGTAAACCTGAAAGAATTATCAGACTGGAGGGCGGTTCCAGCAGAGTTCCTTAGGAATCAGTCTTGGGACCAATCTTATTTAATATTTTTGTTTATGATCTTGGCACAAAAAGTGGGAGTGTGCTAATACAGTTCGCTGATGACACAAAGCACTGGAATAGCATACAAGAAGATTTGGATGACCTTGAAAACTGGAATAATAGAAAGGAGATGAAGTTTAATTGTGCAAAATGCAGGGTCATACGCTTAGCAAAAATTCCTGTTGATGATATCTATAAGCTGAGGACTTACCGTATGGACGTGATAGAGGAGGAGAAAGACCTGGGTGTATTGGTGGATCACAGGATTACTATAAGATGCCAATGTGATGCAGCCATAAAAAAGGCTAATGCAATCCAATGATGCATCTGGCAAAGTATTTTCAGTAGAGATAGAGAAGTGTTATTACCATTGTACAAGGCACTGGTGAGACCTCATCTGGAGTAGTGTGTGCAGTTCTGGTCTCCCCATGTCACCCTTTCTCTCCAGCATAGGGGGGTTTAGGTCATTTCTGGCTTGAGCTAGAGTAAATGGTGGATTCTCTGTAACTTGAACTCTTTAAATCAAGATTTGAGGATTTCAGTAATTCGGACAGAGGATGAGCCTATTGCAGGAGTGGGTGGGTGAGGTTCTGAGGCCTGCAATGTGCAGGAGGTCATATCAGGATGGTCCCTTCTGGTCTTAAAGTATATGGATCTATGAGTCTTCATTCCTGTGGGAAGGGAGTCTCTCTTTATCTTCTCCTTTCCCTTGCATTAGATGTTGACTGAAAATTGGATCTTTTTCTGACAAAAATTTCCACTGGAAATAAATCCTTTCAAAATATTTCAATAGAGAAATATTGATTTCCCCCCTACACACACACACACAGGAATTTGCTAAACAAAAAAAATGTGTTTAATTTCAAATTGACATTTTAAAATGAAACACAAGTGTTTCATTTCAAGCTCTAATTTTGTTTCTTTGTAGTATTTTAAAACAACAAATTATTTAAAAAAAAATTTCAGGGAGGAGAAACTAAAGAAGTTGGAAGAGACCTTATTTTCCATGCCTTTTACTGTTTAAAATAGGTGTTTACTTATTTAAACAGTATAAAGGTGGTATAAAAATTAGGTTTTCCCACATTTTCTTACTCTTTCTCAACTTTTCCTACTTTCAGAAGGAAAACAATGTTTCAGCATCTGACATTACTGTTGCACACTTTGAGACACTGGAAGAGGCCAGATTTTTAGAAAGTGTTGATCACCTTCTGATAATAATCCAACAATTTTTGGAAAAAGTAAGAAAGTGGGGAAAATTTCAGACTGATTTTTCTTTAACCAAAATCTTTTGTTTATAAGAAATGGAGGTGTTTTCCCATAATTCTTTGTTTCAAAAATATGTTGGAACATTGACAAATTTTGTCAAATTATTTTTTCAGAAGAAAATTTAGTTTATTTTTGACAAAACCCTACCCCTGCCCCCAATTTACTACCACTTGTACCTAGCATTCAGTGCAGGCCTACCCCTCATCTAGGCTGCAGTCATTACTGAGTCTGTGCTCACCTAGACCTGTCCTTAAAAGACCAACATACCTTGTTACATAGGGTAATTCCACTGACATCAAAGGGACCACACCAGTCTAAATCCAGAGTAATAGAGGAGAAAATATGAAAAATTAATACTCTTCTCCATAGGTGGATATGCTGATCCACTCAATATCATTGGAGACTTTGGAGTAAGTATCAAGAATAGACTGTAGCCCTACACAGCAATATTTTTTGCTAGATATGGAATATATGCAGACTTCATGAATCAAAATCTTTCTATGAAGACATCATAATCTTTGTATGACTTTTCTTTTTCCACAGATGGAACTTGCAAAAGAAGAAAAGTGTGAATTTCTGCCTTTCCTCTCGCCTCGGAAAGTTGTAGTGAAAGGCGGACGAATTGTTGCTATGGAATTTGTTAGAACTGAGCAAGCTGAAGCTGGACACTGGATTGAAGATGAGGATCAGATTGTCCGTTTGAAAACAGATGTGGTGATCAGTGCCTTTGGTTCAGTTTTAGGTGACCCTAAAGGTAATGCTCAGCTGTAATATGCTATATAACAGCCTGTTGTTATTTTAGTATTATTACTATTTACAGTTTGGGAACTTTGGCTTTCCTCTCCTAAATTTTGTCCTCAATTACAACTGGATAAACAGGTTGTGGGAGGGTGGAATTGGGCTCTTAAGTCTAAATGTTCAAACCTGAGAAGTAATTTGAGCTGAATGCCCCTGTTTTTGTTTGCACAACTTGCAACATTTTAAAGAGACCCAGTTTTTAGAAAGCATTGAGCACTTGCCTTGTGATCTGCCCCTTTTTATGGTATCTCAAGTTTAGTACTCAAAATAACTAATTACTTGAAGGCACCTTTGTGTGTAAGTTATGGAGTGGTGTGTTAGAAGGTGTGAGAATATTACTGTGCAACTTAGTCCCTAAATTATAACAAAGTAAAAGAGATCGATCCAAAATCCAGTCTTATTTCTAAGACACCACTCAGTGTGGTATCTAACCATGAGATATTTGCAGATCAAGTGCAGTTAATTTTGGAAAAGTGATCCTGTAGTGAATGGTATTACAGCATTCCATTTTAAGGCTTAACCTTAAATGGTTCTTAGCCATTGCAATTCCACCCCCACATATAAGTAACTTCCTTGTCACCATTAATTCAGTCTGCGAGAGAATATTTAAAGTACACTAGGTGCCATAATTGCAAATTCAAGGGGTTGTCTGAAAATCAAGCTGCGTTCTGACTGCTTCATATATCAGTGAAAAAGAAGGAATGTGGAGGCAGAACGTAAATGGGCAATTCTGTTCTTAATGCAAGAATAAATTAATACAGCTTGCCTATCCACAGCTATATAGGCTCTATAGTCTTCATCTTGACATTAGCAAACTAAGCAGATGTAACTCTAAAGATGAGTCTCACCCAAAACTCAAGATCCAAACACCCCCTCACAAATGAGATGATGATGCAAATGTTGCAGTGCATACCCATCTATAATTGGAAGACATTTGCAGTAGTATGGTGCCATTTTCTCTTTTTCTGACTGTAATCATAAGAACAACTAGGGGCTGCTGTGATGGGATGGATGGGTGGATGCCCTCTATATTGCTCAGGGCTGGGCAGGGATCCAGGCTGTCTCACACATGCACTCCTCATGGACTGGAGTCTAAAAAATCAGGAGCTAAAAACTGATGGAGAAGCTTGGCTTCTCTTTGGACAGATTGAAAGGATTCTACGCTCCTTAAAAGCATTGTACATCAAAGGCATATTAAATACCAAAGCCAGCTGACTGAGTAGAAGAGAGATGAACCACAATTAATTGAGCCTGAACTGGGAGGTATTCATAAAGGTGATTGAGATGTTGGGAGTCCCAGAGATGGACCTGTATACCTCCTCCATGTATAGTAATACCAGGAAATTACTCCATGACATGTCCTCCTGAAATTTTGGGCATGGATGCTCTGATACAGAAATGGACCAGACTCATACTATGTACTCCTTCCCATTTGCTACTTTAAAGTGCTTCAGAGGATAAGGCCACAAAAACTTTTGGAAATCCTAGTAGCATTACGCTGGCCACAGAGAACATTATGCTGGTTCTCTTAGTGCAAAATACAGCTCAAAACCTCATAACATGGCAAAGACTTCTGTACCTTCTTAGTCACAGAAAAGTAGTAAATCCAAAACCATCCAAGTCTAGCAATAGATGTGATTGTCTTGCAGCTTCATAGAAGGACATTTTTACCTCTGCTTTTTCTGTAAATATTCTACATGGACATTCTTTGGAAGAGAAATAAAGACATGCTTTTGAGTTTTCTGGAACAATTGATGGAATAAGAAGATGTTACTGACCTTCACAAGGAAGACAAAACATTAAGTAATGGAGAGGAGCTATAAGAACATTTTAAGAATTCCAGAATGTTGCTGACAGATGTCAATAGAGCTCTCTGTAACACAAATCAGATATTCAGTACTTCCAATTCAATAATAGTTATACTAAGGCACAATGTTTACAATTTTTAATCCAGCATATTATCACAGGGAGATTTTAGATTTTCTACTACAATAAAAGAAAGGGGGCAAAGCCATTCCTTTAAGGTATCTGTAAATTTAATTTACAGGTGTTCACTTATTGGGTACATAACACATGATTTTTGATAATTTAATTCAAGCTGTGCTGTTATCTACAAGGAAATTGCATCCATAGTACTCCCAGTGATACTCATTCTGTGCAACCTCCTGTTGTGCAGTTATCTAATGGAGTAAATCAGAAGCAGGAGGGACTCTGATGACTCTTTGTGATTGGGGACAACCCTTCCACTTGGTGATATGTTGTCATATAAAGAATTTAATATCTGTGTTGCTTTTGGTCTAGCTATCAGTCTCACCAAGGAAGTACAAAGAAAAGCTAGGGTTCGAATTTTTAATAGCGTCATGAGCCAGTGTCTTGATGGAGTTAACTTTAATTAGAGAATATTTTCAAAAAGGCATTTCAAATCCTTCATGAATTCTTGCTATTTAGAAGGTCTTTGGGAAGGTTTTCTCAAACCTCTTGGGTTAATAAAATATATTGCCTGTATCAGTGGCAAATTGTGTTGGTTCTTGGGTTGGTTCTTGGGCTGGTTCCAAGCTAAAAGGTTACTCTATCTTGTGTATAGGTATTCCCACACTCAATCTTGCTTCAGCGTTAACTTGATGGGCTGATGGGGCCTAATGTGACAGTTGACATTTTGGCTGACACTGAAGTTTTGAACAAGGGACATCCAAAACTAAAAGCAGAAGCTGCTACAGCTTGAACCAAAACTCTATAGCTGATGGCTATAACAAATCACATCCTTTGTGGATTTACACAGAGGGGGACCAATAACTAATGCTTGCCAGTGAAATAAACTACCACTAACTATAACCCTTTCAAAAGATGGGGAACCTAATGTCCATTTGCCTGTTAAATTATCCATTTATGAGTTCTGTGTAGCAACATGCTGTAGTCTGAGAGGAACAAAGTCATAATTCAGGCAGATTGTGGAATGAGTCCTTTCCCTTGGAATGGGCAACATACCTCACTTTCACATGTTGTGTCTGTGGATACTGCTACTGGTATAGCAAGCTGAGTGCAGAAATTTCTCTCACATACAGGAAAAGTTAAAAATAAATAAACTATGAAAATTAATTACTATTTTTTGTGGATATGTCATTTTCAGTTCTTTACACCTCTTCATTAACCAGCAGTCTCGAAGCAAATCAAATGCACTCATAAGAACATAAGAATGGCCATACTGGGTCAAACCAAAGGTCCATCAAGTCCATTATCCTGTCCTCTAACAGTGGCCGATGGCAGGTGCCCCAAAGGGAATGAACACACAGGTTATCATCAAGTGATTCATGCCCTGTCACCCAATCCCAGCTTCTGGCAAACATAGGCTAGGAACACCATTCCTGCCCATCCTGGCTAATAGCCATTGATGGACCTATCTTCCATGAATCTATCTAGCTCCCTTTTGAATCCCGTTATGGTATTGGCCTTCACAACACCTTCTGGCAATGAGTTCCACAGGTTGACAGTGCGTTGCGTGAAAAAAATAATTGTGTTTGTTTTAAACCTGCTACCTATTAATTTCATTTGGTGACTCCTTGTTCTTGTATGATGAGAAGGAATAAATAACACTTCCTTATTTACTTTCTCTATACCATTTATGATTTTATAGACTGCTATCATATCCCCCTTAGTCGCCTCTTTTCCAAGATGAAAAGTCCCAGTCTTATTAAGCTCTCCTCATACGGAAGCCGTTCCATACCCCTAATCATTTTTGTTGCCCTTTTCTCAACCTTTTCCAATTCCAATATATCTTTTTTGAGATGGGGTGACCATATCTGCAGGCAGTATTCAAGGTGTGGGCGTACCATGGATTTATATACAGGCAATATGGTATTTTCTGTCTTTTTATCTATCCCTTTCTTGATGAGTCCCAACATTCTGTTTGCTTTCTTGACTGCCGCTGCACATTGAATGGATGATTTCAGAGAACTATCTACAATGACTCGAAGGTCTCTTTCTTGAGTGGTAACAGCTAATTTAGACCCCATCATTGTATATGTATAATTAGGATTATGTTTTCCAGTGTGCATGACTTTGCATTTATCAACATAAAATTTCATCTGCCATTTTGTTGCCCAGTCACCCAGTTTTGTGAGATCATTTTGTAGCTCTTCGCAGTCTGCCTGGGATTTAACTATCTTGAGTAGTTTTGTATCATCTGCAAATTTTGCCACCTTACTGTTTACCCCTTTTTCCAGATCGTTTATGAATATGTTAAATAGGACAGGGCCCAGTACAGATCCCTGGGGGACATCACTATTTACCTCTCTCCATTCTGAAAACTGATCATTTATTCCTACCCTTTGTTTCCTATCTTTTAACCAGTTACCAATCCATGAGAGAACCTTCCCTCTTATCCCATGGCTGCTTATTTTGCTTACGAGCCTTTAGTGAGGGACCTTGTAAAAGGCTTTCTGAAAATCTAAATACACTATATCCACTGGATCTCCTTTGTCCATATGCTTGTTGACCCCCTCAAAGAATTCTAGTAAAGTGGTGAGGCATGATTTCCCTTTACAAAAAACACATTGATTATTATGTTCAACCAATTTGCCTGGTACTGAAGTGAGGCTTACTGGTCTGGTAGCCAGGGTCACCTCTGGAGCCCTTTTAAAAAATTGCCATCACATTAGCTATCCTCCAGTCATTTGGTACAGAAGCTAATTTAAATGATAGGTTACAGATGACAGTTAATAGTCCTGCAATTTCGCCTTTGAGTTCCTTCAGAATGGAGGATGGAAAGGCTCTGTCAGTCTATTATTGTCGTCATGATGTTTCTTGCTCTTGCAGAGGAACTTGTAATTTTACAGCTCAGTTTCCTCATGCTCATAGGGAGGTATTTGCTGTTTGAAGTTTTGTTAAAATACAATGCTATTACATTTTCAAGCATTCTGGTTTGTACTTTATTTGTCCTTTGGGCTCAGAGAAATATATTTTTAATTTTTTCACAAAACCTTAGGAGAACTGCAAAGTCCATTATATGCTTGGGAAGCTAACTTATAGAGCTGGACAGTTGCCATATAGAACTGTATTAAAAAAATAAGCACCACTGGTGA
The DNA here is from genome assembly GCF_016161935.1 of Mauremys reevesii. NCBI lineage: Eukaryota > Metazoa > Chordata > Testudines > Geoemydidae > Mauremys > Mauremys reevesii. The sequence continues at coordinate 73,232,229 of NC_052630.1, forward strand.
AAACAGTTAAAAATCAGGTTGTTATTTATACTAGATTCTTGAAGAGGAGAAATATTGGCATGTGATGATTTCTTGCTTGTTTGTTTTGGCGAAAGGACGTTTTTTGCAGGCACAGTATGCATTTCCACTTAGCAGCACATTGGGGCCAGGAAACAATTTTACGATTGGGCCTGAATAAAATAAACAGCCTAAGGGAGCTTTGCACTTTCACTGACTCTCCCTGCTTTCCTGTTTTGCCATTTTGGAGCCTAAAATGTGTGAGTGAGTTACAGGAATGTCCTCTGGAACCATTCCAAATTGCAGTTTACCCAATAATTAAGAACATAATCCCTTGTATTAAACTGTATCTCTTAACAGTTTCTGGTGTGGCATATAATTCTCCATATGCTACTAAACAGAAGACCAGTTGATTTTAAGGCCCGGGCCTTACACAATATTTTTTTTTCTTGAAAGAGAAGGGACAGCACCAGTTTGGGGCTACAAATGTCCCCCTCATTTCAGGGGGGTAGGTGGGAGGGAGGAAACAGAATGTTTTTTCCATGAAAAAATTGTGAAGAGAAAATAGTACTTTTGCCACAAAGTAGTAGTCCAGAGCTAATGCAGCTGCCATTGACAATGCTAGTTTCATTCAAAATTCTGTTTAGCAGGCCAGAGTCGAAAGGAGCCACTCCTACAATTTCTTGGTAAGAAATGTATGTTCTTTATCTTCTTTAATAAATTTAAATAAATACTACAAAGGTCCAAACATAAATGCAGAAAAGCAAGTATTCTAGATATACAGCTGTGATAAATGAAGGGGTGGGGAGGTAGCTTCCATTTATGGACACCCAGCCAGCCAGTTAGCTATAAAATCCCCCTTGGTAGCTGTTCTCTACTTGCTTTACCTGTAAAAGGTTAAAAAGTCTGACTGCTATGCATAGGTAAAAGAAATTGAGTGGGCACCTGGCCAAAAGAGCCAATGGGAAGGCTAGAACTTTTTAAAATTGAAACAAGACTCCCCTTTTGTCTGTCTGTGGTTCTCCTGGAGAGCAGGGACAGGGTTGGGACTATGCTGTAAGAAGCTTTAAGCCAGGTATGAAAAACCTTCAGATCATACCTAGAAACTACTTATTTGAAACCCCCACCCAGATATGTAAGTAGATCAGGAAACATCTAGGAAGACGTGATTAGGTTTATCTCTTTTATTTCTTTCTGGCTTGTGGACTTCTCTGGGCTAGCCCCAGGTACTTTTGTTTTGCTTGTAACCTTTAAGCTGGACCTCAAGAAAGCTATCTTGATGCTTAATTTTGTAATTTTTTTTTAATCTAGCAAAAAGCCTAAATTCCAGATGTATTTCCTTTCTTTTTCTTTTTAATACAATTTTCCTTTTTTAAGAACAGGATTGGATTTTTGTGTCCTAAGAGGTTTGTGCATGTTGTTTAATTAGCTGGTGGCAACAGCTGATTTCTTTTGTTTTCTTTCTTAGCTCTTCCCCAGAGGCGGGGGTGAAAGGGCTTGAGGGTACCCCACAGGGAGGAATTCCCGAGTGCTCCTTCCTGGGTCAAAAGGGGTTTTTTACAAGCCTGGAGTGGCTAGTATTAATTTTTGGAATCCTTGTGGACCTCCACCTTCTACACTCAAAGTGCCAGAGTGGGGAATCAGCCTTGACAATAGCGCAAAAAATAAAAAAATAAAAAATCCTTTGTTATTGTGTTGCATATTTGCTGGAATTGTATACCTTGGTACAATTATGCAAATTAGCAGATAATCATAAGTTTCAGTTGTCTTGCTTTTACTATTTATTTTTGTGTAAGCATTGTGTTTCAGAACTTCAGTAAACAAAGCGTGTTTACCTAAGCACAGTGAGCCAAAATAACCCGGGCATCACTCCACTGACTTCAGTGGTACAAATTTGCCTCAGTTTTATGCCGTGGATTTGTATTTGCAGTACAGGCACATTGCATTTCTTTCCAGTGAAACAATGGTGAGGGACAGCATAATCATATGGAGAATTTTCATACAGATTTTGCCTCCTGTTTCTTTGGGATTATTTAAAAGAGGGTAGGACAGATAGCAGTTACTTAACTATTTTCAGTCCAGCATAGCATCACTAAAGGTTGCCACAGACAATGTCTATAAAGTGCAACATGTTTGTTCTATAATTGATTTTTCTTTTCCCCCAAAACTGACCAAGAACAGGTTTTTCTCCCTTATGAGTAACTGTTCTGAGATTTTACTTACTATTATAAGAACATAAGAATGGCCCTACTTTGGTCAGACTAAAGGTTCATCTATTCCAGTATCCTGTCTTCCGACAGTGGTCAATGCCAGGTGCCACAGAGGGAATTAACAGAACAGATAATCATAAATGATCCATCCCTTGTCACTCATTCCCAGCTTCTGGCAACCAGAGGCCAGAGACACCATTCCTACCTATCCTGGCTAATAGCCATTGATGGACCTATCCTCCATGAATTTATCTAGTTCTTTTTTGAACCCTGTTATGGTCTTGGTCTTCACAACATCCTCTTGCAATGAGTTCCAGAAGTTGACATTAGTTGCATGAAAAAATACTTTCTTGTGTTTGTTTTAAACCTGCTACCTATTAATTTCATTTGGTGGCCCCATGTTTTTGTATTATGAGGAGTAAATAACACTTCCTTATTTACTTTCTCTATACCACTCATGATTTTATAGACCTCTATCATATCCCCCCTTAATTGCCTCTTTTCCGAGCTGAAAAATCCCAGTCTTATTAATCACTCCTCATATGGAAGACGTTCCAAACCCCTAATCATTTTTGTTGCCCTTTTCTGAACCTTTTCCAATTCCAATATATCTTTTTTGAGATGGGGCGACCACATCTGCACATAGTATTCAAGATGTGGGTGTACCATGGATTTATATAGAGGCAACATAATATTTTCTGTCCTATTATATATCTCTTTCTTAATTATTCCCAGCATCTGTTCACTTTTTTGACTGCCGTTGCACATTGAGTGGACATTTTCAGAGAACTATCTACAATGACTCCAAGGTCTCTTTCTGAGTGGTAACAGCTAATTTAGACCCCATCATTTTACATGTATATTTGGGATTGTGCTTTCCAATGTGCATTACTTTGCATTTATCAACATTAAACTTCATCTGCTATTTTGTTGCCCAATCACCGAGTTTTGAGAGATCCTTTTGTAGCTCTTCGCGGTCTGCGTGGGTTTTAACTATCTTGAGTAATTTTGTATCATCTGCAAATTTTGCCACCTGTTTACCCCTTTTCCCACATCATTTATGAATATGTTGAATAGGATTGGTCCCAGAACAGACCCCTGGGGGACACCACTATTTACCTCTCTCCATTTTGAAAACTGACCATTTATACCTACCCTTTGTTTCCTATCTTTCAACCAGTTACCAATCCATGAGAGCACCCTCCCTCTTATCCCGTGGAAGCTTACTTTGCGTAAGAGCCTTTGGTGAGGGACCTTGTAAAAGGCTTTCTGAAAATCTAAGTACACTATATCCACTGGATCCCGTTGATCCACATGCTTGTTGACCCCCTCAAAGAATTCTAGTAGATTTCCCTTTACAAAAACCATATTTCCCAACAAATTATGTTCATCTATATGTCATACAATATTGTTTTTTATTATAGTTTTAACCAGTTTGCCTGGTACTGAAGTGAGGCTTACTGGCCTGTAGTTGCCAGGGTCACCTCTGGAGCCCTTTTAAAAAATTGCCGTCACATTAGTTATCCTCCATTCATCTGGTATGGAAGCTGATTTAAACAGACTACAGTTAGTTGTTCTGCAATTTCACATTTGAGTTCCTTCACAACTCTTGGGTGAATACCATCTGGTCCTGGTGACTTATTGCTGTTTAATTTATCAATTTGTTCCAAAACCTCCTCTAAAGATACCTCAACCTGGGACAGTTCCTCAGATCTGTCACCTAAAAAGAATGGCTCAGGTTTAGGACTCTCCCTCACATCCTCAGCCATGAAGACCGATGCAAAGAACTCATTTAGTTTCTCTGCAATGGCCTTATCATCCTTGAGTGCTCCTTTAGCACCTCGATTGTCCAGTGGCCCCACTGGTTGTTTAGCAGGCTTCCTGCTTCTGATGCACTTAAAACATTTTTTGCTGTTACTTTTACTCTTTGGCTAACTGTTCCTCAAATTCTTTTTGGACTTTCTAATTATATTTTTACACTTCATTTGCCAGTGTTTATGCTCCTTTCTATGTTCCTCACTAGGATTTAGCTTCCACTTTTTAAGGATGCCTTTTTGTTCTCACTGCTTCTTTTACTTTGTTGTTTAGCCATGGTGGCTCTTTTTTGTTTCTTTTACTATGTTTTTTAATTTGGGGTTTACATTTATATTGAGCCTCTATTATGGTGTCTTTAAAAAGTTTCACTTTTGACACTGTACCCTTTAATTTCTGTTTAACTAACCTCCTCATTATTGTGTAGTTCCCCTTTCTGAAATTAAATGCTACAGTGTTGGGCCACTGTGGTTTTTTTTCCTGCCACAGGGATATTAAATTTAATTATATTATGGTCACTATTACCAAGCTATTATATTCACCTTTTGGACCAGATCCTGTGTTCCACTTATGACTAAATCAAGAATTGTCTCTCCTCTGATGGGTTCCAAGACCAGCTGCTCCAAGAAGCAGTAATTTAAGGTGTCAAGAATCTTTATCTCAGCATCCCTTCCTGAGGTGACATGTACCCAGTCAATATGGGGATAGTTGAAATCCCCCATTACTATTATTGAGTTTTTTATTTTACTAGCCTCTCTAATCTCCCTGAGCATTTCACGGTCACTATCATCATCCTGGTCGAGTGGTCGGTAATATATGCCTACCGCTAAATTCTTCTTCTTAGAGCATGGAATGTCTATCCATAGAGAGTCTATGGCACAGTTTGATTCATTTATGAGTTTTACTTCTTTTGTTTCTACACTTTCTTTCTTATATAATGCCACTCCCCCACCAGCATGACCTGTTCTGTCCTTATGATATATTTTGTACCCTGGTATTACTGTATCCCATTGATTATCCTCATTCCACCAAGTTTCTGGGATGCCTATTATATCAATATCGTCATTTAATACGAGGCACTCTAGTTCACACATTTTATTATTTAGACTTCTAACATTGGTATATAAACACTTTAAAAACTTGTCTCCTTTTAGCTGTCTGCCATTACACATTTTTATTGAATGGGACTCTTTTTTATTTGACTGTCTTGATCAGACCCTGCCTGTATTTTACCATTTTCCATCCTCTCGTCCTCACTAGGACATAGAGATTCTCCATTAATAGGTACATCCTCTAAGGGATGTCCGAATCATGTGCTCCTCTGCACCTGTTGGCTTTCCCCCAGCCCTTAGTTTAAAAACTGTTCTATAACCTTTTTAATGTTAAGTGCCAGCAGTCTGGTTCCATTTTGGTTTGGGTGGAGCCCATCTTTCCTGTATAGGCTCCCCCTTTCCCAAAAGTTTCCCTAGTTCCTAATACATCTAAACCCCTCCTCCCTACACCATCGTCTCATCCAGGCATTGAGACTCTACAGTTCTGCCTGTCTAACTGGCCCTGCGTGTGGAACTTAATGTATCTCAGAGAATGCTACCATGGAGGTTCTGGACTTCAATATCTTATCTAGCAAACTAAACTTGGCCTCCAGGACCTCTCTCGTATCCTTCCCTATGTTATTGATACCTACATGTACCATGACCACCGGCTCCTCCCCAGCAATACACACAAGTCTATCTAGATGTCTTGATGGATCCCCAACCTTCTCACCAGGCAAGCAAGTCACCATGCAGTTCTCCCAGTCATCGCAAACCCAGCTATCTATGTTTCTAATGATCAAATCGCCCATTACTAATACCCTAATGCCTGTCTCTTCCTAATAGCTGGAGTTCCCTCCCCCGGAGAGGTATCCTCAATGTGACAGGATACCACAACATCATCTGGAAGGAGGGACCCAACAATGGGATTGTTTCCCTCTGCTCCAGTTTGATGCTCTCCTTCCTTGGGACTTTCATCCTCCTCAACAGCACAGAGGCTGTCAGACGGGGGGTGGGACTGTTCTACTGTGTCCAGCTGTATATGCCAGCTTTCACTAGTAGTTGGGATCACATATGTTCTTACTCTAGGACAGTGTTATAAACCGTAAGTTTGACATCAGTCCCTAAGATTGAACATATTATGTTCTTCATTTATATAGAATATAGGACAACATGTGGAAAATATTTCCCTCTTTTTTTTTGTTTTTTGTTTTAGAAATGCAAAAGTATCCAATTTTGTTTTTCATTTTTTTCCTAAACAAACATAAATTCCATAAACTTTATTGGCAGGATCTAGGATCTGCACCTGATTTTGTTTTTGTTTTTTTGTTTGTATAAAGTGGTAACTTGTATGGGTGGGGATGCAGCATACACATTATTTTTAAAAGGGAAAATAAATGGTTTATCTTCAATTCCATGCCATTTTAAAAGGGTGCATTAAGCAATGAGGGTGACAGACAGAACAGCATGTGATAGAACAGCAATATTAGATAGAACATTTGCAAAATGCATTTCACATATTGGTTTGTCAGATCCCCATATTTATAGTTTTACAATTTCTAAATGATTGGTATTGTGAGGCCTTTGTCCTGGTTTCTAACTGATGTTTTATATTTTAGAGGCAGAAAAGTTGCCCATTTTTGGAGTGTATTTTTAAAAAATAATTCAGCGCTCAGGAAAGATGTCAGAGTTGCAATCTTGGAGAGTAAAGTCTTCTATCTACAGAAAAGTACACTGTGGGCAGAGTAAAATCACAATTTACAAAGGGTTCAAATCCTAGTCCCTTTAAATCAGTAAAAGTTTGCCTATTGATATAGTTTGTGTAATGGCAAGTGTACACCCTTTCACCTGCAGAACATCTGCACTGGTGGAGGGACAATAGCAGAATTGCTGCCATTAATTTTACAGCCAAGAGCTTTGCTGGTGGGGGCTGCTTAGAGAACAAATAGGCACATTTCCCAGCATGTGTGGACCTATGCTCATCAGCCTTGCCTGCTTTGGGAAGCCGATGCAGGTCAGTACAGCCCACAGTTGGCTAGGGATGGTAGGTGGAATGTGCTTGTACCATTGCTTCTGGCAGATTTATTGCTTCTGCAGCCTACAATGTGGATTGTATTGGCAGTGAATCAGACTTTTTACATGTAAGGTAGCTATATTTTTACACATATGATTACTGTATTTTCAGATTGTACTGAAGTACTTGATGCCCTTTCACAGTAAAGAAGTCTGTAAGATGGATATCAGAAATAACATTAATGAGCTTCTAAAGCCAAAATTACAGGAACTTATCAAAATGGTTAAACATAAAAACCATTAAACTGTTTACTGAAGCTTCACAGATATACTGCAGCTAATGAGCATTTCTGCTATTTAAATAAGCTCAAATTGAACACACATTACATGGCAACATAATTAGTCATGGCAGTCAAACACACACAGACTCACTTTTAAAGCTTTATTTGAAGAATCTTTTCCATTCGATTTGTTTTGTTAATTAAAATATTTTTTCAGTATTCTTTTTTTAATAATATTGTTTTTGCAAGTGATATAGTTTGCTGCTGCCTTTCCATTTATGTTTATTTGCACTGTGAATACAGCAAATGTGGAATACACATTAGATGCTTTCCCTTTGTGGTGTTTGTGATAGTGTCACTTGATGACAATAGAATAATGCAGTTGTATGCTGTCTTTCATCCAGAAGGATCCCTTTAAATTATATACATATATTTGATCAGAATATGCAGAAGAATGAAACACAGACACAGGGATGGATTTTAAAGTGAAAGGCCAAATTTCTTAAACTTTAATGGGAAAGGGTAAACCACGAACAAAAAACGAAGCATTTAATTTGGGTCCAGTTCAGTGTTAAATGGCCTCTATGGCAAATAGCCTGGATTGGGTCATTCAGCCTGCCTCCAAGTATTCAGCCTGCCTCTGAATCTGCTCATCCTCCCTCTCTGTGGGGGAATGAGGGTCCTCATGAAGGGTACCTCAGTCTGTGAAGACTTAAGTTCTTTGAGATGTTTTGGGGATCACACAGATCAGGGTGTTATGTCACCCCCTGCCCTGTAACCTTGGGATGCCTTAATATTGTGTTGCTATGGCTCAGATCCCTGACATACATTAGCCTGTCCACAAGCACAAAGATTTACTGGCTTCCACCAGCCTAATTACTCCTTGCAGGATGACACCACCAGCCTTTCCAGTCCCAAGTTTCCCCCAAACTTGAATTTTCCTTGAATTCTCAAATACTAAACTTTTCCCCTCTGGTTCATCACCCTCCAAAAGGTGAAACCATTCCCCTAGTCACCAGCTTACTTTGGTGCACACACTCCACACAGTTTGCACACTGGAGACCTCCTTGGGATAAAAATGAACAAAAGGTTTATTTAATAGAAAAACCACAGATTCAAAGATGAAAAAGTAAGAGAGAGACAACAGATACAAGTTACACAGAAAACAAACATAAAGATGCAACCTTGGGCTTTACACTTCTATATTAGATAAAACTCCTTGTCTAATAACAGGTCACCTATTGTCTGAACAAATTCGAAGTGTATGCACTAACTGTAGGTGGGATCCAAAATTTCATAGCCAGATTCAGGGCCGGCTCCAGGCACCAGCCGACCAAGCACATGCTTGGGGCATCACCTTGTAAGGGGCGGCCAATCTTGCGGTGGGGGGGGCACTTGATTATTCTTTTTTTTGGTTCGGCGGGGCGGCGCTCGAGGTTTTTTGTTGTTGTTGTTTTTGTTTCAGCAGCATGGCGCAGCGCTTGGGAGGATGTTTCAGTGGGGAGGCACGGCACTCCGGGGGGGGGGTTGGTGGGGCGGGATGTTTCGGCAGGGTGGCGCTCGGGGGTGTGTGTTACAGTGGGGCGGCACTCTTTTTTCTGCTTGGGGCGGCAAAAAACTTAGAGTCGGCCCTGGCCAGATTCCCACTTGGCTGCTGGTCCTCAGTTTCTGAATGGATTCCACTTCAAATTGTTGTATCCTTGGGGCAGCCGGTGTAGGAAGCAATCACTTGAGGCCAGAGAGCAGACAGCTAACCAAAACCTCCATTTTATTTACAGAGACAGAGAGCTCACTCAGCCGGTTGAAACCGGCTGAGCTATCCCTTAATAATCTAATTCAGTTGCCATAGTAACAAAACCCATGACAACCAAATACACAACATATTCCTCCCCCCCTAATAAGAACATCCCCTAAATAAAACACACACTAAACTAGAGAAGGAGGGTAGACTGCCTCCATTCCCGGCTAAACCCTGGGGATTATTTTGCCCCATAACCGTGGGTTCGCCCTAACTAAAGATCCAGCCGATGAGGAGGCCTTCTGTCTCTAGGTGGATTACGGTGAACTTCTGGTGTTGTTGCACCCAAAAGTACTAGGGGCTCAGGGTCTGCAGCACGAACAGGTGAGGAGGTGGTATCAGCTCGTGCTGGGCAAAGGGGTATCTCAGCTGCTGGCAGTAATGGAGGAGAACAGTCAGGAACAGGTGACTCATGATTCGGTGTCTCACCAGGAGGGGTGAAGTCAGACCCCTCAACTGCAGATGGGTCCTGAAGACTGGCATGACCTGGCAACAGCTGATCTACATGTCGCCGCCAGGTAAGATTCTCTGCAGTCCGGACTGTATAGGAAACAGGTCCTGTTTGAGTGATGACTGTGGCCGGGACCCATTTAGCTCTGGAAGTATAATTCCGAGCCAAAACTGGCTGCCCTGGGCTAAAGGTTCGGTCTTTTGCTCTGGGTGCCCGTCTGATGACTTGATATTGCTGCTGATGTTGCACAGTTTGTCTGGGTTCAGAAGGTTTCAGCAGATCAAAGCAAGTGCGCAGCTGTCGTCCCATCATTAGAAAGGCTGGGAAGCCTGGGTCATAGCATGAGGTGTGTTTCTATAGGAAAGTAAGAAGGTATCCAGACGCTTTTGAATGGAGTGTTGTCCCTTTGCTGATTTCAAAGCGTTTTCATTGTCTGCACAAATCTTTCAGCTAATCCGTTGGTGGACGGATGATATGGTGCTGACGTGATGTGGTGTATCCCATTTGCCTTCATAAAATTTTGAAACTCCTGAGAGACGAACTGCGGTCCGTTGTCGCTCACAAGTTGTTCTGGCAGACCAAAACGACTAAAGAGTCCTCGTAGTTTTTGGATAGTACTCTCTGCAGTAGTGGACTGCATTATAGAGACTTCTGGCCATTTAGAATGGGCATCTACTGCCACCAAGAACATGCTTCCTTCAAGGGGGCCAGCAAAGTCAACGTGAATACGTTGCCATGGGTTTTCAGGCCAGTCCCATGGGTGTAGGGGTGCCCACTGGGGTGCATTTCTTACACCCTGACATGACATACAAGCTTTTGCCTTCTCTTCAATAGCACTGTCCAATCTAGGCCACCAAAAATAGCTTCGTGCAATTTCCTTCATGCGCACTATTCCACAGTGACTGGAATGTAGCTGTTCTAACATCTGTGATCTCAGGGGTGGTGGAATAATGACACACCTCCCCCACAACAAACAACCAGATTGGACCGATAACTCCGTCCGCCTGGACATGTAGGGAACAAGGTCAGGTGAGACCGGAGAGGTTTGTCGAGATTTTCCATGCATCACCAGGTCCATAACTTGGGATAATACTGGGTCAACACGGGTTGCCTTCTTTATCTGAGCAGCAGTGATGGGTGTATTCTCTACCTGTTCAAAGTAGAAGATTTCCTTTTGGGCACTATCTTGATGTTTGACCGGTAAAGGCAACCTTGAGAGGCCATCTGCATTGCCGTGCAGAGTGGATTTCCGATATTTGATTTCATATGTGTGTGCAGAAAGTATCAATGCCCAACGTTGCATACGACTAGCAGCTAATGGGGGAATGCCTGTGTAGGGTCCAAAATTGATGTCAGAGGTCGATGGTCTGTAAGAAGAGTAAACTTTCGCCCAAACAGGTACTGATGAAACTTCCTAATTCCAAAAACAATTCCTAATGCCTCACGTTCGATTTGGGCGTAGTTAGTTTCTGCTTTGCTTAGAGTGCGTGAAGCAAAAGCAATAGGTCTTTCTTCTCCCGAAGGCATAATGTGTGACACGACCGCTCCCACTCCATAAGGGGAAGCATCGCAGGCCAATTGCAGGGGTAAGGATGGATCAAAGTGCGTTAGAACTTCAGAATTTAACAATGCATCCTTAGCTTTGTTAAATGCAACATCACAGGCTTCAGTCCACTTCCAGGCCTTGTTCTGCCCAAGGAGCTCATGAAGTGGTTTTAGCAGTGTGGCTAACTGTGAGATGAACTTTCCATAATAGTTCAGTAGTCCTAGAAATGAGCGTAGCTGGCTTACATTTTGAGGTGGGGGAGCCTCCACAATAGCTTTAACTTTTGCAGGGGCCTTATGAAGACCTGCAGAATCAATGATGTGTCCCAAATATTCAACAGAGGGCTTGAAGAATTCACACTTGTCTTTGCGAACTCGTAGGCCATACTCTTCCAGTCTTTGTAGGGTAGCCTCTAAATTCTTTAAGTGATCCTCTTCATTTCTTCCAGTGACCAGGATATCATCCAGATAGCACTGAACTCCTGACAAGCCACACAAGATCTGGTCCATAGCCCTCTGGAACAGGGCGGGAGCCGATGTGATTCCGAAGGGTAGGCGACAGTATCGATAAAGCCCCTTATGAGTCACAATAGTCAACAGCTCTTGGGACTTTTCATCGACATGCATCTGTAAATATGCTTGACTCAGATCAATCTTACTGAACTTTTGTCCCCCAGCCAGGCCTGCGAAGAGGTCATCGATGCGGGGAAGCGGGTATTGCTCTGCACACAACACTGGGTTGACAGTGACTTTAAAATCACCGCAAATCCGGAGAGAGCCATCTTTCTTCACTATTGGAACGATAGGAGTGGCCCATGAGCTATGGGTAACTGGTATTAGGACTCCATTGGTGACCAGGCGCTCCAGGTCTGCTTCAACTTTTGGCCTGATGGCATATGGCACAGTTCGGGCTTTCAGATATTTTGGTGGACTGCCAGGTTTAATGTTCAATGTCACAGTGATTCCCTTCATACTTCCCAAATCATCTCCAAAAACAGCAACATGTTTCCTTAGTATAGGGGTTAGACTGGTTTCTTCTTTAGTCATCCGGTGCACTTCTGCCCAGTTCAGCTGAATCTTCCCAAGCCAAGACCTACCCATTAAGGCTGGGTAGTCACCTCTCACCACAAACAGTGGCAATTTAGCCGCCTGTCCATTGAGCTCCACCTTAACATCAATAGTGCCCAACATGGGCACAGCTTCACCTGTATACGTCTTCAGAACAGTTTTTGTTGCCTTAAGCGGAAGATGCTGTAGCTTTTCCTTATACACAGTCTCCGGAACCAGCGAGACAGCTGCACCGGTGTCTAGTTCCATGCGTATAGGTTTGCCCTCCAATAAGGGGTTACCCAGTCTTCATGTGAGCCCGCTGCCAAAGACAAAACATGCAGTGGCACTTCCTCTTGTGAGGAGGTGTCACCTTGATCATCCTGGGTCTGCTCTAGGGTATGCAAGGTTCCTCTTTGTCGGCCAGACCACAGGTCTCTTTTTCTTTTGTTTACAGGCATACTCAATGTGTCCCTTTTTGCCACAGTGTCGACACACCAGGTCCTTACACCAGCATTCTGATGCCTGGTGACCCAGCGTACCACAGCGGTAACATTCTTGACTCTGCACCGTTTTGTGGGTCAGTTCTTGTGACACTTTTTGCACCCTAGGGGATACACCGATGTATTGTGCCTCCCTTGTAGCCAGTTCCATGGAGACAGCAATATCAACAGCCTTCTGTAATGTAAGCTGAGCCTCTGTCAGTAGGCGCTTCCGTATAGCTTCACTGCAGAGGCCACACACTAACCTGTCACGCAGGGCATCATTTAACATCTCTTTAAATTCACAGTGTTCTGCTAGCTTTTTTAAAATGGCTACAAATTGTACAACTGTTTCATCTTCCTTTTGGTCTCTTTTGTGGAACCTATATCTTTCAGCAATTACCAGTGGTTTTGGGGAGAAATGAGACCCCAGGATTTCCACAATGTCACTGTAAGATTTAGTCTCAGGCTTAACAGGGTGTAGTAAGCTGCGTAGCAGAGAGTAGGTTTTAGCCCCTACAACAGTTAAGAATATTGGCACCTTCTTCGCTTCTGTAATGTCATTTGCAATACCAAAAAGCTCAAAACGCTCAGTATACACATGCCACTGCTCTGTATTCTCATCAAAAGGCTCCAGGGGCCTGGTCAGAGTAGCCATGATTTTTAGTTTCACTTTCACAGTCAGTGCAAACAAGCAGCTTTTTTCTTTGTTTGGTCTTTACCTTGACTTCTACTTCCTTCTGTTACTGGAGCAGCACCAGGATCCCATCCTCGTCGCCAGTGTTGTATCCTTGGGGCAGCCGGTGTAGGAAGCAATCACTTGAGGCCAGAGAGCAGACAGCTAACCAAAATCTCCATTTTATTTACAGAGACAGAGAGCTCACTCAGCCGGTTGAAACCGGCTGAGCTATCCCTTAATAGTCTAACTCAGTTGCCATAGTAACAAAACCCATGACAACCAAATACACAACACAAATCTCATCCATTTTGAAAGGGTTAGCAGGTATTTTTCTTCAGTAAAAAGACGGAAAGATGATCATTAGATGTTGGGATTCAAAAGGTTACAACTTTTTAACCATTAAAACACAAATTGTCAATATCACATGTCAAAATATGCAAAGATTTGGGACAGGGAAAGAACATTGATAACATCCAGATGAACCCAGAGAGCAGAATTTAGATAGGCAGGATAGAATTACTTAAAATAAGCACACAGGCCCTTATATGCTGAGATGGTCTGGCTCTGGGCAATACCTTACGTACTGTAAGGCCAGAAGAGAACATCATGATCATCTAGTCTGACCTCCTGCACATTGCAGGCCTCCAAACCTCACCCACTCACTCCTGTACTAGGCCCATAAACTTTTGCTGAATTACTGAAGTCCTCAAATCCTGATTTAAGACTTCAAGTTGCAGAAAATCCACCATATACTCTAGCTCAAACTGGCAATTGACTTGTGTCTCACACAGCAGAGGAGGGTGAAACCCCCAAGGATCTCTGCCAATCTGACCGGGGGCAGGGGGGAATTCCTTCCCAACCCTAACTGTGACAAGCATAGGGGGTGCTAGTGAGAAGTGGGCGTGACCCCATTCCAAACTGAGAGATTGCAAAGACGCAATTAGCCAAAGGGGGGCACTTGTGAGAGGCGTGTGCCGACCCTGTTACAGGACACCAGAACTGCACACAGTATTCTAGATGAGGGTCTTACCAGTACCTTGTATAATGGTAATAATACTTCTCTGTGTCTACAGAAAATACTTTGCCTGATGCATCCTATGATTGTGTTAGCCTTTTTCATGGCCGCATCACGTTGGAGCCATACTGTGATTGACCAATGCTCCCAGGTCTTTCTTCTCCTCTGTTGTTTCCAACTGATAAATCCCTAGTTTATAGCAAAAATTCTTGCTGTAAACTTCATCCCATTTCTACTATTCCAGTTTTCAAGATCATCCAAATATTCTCGTATGATATTCCAGTGCTCCACCATATAGGCAATACCTCCCAACTTTGTGTCATCCACAGATTTAATCAGCCTCAGTCGGAAGGTTATGTTTGGTGTGATATTGTGATTGTTTGAATATTTTTAAATAAAACCTTCTCAGATATTTTTGTATTCAGCTACTAGGAGTGTCCAGGCTTTAGTTTTGTTTTGGGTTTTTTGGCCAAATTTAACCACAAATATATTTTTTGCAATCAGTAAGTCTTTAAACTTTGAATGATAAGCTAGGACATTGATGTTTACAAAGAATACTGAGAAAAACAATAATTTTGCATGTTTAGCAGCTATTTTTCAAAGTGAAATACTGTGTCAAGTTTCAGCACCAGAAGCAGTTATTCTATTTTAATGTTTTATACCTAGATAGAGGCCCAGACCTGTACCATTTTCATTTAGTTTTGAGAGTGTGTTACAGTGTGGGATACCGAATCCAAACTGCTGCCTGTGATTTTGGATCTAACTTTGTTGCAAAAAGCACTTTGGATCTGGGTGATAGGTGTGTGAAGAATGAAAAGAAATATGTGACCGAGTATATTGTGCTTGTATCTTTCTTTCCCAGTATAGTATTTTGCCTCTGAATGTACTCAGCTCTCACACAAAGAGATACTCTCCACCTCTTTTCCCATCTATCAGAAATCCCACCTGCTCCCAATTACCTCCACATCCCCAGGGAGTGTTTGATTCTGGAAGGGGAGGGCATGGTATGGGGCCTGAAAAGGAAGTTGGGAGGGGTTATGCAAGAAGGGCTGTAGGCTTGCTGTGTGCTTGAACGTATATTTGGGCAATACTAAGAGCTTGCTCTCATATATTAGTGCTGGTGGCAGACTCCCATATGCCTATGTCTTCGCAGTGTTAGAAGGTGGCTAACAGCATGCTTCTACGTGTACTTTGGTAATGTCTGGGTTTGGTTTACTGCATGGACCTATGCATGTTTTGGCAATGCAGGCAGTTAACAGCATACAGTATGTGGTTCAACTGCTCCTCTATACTAGGTAGATTCATAATGTTCAGCCTGTGAGGTTACATGCTTTTTTTATTTTACCCCCTTATAGTTCTAGGTGGAGGGTAAGAATTTTTTAAGTGAAGCAGGGAATTATATAAATTGGCAATATCGCAAATGAGCAAAGCAAAATGTAGAATCTAACATATTGCTAAATCTCTAAATCCAAACATAAAACTACAGGTGGTTTTGGTTTTGACTTTGGAAAGATAAAACCTGACTGAGGTTTTGCCAACCCAAAATACACCCACTTAGGCCCATCTCAAGTAAAAACACAACACATATTTGACATTTTTCTATAAATACTGAGAAATATTCTTGTCATATGCTAGCAGGTTTCTCTTTTACATATATGACAGCACAGCTACATCAGTTTAATTGACCTTGGCAATCTGCATCTGCTAGTGATATGTCCCTGAGGAACACTGCAGTTTTAAACTGCATTTTATTGCAGAAACTTGGGTGTCACAATATAGTTAAAGCTATATAAAAATAACTCATTTTGATACATGGCTTCAAGATTTGTTACAAGTATTTATCTGAAAATATTTCTTCATTATAAATCTACATTAAAATATCTTTGTATTTATAAAGAAGCTAATCCAAAAGTTAAAGTAGGAAAATAATACACAGTTAAAATGTTTTTTAATGAGAAAGATGACTTTTAATAGATGGCGGTGAGATGATCTTAGGCTTTGTTATTTGTATTCATGTCCCATTTGTACTGTTGCATGCAGTACAAAAAGTAGTGTGATATTTCTGTGCATTTCAGCTCCTGTTTTATGTACAACCTGTCCATCTGCCGTGTGTGTGTATATATATATGTTTATATTCCATTTTGTAACAAATAAGAGAATTGACGATATCTTTTCTGCAATAATGTTCCATAAGATAAGCGGAGAAAATAGTTGTGTTGTGTTTTAACAGCATATATTTTCCCCATGTAATTTACACTTGGGGAGGGGGGGGGAAGGTGTCTGATTCACCCTTGCATTACTCCAGATATCCATCGGTGTAACTCCACTGAAATTGTGATGGCATAAAACTGGACTAAGGGTACGTCTACACAACGGGACTATTCCGAATTTGCATAAACCGGTTTTGTAAAACAGATTTTATAAAATCGAGTGCGCGCGGCCACACTAAACACATTAAATCGGTGGTGTGCGTCCATGGTCCGAGGCTAGCGTCGATTTCTGGAGCGTTGCACTGTGGGTAGCTATCCCGTAGCTATCCCATAGTTCCCGCAGCCTCCCCCGCCCCTTGGCATTTCTGGGTTGAGATCCCAGTGCCTGATGGGGCAAAAATCATTTTCGCGGGTGGTTCTGGGTACAGCCTCACCCCTCCCTCCCTCCCTGAAAGCGGCAGACAACCGTTTCGTGCCTTTTTTGCTTGGTGAACTGTGCAGACGCCATAGCACAGCAAGCATGGACCCTGCTCAGCTCAATACCGCAATCGTGGATGTTTTAAACACCTCGCGCACTCTCGTGCAGTATATGCTGAACCAGGACCTTCGAACCGAGGCGAGTAAGAGGCGGATACAGCAGCGCGGCGATGACAGTGATGAGGACGTAGACACAGAATTCTCTCAAACCGCGGGCCCCGGCGCTTTGGAGATCCTGATGGTAATGGGGCAGATTCTATCCATTGAACGCCGATTTTGGGCCCGGGAAACAAGCACTGACTGGTGGGACTGCATTGTGTTGCAGGTGTGGGACGTTTCCCAGTGGCTGCGAAACTTTCGCATGCGTAAGGGCACTTTCATGGAACTTTGTGACTTGCTTGCCACTGCCCTGAAACGCCATAATACCAAGATGAGAGCAGCCCTCACAGTAGAGAAGCGAGTGGTGATAGCCCTGTG